>NC_092740.1:130357859-131085359 GCF_047496795.1 Chiloscyllium punctatum
GAATCCTCTTGCACCTGGTTCACTCTGTCAAAATTCCAGTTTTCCTCACTTTCACTTGATTGACAAGTACCAACATGTCTTTGCCCGCATTTGCTCATGCTTCTGCCAAACTCACACTCGTTCTGCCTTCTGTCAGGGCTCTTCACTGCTCTGGTGTCAGCTGTTTCCTGGGTTCCCATTTCTTCCATTCTGCTGAATGCAGGCTCATTCTGAGATCCTGGTCACTTTTAGTTCAAAGTCTCTCTGCATTTCAAATCCAAAGCTCAAATCTCTTCAGGCATCTGTTACGAATGAGATAGCATTCTCTCCAGACCGCCTCTAACACTAACCATCCACTCTCTCAGGTCTGTGCAATAATTCTGCAATCTTCAGTTTGCACTCTCTAGATTCCTCTCCCCTCAAGTCACTCCACTTGGTCCAGTCTTTGGCTCTCCAACTTTTCCTGTTCCTCTGCTTCCTACTTTCTGCAGTGTGAGCTCCCATTCTCATTTACTCTTGGTTGCATCTGTAAACATTGGCTTTTCACTCTCTTTGGCCTGTATTTCATTTACCTGTTTTTTCAGTGGTTCCTGCTATCTGGGTTCTTTTTCTCCCTGGTTTACATTTGTGGTGGCCTCTAATTCATCCCTGCTTGTCACTCTTCAGAAATTCCTTCTGCTTTGTGGAAGCTCTGTCTCTTTCCTCTACATCGGCCTGTAATCTGATCATCCCCATTCTCCAATTCACATCATATTCCTTTTCTTCAGCACTTGTACAAGATCGAAGTCACATTCAGTTTCTAACGTTGTCTGGTACACGTTTGTCCCAGTTTCACTCTCTCAAAGCTACTCTTTTCTTTGGGTATCATGCTCATCAACATCCACGGTGTGTTTGGCTGCCGTTTTCTTCAACTTGCCAATACTTCCCTGTTCATATTCTTTCCAGTCTCAGGCTTGCTCTATCTTCCATCCAGGCTCATTCTCTGCTGGTGCAATCTCTTTCCCAGGCTCCTTTCTGTTTCATTCTGTTGCATGCTCTGGCATTCTGCTCTCCACAAACACCTGTTCTTGTTTAGAGCAAAATGTCTCTGCACTTCAATCATCAAGACTCCAATCACTTCAGGCAGTTGTTCATAATGCAATGAAGATTTTTTTCCAAATTCCTTCTTAAGCCAAGCTCCCGTTGTATCAGGGTTCCACAATCATTCTATAATCTTCTACTTTGAAGCTCTAGATTCATATTGGCCCAGAACACCACTATGGCAGCAGTCAATAGCGCAGCAATCACGTTGCTTTCTGCTATTTTCAGCATCCACTTCCATTCTCCTTCACATTCATGGTGCATCTGCAAACTTTGGATTCACACTCTGATGGGCTGTCTTTCATCCTCAGGGTTTTCTTAGGGCTCCTCAACACCTGATCACTTCTCTCAGGTGCCCACTACCGGTGGCCGTTGACTCATTCTTGCCGGTCGCTCCTTCAACTACTTTCTCCTGCTTGAATTGACATCTCTCTTTCATCCATTGCTTTGAGCCTTGTGTTCAGCCCATTCTCCAGTTATCTTCATACTCAATTCCTTCAGTACTCTTGCAAGATCCTGGACACATTCAGCCTTGCATCTTGTTTGGAATACTATTTCCCTTGTTTCACTCTTTCAAACTTCCTCCTGTCCTTTGTGCATCTTGCTTGGGAACACCCACTCACGTTTGCATTTCCTCAGCTACCATTTTCTTCAATCCTTCTTTTCCCATTGTGCAGCTATCAAGCTGGCTGTGCCTCTGTCAGGATTGTCACAATCATCTGGTACCAGCCTTTTCCTAGACTTACTTTCCTTCCGTGCTGCTGAACAATCTGGCATTATGTTCTCTGGAGGCTCCTATTCTTTTCTAGATCAAACCTATTCTCTGCTTCATTTCATCAGTCTTCCATTCTCTGCTGCTGACTGATTCTGCGGTCAACCGCCTCCCTCTCACACGGACCTCCTGCTCTCACCAGGCCTGGCCAGCATCCGACAATCTTCACCTTCCACTCGCTACACTCCAATTTCCGAAAGCTTCCCAACAGTCTCCAGTGCTCAGCTTTCTTACAGCCAATCTACCTTCTGCTTTTTTCTGTGCGTACTCCCATTCTCAGTCGATCGCACATGCAGCTGTTCCTTAAGGGTAGTTAGGAGTCTTTCATCATTCGCAGCCATTTACACCATAATTAAATATCACTGTGCTGTAATCATCAGGTCCTCAATCTGAAACTGCACTTCTTGTTCAACTCATTTCCAAACATCCCGCAACATCCTTCAACCAAAGCTGCTTGCATAATAATCCATAATCAAAACCCTGCTACAAACAAAAACACATTATAATAATCCCACAAATAATTAATGATGATATGGGTGCTCTGTAATTGCACATTATCCACATCAGCGATTGGCTCCTACTTTCACGTTGCTTTTGGAATATGAGGACACCATCTTACAATATGTACTAACTTATCACCATGACACCACATCAGAAAATCATGATGCATGTTACATCGTTCGAAGACACTGAAATGACTCTTGCCTAATTTCATAACTCATCTTACTCCAGAAATATTCATTGTGATTTCCAAATTTAGGTCTGCTTGCACTGCCTGCCAGTTTAGTAAAGGCAGATTTAATTGAGGAATTCAAGAGGGCATTAGATGATTACCTGAAGAGAAACAATGTGCAACAATGTGTAG
Organism: Chiloscyllium punctatum; assembly: GCF_047496795.1. NCBI lineage: Eukaryota > Metazoa > Chordata > Chondrichthyes > Orectolobiformes > Hemiscylliidae > Chiloscyllium > Chiloscyllium punctatum. The sequence continues at coordinate 130,360,556 of NC_092740.1, forward strand.
AAAAGTCCAGAGATTGGCACAGAACAGAAGGCTCATTAGCAAGTCGGAACATACACAATAAGCCAAACGGCTGCCTTGTGTAACATAATTTGCTAAAGTTAAAATCCCATCAATGGCACCCACATATAACATCCGAAAGAAATAACAGGGTACAATTGTCAATTAGACACACAAATCAAGCTCAAAACAAGTGAGATTCATTCACTATCCACAACTGTTGTAATATACATACTCTTACTCCCAAGTTGGCAAATCTATGACACTCTTCAAACTCCACAGAATCTTGATCGAGATTAGAGTGGTGCTGGAAAAGCACAGCAGGTCAGGCAGTTTCCGAGGAGCAGGAATCTTGGTCTCTCTGGCAAACTACACAGACCAGAATCCTACTTGCTCAATTGCTGCAGTGTCTGTTCTCCTGTTCCAAGCAGATATCTGAGAATGTCTGGATCACAAGTTATCTAAAATTATACATTCTTCTTGATCCAGCTTTACTACTGTCCTGCTGTCCCCTGATTTTTATCTGCTCGCAGCGACCATTCTTTCCCCCTTTTTTCTCTTTCTCGACTCTTATTCCATCAGAACTTCAGTTTTCCTCAAACTTCATCTTGGAACATTCTCTGCCCCGTTCCACAATTTGCCTATCCCCAGCTCCTTCTTTATCCAGACCACTGGTGTACTTTGATTGCCAAACTATCCAGGTTCATGATGTACCTCCATGCACCAATTCTTAGCTTCCAGCAGGCTCACTCCAGGCAACGTTATGCTCAGTGCTCTCCCATTCTCTGAGCTTTCATTCATGCAGATATTGTGATAACCGGGCTCACACATTCTCTCATCTCAAAACCTCTGTGGAGGCTCCTGCTTCTATCTAGCCTCTTCCATTGGTTGGAGTTCTCTTAACCCTGTTTCAATACGTCAAAGCTCCTGGTTCTTCAGGCTTGCCTGATTGATAAAGTGCTCACTTCATTTTGCATTCACTGAGCTGCTACTTTCTTCTGGCTGTGAAGTTTCTCCCTTCACGGTGCCACTGAACCCACACCGGCTCTGCCTACATCAAGTGTCTGCTGCCAGCTCTTTTCCAGGCTCACTTTTATTCTATTCAGCTCTCCCATCTGGAATTCTGTTCTCTTAAGAGCCATATCCTCTTTCAGATCAAACTCACTTTGCATCTCAATGGGCTCATATCACTTCTGGAACCTGCTCCTTATGCAATGCCGTTCTCTCCCGCAAACGCCTCACACCCAGAACGTGCACACTCAGGCCTCTACCATCTTCCAACCATTTTCATATTGCACTCTCGAGTCTCCTCTTAAACCAAGTCACTCCTCTGGTTCCTTTCTTCAGCTTTCCAGCCTTCCAGTCAGTCTGCTTCCTGATGTCTTAAGTGAAAACACCCATTCTCATGTGCTCTTGCTTAAGTCTGTATCCTTTAGCTTTGATAGCATCCAGAAGTTCTTTTCAGGACTCCTCAATACTTGGGCTCCTCTTCTCCATGGTGCCCAATTCTGGTGGTCTTTGATGTACTGTCGCTGTTTCAAAAACATTGCCCTGCTTCGCTCGCCTGCACTACTTTCTGTCCTCTAATCAGCCCATTCTTCAGTTCTCTTTACATTCTATTTCTTCAGCACTTCTGCAACTACCTGCTAGCTTCCAGCCTCTCACCTTGTCTGGCGTCTACTCAATTTTTTTCTTTCAGCTGTTGTACCTTCTCTGTTCAGATTTCTGCTGATATCGAGCTTGTTCTGTCTCCTGTCAGGGCACTGGCATCTTCTGCTGCTGACTCTTTTCCAGCCACCCTGTTATCCCATTCTCATGAATGCTCGGTTATTCCAATCTTTGCAGGTTCCTGTTCCCTTTTAAACCATACTCACTCTGCACTTTAATTCATCAGGGCTCCAAGTTCTTCTGAATCCTCTTCCTTAAGGGATCTTGTTATCATCAGCTTCCCTGTCACACTGAGCATCAATTCCCTCAGGTCTCAGAGATCATTCCAGCATCTTCAACAGGCTCTTGCAGAATTCCACTCATCCCAAACTTACAAACTGTCTCCAGTATTAAGCTCTTAGACTTCCAGCCACTCTGATTCCCGCTATTTTCTGCTTCAGCTCCCATTCACACATGCTCTTGCTTGCATCTGTTCTGTAAGAGAAGACAGGGTTTTCATCACTCAAAACCATTTTCTTTTCCACTAAATATCACTGTACGAGAATCACCGGATCCTTGACCTGAACCTACACTCCTTGTTTCACCCATTTCCAAACACCCAAGCAACACATCATACCAACAAGACATTTATATAACGTTTCCTGACCAACATCCTGCAAAAACAAAAAGAAGCTCCCATGAATGCCTAAATGTAAAACGAATACCAGTACATTTCAATCAGTTTGCAGGAATCTCAGATAGTCCTCAGAGATTGGCTTCTGCTTTCCCAGTTTACTGTCCAGACGTTTCAGATGCCTAAGATTCCATCTTATAATATTGACTAAGCCCCATTTCAAAAGCATTACTTTGATAAACTGTACACTTTTTAGACTAGTTCTAAGATGCTCCAGAAACCCAAGAAAGCCTCTTCCCTCATTTCAGCGCTTAATTCACTCCACATAGCTTTACTATGGTGTTCATGTTTATTTAGGGTAGAAAAGACCACTTCATCAATCACAGTCAGTTCCTCTACCATTAAAAGTCACTGTACCTCCTTGACCTCAACCTATTCTTCCTTGTCCAATTCACTTCTTGATATTCAAGGTAATGTCCAGATCAAGTCTATAACACCTAGCTTCAGAATCTGCATCAGTGTATTTGCCTCAGGCTGCATGTCAGATATTATCAAGGCTGGAGGTTTCCCACTTCCAGCTTGAAAACTATCAGCATAACCCCATCTGCAATTGTACATCAGCTGTTAACAATCAAACTTTGCTTATCAGTAGTCTCTTATCAAGAATAAAAGAGCCATAAACTTTTCCCATATTTCTTTCTGTACTGGATTTGGAGGTCTGAGATTCTCCAAACACAACATACTGCACCAAATTCTGCACATCAGCCTCAATTATTTTCCATTCACAAATCATAAAATAACCCTTTCTGCTGGAATTGGATGGTCTCAAAGCCACCTTGTAGGCTGCACTAATCCAGGCTCTTGCCGTGTTTGGAATCCTCTTGCACCTGGTTCACTCTGTCAAAATTCCAGTTTTCCTCACTTTCACTTGATTGACAAGTACCAACATGTCTTTGCCCGCATTTGCTCATGCTTCTGCCAAACTCACACTCGTTCTGCCTTCTGTCAGGGCTCTTCACTGCTCTGGTGTCAGCTGTTTCCTGGGTTCCCATTTCTTCCATTCTGCTGAATGCAGGCTCAGTCTAAGATCCTGGTCACTTTTAGATCAAAGTCACTCTGCATTTCAAATCCAAAGCTCAAATCTCTTCAGGCATCTGTTACGAATGAGATAGCATTCTCTCCAGACCGCCTCTAACATTAACCATCCACTCTCTCAGGTCTGTGCAACAATTCTGCAATCTTCAGTTTGCACTCTCTAGATTCCTCTCCCCTCAAGTCACTCCACTTGGTCCAGTCTTTGGCTCTCCAACTTTTCCTGTTCCTCTGCTTCCTACTTTCTTCAGTGTGAGCTCCCATTCTCATTTACTCTTGGTTGCATCTGTAAACATTGGCTTTTCACTCTCTTTGGCCTGTATTTCATTTACCTGTTTTTTTCAGTGGTTCCTGCTATCTGGGTTCTTTTTCTCCCTGGTTTGCATTTGTGGTGGCCTCTAATTCATCCCTGCTTGTCACTCTTCAGAAATTCCTTCTGCTTTGTGGAAGCTCTGTCTCTTTCCTCTACATCGGCCTGTAATCTGATCATCCCCATTCTCCAATTCAAATCATATTCCTTTTCTTCAGCACTTGTACAAGATCGAAGTCACATTCAGTTTCTAACGTTGTCTGGTACACGTTTGTCCCAGTTTCACTCTCTCAAAGCTACTCTTTTCTTTGGGTATCATGCTCATCAACATCCACGGTGTGCTTGGCTGCCGTTTTCTTCAACTTGCCAATACTTCCCTGTTATTATTCTTTCCAGTCTTAGGCTCACTCTCTGCTGGTGCAAATCTTTCCCAGGCTCCTTTCTGTTTCATTCTGTTGCATGCTCTGGCATTCTGCTCTCCACAAACACCTGTTCTTGTTTAGAGCAAAATGTCTCTGCATTTCAATCGCCAAGACTCCAATCTCTTCAGGCAGTTGTTCATAATGCAATGAAGATTTTTTTCCAAATTCCTTCTTAAGCCAAGCTCCCGTTGTATCAGGGTTCCACAATCATTCTATAATCTTCTACTTTGAAGCTCTAGATTCATATTGGCCCAGAACACCACTATGGCAGCAGTCAATAGCGCAGCAATCACGTTGCTTTCTGCTATTTTCAGCATCCACTTCCATTCTCCTTCACATTCATGGTGCATCTGCAAACTTTGGATTCACACTCTGATGGGCTGTCTTTCATCCTCAGGGTTTTCTTAGGGCTCCTCAACACCTGATCACTTCTCTCAGGTGCCCACTACCGGTGGCCGTTGACTCATTCTTGCCGGTCGCTCCTTTAACTACTTTCTCCTGCTTGAATTGACATCTCTCTTTCATCCATTGCTTTGAGCCTTGTGTTCAGCCCATTCTCCAGTTATCTTCATACTCAATTCCTTCAGTACTCTTGCAAGATCCTGGACACATTCAGCCTTGCATCTTGTTTGGAATACTATTTCCCTTGTTTCACTCTTTCAAACTTCCTCCTGTCCTTTGTGCATCTTGCTTGGGAACACCCACTCACGTTTGCATTTCCTCAGCCACCATTTTCTTCAATCCTTCTTTTCCCATTGTGCAGCTATCAAGCTGGCTGTTCCTCTGTCAGGGTTGTCACAATCATCTGGTACCAGCTTTCTCCCAGACTTATTTTCCTTCCATGCTGCTGAACAATCTGGCATTATGTTCTCTGGAAGCTCCTATTCTTTTCTAGATCAAACCTATTCTCTGCTTCATTTCATCAGTCTTCCATTCTCTGCTGCTGACTGATTCTGCGGTCATCCACCTACCTCTCACACGGACCTCCTGCTCTCACCAGACCTGGCCAGCATCCGACAATCTTCACCTTCCACTCGCTACACTCCAATTTCCGAAAACAACCCAACAGTCTCCAGTGCTCAGCTTTCTTACAGCCAATCTACCTTCTGCTTTTTTCTGTGCGTACTCCCATTCTCAGTCGATCGCACATGCAGCTGTTCCTTAAGGGTAGTTAGGAGTCTTTCATCATTCGCAGCCATTTACGCAATAATTAAATATCACTGTGCTGTAATCACCAGGTCCTCAATCTGAAACTGCACTTCTTGTTCAACTCATTTCCAAACATCCCGCAACATCCTTAAACCAAAGCTGCTTGCATAATAATCCATAATCAAAACCCTCCTACAAACAAAAACACATCACAATAATCCCACAAATAATTAACGATGATATGGGTGCTCTGTAATTGCACATTATCCACATCAGCGATTGGCTCCTACTTTCACGTTGCTTTTGGAATATGAGGACACCATCTTACAATATGTACTAATTTATCACCATGACACCAGATCAGAAAGTCATGATGCATGTTACATCGTTCGAAGACACTGAAATGACTCTTGCCTAATTTCACAACTCATCTTGCTCCAGAAAGATTCATTCTGTTTTCCAACTTTATGTCTGCTTGCACTGCCTGCCAGTTTGGTAAAGGCAGATTTAATTGAGGAATTCAAGAGGGCATTCGATGATTACCTGAAGAGAAACAATGTGCAACAATGTGTAGAAAAGTCCAGAGATTGGCACAGAACAGAAGGCTCATTAGCAAGTCAGAACATACACAATAAGCCAAACGGCTGCCTTGTGTAACATAATTTGCTAAAGCTAAAATCCCATCAATGGCACCCACATATAACATCCGAAAGAAATAACAGGGTACAATTGTCAATTAGACACACAAATCAAGCTCAAAACAAGTGAGATTCATTCACTATCCACAACTGTTGTAATATACATACTCTTACTCCCAAGTTGGCAAATCTATGACACTCTTCAAACTCCACAGAATCTTGATCGAGATTAGAGTGGTGCTGGAAAAACACAGCACGTCAGGCAGTTTCCGAGGAGCAGGAATCTCGATCTCTCTGGCAAACTACACAGACCAGAATCCTGCTAGCTCTCAGTTGCTGCAGTGTCTGTTCTCCTGTTCCAAGCAGATGTCTGAGAATTTCAGGATCACAAGTTAGCTAAAATTATACATTCTTCTTGATCCAGCTTTAGTACCGTCCTGCTGTCCCCTGATTTTTATCTGCTCGCAGCGACCATTCTTTCCCCCTTTTTTCTCTTTCTCGACTCTTATTCCATCAGAACTTCAGTTTTCCTCAAACTTCATCTTGGAACATTCTCTGCCCCGTTCCACAATTTGCCTATCCCCAGCTCCTTCTTTATCCAGACCACTGGTGTACTTTGATTGCCAAACTATCCAGGTTCATGATGTACCTCCATACACCAATTCTTAGCTTCCAGCAGGCTCACTCCAGGCAACGTTATGCTCAGTGCTCTCCCATTCTCTGAGCTTTCATTCATACAGATATTGTGGTAACCGGGCTCACACATTCTCTCAACACCTCTGTGCAGGCTCCTGCTTCTATCTAGCCTCTTCCATTGGTTGGCGTTCTCTTAACACTGTTTCAATACGTCAAAGCTCCTGGTTTCTTCAGGCTTGCCTGATTGATAAAGTGCTCACTTCATTTTGCATTCACTGAGCTGCTATTTGCTTCTGGCTGTGAATTTTCTCCTTTCACGGTGCCACTGAACCCATACCGGCTCTGCCTACATCAAGTGCCTGCTGCCAGCTCTTTTCCAGGATCACTTTTATTCCATTCAGCTCTCCCATCTGTAATTCTGTTCTCTTAAGAGCCATATCCTCTTTCAGATCAAACTCACTTTGCATCTCAATGGGCTCATATCACGTCTGGAACCTGCTCCTTATGCGATGCCGTTCTCTCCTGCAAACGCCTCACACCCAGAACGTCCACACTCAGGCCTCTACCATCTTCCAACCATTTTCATATTGCACTCTCGAGTCTCCTCTTAAACCAAGTCACTCCTCTGGTTCCTTTCTTCAGCTTTCCAGCCTTCCAGTCAGCCTGCTTCCTGATGTCTTAAGTGAAAACACCCATTCTCGTGTACTCTTGCTTAAGTCTGTATCCTTTAGCCTTGATAGCATCCAGGAGTTCTTTTCAGGACTCCTCAATACTTGGGCTCCTCTTCTCCATGGTGCCCAATTCTGGTGGTCTTTGATGCACTGTCACTGTTTCAAAAACATTGTCCTGCTTCGCTCGCCTGCACTGCTTTCTGTCCTCTAATCAGCCCATTCTTCAGTTCTCTTTACATTCTATTTCTTCAGCACTTCTGCAACTACCTGCTAGCTTCCAGCCTCTCACCTTGTCTGGCGTCTACTCAATTTTTTCTTTCAGCTGTTGTACCTTCTCTGTTCAGATTTTTGCTGATATCGAGCTTGTTCTGTCTCCTGTCAGGGGCCTTGCATTCTTCTGCTGCTGACTCTTTTTCCAGCCACCCTGTTATCCCACTCTCATGAATGCTCGGTTATTCCAATCTTTGCAGGTTCCTGTTCTCTTTTAAACCATACTCACTCTACACTTTAATTCATCAGGGCTCCAAGCTCTTCTGAATCCTCTTCTTTACGGGATCTTGATATCATCAGCTTCCCTGTCACATTGAGCATCGATTCCCTCAGGTCTCAGAGATCATTCCAGCATCTTCAACAGGCTCTTGCTGAATTCCACTCATTCCAAACTTCCAATCTGCCTCCAGTATTCAGCTCTTAGACTTCCAGCCACTCTGATTCCCGCTATTTTCTGCTTAAGCTCCCATTCATACTGTCAAAATTCCAGTTTTCCTCACTTTCACTTGATTGACAAGTACCAACATGCCTTTGCCCGCATTTGCTCATGCTTCTGCCAAACTCACACTCGTTCTGCTTTCTGTCAGGGCTCTTCATTGCTCTGGTGTCAGCTGTTTCCTGGGTTCCCATTTCTTCCATTCTGGTGAATGCAGGCTCATCTAAGATCCTGGCCACTCTGCTTCCCTCTATTTTCAGCGTCAGCTCCCATTCACTCTTGCTCTTACTTGTATCTGTTCTGTAATAGTAGGCAATCCTTTCTGCTGGAATTGGAGAATATTTGACACTGTATGATCTGACACTCTCATCATGATCTGTGTGAATGGTCTCAGCATTTTCTTCAGTTAAGGTGTGCCTCTGCTCTGATTACAACAACAAAATCGCTGATTACATAAATCGATAAAAGAATAGTCAACAGACATTTTCTCAATGGAGGTTGTGGAGACCTCAGGGTTTTAAAATTGGAAATCTTGATTCTTCTAAAATGTTTGAGTCATCCAGATCTTGCAGAGAAAATCATCAAACTGATTCAAAACTGAAAAGTACTGTATGTTGTGAGAACACTATAGAAGTGCAAAACTAAACGGAAGTCGTTGAGTGAGCAGATAAATGATAGGTGAAGATCAATATAAAGAACTGTAAGGTGATGCATTTTCATGACTAGAACATGTTTACACAAGGTAAAACAGGCAAAATACTTAAGGTAGTAGAAGAGCAGCGGGACCTGGTTGCATATGTGCATAGATCACGAAAGGTGCCAGGGAAGGTAAAGATGGGCGGCATGGTGGCACAGTGGCTAGCACTGCTGCCTCACAACGCCAGAGACCCGGGTTCAATTCCTGCCTCAGGTGACTGACTGTGTGGAGTTTGCACATTCTCCCAGTGTCTGCGTGAGTTTCCTCCGGGTGCTCCGGTTTCCTCCCACAGTCTAAAAATGTGCAGGTTACATGAATTGGCCATGCTAAATTGCCCGTAGTGTTAGGTGAAGGGATAAATGTAGGGAATGGGTCTGAGTGCGTTCCGCGTCGGTATGGACTTGTTGTGCTGAAGGGCCTGTTTCCACACTGTAAGTAACCTAATCAAAGATAGCAGTCACTAAATTATATGGTGCCCATGACTGTTTTAAAATGATTATTTTGAACTCACGTAACTTCCCTGCAATATCTCATTTGATGAATTACATACAGACAATTCTGCGTGCTACACTATTGGAGAAATGTGAGCACATTAGAAAGACTGCCAAACAGATTTACATGAATTATTCCAGGAATCAGAAACTTTAGGTTTGAGGATGGATGACAGAAATTGATACACTGTTCTAGCTTGAGCAAACAGTTATCAAAGGAGATCTCAGAAAAAGCTTCAAGCTCATCAGAGGACTGAACAGAGTTGATAAGTAGAAAACTTTCCAGCTTGTAGAAAGGATTTGTAACAAGATGACACAGTCTTAAAGTGATTTGCAAACACACGAAACATGATATGGTAAATAGCACTTTCAAACAACAAGTGGTTTCAGTCCAGTTCTTTGCCTGAACATTTGGTGGCAGTGTTTGAGGCATGAAAAGACCGTTGGATGATTATTTGAAGAGAAACAATGTGCATTTGTACGAGGAAAATGGCACTGAGGCAAATACGTATTTGGAAGCTGGAAAACACCTGAAACATAAATCACTGACTTCTGAGCCATAACAATTCTCAGACTCTGAAATTCCTGGTGTGGCACTACATATCACAAGCTGAAGTTGCATGGTACAGTGGTCAATTAGACACATAAACGAGAGCTCAAAGCAAGTGAGATACATTCAACGGTCACAGTTCTGCTTATCTAAATACTGTCAAACACCAAACAGCAAAACTCTCACACTCTCTGGACTTCAGTCACCTTAGACTGTTGTACCTCTGGGAAACTACACAGATGAGGACCTGCACACACCCAGCAGCTGCTGTGTCTGTTCTCCTGTTCCAAGTAGTTACATGCAGTCACAAGCTGTCCAAAGGTCTACACTCTCCTGGCTCTAGCATTTGGTAAAAACAATGACTGCAGATGCTGAAAATCAAATATTGGATTAGTGGTGCTGGAAGAGCACAGCAGTTCAGGCAGCATCCAACGAGCAGGCTCTAGCATTTGTTAACCCCCATGCTCTCTCCTAGCTTCCTTCTGCTGAGTGCAGACATTCCCTCCTCCTCCCTGTTCTTTCTAAGCTCTCATTCCATCGTTGCTCTTCGTCTCCTGATGCTACTTTTCTGAACAGTCACTGAGACTCTTCAAATTCAACATCACTGGCTCCTGCTTTCTACAAGCTACTACTGCCATCAATTTGCCACTCTCTGCATGTTCCTGATGTACCTCCATGCACCCAGTTTGTTGGGCTCTGACAGACTTCATGCACACACTTACTCTATTGAATTGTAAATTGATTATTCCCACATGTTCAAAGCTTCCATTCTTGCAGTTGCTGTGACATCAAGCTCACATATCTTGTTTTTTCTCATTCTCTGGGCTCCATTTTCTTTGTGCTTCAATTCTCTCCAGACTACAACTCACCATGGTCTCAAAGCTTGTAGGCTGCACTAATCAAGTCTCTTGCATTATTTGGAGTCCTCTTGCCCCTGCTTTATTCTCTCAAAATTCATGTTTTCTCACTTTCACTTGATTTACACGTACCAACATGCCTTTGTCCTCATTTAGTCATGCTCCTGCCAAAGTCACACTGGTTCTGCCTTCAGTCAGGGCTCGTGCACTTCTCTTATTGCAGCTCTTTCCTGGGTTCCCATTTGTTCCATTCTGCTGAATGAAGGCTCACTAAGATCCTGGTCACTGTTGGATCAAAATCACTCTACACTTCAAATCCAGAGCTGACCTCTTCAGGTATTTGTTCCTCATGAGATAGCGTTCTCTCCAGACCACCTCTGACACTGACCACCCACTTTCTCAGGTCTCTGCAATCATTCTATGATTTTCAGTTTGCACGTTCTAGATTCCTCTCACCTCAAGTCACTCCCCTGGCTTCAGTATTTGGCTCTCCAACTTTCTGGTTGCTCTGCTTCCCACTTTCTTCAGTGTGAGCTCCCATTCTCATTCACTCTCACTTGCATCTGCAAAGATTGGTTTTGCACTCTCCTGGGCTTCTACCTGTCTTTTCAGAGATTCTCGCTATCTAGGTTCTTTTTCTCCCTGGATTTCTGGTGGCCTCTAATTCGTTCCCACATGTCACTCTTCAGACACTTCTTCTCCTTCATGGGAGCTCCGTCTCTTTCCTCTACATGTGTTTGTCTTCTGCTCATCAATTCTGCAGTTCTCATTAAATTTCGTCAGCACTTGCACAAGCTCAAGGTCACATCAAATCTCTCACTTTTCCTGGTACATGCTTGTCATGGTTCACTCTCTCAAAGCTTTTCCTTTCAATTGGACTTTTATTCATCAACACCCACTCGCCTTTGCATTTGCTTAGCTGCCATTTTTTTCAGGTTGCCAATACTTCTCTGGTAACACTCCTCCCAAAATCAAGTGGCGCTGTCTTTGGTCAGGGCTCACGCTCTCTTGCGGCAAGCTGTTTTCCAGGCTCCTTTTTGTTTCATTCTTTTGCATGCTCTGGCATTCCGCTCTCTGCAGACTCCTGTTCTCGTTCAGATCAAAATGACTCTGTAATTCAATCCATCGAGACTTCACAGAATTCAGGAAGCTGTTCCAATGAAATGACATTCATTCCAGCCTCCCTCTTAAGCTGAGCTCCCGCTATATCAGGGCTCCACAATCATCCTATGATCTTCAATTTGCACGCTCTAAATTTGTTTTTCCCCAGGCCAATCTTCAGCTCAACAGATTTCCACTTTGCTTTGTTATCTTCAGCTTGCGCTTCCATTCTCATTCACATTCACTTATATCTGCAAACCTTACTCTGTTGGGCTGTCTTCCACCCACCTGTTTTCGTCAGGATAGCTCAACATCTGAGCTCTTCTCTCTGTTACCCACTCCTGGTGGCCCTTGAATATTTTACACCTGTTACACTTTCAAGGTCTTCCTCCTGCTTCTCAGGAGCTAACTGTTCATTTCATCTTCTGCCCAGTCCATTCTGCTGTTCTCTTCATATTTTTGTTCTTCTGTATTAATGCAGCCACCGCTCTCACCCACTCTCTTCCATTGTCTGATGGTCACTTGCCCTTGTTTCACTTTCTTAATGCTCCTCATTTCCTTGGTCGCCTATGTCCACTCAGCTTTGCATTGTTCAGCCACCATTTTCTTTAATCGCTTAATTCTTCTGTGCTGACTTTCCTGTGGACATCAAACTGATTCTGCCTTCTGTCAGAATTTTCACATTCTTCTAGTGCCAACTGTTTTCCAGGCTCCATTTTTATGAATGCTCTGCCAATCTACTCGCTGTCAGTTCCTGTTCTCTTCCAGATCATACTCTTCAATTCCATCAGGCCTCCAATCTCTTCAGGTTCTTGCTATGTATGGGATCCTGTTCTCTCCAGCCTCCATCTCATATCTGGCTTCTGCTATCTCATGACTGAGTAATTATCCCATGATCTCCAATTTGGACTCTCTGGATTCCATTGCCTCAAGCTTCTGTTATATCTGTAGTCTTCCATTCTCCCGCCTACCAGCCACGCTGCCTCCTCCTACCTTTGGAATAATCTCTCTTTCTCATTCAGTCACACTTGCATCAGCTTCCTCAGGCTCTGGCAGTGTTCAGCATTACACTATTTCAAGACCGCCATAGTGTAAGGCTCATAGTCTCAAAAGATTTGTGCTCCCTCCAGCTCCTGCTGTGGCCAAGCTCCAAATTCTACTTGGATTCCATATCCTCTGATGTTTCCACACTCAGACTTCATTAATTTTAAATGCAGCTCCTGTTTACAATACATTCCATACTTTCCTTTCTCCTTCTCACTTCAGCTTCTAGATCTCTCTTAGCACACACACACACACACACACACTCTCTCAATGTTTCTGCTATCTCTGGCTCCTATAGATTCCAGGTTCCAGTTGCTATGGACCTTCCAATTTCTATGCGTTTTTTCCCTCACATTCTCTAGGCTCCTGTTTTCTTTGATCGATGGAGCTCCTTGAAATTCTGCACACTTTCAGACGTACCCAGAGATGCTTACAGCCTGTCAATCACTCCACCCACTGGCAGTCCCCTGATTCAAGCTCTCTCAGACTTCCAATACTCTCTAATGCCTCACTGAGATCTCTTAACTTGTGTTATCTCCAGACACCAGATTTTTCTGGGTGTTCTCTCATTTTTGCTCTGCTTTCTTCATATTCCCATTGCTTTTTGATTTTCATTCTCTCAGATTCCACTGTAAATCAAGTGTAGTCTTGGGCTGTTAGTTTCAGTAATGGCACCTCCTGTCAAACTGCTGTAGCTTTGGATTTTCATGGTAGTTAAGAGAAACATTGATGTTTCACTCTTGTTAGCTAATCTCGCTGGAAAGTGCGAAAATCAGTGACGAGGTGTCTCCTGTCATGCTCACAAGAAACCTTCTTGCAGAGCTTTGGACAACCTACTGGTCCTCCACCTCTAGCTTCCTCACTTTCGAGTAGACTTGGGAATGCAAATGTCATTCAGTTACAACCTTGCCCGAGTCAGTGGTCACCTCAAAGTAAACAGTGCTTCTGATTTCTTTCTGCTCCTTTAATACTACCCCTACATTGTATTCTCCACTGGCTCCTGCTCTCTCCAGGCTCTTGTTCTGTCTCACGGGCTCTTGAAATTGATACTCCGACTCTGCAATATGAAGGAAGCAAACAAATTTTATTGATATCTGTAGTTATAACTTTCTTAAAAGTATAACAGAAAACCTTGCAGATTATATTGCATATTATCATGATTTTTATTTGGGTTCCACTATCTATTTGAAAACAGCTACTTACATCAAAAATGTTTCAGAAACAGATTGAGACAGATACAGCAAAGTGAAGGAACTATTGGGAGAGTATTACATTGCTAGAAGTTAAAAAGAGAGCAGCCTCATCGGAGGGTTAGTACAGAGTACTATCGGAGGGTCAGTTTTTGAGGAGTTATGCATTGTCAGAGGATCACTAGTGGGTAAACACTAAACTGGTGGAGGGTCAGTTTTGAAGGAGCATAGCATGAAAGGGCCTGTACTGATTATGTGCTGTGCTATTGGAAGGTCAATGCTTAGGAGCACTCCACCTTAAGAGGGTCAGCAGAGAGTGTGCCACCCAGTTTAAGGCAGTACTGAGGAAATACCTCCTATTGGAGGGACAGTACTGTCACAGAACTTTATTAATGGAGAAAAGCAAATTACTGCGGATGCTGGAATCTGAAACCAAAAGAGAAAATGCTGGAAAATCTCAGCAGGTCTGGCAGCATCCCCAGTATTTTCTCTTTTAGTATATTAATGGTGAGTTGGTATTGAGGGAGTATTACATTGTCATTAGTACTGATGGCACACTACTCTGTCAAGAAATGCTGTCTTGGATGAAATCTTGTGCACATCAAAAATATTGTGGCAATTATTTCAAAGATTTAGTTCTCCTGATGTTCTGGTCATAGAAAGGATGCAAAAGTATTAACAATGGTTCAGAGAAGGTTTATAACTTATATCTTGGATTGGATGCAGGTAAGTGAAAGGATTAGAATAGAGAAATTTTCTTTGGTCTCAAACTGCCTTTGGAATTCTTCCACAGAAATAATGCAGAATCTTCAAGTACTTTTAAAGCAACAGTAGATAGTTTTTTGGCTAACAAAATTGGTTGTCAACGGTAGGCAGGATGTGGAATTGAGTCAAATGGTGGAACAGGCGAGAAGAGCCAAATGACAACCATAAACAATATAACCGATTTTCTGAGTCTCCAACTGTGGAGCTGTGGCATCCAACTACAAGAATGTTTTTCTTTCCTGTCTTAGAATAGTAACAACTATTCAGAGGTACTTAATTGGCTGAAAAATAACCTCTTTGTCCAGATCTGAAGGTTGCTTTAGAAATGCAATTCCTTGGTACTGTTGTTGAGGGCAATCTTGTCCAATGAGCACTGAGACCAGATGTTATCAGTGACACCATTCAGCCGATTCTGGATTAACCCCTCTGGAAAAAAAAATAAAGTACTGAAGGGAAGCTCCCTCTTTAATCCATCACAAAATTCCTGCTAAGAACTGGCCTCACATACGACTGCCATCACCTCGCACTAAACAAATTAAACTCGTTCACAGTCTCTCACTCTCATAACTCTGATGGTGCTTTCCTCAATACCAATTGTGCATACCTCTGATTCCCACTATACTCATGACTATCGGTCCCTCACATACTGAATTCCTTTCTCTTGCACGACAAATGTCCATCTTTCACACTTTGAGTGTCTATGTCTCACACAATGACTGCATTATCCTCACACAAAACCTGACTGTCCCACTCTCTCCTGTCGAGCGTGCCTCACTCGATATCCGACCGTCCCTCTCTCTCGTCAAATCTCCTTCATCCTCAACAACTTTCCATATCTTACACACTGACTGTACTTCCCCCACACTTTGGACTGTTTCCCTCAGACCCTGCTGTCCCTCCTTCACACTGACCGTGTTTCCCTCAGACCCTGCTGTCCCTCCTTCACACTCTGACTGTGTTTCCCTCAGACCCTGCTGTCCCTCCTTCACACTCTGACTGTGTTTCCCTCAGACCCTGCTGTCCCTCCTTCACACTCTGACTGTGTTTCCCTCATCATGACTTTCCCGCCCTCACACTGTCCGTCATTCGCGGCTGTCCATCCTTCACACTTCGACGTGCCCTCTTCAGATCCTCACCCTACCTCTGCTCGCTTCAAAACTCAGTTGCACCTCCCTCACACTTGGAAGAGGTTTCCCTCCCTCGAGGAATGTCCCTTCTGCACTCTTCCCTCCACTCGCTGCCTGTGACTCTCCGACGCTCCCACAGTCCTTCCATGTCTTCCCTCACGACTTTGCCTTTCGCTCACTCCCGTTCTGTCGTGGCACCAGATTCCTTCGCACAAAACTCGACCGTCCTTCCCTCAGTCTCTGTCCCTCTCTCCCTCATGACAACGGCGCTATCCCCCGTCTCTCAACATCCGACAGTCCCTTCCCTCACGGCTTCCCCCTCTCTCACACACCGACTGTACGTCCCGTCACACTCAGGACTGCGCTTCTCTCACAACCCAAACTGCCACACTTCGACAGTCCCTCTCACAATACCAACGTCTCTCGCTTTGACTCATTTCCTCGCCTTTTCGATTGTCCCCTCACTGTCCGTCCTTCATCTTGTCTCAGCCCCTGTCTCTCTCTCTCACATACTGAACCCTTCAAGCACAGACCCTCACTGCAACCCTCATTTTCCCGCAGTTCAGCTCTCATTCCCACTCCCTCCCCCACCTCTCACACACACCCATCGTGACTCCCTCCCGCACACACCCATTGCTCCTCCTTCGGGTGGGCACACTGAAGGTGACGAACCCGCGAACAGCCTAATTCAAAACACCGCCAGCCGGCCGCACGACCAACTGAAGCTGGGAGATCGGAGCGAGGGGCGGGAAAACGGCCTGCGGGGGCGGAGCTTATGCGCGCAACGTCGGGGGCGGGGCCTGTTGCGACGTTACGTCGGTTCCCCAAGCGAGGGGTTGGGGGCGGGGCCTGGTGCGACGTTACGTCGGTTCCCCAAGCGAGGGGTTGGGGGCGGGGCCTGGCCGTTGCTGGGAGATGGAATGGCGCACGCGGCCTGGCGGTTGCTCTTGCCCTTAGACTCCGGGGACTAACTGAGTTTGGGGATGGCGAGTGGGCAGAGGCCTCCATCGTCGGCTCGTCCGATGAGTAAAGGAGGCCTGGGGAGGCCTCCGATGACTGCGGCCCGTGTTCCTCCCACAGCGCACCGTCTCGGTACCGGGGTAGGTCTCTTAATCAGCACCGTGCGGGGCAATTACTCCCCGAGAGCAACACTGCCATTCTCCAAATCATTCTCCCGATCACCCTCCATCATCATCCTCCACGATTGCCCCTCACGTCAGTCACTCCCGTCACTGTCCCCTCAATGATCCTCCCCTTCAATCACCTTCCCCAAACACCCCTCCATCATTCATTCTCCTCCTCTCCCATCACCATCACTCTCTTTCCCCCTAGCAATATTACCTTATTTTTTTTGTGGGATGTGGGCGTTGTTGGCAGGCCAGCATTTACAGCATTGTCCGTCTCTAGTCGCCCTTGAGCTCCCTTAATTGAACTGCTCTAGTTCACTTGCTGTGTGTTGACCCACATAGCCATTGGGGAGGAAATTCCAGGACCCAGTGACGGTGAAGGAAAGGAGGCATGTTTCTAAGTCAGGATTGTGAGTGGCTTTTTTACATAGAATCCCTCCAATGTGGAAACAGGCCATTTGTCCCAACAAGTCCCCACTGACCTATTCCCTAACCCCAATTACTCTGCATTTCCCCTGACTGATGCACCTAACCTACACATCCCTCAACTCGATGGGCAATTTGGCATGGCCAGTTCACCTAACCTGCACATCTTTGGACTGTGGGAGGAAACCGGTGCACCCAGAGGAAACCCACACTGGCACAGGGAGAATGTGCAAACTCCACACAGACATTCGCCTGTGTCTGGAATTGAACCCAGGTCCCTGGCACTGTGAGGCTTGGAGGGGAACTTGAAAGTGGTAGTGTTCCCATATATCTGCTGCCCTTGTCCTGCTAGATAGAAATGATCATGGGTTTAGAAAGTGCCGTCCGTGGATCTTTGGTGATTCTTTCCCCCCAACACTTTCATCTTGACCCTTATCACCAGTACAGCCCCCCCCACGACCATCACCTTCAGCATCCTGCCCATGTTGATTGACCCCACTGAGCACCTTCTTGTTGCCCTCCTAGTCCAAAGCCCTCTCACTGCAAACAGCATACAAATCAAACTCTTCCCTCCCCAATCTGCACCCTCACTATGCTGCCATCACCTGGAGTTCAACAAGGCAATTCACCAACAAGGATGGACAAAAAAATGTCAGCTCAACCAGTAACATCCACATCTCATGAATGCATTAAAGAATTTGTCTACATCCATAAGCCCCTCATACCATCCTCAAAGCGCCCAACACCTTGAATGCTCCCAACTACCCCCAGAACCAATAGTACCCACCTATCCCTTCTATCTAATCCTGTCCGGTCCCTAATTCTTCTGCTATCTTTGTCTTCTACTTTCTCTCCACCCCTCCCCCTGCCCCCAACATCTCCCCACCATTGTCCACCCAATATTTCGGCCACTAGTACCCCCATTATGTCCATTGCCAGCCCTCCTACTCACCTCTACTCCCAACACATTTCCATTCCCTATTTCTCCAGAACTCATGCTCCCCTTCCATCGTGTTCTCTTGCACTCCATATTTCCCCTGACACTGCATCCTTTGAGTATCCTGTTGCTGCTCTTTGACTCTTTCTCCCTACACCTCCAACTCTTCCCAGGTTTGTTTACACGTGTGGAAAATTGAAAATTGGAGATAAAACAAAGAGGAATGCCTAACTGAAACTGCTTATACCATATTAATGTTCTATTTCTTTCTAGTTATCTCCTGGAACAGCAAGGCCTGGAACTCGTGGTGGCCCTGTAATGGCTGGAGGTGTGTTATCTTCTCAGATTAAAGTTGCAGATCGCCCTGTAACTCAACAGGGTTTGAGTGGAATGAAAACTGGAATGAAAGGTACGTGCAAGTTGTTCCCTGTCATTTTTAAAATAATCTATAAAGCTAATAATTTATATCTCAGGAAAATAGATGTTGCTGGTAAATTAAGATCAACAGAGATAAATCAGAGTAGTTTTTGATGGGAAGAATGGGAAGATCAGTTGTACTTGGATGATGGAAGTCTAGGTTGGGTGGAGGAATAAAAGAACCTCTTCATTTAAATATATCAATCACTAAAAGTTGTACACTCAGAAATGCAAAGTTCTGTGAATATTGCAGATTTGAAATAAAAGCGAAGTGTTGGGGGCAACACTGGCAGATCACAAAATAGTGTTCAAGTTTCAAGTGTAATCTGACTATTCGAAATCTAACATCTGACAGGGCAGAGTTTGATATTGTAATTTCTAATGGTTAGGTTGATGCCTGGTGGTCCATCTTGTTTCATTTCTATAAAATGTTTTGGTGGTTTGATACAACTGAGTAGCTTGCAAAACCAGTTCGGGGGAGTTGTTTAAAAATAGACCACATTGTTATGTCTCTGGCTTCTCACGTGGGATAGAACAGGTAAAGACAATGGGTTTCCTTCCCTGAAGAACATGAATGAATAAGAGTTTTGAAATGACAATTCGCAACAATTGCATTGTCATCATTAGACCCTGATCTCAGTTTTCTTAAATGCACATTTCACCATTTCCCTGAGAAACGTTTTTAAAACTGTAAAATATTTTGGTAAAGTGGATTCAGAGAGAATGGACCAAATCTCCTGATACGTAATGATCCCTTTATCCAGCTCAGCTGAATGTTATGCAGTTACCTTTGATTTTATGGCACTTTTTTTTCCAACATACAGCTCAACAACTGCAAGCATCCTCACAGGGAGTTGCACAGAGAATCTTTAAAGAAGCTTCAGCCTTAGCTGGAGTGGCACCATTGCTCAATGGTTAGCATTGCTGCCTCACAATGCCAGGGACCTAGGTTCAATTCCGGCCTTGGGTGACTGTCTGTGTGGAGTTTGTACAGTCTCCCCATGTCTTCGTGGGTGGCCACCGGGTGCTCCAGTTTCCTCCCAAAGTCCAAAGATGTGCACTTTAGGTGGGTTGCCATGCTAAAATGCCATTGTGCCCAGGGCTGTGCAGGTTGTGTGAATTAGCCATGGGAAATAGAGATAGGGTGGGGAGGGGTGAGTTTGGGTGGGATGCTCCTCAGAGAGTGGGTGTGGACTTGTTGGGCTGAATGGCCTGTTTCCATGTTGTGGTTCTATTCTGTGGACCTCTGCAACGAAAGACTAGCTGTTGCCATATTCTGATGTATTCAAGTTTAAATGCCCAAAGACTCTTTGATGAGTTACGGAGAGAAGTTGAGGTGGCAGGATGGGTTAATGGAAGGGTTGAGTTGATGGGAGTGGTGGACAGTGGTTGGCTATGGAGGAATATTATTTGGAGCATCGGGCTCTGTGGGAAGGGGTGGATAGGTGTGTTAGAACTGATTGTAATCCTTCTAACATTACCTTGGTAATTACCTCATTGGTCATACTGAAGTCATAATCAGGGATTCAGACCTTACAGATAATGCCCCAGACCCCACACTATTCCTGGATATGTCAGCAGTGGTGGCTGCACTGTGGTATACAATCCGGAGGGAGTTGCTCTGAGAGTCCTCAACATTGACTTTGGATCCCATGAAGTCTCATGGCTTCAGGTTAAACATGGATAAGGAAACCTGCCGCATACTCCCTCAGCTGATGAATCAATACTCTTCCATATCAAATAACAGTTGGAGGAAGCACTGAGGGTGGCATGGACACAAAATATATTCTGGGTGGGGATTTCAGTGACCACCGCCAAGAGTGGCTCAACAGCTGCACTACTGATCAAGCTGGTCAGGCCGTAAAGGACGTAGCTGCTAGTCTGGATTTTGCAGCAGGTCGTGAGGGAGCCAACAAGAAGGATAAAACATACTTGGCCTCATCCTTGCCAGTCTGCCAACTACTGATGCATCTGACCATGACAGTATCAGAGTTGAGAGTGTGGTGCTGGGAAAGCACAGCAGGTCAGGCAGCATCCAAGGAGCAGGAGAATCAACATTGCGGGCATAAGCCCTTCATCAGGATCTTATTCGGTATTAATGCCCAGAATGTTGATTCTCCTGCTCCTCGAATGCTGTCTGATGTGCTTTTCCAGCAGCACACTCTTGACTTTGATCTTCAGCATCTGCAGTCCACACTTTCTCCCATGACAACATCATAGAGTGTCCACTGCGCAGTCCTAACGGAAATAAAGTTCTATCTCCATAGTAAGAATACCTACCATTAATATCTGTGGCATTATCACTGTACTAAATAGGACAGTTTTTGAACAGATCCAGCAACTGAAGACTGGCCGTCCAGGAGGTCTTTGGGCTATCAACAGCAGCAGAATTGTACTCTAACACAATCTGCAATCTCCACCATTGCTATGAAGCCAAGGGATCAACACTGTTTCAATGGATAGTGCACAAGAACATGGCAGGAGTAGTACCAGGCATACCTAAAAATGAGGTGTCAACCAGGTGAAGCTACCAGCATGACTACTTGCATGCAAAACAGCATAAGCAGCACGTGATAGACAGAGGTAAGTGATTACATCGAAGTTCTGCAGTCCTCCCAAATCCAATCATGAATGATGATGAAAAACTAAACAATTCACTGGAGGAGGAAGTTCCACAAATAGCACCATCCTCAATTATGGAAGAGTACAGCATATCAATGCAAAATATAAGGTTGAAGAATTTGCAGCAATCTTCAGCCAGAAGTGGCAAGTGGTCCATTTCTGCCTTCTCTAGTGGTCCCAAGCATCACGGATAGCTGTCTTCAGCAAATTCGATTCATTGCAGTGATATCAGGATACTGCAAAGTTAGTGGGCCCTGACAACATTACAGCAATAGTACTGAAGACTTGCGCTCCAAAGCTTGCTCCTCCCCTAGCCATGCTCTTCCAGTATAGTTACAATGCTGGCATCTATCCGACAATGTGGAAAATTGCCCAGATATGTCCTGCATACAATCCAACCTAGTCAATTACCACCCCAACAGTATGCTCTTAATGATCAGTAAAGTGATGGAAGGTATCATCAACTGTGCTATCAAGCAGCACCTGCTCAGCAATAATAATCTGCTCACTGACATCTAGTTTGGTTTCTACCAGGGCCACTCAGCTCATACCTTCACTACAGCTTTGATTCAAACGTGGATAAAAGAGCTTGTTTTCAGAGGCGAGGTGAGAGTGAGCCCTTGACTGAGTGTAGTATCAAGGAATCCGAGCAAAACAGGAATCAATGGATATCAAGGGGTAAACTCTCTGCTGGTTGGCGTCATACCTGCATATGGGAAGATCATTGTGGCTGTTCATGATCAGTAATCTGAGCTCCAGGACATTTCTGCAGGACTAGTGTCCTAGGCCTTCATCTGCTTTATCAACGGACATCCCTCCATCTTAAGGTCAGAAGTGGGGATGTTCATCGATGAATGCACAATGTTCACCATTCGTGACTCCGCAGATAGTGAAGCAGGCCATGTTCAAATGCAACAAGATCTGGACAATATCCAGGCTTGGGCTGACAGGTGGCAAGTAACTTTCATGCCATATAAATGCTGAAGACAATCTAACCACCATCACTGTATACCCCACTGACAGCATCAGTGGGCTTCCAATTGACTAAACTCAATTGGACTCACCATATAAACAAGGTGACTACAGGATCAAAGCTAAGGTTATTGCGACAAGTAACTCATTTCCTGAACCCAAAGCTTGCCCATCATTCTCAAGACACAAATCAGGAATTTGATGGAATACTCCCCACTTGTCTGGATGAGCATGGCTCCAACAATACTCAAGAAGCTTGACACCATCCAGAACAAAGCAGCCCACTTAATTGGCACCATCTCCACAAGCAGTCGCTCCATCCACCACCTAACTTAGTACATACTGCTGCTTCTATCTACAAGATGCACTGCAGAAATTCACTAAAATCCAAGCCCATGACCCAAAATTTCCATCTAGAAGGACAAAGACAGCAATTACGTGGGAACAACATCATCTGCAAGGTCCCTTCGAAGCCACTCACTATCCTGGCGTGGAAACATAACGCAATTTCTTCAATTTTGCTGCGTCAAATTTCTGCATTATGGATACAGCATGTGGACTGCTCACCATCATCCTCTCAAGGACAACTAAGGATGGGCAACTAGCAAGCCAGCAACATCCATATCCCAATAGTGAATTTTTAAAAAATTGCTATGACTAAATAGGTAAAATTGTTTTCCTCGGAGCGGAGGAGGCTGACAAGCAGATTTGATTTCAGGTATACAAAATTATGAGAGGAATACATAAAGTAGGTCATGAACATTTCTTCCCCATGGCAGATATGTCTAAGACCAGCGGGCAAAAGTTTAAGGGGAGGAGCAAATGATTAGGCGGAGAGCTGAGGAAAACCAAAATCGTCCAGAGCAGGATAGAAATATGGAGCGTACTGCTTGAGAGTGTGGTGTACTCTTGCAACATTTAAGAAGCATCTGGATGTGTACTTAAAATGTTAGGGCATAGTGGGCTTTGGACCAAGTATAGGTAAATGGGATTAGTGTAGTTTGCTGTTATCAGTCAGCATAGATATAGTGGCCGAAGGGCTTGTTTCTACGCTGTATGACCCTGTGACTCTATAACTCTATTTACAGGACCTCATCGTCAGATACTTGATAAATCCTACTTTCTTGGATTGCTCAGGTGAGTAGCTTAATATTTTTGATGAATACAAGAAGTCTGTTATTAACTCTGTGGAATTGGTTGTGTTTTGATCTTTAAACATCGCATTTTACCCATCACGGACCACTCGTTTACACCTGTTGCTATCATTGCTTTGCTATTTAAATTTTTATAAATGTCTTTGCACTTTCAAGCTCCCATTACTGGACTTATATCTTCTTTCCATTGGCCCCAGCTTGTCCAAAACCCTCCTATTTGTATTATAGCTTATTCCTAATTCTTCAACACAGCACTTGCTGTCATCCTTGCTGGCCTTCACTGGCTTTCCCTGCATTCAATTTAAATCCTCAACCTTGTCTTTTAAGTTCTTTCAAAGTTGTAACCACCCCCGTAACCCGTACTAAACTAGCTTTTTGTCTAATTCCAGAGCTCCCGTTCAAAATTCCTTCACTTTCCCAATGGTGGTAGAGTTATAATGCCTTTGCTTTCAGCAACGTTTTTCCCTGAAACTTTTCAGTTCCTTGTCCACCTTTTGAAAACCTTCTCCACACCCATGTTTTCAACCATGTTGTCTATCCTCATCCTAATCTTCCATAGACTCGTAAATGATTACAGTAGAGATGGAGGTCATTTGGGCCATCATGTTCATGCTGGTCATCAAAGATCTGACTACACAACTCACATTTTTCAGGTTTTGGCCCATAACCCTAGAGGCCATGGCAATGCAAGTGAATATCTGTATGTTGCTTAAAGGTTCTATGAGTTTCTGATGCACCTATCCTTTCAAACAGAGTGTTCTGGACTTGCATCATGCTCTGAATGAAAAGAACGTATCCAGTACTCTCTTGTTAGCCTTCTGCCTCTTATCTTAAAGATATCTTAAAGACCCTTCTGCTAATAGTAGAAGTGTCCTATCTGTGCCCATCATGATCTTCTAAAGTTCTACCATGAACCCTCTTGAATTTTCACTATTCCAAGCAAATCAACACAAGCCTGTCCAATCTTTCATCATTGCTCAGACTGTCTTGCCCAGATAGCATCCTGGTAAATCCCCTTTGCACTATCTCTAGTGCAATCACATGTTCCTAGTTACAGGTAAATGGGATATACCTGATTTTGCCTTTCTTTGGACTATGTTTACTAATGATATGGTTTCTGTTTTATTGTGTAAATCTTTCCTGCAATGTTTTTGTACAGAGCCAAAATAAATGAACTTACAACAGAAGTCAGCAAGCTACAAAAAGAAATTGATACATTTAATCAAGAAAATTCTGTTTATCTATCCTATGAAAAGAGGTAAGTACCTAGTTTGTGCATATGTGCAAATTCTATGCACAGTAAATGAAATACTGGTATTTATTGTTAACTGCATTTCATGTTTTGCAACAGGGCTGAAGCTTTGGCCGTGGAAATAAAAGATCTGCAGGGGCAACTAGCAGACTACAATATGGTGGGTATAATTGCTAAGTTGACTTTACACGTGGATACATAGTGTTGAGAAATAACTAACGTATTCTGTCTGCAATGGCATTATAATCATTTTAGCTGAATTGTAAAAATACAGCACAATAAATTAAAAAAAAACATTTTCTTTAATGTTCTATTGCTAAAGTGTAATCTGCTTTTTGTTCAGTGGCAATATTCACTTCTGGGACAAACTCCATTCTTAGCTTGTATACTTAAGCCCAACTCTTCAGTGCAACGCTGAGGCAATACTGTATTGTCACAGGTGCCAATAGGTAGAGTGTCCTATTTGAGTTCTCCAGTGAATGTGAAAGATCTTAGAGCCCTATTTGAGGAGGACAAAGAAATTCCCTTAGTTTCTTGGCTATTTCTTCAGCCATCTTTATTGAACAAGAAATAATCAAGTTATTACAGTTAGTTAGTAACATTTTGTTATCCATGTTTGTCTACATCAAAATGTTTAAAAAGCTTCATTGGTTTTGAAGCGCTTTGTTATACTAATCATACAAAAGGCTGCATTGTTGTCTTTAACTTTATTTCTTTAATAGTTCTTAACTTTATCTTGTTCTCTGCCTTTAGTTGGTAGATAAGCTGAATACCAATACTGACATGGAAGAAGTTATGAATGACTATAACATAGTAAGTCTTGTTGTTTTCAACAAAATAAATAAAATGCTCCTTTTCCATATATCTTCAGATTTCTTTCTATCATTTGCTTGTTCTGCCATAAAACATTTCATGCGAAGTAAATCCAGCTTTCTGAATTGAATATTTATGTTTTTTCATATTCTTTTTAGCAATTGTAATGAGTTTTTGATAATTGTATTTTAAAAAAGATGTTTAACTGGGAATCTTAATTTTGAATTTTATTATTTGGTCTGCTGTCTTTTTCTGCTTGACCTGTCATCATGCATTTTTATGACGGGTAGATTATAATAAATAAGAGCAAATGTAGGCCATTCAACATTCAATATGATCATGGTTGATCTCTCCAGGTCTCAACTCCTGTTTTGTATTCCTCTTTTACCTCAATTCCTTGATGTACACCCATTAACATCCTCTTTAAATAATTTCAGTGATCTAGCCTCCACATGTCTCTTAGATAAACAATTTCAGACATTCAATGCCCTTTGAAAGAAGAAATTCCTCTGAATTGCAATTTTAAAAGAGTTTTCCCTTATTCCTTATCTATGTCCCCAGTTCAACATTTCCTGACGAGTAAATACATCTTCTCACCATCTATCCTTCCAAAACCCCTCAGAATATTGTATGTTTCAATAAAATCACCCCTCGTTTTCCTAAACTTTAACAAATAAAGAACAAACGTGTTTCACGATTTTTGATCATTCAGCCTCTTCAAGTCATGAATCAGTCTAATGAATCTCCTTTGAACTATTTCCAATGTCTTCACTTAAACACAGGAACCAAAAATGTTCACACTGCTCCAAGTATGGTCTCACCCTGTACAGTTATAATATGGCTTTCAATTTTTAAACTCTAATCCCCAGAAATAAAGATCTAAATTCCATTTGCCACCATTTAGTCAAATTGATATTGTCTTTGAACTCTCTGGGACTTAGTCTTTTGCTATCTTTTTCTTGAAATTCTAGTTTCGTAACCAACATGGCACCAGAGAATGGCGATTTTGTACACTTTTCACTGTACTCATGTACATGAGGAACCTCAATTATCTGAATACCAATTATCCGAAGGAGATCTCGAGTTCCGACGGAAACATTACATCAAAGACATGCGTTGAACACTGACCGTGTCTTTTGTTTGCAGTGATTAAAAGTGCTGCCGAGAACAGTCCTGGACTGATGGGAGTGCAGGCACCATCTCTAAATGACTGCTCTCTCTGTCTCTGTCTCTGTCTCTCTCTGTCTCTCTCTCTCTCTCTCTCTCTCTCTCTCTCTCTCTCTCTCTCTCTGTTCGCACACTTTCTCAGGAGTTCTCCACAGAGGTGTACCCTAAACCTCACCCCCCCGCTTCCCCAGATAATCTGTCTAACATTCTCCTGTACAGGGCAAAGGTGGAACCTGTCAAAAAGTTGCAGTAAAAAGTTGTGTGTGGCAAAAAAAAGGCAGTAGCAGCAGCAGCGGTCTTGTTGGTGTCCAGTCTGGCCGCCCTGAAGAGGGGGCGGGGGGCGGTGTTGGGGTGGACGTGTGGGGTGGGGGCAGTGTTGGGGCGGACGGGGGCCACGGTTTGAGTGATCGAGGGCAGTATTGGACAGGGTTTGGGGGGCAGGCAGGGGGGAGCGGTGTTGTACAGGGTTTGGAGGGCAGGCAGTGGGCGGCGTTGTGGGGGGGTGAAGTTGGATGGGGTTTTGGGGGCGGGTGATAAGGCGGTGACAGGCAGGGTTGGGGACGGGCGGTGGGCGGTGTTGGGAGCAGGCTAAGGCTTGTGCTTGCTGTACTGCTGCTAGTGTCCTGAACGGGGAGCAGACTTAATAGAAAACTCCGAGCCCCAGAGGAAAGGCATTGAATCGATTAACCGAATAATCAATTATCTGAACGAAATAGTGCCCACCCATCTCGTTCGGATAATCGAGGTTCCCCTGTATTCCAATACTTGAGTACATGCGACAATAAAATCTAATTCTAATGACATGCTGCACCTCCACACTAACATTGTTGTGTCGTGCAGAAGAATATCTGGATCCCTTTGCACTGCACTTTCCATTTGGAGTCAATCTTCATGCATATATTAGTGTGCCTTTTGATTCTTCCTGCCATTGTTCACAGCCTCATATATTCATACACTAAACTTCATCTGCAAAATTTTTACTCATTCAATGAACCTAACTGTATCCCCTTGCAAATCCCTTATGACCTCCTCACAACATGCCGTCGCATCTGTTTTTATATCATTAGCATATTTGGATATATTATTCTCTGCCCCCTCCTCCAAAACATTAATATACATAATAAATAATTGAACCCCAAGACTGATCCTTGTGGCACTCTACCAATTATGTTTTGCCAACCTGAAAATGCCCACTAATTCCGACTCTGCATTTTGTGTGTAACCAATCCTCAGTTCATATATTAGCCCTAATACTGTGAGCTCCTACTTGCATAATATCTCTAATGTGGCACCTTATCAAATGCCTTTTGGAAATCCAAATGCACTAAGTCTATTGATCAGTGTTTCCTCTAGTGGGCCTCTGAGGCCTGTGTGCAGCAGCAACTTCTAGAACAGTAAGTCAGTACCACAATTGGCATGCTAATGGAGTGGCTGCCGTGCAGCTTAGAGGGAAGGTTACTGCTTCCCCTTTATCAACTCTGCTTATAATATCGTCAAAATACTTTGGAAATTTTGGGCGACATGGTTTTCCTTTCTCAAAAGCAAGTTGACTCTAATTGATTACATTAAGCTTTTCTAAATGCTTTGCTGTTTCTTCCTTTATAATGGACTCTAGCATTTTCCCAACTGCGCTACAGACGTTCGGCTAACCGGTCTGTAGATCCTGCTTTTTGTCTTCCTCCCCTTTTAAACAGGGGCATCAGGTTAGTTATTTTCCAATCTGTTGGAACTCTCCAAGAATCCAATGAGTTCTGGAAGATTTCAACCAATGCCCCACTATCTCATGCCACTTAGATTAAAACACTTGGAGCAGGCCATCATGTCCTGGGTGCCTTCAGACCTGTTTTTGTGCTAAATACTTTGCCCCCATGATAGAGAATGGGTACATGGTGTTACTTTCCTTCCTTTGTCACCTTGCTTATCTGATGTCTTGGCAATGTTTATATTGCCGTCCACCATGAACAATGAGGAAACTATTGATATAAATTATCAGCCACTTCCCTGCTCCTCATCATCAAATCCCTAGTCGCATCCTCCAAGAATCCCCCAAAAAAATTCAATTTAGCTGCTTCTCTTGATTTTTATTTACGCATAGAAGCTCTTGCTGTTTGTTTTTATATTTCGTCCCAATTTGCTTCACAATTCATTTTCTCTGTTTTGTCATTCTCTACTGGTTTTCAAAATAAAAGAGGTCCCCATCCTCAGACCTATCAATAGCTTACACTGCTTTTAATGCCCTAGTTTTTTGATACTCTCCTTAACAACTTTTATTAGCCAAGGGTAGTTCATCCTTTCATCAGTCATTGTTTTTGACCAGAATAAAGTTTTGCTGAGCTGAAATATCTGTTTGAACACCACCTCTATTTTCTGAGCCACTTAAATTGTCCTTATTTGTTGACACTACTGGTTTGAGGCATTAGTTCCTCTCTGTCAAAATGAAGTCGAATTTCTACAATGTTTTGCTGGCTAAACCCTTTAGCGTCTTTAACTATGAAATCTCTTAATAATCTTGCCTCATTACATGTAGCTACATCTAACATAGCCTTTTCCCAAGCTCGAGTTTGCGAAGTACTGTTCTAAGAAACAATATCTGATGCACTCTACAAATTCATCTTCCATGCTGCCCATGCCCATCTGATTTGGTTCAGTCAATATGCAGATTAAAATCACCCATGGCAATTGTACTGCTCTCCTTGCATACCTCCATTATTTCATGATTTATACTTTGTCTTACAGTGAGGCAATTTCCGCCCAAATTGATTCTACAGCATGATCTATTGTACGTGTATCACTACTCACTGTCCCACTGTTATTCTTCTTCATTAACAAGACTACCCTACCTCCTTTTTCTTTTTGCCTATTTTTCTGGAATGTCAGCTATTTTTGAATGTTGATTTCCCAGAGTTCGTTACTGTGCAACCATGCTTCCACAGCAGCAGTCAAACCTTATTCACTTTTTTCTACTTGTGCTGTCAACTCATCTTGTTAGAACTACTGCATGCATTCATACAAGGTCTTGAAGTTTGACTTTTTGCCATTATTACATAGTCTGGTTCTAATTTCTACTGCAGTTTTTGATTATATTTTCTGTTCCTTCCTATCTCATTTTGATTATCATTGCCTCTTCACTACCCTGCACCTCTGCTTTTTCATTTCATTTTGCTGTTTTAAATTTTCCTTCAGTTGAGTCCAATCTCTCACTAAAACCCTATCTGAACCTAGTTGTACAAGTTGCCTGA
This sequence comes from Chiloscyllium punctatum, assembly GCF_047496795.1. Taxonomy (NCBI): domain Eukaryota; kingdom Metazoa; phylum Chordata; class Chondrichthyes; order Orectolobiformes; family Hemiscylliidae; genus Chiloscyllium; species Chiloscyllium punctatum. The sequence continues at coordinate 130,390,406 of NC_092740.1, forward strand.
TCACCCGTCACAGCATGTATCAATTGAAGCCAATGTCAATAGAACAGCTGTCTCTTTCCCTAGAACTAGTACCAGTGCCCCCATGATCTAGAACCCATTTCTCTCACATCAATCATTGACCTCTAATACCTCTGTAATCTCATTTACCCTACTGCACTTTGGAATTGGCTGAATATTGTTTTTGTGGTTCTGCATTTTAGTTTAGCCCCAAGCTACCTGTTATCCCCCAGCAGAGCCTTTTTTCTAGTCTTACCTGTATCATTGCTACATCCATAGACCATGACAACTGGATCCTTTCTGTCCTGCTCCAGGTTCTTCTCCAGCCCAGAAGAGATGTCATGAACCATGGCACTTCCTGCAGTATGTGCCCCAATCCACACCTAGAGCGAGAAGTCCGTACCTATTGGACAAGGGCACATGCTGAGGCTCCTCCAAAGCTATGCTTTGGATCCCAGTGCCTCACCATCAACCTTCCTGTCCATAACCAAATCAAATTTGATGTCATTAATCTAAGAGGTGTTACTATGTCCTGAAATAGCATCTAAGTAACTTCCCCCTCTCCCTGATGCATCACAGTGACTGCAGCTCTTCACGTTTGAGCCAAAGTTTCCTAAGCAGCTTTGGAACGCTAACATTGTCAACTTGAATCACAATGGCCACCAACTCCCGCATGCTACAGTTGGAAAATATTGCATGTTAATTAACTTAATTAATTTGAATGTTAATTATTTTAAATGTGGATTTCCTAACTTCAGTTATGATATCATCTCCTAATTTTTAAACCATTTGTCCAAACAAAAGAGATACAAAGGAAAGACCCACCAGTTTCCTCACTTACTCTGTCACCAACTTTAGAATTTGGATTCATGATGCTCAACATGTCTGCACTTGCTTCTCCGGGATCATACTATTTTTAAGACAATCTATGACTTTGCCTCAATCTCTCTCTACAACCTTTTTTAGTTCGATGGCTCTTTCATCCAGCAGTACTTGAACTGTGCCCTGTAGTCTAAGTCCTCTCTTTTTGCTTAGTCTCACTGCTAAACTTTGTCACCTCAGTCTTGCTATTTTCTTGTTCCCTAAACTGATTTGCTGCTTCTGTCTGCTGTAAAGCTGTTTCAATAAACATCTTCTAGTCAGACAGGCAATCATCTCTGTCATCTCTACAAATGATAAACACACAAGATGGTTTGAAATAATCATTCCTTAATTATTTAAGTGGAGCTACTCGGAATTATACATTCTGTCATTACATTTAAAATATTTATGTTATAGATAAAATTGTAATAAAACTGAAAACTGTCATACTGTTGTTGATTGCTCTTAATGAACAAGCAATAATATTGTATTTTAGCTCAAAGCACAGAACGATCGAGAAGCACAGAGTATGGATGTAATTTTCACAGAGCGACGAGAGTAAGTAATAATACCTTGTTCAGAATATTGAGTACACGAGAACCAGGTATGATTCTTCAAGCCTGTTCTGCCATTTTAGGCATCTCAAATTTGAATTGTAATAATGTTCACAACAATTTGAGGAAATTTTCATATCTTGTGAAGTATATTTCCTGATATCACTCTTAAATGACTTAGGTCTAAATCAATTTATCAACATCTTTTGAGCAGTGAAAATACCTTCATAACTATTTACCTGATTTAGAAGGGAGCATTACTGTGTGATGAGATACTGAGTAAATTATGTTTATATTCTTTGGCATTTAGAAGAATGAGGGTGATCCCCTTGAAACCTACAACATTCTGAAGGGGCTTTACAGGGTTGTAACTGAGGTTGTTTCCCATATTTGGGAAATCTATTACATGTGGGTACAGTCTCAGGATAAAAGGCTAAATAGTTAGCATGGAGATGAGGAGATATTTAACTGAAATTAATGTGAATGTTTGGAATTCTCTACCCCTGAAGGTCATGAATAAATCTGAGGGTTGTGGATGGTGCATCATGGAACATATTGAAGCCAAAGATAGATTTTCAGTCTGTCAGGGTAATGGCAAAGATTGGGAATGGAAAGTGGCCAAATATTATTCAAGATTGCATTAAATGGCACGGCAGGCTCTGTAGGTCTTTGTCTATTCATGCAGTAGGCTCTGTAGGTCTTTGTCTATTCATGCAGTAGGTTCAGTAGGTCTTTGGCTATTTGTACTGCTATTTCTTTTGTTAAACATCTTAAACTTAAATCATGTTTATGCAAACTGTCCTTAGTTTATTTTTTTCAGTATCAGTGCCAACTGCTGAACTTGTTAGACCCTACACCAAGGCCAAATCCATCTTTCCTGAGGTTCAGTTGCATCAGTAGATGCTGGTAACGTGCACAGGTAGATAAGACTCTTAAAAATAATTAACGGAGTCTTTGGTTTTGTATTTGAATATATAGAGTTAATGCTGAACTCGTAGAAACATCAAGCTATAACTAGAAGACCACATACATTTTTGTGCATGTAAGATGCAAAGCTTTGACAACTTCTTAAAAACATTTTTCCAGTTCTGTAACAGCAGATTATTATCAGTATATTCTCTTATCAACCATATCAGCTTTCTTTCAAGCATATTGTGTTTTGGAACTTTGGATTCTAATGTGTAATTTGAATGCACATATTGGAGATTTTTCTTCCTCTTGGCACAAAATAAATCTATGTTGTTGAAAATGCAGTGTAATATTTTTTCAAGTAAGCAAGCTCTAAGTATGGTAGCTTTTGTCTGTGTTACTGATGTGTGACTGATTTAACTTATTGCATATCCTGCACAGTCAGCTAAATCAGATAGCCTTCCTGGAACAAGTCTACACCATTTACGTATTTATTGCTCACAACTGGTGAATCCTATAGAATCTATATATCCATCTTCAATATATCCGTCATCATCAGAAACATTGTGAGGAATGGACTTTGCTTCAGTTTGTTGTTCATTGCTTTTAGCTTCTTTTGATGTCTGTGGGACATTATAAGTTGTCTCTGTAGATGTATTTTCCAAATAAAAATCTGGTTCTTCCTGCAGTCGATGATGATGGTAGGCAAAGAAGCAATTGTACCATTTGATGAATTTTGCAAAGAGGATGAGTATCGAAGATATGCCAATTGATGTTGCCATAACACCAACCACTAATTTCCAGGATTTCCCAAATTTGGATTGATCTAAAAAATAAAGAAAAGAGTAGTATATATCCAAACATTAAGTACTATTGCTCTGTTATCTTTTTGTAAGGAATCATTCACTTATATGCTAGATATAAATTGATTTTAATCTAGTAAATATGTTTAATATTTCTATTTGTACATGTTTAATTTAAAGAAAACTTATCTTTCAATGCAGCATGTCAGTCACTGCTTAATTTGGCAAATTCTAAGTAATTGTTGCTCAACTCCGAATTACAAACATGGCAACAGGAGTATGCCCCTCAGCGGTTAAAGCAACTCTATATTCCTTCATCCCCTTGAAAATCAAAATTCTATCTACTTTTGCCTTAAAAATATTTAAAGATTCTACATCTGCTCTCTTTTGAGACCAGGAATTCCACAAATTCTCAACCTTTTGAGAGAAAATGTTTCCAGCTCCTTATTTTTAAACCATCACCCTCCCACAAGAGAAAACACCCTTTCCTCATCCATCCAGTCAAGTTTCCTCAGGATTTTGTATGTATTATCACGAAAGATGCTTGAACTTATAAACTAGAATCAATTTCTTCATTGTACAACAAATTTTGGATAAACCCACATATAAGATGTATTCCTACATACAGTTTGTACAAAAAGCAAATTTCTTTGGGGTGATTTGAATTTTGTCAAAATATCTTCAGGTACACAAAAAAATCCAAAAAGCTCCAAAATCTGAAATTTTTCGTTGAGTGTGGAGCGTCAATTTTGCGTACAAACAGGTGACCGAACTCCACACCTACTCAAACCTCGCCACTCAGATGTGATGTGACAGCGTGGCCCAGCACTGGCAGGCGTCAGTTGTGTCTCAGCGCTTGTACTATTCATGCGAGCACCTGCTGTTAAGTAATTTTTTTTATTTCACTGTGGAAATGTCATTTATTCTGAAATCCGAAAAATTCTGAACTCTGAAAAACAACTGACCCCGAGGATTTTGGATAAAGGATTGTCTCCCTGTACCAGTAAATTTGGCTCATTTTAAAAATCCTTTAAATGACTTGAAGTAAAGGTGGTTTTTTTAATCATCAGATGTATTAGCATAGGTTAAATTTTTTCATAATACTTGGTAGATGGGCAGCAATTAATAAAAAAAGCCATGAATTGGCCCACATTGTGGCTGGGAGCAGAGACTTGGGAAGTTAGTAATCAAGTGTTAAGGGCAGGTCTTTAATGGAAGGGCTCTAAGGAATGTTGTCACACAGAGAAACCAAGGGGTGCAAGTACATAGTTCCTTGAATGTGGCATCAAAGGTAGATATGGTGGTGAGGAAGGTATTTAGCATGCTTTCCTTCATCAGTCAGAGTGCTGAGTACAGGAGTTGGGATGCCATGTTACAGCTGTACAAGTCATTAGTAAGCCTGCATTTGGAGTACTGTGTACAGTTCTGGTTGCCCTGCTATAAGAAGGATGTTATTAAACTGGAAAGAGTGCAAAAAAGACTTACTGGGATGTTAAAAGACTGGAACTTTTGAGTTATAAGGAGAGGCTGGTTAGGGTGGGGCTTTTTACCCCTGGAGTGTAGGAGCTGAGGGGTGATTTTATAGAGGTTTACAAAATCATGAGAGGCATGGGTAAGGTGAATGCCACTGTCTTTTCACCAGGGTGGGTGAGTCCAAAACTAGAGAGCATAGGTTTAAGGTAAGAGGGGAATGATTTAAAAGCAATCTAAGGGTCAACGTTTTTCTCCCAAAGGATAGTACATATGTGGAACAAACTGTCAGAGAAAGTGGTAGAGGTGAGTACAATAACAACATTTAAAAGGAATTTGGACAAGTAAATGGATAGGAAAGGTTTGAAGGGATGTGGCAAACGCAGGCAAGTGAAACTATTTCAGTTTAAGAAACCTAGTTGACGTGGACAAGTTGGATCAAGGGGACTGTTTCTATGCAGTATGATTCTAAACTGTTCGAGCATGATACACTTCCAAGGCAGGTGGGACGTAAACCTGGACCTTTTGATCGATAGTTAAGGGCACTGCAACTGTGTCATAATACCCCTACTAGGATAGATTTTAAACACAACTAATGAAATATTTAATTGTAAATAGACACTTGAAAGATGCTTAAAAAGCCATCTCAATCAGAAACTCCACAAGCATGACTGATGTTGGAAATATCAATAATGACACTGGTACATTCTGTTATACTGACTTTGTAATTAGGAAATTACATTCTTTATGCAATGCAGCAGCAAAGTTATCAGATTTGTTTTTTGGGCAAAAGTTAGTTGAATAAAAATGGCTGTGAAAATCAATAATTTTGTTTATATTTCAACAGCTATTTAATTTTCCAATGTTAAAGCAGTTTGAACATTGAGTATAGTTTCTTTAGCTTCCTACCTTCCTGAAAGCACCATTGGTGTCTTCCTGTAACTTGGTTAATTCAGTAGTTCCATATGGATACATGTGGTGGTTGGTGGATGGCTACTTGATCTGAAATTGCGATATAACTGAACATGGTCGTTTGATACTAAATTTCCCTGCATCAAAATTATGTAAGGGATCATTGTCTAATGCAGAGCTGTGGCTATATTTTCCTTTCTAACTCTTCAGGCCAAGTATAGCAGCCCTATCTCTATTGCAGGTGCATTTAAGCTAACTCAACATGGACTAAGAACTTTGTGAGCATAGCACAGCTCACTAAACCTGCAACAATAATTTTTAATCTTGGTTATTTTGGAGCTTTTGAAAAGAAGCTTTTGAAGTTTGTATTTTTAGTCACTTCTGTAATATTAAAATGTGTGTGATTAATGAATAGGACTATGTAAATAGCAGCTTCTATAATAGTGAGTCAGGTGGACACAAAACTGAGATGAGAGTCAATTGTTATGGCCTCAACAAAATGATAACTCATTATATATGTAGTTGATTGATATATAATAAACTACTTGTTTGAACGTCCAGTGACTTCATTATTACTGCAAAGTTAAACTAACCAACAAACAGTAAAATCAACAAAGGCACCTGTAAGGATAAGATAAAAAGATGCTCAGCTTTTGACCACTGCTGCTCTGAACCTGCATCATGATGAGGCTGTTTTTGACAATTTGCACCAGTCACTCCATGGGTATAGCATAGCGTACCATGAAATATTGCTTGTTGTCTTTCTGTCAGAAATTTCATGAAGTACTGTGTTGCACCATAATTTCTCTTGATACTTGTCAAAAACATAGACATCTGACGTAAAATGCTGTAGTACCTGAGCCATTTGTTTGATTCATGGTGTTATTTTGTCTAGCCACAGTTGGAATTCGCATTGCTGCACCCTGTATCTTTTCCGAAAAGATTGTGTCTAATGTACTTTTGACAGTTGAGTTATCTGGAGATGATGTTAACCTGGAAACTGAAAAACATCCATTCCTCTTTATAAAAGCTTCTTCAATAGTGTGGAATTGCATATCTTCAGGGGCTTCACATGTTGTGATGTTCACATTACCTGCGGTTGAAATAAGATTTTACTTTGCAAACACACAATTCTTAAGTTCCTGTTTGTCATACTTATTTCCTGTTCAAATAATTTACTTTGATAATTTTGTTTTTATTCACTCATTGGACATGGTCATCATTGCCCGTCCCTACAGCTTTAGATTCCCGTCAGTAATTTTTAAAAAAATCACTGCAGTAATCTTACTAACTATAAACTTTATAAAGAAACTTGCCATTTCCTAGCAACATTAATCATTCATGAATATCGTTACAATAAGAAATTTATGCAAACCTATCAGTTTGGGAGATGAACTCACCTAAGTGTACTTGTGACTCATTAAGCCACCTCTGGAAACCAAGAAAGCCACAACTACAGTTCCATTGATTTCCATATAGAGTTAAACATGATAAATTCAGAGGTTGCAGAACATCCCTGTCAACATGCGTGAGGCAGTTATTGTGTAGTTCCAGTATAGCCAACTTTTTAAAATTATTGAACGCTCCTGAAATTAAATTGCAGATGAGATTGTATCCAAGATACAGTTCTTTAAGCTGGGTTAAATTTGAAAGAATTTGAATATCATGAGGAGTTAAAGAAATCTTGTTGTTCATTAGCTTCAGTTTTGTTGTGTTTGCAGGCAGATCATGCGGAATCGATGACAAATTCTTTCCACTGTAATCACACTGCAGAAAAATAAGAAGTGATTCAGGTGATTGTTCACATTTAGCTGAAGGAAAGAAAGGGCAATATTGCAATAGAACCTCTCTCAACTGAATGTCTAGAAACACTTTGCACTTGTTTTTGAAGTGTCATCGTTGTTGTAAGATAGGAAATACAACAATTGATATATGCACAAAAACCACCAACAAACAGCAATAAAGACCAGAAAGTCTGTTTCTTGTAAGATTAATTAAGGGATAAATATTGGTCGGGACACCTGCTCTTCTTCAAAACTGTGTCAGTGGATCTCTCACGTCTGCCTGATGAGAGGCTTCATTTAGTGTTTTGCCCAAAATGATGACAGCTTGAACAGTGCAATACTCTGCCAGGGCAACACTGGATTTTGTGCTCAATCTTTGGAATGAAATTGCACCCAAAAAATACCAAATCTTATTGCTGATATCTAACTTCAAAACTGCTTTATTTTCATCAAATTTTAAGATGTTTTTAGAATAAGATGTATTCCTCAAATATAGTGAAATGAGCAATTTGTAGATATTCTGAAATAAAATTTGGCACCAAGTTGCATATTGTGATATTTGTATTAATTTCCAAAATCTTGACCGAAGTTCTAAGGACCTTTTTGAAGGTGTAGAGTTTAATATAGAGATGGAGAAATTCAAGGAGGGAATTTGAGAGCTTGGGGACTAAGTAGCTGAAGGCATAATTACAGTGTTGGAGTGATTAAAATCAGTAGTCATTAGGTACTCGAAATAACCTGTGAGGGTGCTTGAATATTTTGGGGAGCATAATTTCAATTCCAAGCCATTTTACTTCTTATGGGTCTATCCATGGTGGGCACATTGTTTATTGACAGCATAATGAAACAATATTTCAAATTTCAAACAATATTGCTAAGCGTTGATAGCAAGCTAAAAGCCTAAAAATTGTACTTTTGTGCTTTTTTGAATGTAATTCATTCAGTGAAACTTTGTTTAAAAAATGTACTCCTGATTTGCTTACTATGGTGATTGGAAAGAGGTTGGCCGTATGAACCTCATAGAATGAGTTCCTTGATTGGGGTTGTTGATCTGATGTAATTAAGGAGCCCTGTCTTGACAGATAAAAACAGAAGTGTTGGACGTCCTTTTCATTCTGAAAGTCTGCTCTGAGGGAGCTGGTCAGTGTCAATGACAATCCACATATAAATAAAGGCTGACTTGGTGATAAGGATACTGGCCTCTGTGGAGTTGGTTCAGTGGTGATGAGAGAAAAGCACGTTCCTGAATAAATTCACTCACAGCAGTTGTTTTTGAGTTGGGATAAACATTTCTGACAATTTGCTGTTATTTGGGAAGCTTGGCTTATTCAATCCTGCTGTCGAAGACTGGCCCAGTATGTGGAAAGTATGCATTATTCTTTTCCAAGCAATGTTATTGGAGTAGATGAAAAGCAATGAGTAATCTCCTGACTGCTTGTGGACCTGCAGCTTTTTTTTAGTTATTAGGAGCCTAACTATCCCTGAGACACCAGGTACTAAAACCTTTCAACATTTGATGTGTTTAGTTATTACAACTCCAAGCATCCTCTAATTCTGAGATGCTTTCGGTTTTACTCGGCAATTCAAGAACCAGGGAATCTGTATCGGGATTTTGACTAGAGTGAGATGACTGGCAGAGTCATGTAATTTTGGTTTAACCCTTAATGAGATGTTAATAGATCATTTTGCATGTGGGATTAATGGTGTAACCTTGCAAAAATGCATACTACCTAAAGCCCAACTGGACTCAAGCAGGCATTACAACTGGCTTTATCCTGGAAAATGCAGCAAATGGAGCATATGAGTTGCAGCGTGCGTATTCTGATGGAATTGGACATTCTCGCCAATCCGACTGAGCTTGGGAAACACCACTTGAGTGGAGGCAACTGTTTAGCCTCACTCAGGACATTGAGAGGGACTCAAGGTCATCCCACAGCAAAACCCCAGAACAAAATCAAGCATCAGCCAAGCAATTAAAAATTTATTCAAGATTTGGGCCAGCAACATTGTAGTTGCTGCAGGTATGCAGGCTTGAGACAGCAACAGAGTTCCCCCAGACCTGAATTAAAGAAAGAGAACTCATAGGCTGGTATCCAGGAGAATGCAGGAAAGTCCACTACATCTAGTTTGGAACAGTTAAATTACGTAACAACATCCAAATCAGAAACAATCAAAATAAACATCTGGTTGAATGGTCAACGACTTCTAATGGAGGCCAATACGAGCAAGGCGGTTTCAGTGATTGCAGATACAGTCTTCAACAAAATTTGCTCTGGACACCCACACTTAAGTTTTACCAAGACCTCGGCTAGACTGAGAACCTTTACAGATTGAGGGTACAACTTCTGAGAAGCTGCTGGTTCAGTTACCACTGATTGTAGTAAAAGGCACAGGCCAAGCTTGATGGGACAAAATTAATTGAGAAAATTCAACTTGATTGTGTTCAACATGTATCAATTAGTAAATGGCTGCCTGAGTGAAGTCCTTATTAAATACTCCAAGGTTTATTTTAGGAAGGTCTAGGTACTATCAAAGGAGCTAAGGTCCCCTTGCATGTTGATCAGGAAGCAATTTCACAATTCTACAAGGCCTGACCAGTGACATTTGCCTTACAACAAAAGTACAGACAGAAACCAGAAGGCTGGAAAGCGAAGAAATCGGCTATTGGTTTGCTCGCCAAGCTGGTAGATGGTCATGCAGATATTTTCACCGCCGTGCTAGGTAACCTCATCAGTGTGTTACCATTTCCAATTTTTCTCTGTAGTGGTTTGTGTATGGGGTCTATTTCTACATGCTTGTTGATGGCCTTCTGGGTTAAAAACCAGGCCTCTACAATTTTCTGTGCATGTCTCTGGTTAGCTTGTTCTAGAATGGTTGCGTTATCCCAGTCAAATTGGTGGCCTTCAAGCGTCTACATGTATTGAGTTGAGGGAGGTTATGCAGTGCGCTCTAATACTAAGTGCACATGATTACAAGTTGGAACACTCTCTGGGCCAAGTAGCAAATGCAGATGCATTGAACCATTTCCCGCTGGCGTTGGTGGTTCCATCACTGGAAGAGTCTGTAATGGTTTTACATTTTCTGGACACATTTTCAGTCACAGTTGACTATCAGACTTTGGACGCAGGAAGATCCAGTCCTGACAAAACTAAAATAGTTGGTGGTGATGGGAAAAACCAAAAGGCCTTCACAACCAGAATTAAAACATTTCGGACACTGAGAGACCAGATCACAATATGGGCTGTATATCATGGGAGCAACAGTGATTGTCCCAAGCAAAGGTCGCCACCCGATACTGGCTGAACTCCACCAGGATCTAGATTAGAGTGGTGCTGGAAAGGCCCAGCAGGTCAGGCAGAACCAAGGAGCAGAAAATTGATGTTTCGGGCAAAAGCCCTTCATCAGGAATAGAGGCAGGATGCCTGCAGAGTGGAGAGATAAATGAGAGGGGGGTGGGGGTGGGGAGAAAGTAGCAAAGAGTACAAAAGGTGAATGGGGGTGGGGATGGAGGTGATAGGTCAGAGAGGAGGATGGAGTGAATAGATGGAAAGGAAGATAGGCAGGTAGGACAGGGCATGAGGGCGGTGCTGAGCTGGAAGGTTGGAACTGGGGTGAGGTGGGGGAAAGGGAAATGAAAAAACTGGTGAAATCCACATTGATGCCATGAGGTTGAAGTGTTCCGAGGCAGAAGATGAAGCGTTCTTCCTCCAGGTGTCAGGTGGTGAGGGAGCGGCGGTGGAGGAGATCCAGGGCCTGCATGTTCTCGGCAGAGTGGGAGGGGGAGTTGAAATGTTGGGCCATAGGGCGGTGGGGTTGACTGGGGAGATGTTCCCTAAAGCCCTCTGCTAGGAGGCATCCAGTCTCCCCAATGTAGAGGAGACCGCATTGGGAGCAACGGATACAATAAATGATATTGGTGGATATGCAGGTGAACTTTGATGGATGTGGAAGGCACCTTTGGGGCCTTGGATGGAGGTGAGGAAGGAGGTGTGGATGTAGGTTTTGCAATTTCTGCGGTGGCAGAGGAGGGTGCCAGGAAGGGAAGATGGGTTGTTGGGTGGTGTGGACTTGACCACGTAGTCACTGAGAGAACTGTCTTTGCGGAAAGCGGAAATGGATGGGGAGGGAAATATATCCCTTATGGTGGGGTCCGTTTGGAGGTGGTGGAAATGTCGTCGGATGATGTTGTTTATGCGAAGGTTGGTAGGGTGGAAGGTGAGCCCCGGGGGGTTCTGTCCTTGTTACGGTTGGAGGGATGGGGTTTGAGGGCGGAGGAGTGGGATGTGGATGAGATGCGTTGGAGGGCATCTTTAACCACATGGGAAGAGAAATTGCGGTCCCTAAAGAAGGAGGCCATCTGGTGTGTTCTGTGGTGGAACCGGTCCTCCTGGGAGCAGATATGGTGGAGGCAGAGGAATTGGGAATATGGGATGGCATTTTTGCAGGAGGTAGGGTGGCCAGGATTGGGTGCAGACATAGCAGTGTTGTTCGGTTGTGCCCAGTGTGCCAACAAGGACAAGAATTACCGCCAACAGTTCCCCACATTCGTGGGAATGGCTTGGTAAACTCTTGACTTGGTTACACTTTGGCTACGCAGGTCCTTTCATGGGCTTAATGTTCTTAGTCATTGTGGATGCCCACTCAGTGTGGCTAGACATGAAGAGAGTTCATTCACTAAACACGGGGTGGGGGGGGGGGGAGGGGGGGGGAGGTGGGGTGATGATAGGAAAACCGGCACACCTCTTTTGTAGAACACAGAATTACCGCAAGTGTTGGTCACAGATAACAACATGGTTTCTAAGCAAGAGTTTTAAGTATTTCCTAAAATTGCATAGTATAGACAACTCCAAACTTTGAAGGCAGTTTTAAAGGAACAGCCTACATTTTCATTCTATTTCAGACTGTCCTGGTTTCTTTGATTATAGGATCAGCCCTCATGAGCTACAGAGATAGCTCCAGTAAATTGCTAATGAGAAGTCTCCGCACCAGGTTAAATCTGATCTACCCAGATCTGGAAGGTTGGGTGAAACGGCATCAGGAATGCCAATGCTGGACGGGAGTCCACTAAGTGAGGGAAACAGTTTACTTCAGGGGACAAAGTTTTGGTGTAGGAACCATGGGAATGAGCTGCATGGGTAAGAGGCGTGGTCGATGCAAGGTCAGGTACAGTTACGGAAAAGGTTTGGCAAAATGCAACAGTCTTGAACAAGAACGTGGACCATATGAAAGTTGCAATCTCAAAAACAATGTAGGAGTAAAATGTGCCTGGTTCCTTTCCAACTGTTCATGAACCTGTGGGTTCAAGTGTTGAAGATACCTCCAGGTGCATCAGGCAAGCTACTGTGCATTACATGCCACTCGTAGCAGAGGCTGGGTTGGAGGAACCTGACCCAGGGTTAACATGCCCCAGGAGGAGCTACAAAAAAAAAGAATTGGCCTGTGTCCTCAGATGCAAAGGGAAAGGAATATAGTGACAGTAACCAGATCAGCTACATGGACCTCAGAGAATATGGATTCCCTGATGGGGCCTGTTGATCTGGTCCAAGCAAGGAGCCCTTGCTGACAGATAAGAACAGGGCTGTTAGACATCCTGTTCACACTGAGAGCTGGCCCTGAGGGAACTGGATCAATGCCATGACTTGCCACATGTAAATAAAGATTGACTTGGTCACAGGATGCCAGCCTCTGTGGAGTTATTTCACTTACAATGTTTGGTTTGTAGATTGTTTTTTTTTCAGTGAATAGCTAGTGAGTGACTGATTAGTTCCTTTGATTAGCTCAAATGTTAATGGGAGGTAATCGAGCCCCTCAAATATAACCAAAAAAAAGTCAAATTTGTAGCAAGATTGATGTTCAAGTGAGAAATGTCAGTTTAAATGCGAAGAGCTATAAAGCCTATTGCAAAGAAATGTGAAAATGTTGCCATATTTATATGCCTATTCATGTGTACTTGTAAGGAAATAGCTAGTAGAGGAGGCATGAAAGGACCACAATGCCATTTGAAGCTGATTCACATTCATGGTCCTTGCAGTGTTCCATCCAAAGTTGCCCAGAATTCCAGTTAAACCCTGCACCTCACTTGATCATACTACAGGCAAATAAGAAAGAATACTGACTTACCTATCTAAAACAATGCAATATGGAGCTACATTGTGTCATCTCAGGCTGAGAACATACATACAAAATAGAGTAAAAGAAAGTTTTGCTCTAACTGTGATTTGTAAGTTGCATATTCATAGAACATTGAAAAATACAGTGCAGTACAGGCCCTTTGGCCCTCGATGTTGCGCCGATCCAAGCCCACCTAACCTACACTAGCCCACTATCCTCCATATGCCTATCCAATGCCCGTTTAAATGCCCATAAAGAGGGAGAGTCCACCACTGCTACTGGCAGGGCATTCCATGAACTCACGACTCGCTGAGTAAAGAATCTACCCCTAACATCTGTACTATACCTACCACCGCTTAATTTGTCATTAGTTGGAATATAGCAGGAGCCCAGTCAGGAGTTCACTAAAGAAAGCAGTAGATGTTATTTAATTAACTAAGTATGAAAACATTAATTACTTAAACCTTCAAGGAAATTATTGAATTTTGGCATTACTTGAGCTACACCTAAAATCAATACCTGCTACATGTTGTTTTTGCGCTGTTACCTTCTGGTGACCATAGAGATGATCAGAAAGATCCATCTGGTTTACTAGAGAATAGAATCTTTCATTTCTACCTTATTCAGCCTTCATGTAATTGATTATTAACTGCCCTCTGGGCAATTAGGAATAAGCAATAAATACTCAACCAGGTAGTGACACCAAAATTCCAGTATTTTTATGACTGGTGCAGTTCCATTTCTCATCAATGGTAACCCTCAGGATGTTAGTGAAGTAATCTCTGGTGGTGATGCCATTGAATATCAGGAGGATGTTGTTAAACTATCTGAGATAGTCATTGCCTTGCACTTGTATAACACATATGGCACTTGGCCAAGCTTGAATCTTGTCCCTGTACACCCAGATTGTTTCAGTATCTGAGGAATCACAAAAGGTGCTGAACATTTTGCAATCACCAGTGGACATCTCCACTCCTAGACTTATGATGGAGGGAAGATCATTGATGGTTAATATTGGGCACTAATGTTTGGAATTCCTGTAATGATATACTGGGACTGAGAGCTTAACTGAAATGTTCACTCTATTGATATATTTGACCTTGTTCATTCATGGAGTCATAGAGATGTACAGCACATAAACAGACCCTTTGGTCGAACTTGTCCATGCTGACCAGATAACCCAAACTAGTGCCACCTGCCAGCACCCGGCCCATATCCCTCCAAACCTTTCCTATTCATATACCCATCCAGAAGACTTTTAAATGTTGCAATTGTACCACCCTCCGCCACTTCCTCTGGTAGGTCATTCCATACACATACCACCCATTGCGTGAAAAAGTTGGCTCTTGGGTCTCTTTTATATCTTTCCTCTCTCACCCTAAAACTATGTCCTCAAGTTCTGGACTCCCCCACCTCAGGGAAGAGACTCTGTCTATTTATCATATCCATGCCCTCATGATTTTATAAGCCTCTACAAGGTCACCCTCAGCCTCCGACACTCCAGGGAAAACAGGCCCAGCCTATTCAACCTCTCCCTTATAGCTCAAATCCTCCAACCCTGGCAACATCCTCTAAATCTTTTCTGAACCTTTTCAAGTTTCACAACATCCTTCTGATAGGAAGGAGACCAGAATTGTACACAATATTCCTAACCAATGTCCTGTACAGCTGCACATGACCTCCCAACTCCTGTACTCAGTACTCTGGCCAATAAAGGAAAGCATACCAAACACTGCCTTCATTATCGTATCTACTTGCAACTCCACTTTCAAGGAGCTATGAACCTGTACTCCAAGGTCTCTTTGTTCAGCAACACTCTCTATGACTTTACCATTAAGTGTATAAGTCCTGCTAAGATTTGCTTTCCCAAAATGCAGCACCTCACATTTATCTAAATTTAACTCTATCTGATCAAGAGCCCAATGTAAACTGAGATAACCTTCTTTGCTGTCCAGTACACCTCCAATTTTAGTGTCATCTGCAAACTTACTAACTATACCTCCTGCTCACATCCAAAACATTTATATAAATGATGAAAAGTAGTGGACCCAGCACCAATCCTTGTGGCACTCTACTGGTCACAGGCATCCAGTCTGAAATACAACCCTCCTCCACCACCCTCTGTCTTCTACCTTTGTGCCAGTTCTATATCCATATGGCTAATTCTCCTTATATACATCTAACCTTGCTAACCAGTCTCCCATGGGGAACCTTGTCAAATGCTTTACTGAAGTCTATCTAGATCAAATCCACCACTCTGCCCTCATCAATCCTCTTTGTTTCTTCTTCAAAAAACTCAATCAAGTTTGTGAGACATGATGTCCCACGCATAAAGTCATGTTGACTATGCCTAATCAGTCCTTGTCTTTCCAAATACTATACATCCCGTCCCTCAGGATTCCCTCCGACAACTTGCCCACCACCGACGTCAAGCTCACTGTTGTATAGTTCCTTAGTCCCCTTAAACAGTGATACCACGCTACCCAACCTCCAGTCATTCGCCACCTCACCTGTAACTATCGATGATGCAAATATCTCAGTAAGAGGCCCAGCAATCACTTCCCTAGCTTCCCACAGAGTTCTAAGGTACACTTGATCAGGTCCTGGGGATTTATCTACTTTCATGCGTTTCAAGACATCCAGCACTTCCTCCTCTGTAATATGGACATTTTTCAAGATGTCACCATCTATTTCCCTGTATTCTATATCTGCCATGTCCTTTCCACAGTAAACACTGATGCAGAATACTCATTTAGTATCTGCCCCATCTGCTGCAGCTCCACACAAAGGCAGCCTTGCTGATCTTTGAGGGGCCCTATTCTCTCCCTAGTTGTTCTTTTGTCCTTAATGTATATGTAAAAACCCTTTGGATTCTCTTTAACTCTATTTGCCAAAGCTATCTCATGTCATCTTTTTGCCCTCCTAATTTTCCTATTAAGTATACTCCTACTGCCTTTATACTCTTCTGAGGATTCATTTGATCTATCTTGTCTGTACCTAACATATGTTTACTTCTTTTTCTTAACCAAACCTTCAGTTTATTTAGTCATCCAGTATTCCCTACAGCTACCAACCTTCCCTTTCACCCTTACAGGAATATGCCATCTCTGGACTCTCGTTATCTGTCCTCAAAGATGCCTTTTTAAATTGCTGACTGGATGATACTGTAGTCTGAGGAGAAAGCCGGCAACTCCATAATATTGTGTTGACCTCTTATAGTGCAAAAATAGCAAGGCAAATGTCCTGAGTAAATAAGGCACCCTTGGCTTTTTTATTTTTTCATCAGACTTGGGACATCGCTTGCTAATCCAGCATTTATTGTCCATCCCAGAGGGTAGTTAAGAGTCAACCACAGTAGTGTGAGGCTGGGGTGCCATAGGCTATGCTAGGTAAGGACAGCAGTTTCCTTCCTTAAAGGACATTAGTGAACCAGATGGGTTTATTTCTGACAATTGACAATGGTTTCATGGTCATCGTTAAACCCTTAATTCCAGATTTTTAAAAATTGAATTCAAATTCCACCATCTGCCCTGTGAGATTTGAACCCAAGCCCCCAGAACATTACCTAAATCTTTTAATTAACCGTCTACTGATAATACAACTATGCGATCACCTACCTACCTATCTATGGACAACGAAGTGGCTAACACACTGTGGCGTTAGCCTCAGGAACCTGCTGCACAAAAAAAATGCCAGTATTGAGCTGATATTACATGTTGTGCCAAAGTTGCTTCAAGGATGTGGCATTCTTTGTGAATGTCTGGTACAGCATTCCTGACATTAAAAAAAAAGACTTCCTGCTCTTGCTGATCCTTTCCCATCAAGTATAGTGCTAGTGAAACACTGAATTCAACCTTCTTCATGTGCAAAAAACACAGGAGTGAGAAGAAACTTAGCACCAGCTTACATTTAAATTAGAACTTCTGTTTTCTCACTGCAGCCATTCCACTGATACTGGTTTTGTTTGTACAAAGTAAATCCAAACAAACAGCATACTATTTCTGTACTACTGTGTTCTTTGCTTCTGAGTGATCAACAGCACAACGGTATAGATTGAGGGCACCGACACATGGTATTTATTCAGTAATTTGATTATTGTTGAGAAACAGGCAATAAACACTTTGTGATGCCTTTGTCTATCACTGTAGCCAGCACTGACTTAAATTAGACCAATAACGATGTGTAAATCGAAGTCCTACATCAATCCATTTTCAAACTACAGATTTTACAATCTGTTATATTTACTGTGATGCATGTTTAAATTGACACCAAGTCAAAATATAAAAATATAATGTTCAGATATTTTACTATAGATCTATTTACTGATGCTAACAGATTACAAAATTTTTGAGAATTAACGAACAGTTCTGAGTTGTAAATAGAAATTAGTCATGGCTATACATCAAGAGGGATTCTACTTAAAATTTCTATTTTTATATTGCCTGTGACTACCATATTGAAAACATAAAACATGGTGTTGGGGTTGGGGGATTGGAGTGTGGGAAGAAAAAAGTATCATATATGCATCACCCATATGCGTTGATATTTCGAATAAAATGGTACTGCAAGTATACAGATTCCTTTTAGGATATGTTGATATCATTCATTAAGCTGTTACCATACTTACTGTTGTGTCACTGAAATTACATGGAGATAAAGCTATAGCAGCTGTTGTTAAAATAAAATTTCCAGTCCAAAGTTCAAACCAATGTGTTGTCATGATCCCAGCTCCTCTGCAAAATAGATACTTTTTAGTTACTTCCAGTTAACCAAGAAGTCAGATTTTTTTTGTCATTATGCTTTGAAAATGAATAGTAAACAATATGTAATACTAAACAATGGTTTGTTAAACTAGAAACTGACTTTCAATAAGTGGAAGGCAAACTAGATTAAAAGGGTCTGGATTAGTGAAACATGAAGAAAAATCATTAAGGTAATGCTATCTTCAAGAAGAAATTACAATCTTTATGTCTCAATTTTAGAATACTATTGGGCTGCTTCTGTCCACTGATTCCCTATTCCAATGAAATGCTGTAGGGTGGCATGGTAGCACAGTGGTTAGCACTACTGCCTCACACCGCCAGAGACCTGGGTTCAATTCCCACCTCAGGCAACCATCTGTGTGGAGTTTGCACATTCTCCCAGTGTCTGCATGGGTTTCCTCCCACAGTCCAAACAAAATGTGCAGATTAGGTGAATTGGCTATGCTAAATTGCCCGTAGTGTTAAGTGAAGGGGGGAATGGGTCTGGGTGGGATGCTGTTTGGAGGGTCGGTATGGACTTGTTGGGCCGAAGGGCCTGTTTCCACACTAAATAATCTATAAGTTTGTGGGCGGCATGGTGGCACAGTGGTTAGCACTGCTGCCTCACAGCGCCAGAGACCCGGGTTCAATTCCCGCCTCAGGCTGACTGTGTGGAGTTTGCACGTTCTCCTCGTGTCTGCGTGGGTTTCCTCCGGGTGCTCCGGTTTCCTCCCACAGTCCAAAGATGTGCAGGTCAGGTGAATTGGCTATGCTAAATTGCCTGTAGTGTGAGGTAAGGGGTAAATGTAGGGTTATGGATGGGTTGTGCTTCGGCGGGGCGGTGTGGACTTGTTGGGCTGAAGGGCCTGTTTCCACACTGTAAGTAATCTAATCATATTGTAATCTGTCTGTAAACCTCCCCTGTGGGAATTTCGGTAGTAAAATGCCAATGTGCATGGCACCAGATGGTGGTCTTTATCAGAACTAAACCGTTAAATGTACAAACATCCATGTAGGATTGTCATACCACTAGATGGCATTATCATATCAATCTCACACAATTTATTCAAAATACTTTCTGGAACATCTTTTGTGCCGACAACAAGGGATTGTTATGTGATTGAATTTACCACATTTTAACTTTTCTTTTTGTCTTTTAATAAAGTCACATAATCTTTCCAGACTGTAGAGCTGCTCTCATTAGAGAGACAACTGGTATTGGTTTAACCTAAGGTTCTTCATGTTCATCAGGTAGAGGTTAAGAAGGACAGTCCTTCATGGTAACCTCAGCCAGTGCAGGAGTTGAATCCATGCTGTTGGTGTCACTGCATCCAAACTAGCCATACAGCTAACTGATCTAACTAGGAGTCCTTTTGGAAGGAGACATTGGACTTAGAGGGAATATAGTGTAGGTTTATGAGAATTATACCAGACCGAAGTCTTACGTTGCTGGGAGAATACAACTTAGGCCTGTTGTTCTGTAGAATTTAGAAGGCTGAGTCAGTGGTGATCAGATTGTAGTCTTCAAGAGACTGCATGGTGGTTAGCACTGCTGCCTCACAGCACCGGTGGCCCAAGTTCAATTCTAACTTCATACAACTGTCTGTATGGAATTTGCACATTCTCCCCATGTCTGCATGGGTTTCTGCTGGCAGCTCCGGTTTCTTTCCCCCATTCCAAAGATGTCCAGGTTAGCTGGACTGGCCATGGTAAGTGGAGGGTGTTGGGGATGGATGGAGTGGGTCTGGGTGGAATGCTGTTCAGAGGGTGAATATATACTGTATAGAGATTCTATGATACTGTATTAACAGGAAAAGACAATATATAAAGTTAAACTATTGTCACTGGTTGGGAATTCTAGAACTAGGGAGCATAGTCTGAGAATTAGGACCAGACCATTCAGGAGAGATGTTAGGAAGCACTTCCATACATAGAACATTACAGCGCAGTACAGGCCCTTCGGCCCTCGATGTTGCGCCGATCAAAGCACCCCTAACCTACACTAAGCCACTATCCTGCATATACCTATCCAATGCCCGCTTAAATACCCATAAAGAGGGAGAGT
Source organism: Chiloscyllium punctatum (assembly GCF_047496795.1). NCBI lineage: Eukaryota > Metazoa > Chordata > Chondrichthyes > Orectolobiformes > Hemiscylliidae > Chiloscyllium > Chiloscyllium punctatum. The sequence goes on from NC_092740.1 coordinate 130,410,614, forward strand.
CCACTACTGCTACTGGCAGGGCATTCCATGAACTTACAACTCGCTGAGTGAAGAACCTACCCCTAACATCAGTCCTATATCTACCCCCCCTTAATTTAAAGCTATGCCCCCTTGTAATAGCTGACTCCATACGTGGAAAAAGGTTCTCACTGTCAACCCGATCTAACCCCCTAATCATCTTGTACACCTCTATCAAATCACCCCTAAACCTTCTTTTCTCCAATGAAAACAACCCCAAGTGCCTCAGCCTTTCCTCATAGGATTTTCCTACCATACCAGGCAACATCCTGGTAAACTTCCTCTGCACCCGTTCCAGTGCCTCCACATCCTTCCTATAGTATGGCGACCAAAACTGCACACAATATTCCAGATGCGGCCGCACCAGAGTCTTATACAACTGCAGCATGACCTCAGGACTCCGGAACTCAATTCCTCTACCAATAAAAGCCAGTACGCCATATGCCTTCTTCACTGCACTATTTACCTGGGTGGCAACTTTCAGAGATCTGTGTACATGGACACCAAGATCCCTCTGCTCTTCCACACTACCAAGTAGTCTACCATTAGCCCAGTAATCCATCTTTTTATTACTCTTACCAAAGTGAATCACTTCACACTTAGCTACATTGAACTCCATTTGCCACCTTTCTGCCCAGCTCTGCAGCTTCTCTATATCCCGCTGTAACCTGCCATATCCTTCCTCACTGTCTACAACTCCTCCGACTTTCGTATCATCCGCAAACTTGCTCACCCAACCTTCTAACCCTTCCTCCAGGTCATTTATAAAAATGACAAACAGCAATGGTCCCAAAACAGATCCTTGCGGAACACCGCTAGTGACGGCACTCCAAGATGAACCTTTGCCATCAACTACCACCCTCTGTCTTCTTCCAGAGAGCCAATTCCTAATCCAAACCTCCAACTCACCTTCAATGCCATATCTCTGTATTTTCTGCAGTAGCCTACCATGGGGGACCTTATCAAACGCCTTACTAAAATCCATATATACCACATCTACCGCTTTCCCCTCATCTACCTCCTTAGTCACCTTCTCAAAGAATTCAATAAGGTTTGTGAGGCACGACCTGCCCTTCACAAAACCATGCTGACTATCCTTGATCACATCACTCTTATCCAGATGTGCATAAATCCTATCCCTTACAATTCTCTCTAAGACTTTGCCCACAACAGAAGTGAGACTCACTGGCCTATAGTTACTATATACTATATACAAAAAGGGTAGTAAATGTTTGGAACTCTTCCATAAACAGCAGTAGATGCTGGATCAGTTGTTAATTTTAAATCTGAAGGAATCTTTTTTTGAAGCAGAAGTATTGAGGGATATAGGCCAAAGGCAAGTACATGGAGTTAGACCACATATCTGTCATTGAATATATTGGACAGGCTTGAGGGGCTGAATGACCCACTGCTGTTCCTATGTACTGTGCTCTCCCATTTTCACATTCCTCTCTCTCACTTTGGATCTAAACACGACAGTATCAAATACTTTTGAAATTAATAATCTTTTTTTAAAATGGAATGCCAAAGAGATAGGGGTTGTGCAGCTGCAAGGATTATCAAATGTTATAAATAGGTGCAGAAAATAATTACAGGCTAATGGGATCCTGACTTTTTATACCTAGAAGACTAGAAAGCAATAGAGTAGAAGTTATGCTTCACCTATCCAGACCTTGTTCAGAGTATGGTATGAAACACATTCTACACATTACATCTTAGAATATATTAACTTTGTGAGCAGCTCAGTATAATTTGCAGAATAGCACGTGGATTCTAAAGGCCAAACTATGAAGAGAGACTGCACAAACTAGAATTTTAGAAGTTTATTAGCATTAGTTTGAAAATGTTTTTAATATCTTAACAGAAGCAAGTGGGTGAGGTAGAGAGAAATTATTTCTGTTGGTTGGAGGGGTACAGTACCGGAGGACAAATTCAAAAATTTTAGAGCTGGACTTTTCTAGAGTGTATTCAGGAACTACCTGGTTGGCAGAGTTCTGAACTTATTTCTGAAAATGACAGTTGATACAAAATCAATTGTGCGTTTTAAATCTCAGATCAATAAATTATTGTTAACCAAATACGCTAAGAGAAACAGGATAAATGAGGACCTACTGTGTTAGGCCACAGATCATCCACAGGCCACTTTGAATTGGACAGGCTTGAGGATGAATAGTTTTCTCCTGTCCTCATACTAGACAGTGCTTACCTAACCTGTTTGTGCAAAGTGGTCAGCCAGTCTGTATTTGGTTTTACCAATGTAAAGCAGACCACATTGAGCAATGAATACAGGAGGCTAGATTGAAAGAAGTACAAATAAAACATAATTTTCCAGTCCCTTTCAGTTCTAAAGAAGAGTTATAATTGACTCAAAATGATACACGTTTCTCTCTCCATAGAAGCTGTCCAGCCTGTTGAGTTCCTCCAGCAATTTTTGTTTTTATTTCAGATTTCCAGAATCTTCGATATTTTGCTTTTCCCACAGGTTTACTTGCCTGGCAACAAATAAATGTCTCAATCTCGCTGACTGCAGCTGAGAAACAAACTTCAAAAATGGCTGTCAGGTACTGCTGTTCAATTCCCTCAGTACCTCCCTGTAAAGATCTTGAAATAAGTTTGCAGTATTTGAAGAATAAGTCAGTGGATTCATGTTCTGAAGAGGTTTTGGGTATCAAGACCTCTTGGTGCTCAAACAAACCTTGAAGAGGAGTCCTCGCATAATGGACAGGGAGATTTCAGGATCTGGGAGCACTGACAGGAAATATGATCTGGGGATTTTCAGCATGAAAATTATGTCCTGTAATTTACCCTTAGCTTGGGAGGGGGGGGGGTGTTAGGGTGATGAAAGTTATTTCAAGAGCGTCTGGAAATTTTGGGAAATGGGGAGATCAGGCTCAGTATCAGAGGAAGGGTGGGAAGCCTTGGGAGATTGTTCCTGGAGATCATTACAATCTTGCTTCTCCGTCTCTTTTCTCTACAGCATAAAAAACACAATTTTCCAACCCATTTCTGTTCTAAAGAAGTCATTTGGTCATGAAATGTTACGCCTGTTTCTCTCACCACAGATGCTGCATGACCTGCTGAGTTTCTCCACTTTTTGTTTTTGTACAAGTTGACCTATAGCCCCAGTCTATAGCCAGGAAGCAAAGCAGAGAAAGGAAGGGAGGGATTATTGATGATTGAGCATCAAGAAGAAAGATTGTCAGGTGGACAACAGGGAAAGCTTTTCTGTTGCTCTTCCTGACCATCTCGCAATGCTGGGAAATTACTTAACTGTTTTAACGCAACTGTCATTGCTTCCCCCTCAGTCCTAGTATAGCGGGCTGAGTTTGGATTTGTAATTTTTGTTTTTCTTTTTGCCTAACACACATCCACAAGTATTTTTCCTAAATTTGTCTTTTTTCCCCCCAATCCATTTGCAAGTGTTATCTGATGATGTGAACATAAACTCTCCCCCCACCACATTTATTCAGAAACTTACACCCAGCCCCCAATCGTCCTACAATACTTAATATCTAATCCCAAATCTTTTCTTCTCCATTGCTGTCGCATTCAAAGACAGTTTTCAGTGTACCCAACAAAGCTAAATGTCCCACTTGATCATTATGTTTGAAGAACTCTGATACACCGTGCCTCTGAATTTCATCCTTTCCAATATGTCCATCCCTTACTATTGCCATTCCAGTGGTTGCAAACTCAAGCACCACTTCACCGATATTCTTCTAGCCTACACCTCACAGATTCCCCTGACTTTAGGGTCAGATTATGGCATCAAGAGCAGGTTAAATCTTGGGAATTCTGTAGCAAATAACTCATCTCCCAATTCCTTAAAGCCTGACCACAATCTACAAGATATACATCTGGTTTGCGATCTCTGCTTGCCGAGGTGAATGAGTCCCCAACAATAATCTAAAATTTCAATATCATCCAGAACTGAGAAACTTGTTTAATATTCCATCCACCACCTTAAATACTTTGATCCACTGATGCACAGTGAAAGCAATATGTGCCATCCATAAAATGCATTGAAACAAGTCACCATGACTCCATTGACAACACCTTCCAGAAGCATAGACCACTTGCAAGTTCCTTTCAAAGCCATACACCATCTTGACTTTAAAGTATATATTGCTATTCTTTGACACTAGGACACTCCCTTCCAAATAATACTGTGTGTATCTCGTTAAAAATCTCACAACACCAGGTTGTAGTCCAACAGGTTTAATTGGAAGCACACTAGCTTTCGGAGCGACGCTCCTAAGTCACTTAGACTACAGTTCCTGCAGTTGTCTCATTATTGCCTTAAGTGCAATTAAGAATGGTAAATAAATATGGACTCAGCTGGTATTGCCACAGTTTACTGAAAAAACTCAAACATTCATGTGTTATGATCAAACACTACATTACAATTTTGGTGCTTTGATCAAATTTAATTGCCTGTATGCAAAGATCAGAAAATAAGTTGAGGATTTTTCCTTAAACTGGTATTACAATTTCAGTCTAATTTTAAATTTTCCTGCCCTTGTTTTGTATGTCTTTGTTAATTTATGTATTATAAAAAATAATTTGTCACATCTTTCACATTTCCTTACTTTCTTACCAACTTTCTTTGCCTGTGTTCTCCGTTTTCTTTTAAGGTGTAGATTCCTTGTTAGGATTATTTGCACAGACACTGGCCACCTTCTATTGTTGTCACAAGTAACTCTTGATTGTTGAAGGATATTCAGATTTTCAAGTTACAAAATAGTCTATTGTAACTGAACCCAATTCAGTCTTAACAGCATTCAGTACTTATGGCAGGAATAGCTGCTGAGTAGCAAGAGAGAATCATAGCTGATTTGCCTCAGTGGTATTTTTGGGTGAGATGGGTTATTTGATGACAGATTAGGAATTGAACTTAGTCCCTTCTTGATTTGCATAACTCACTTATTGAACCATTCAGGAAGATTCTCCACATTTTCAAAATTAAACACAGAAAAGTGGCAATTCTGTTTAATAAAATGTAGAAATCTTAATAGCAAAATGTGACTTCATACCACCAAAAATGATAATTTTAATAACTAGTAGGCAGAGGTTGCTTGTTCATTTACTGTGAGTTGTTTTGTGGTGACCTTTGTCCTGAAGAATGCATGTGATTTGAATTGCTAGTTAAACATACATTTCGGTTAATTATCTACCATGGCGTTATATTCAGTTGGTTAAATGTTGCATTTGAAAGTATCACAACACAGTATTTTGTCTTGTTAGAATTAAGTCTTATTTGATGCAAATATTGACGTTACTCAGTTTTTAATACAATTGTGTTTAAATGGTGCTCAGTTATTTTGTGTAATTTTTCATTTGTTAGTTTGATGGTAGCTATGTAGGAATCATGTGACCTATTTTAGGCCTTTTTAACTACCAAAGGGTGTACTCCAACACTCCAGGCTAACTTCAATTGGCTGACAGCTAACTGAGTAATTTCCATTGATTGATTCTAATAAATAAATGTAATCTGTTGCATTGGTGCTGAGCAAATATTTGCAGTGTGTGGTAAAAGGTAATTGCTTTCACTTTGTACATTTATTTTTCCATTTAATAGACTACAACCAATAATACTCATTGATATCTCAATGACTTTCGTTGTTAGCTCTTCGAATAGTCAACGTTACATTTCAATATTACAAAACCTGAGTAATAAAATTATTTCATATAGTATGTTTAACCATGAAGATCAATGTAAGCCCATGTTAGTGAAATGAAAGCCTCCTTTCTTCTAACCTTGACTTTGGATATTAGACAGGTATGTTAAGAGAGTTGGACCATGCCTCAGAATTTCTCAAAATTTGTTGTTAAATTATTAATGTTTAAGGATAGTCAGTTGGGTTTGGAGAGTTAATCTTATTTGTTAACGATGTTTTCTTCTGTGGATCATAGTAAGTTGTTGATATATTTTTGAGGGAATTTATGGCAGTTATCTGTGGGTGCAGCATCTGCACAACACACCCAGAGTGTCGATGAACCAGATTGAGGTGCTGTTTAAATTAACAGCTGGTTGAAGTTTGAATTAAAGTGCATGCATTGTTTGAATTAGGGAAACTTTAAACAATGGACACGTAAGATTTAGAGGTGAGAAAGAGCATTAGATGACCATGGATAGATAGGCACAGTGGAAAGATGTCTTCAAAGCAGCCATTTTGAAAGTCTTCAAGAAACTTTGTTAAATAGATTCTGTCTGAATGTTTAAAGTTCTTTCACAAACCTTTATTGTGCCTTCTGGAAAAGACTGACTTGTCTGGCTTCAAATTCCTGGACTTCAGTTGGGCCAGTGCACTGAGGAGTGGCAGATGGAGTTTAGATAAATGTGAGGTATTGTGTTTTGGTAAAATAAACAAGGACAGGACTCATACAATTAATGGTAGGACCCTGGGTAGTGTTGTAGAACAGAGACCCAGGAGTTGAGGTACATAATTCTTTGAAATTTGTGATGCAGGTAGACAGGGCGGTTAAGAAGGCGTTTAGCATGCTTGCCTTCATTGTTCAGATCTTTAAATAAAGTAATTGGGATATCATGTTGAAGTTGTACAGGACGTTGGTGAGGCCTCCTGTGGAGTACCCTGTTATAGGAAGGTTATTAAATTGGAGAGTGTTCAGAAAAGGTTTACTAGGATGTTGCCATGACTGAAGGGTTTTAGTTATAAGGAGAGGCTGGAGGGGCTGGGACTTCTTTCACTAGAGCATATGAGGTTGAGGGGTTACCTTTGTAGAGGTTTTTAAAATCATGAGGAGCTTATTTAAGGTGAATAGCAAGGGTGTTTTCCCTAGGGTGGGGAGTTAAAAACCAGGGGTAATTTTTAAGTTGAGCGGAGAAAGTTTTAAAAAGGACATGAGGGTCAACTTTTTACAGTGTGTGGTTTTTATGTGGAATGAATTGCCAGAGGAAGTGATAGATGCAGGTACAGTTACAACATTTAAAAGACATTTGGAGAGGTACATGAATAAGAAAAGGTTGGAGGGATATGGGCTTAATGTAGGAAGGTGTGTCAAATGTAGTTTGGAAACATTGCATGAACTAGATAAACCAAATGTTCTGTTTCCATGCTGTATGACTCTGACTTCTCTGATGATCCAGACCATGTTTTTGTACTGGACTGCTTTGGGTAAAAGAAAAGTGAGTTGATATTGCTGGACTAAGAAAAGTTGATTTTTTTTTTAATGCGCACTTCCAGGAAAGCATCTGGAACATTTTGGATCTCCATCATCTTTCAAGCTTGCTTTCAAATTTATGGACTCCTTTCAACATCAAGCAGCCTTATTATTCCTCCTTGGGAATGTGGATGTTATTGGCAAGGCCAGCATTTATTGCCCATTCCTACTGGCCCTTGAACTGAGTGGCTTGCCATGCCATTTCTGAGGATAGTTAAGAGTCAGCCACGTCACGGTGGGTTTAAAATTGTACACAGGCGGGGCAGGCAAAGACAATAACATTTCTTTCTTTAAAGAATATTTAGTGAACCACGTTTTTACAACAATGATAGTTTCTTGGTCACCGTTTCTGAGAGTAGCTTTCGACTCCAAGTTTCACTGATTGAATTGAAATTCTGCTAGCTGCCTTCATGGGATTTCTACTCCTATTTATAGATGATTAGCCTGTGCTTCGTGTGTTGCTAGTCAAGTGGCATCACTGCACTCTCATTGCCCCTAAGATTCAACAAGATTGTGCCATCGCACCAATCTGCTTCTCAATTTTCCTCTCTGCAGTATTGCACCTTACCTTTAGGAAATTACCCATGGGCATAGACTTCGACAGAGCAGATGGAAAATTGGTCAAACTGAATGACTTTCAATCTAAATCAACGCAGCCTTTTTTAGATGAAGGCCTTGTTGACTCCTTCTCCACAAATTTAGAAAGTGAGCCTTTCACATAACACCTGGAAAATGAGGGTCCTTTTCCAACCAACTCCAACAGCTTCTATTGATTAAGGTCAATAGTTAGATCCTGGAAAATTCAGAGCCATTTCTCAAACAAGGCATATAGTCAGCAAAATTTATTGTTGCCCCCCACTGTGCCAGCTCAGTCTTTGATTGAGTCATAAATCACATGACACCAGGTTATAGTCCAACAGCTTTATTTGAGCTGTCAAGCTTTCGGAGCACTACCCCTTCATCATGTTGAAGCACAACCTGGTGTCATGTGATTTCTGACTTTGTCCACCCCAATTCAACACTGCCACCACCTTTGAGTAAAAGAACATTTGAGAACCAAGATCTTAAGCTGATTGCTCAGAATCTGCCAGGTATTTGTGGGTCTCAAGTGGATCATTTAGTAAAAGGATAGAAGGACTACAGATTTCTCTTAGATTGTCATATGATTTTGGGTTAACTAAAAATAGCATTCATTGCATATTTGTAGATAGCCACAAATGAGCACACACAATAAATGCAGATGCTGGCCAAATTTGCTCCTGAAAGTCCCCAAAAGCCTAACAAAGTTAAATTCTAAGAGTGACAAATTAGAGAAAAAGCACCCCAATTTGTGAAATAATTGAATCTGAGGAACTTTCCTTCCAATTACTTGTTTCCATACTGTAATTGCTGATGAGTCTTATTAGTAGACCTACCAGCAAACATAGGAGAGGAACAGCCTGCAGTTCCTCAATAATGAGGAGATGGTAAAAGCAGAGCAGGTCAGGCAGCATCAGAAGAGCGGGAAAGTCAAAGTTTCAGGCAGGACTGTGCTTTTTCCAGCTCCACGTTTTATTGACTCTGACTTTCCAGCATCTGCAGTCCTCACTATCTCAATAGTGAGAGCCAATAAGTAGCCAAATGGTTGTGAGGAACTGGGGCTGGGTAAGGAGAAATTTCGGTCTCAATTCTGAACTGCAATGCTACTTTTGAGGCTTCATCAGTCTGAGTGGCTGAGGCAGAGAAGCAAGAGCTGTGAGAGTGGTAAGGGGGAGGCTGCAAGGGGAGATACCACTTTTAAACTTGAAATCGCTGAAATAATGAATTCCTTGCAAATGATTGTGGAACCTGTAGCTAAAGGCTGTACGTATTTATGTGTTCCTTCTAACTGCAAATAGTATAGGGGATGCTGTTGTCATGAGCACTCCCAATTCTTATGTTTAAATCTGAAATGCAGGAAATATGCTATAACTGGTTAAAAATTTCTAGCATTGTGCATAAGTAATGGAAGCACATAAGCTTTGACTTCACAAGCTTGTGGAAGATGTTTTTATGCATAGATGTGTGATCCTGTTGTTTTCTGTTAATTTAAGTACTGTTATGCCTAAGAAATTAATGCTTTCACTGTGCATGATAGCTTTAGGTTTAATGGAGATTTGATTATTATTGAATATGTTGATGAATTCTACCAATTGTTATGACTGTTTTCCCAATCATCTGCTTCTTTGTTAGACTTAGAATTTTTAAAAAATCTCATAAATACTAAATTTAGTGATGCTTTATAACCACAAATTATTCCACAATGATGCAATATTGCAATATGAAAATGTAAGTGTTTACCTCTCAAAATAACCCCAAACATATATACAAAAGGTTACACCTATTCACACCATGGAAAAGGATTTTTAAAGAAGCTTTCTCTCTGCAGAGATTCACTTTGAGAAAGAAAAGCTTATGGCCATTAGCTCTTGGCTCTTGAAAGCAAAAATATGAGTGAAATAACCACACAGACGGTGGTATCCCATCACCAAGTCACCCTTTATTTGCTTGTGCATAATACACTGGCTGTGGCCAGCCAGCTCAGAGTCAGTCCCTGAATTGAGATTATCTCCTGGTTATTCTTTTTATCTTTTCTTTTATCTCTTTTTTTCTTTTTTTTACTTTTTCCTTACCCCACACCACCGCCTAACTGCAGTAATGCTTATATTTTCCCCATGTCATGTGTGTGCAGGTGTTGGACACAGTGAAGAACAACAGGTGTACAAATCTTTATTCATTTTCCACCACCAGGAAGAATGGAAACATCCAGGTGGCCAGTGACAAGCAATGCCCTTCTTATCAAAGGGCAATCTCCTGGTTATTTTTTGTGTGTGTGTACAGGTATGAGACACAGTGAGAGACACAAGGTGTACAAATCTTTATTCAATTTCCACCACCAGGAAGAAAGGAAAACACCCGAGTGGCCAGTGACAAGCAGTGCCCTTCTTATCAAAGGGCGTTCTCCTGGTTATATATTTTTTCTTTCTTTTCTTTTTTTTAAAGCTGTGTGATAATTCCCTGTTTTTTTTTCCATTTTTAAAAAATTTAACCCTCACACTGCTGCCTAACTGCGGTAGTGCTTATTTTTTCCCCAGCACCCATGGTGTGTGTGTGCAGGTGTGAGACACAGTGAGAGACACAAGGTGCATGAATCTTTATTCAGTTTCCACCACCAGGAAGAAAGGAAAACGCCCGAGTGGTCAGTGATAAGCAGTGCCCTTCTTATCAAAGGGCAATCTCCTGGTTATATTTTTTTTGATTTAGGGAGAGTCCTTGACACGGGTCCAGCTCCCACAAGAGCCAGCTCTCAGAGTGAACAGAAGCTCTAACACTCCTGTTTTTTTTTTCTTTTTCTCCCCCACACTACCACCTAACTGCCGTAGTGCTTATTTGGTTCCTGTGTTTATTTCTTTTTACCCCCACACTACCGCCTAACTGCGGTAGTGCTTATTTTTTTCCCCAGCACCCATGGTGTGTGTGTGTGTGCAGGTGTGAGACACAGTGAAAGACACAAAGTGCACGAGTCTTTATTCAATTTCCACCACCAGGAAGCTAGGAAAACGCCCGAGTGGTCAGTGACAAGCAGTGCCCTTCTTATCAAAGGGCAATCTCCTGGTTATATATTTTTTTTCTTTTCTTTTTTCTTGTTGAATTTCCCATTTAGCCTTTTTACCCCCCACATTACCGCCTAACTGCGGTAGTGCTTATATCTCCTGGTTATATTCGTCAGCTAGGGCTTTCCTGATTGGCCCAGATTAACAACCCCAATCAAGGATCTCGTAGTCAACAAGATCAATCTGGTTCCAATCACTACAAAGAGTATATTGTAGAAAGTTAAGATGACTGGGATTCTAACATGCATGTACTTGTATCGCCAACATAGGCAGGTGCCTCTTTGGTCTTTACAAATACTGTTAGCTCAGAAACATAGCAGGCAATGCTACCTCTTAAGTGGACAATCAGATTTCACACTGAATTCACTACAAAGATGCTTCAGAAACAAGAGACACAAGCTGAGCAGCTCCTTTCTTTGAACAAGCTTATCATCTGAAAATCCCAAACTATTTCCAAACTTGCAAAACACATCACACAGTAAAATCATAAAACCTAATCATTGAAACAGTCAGATATTTTCAGACATATTTTCAAGCAACCAGGACCAAGAATTATCCTGAACTGCATGGTTTCTTAAAAAAAATGCTGTTGAAAAGAATTTCCACTATTCTTTCAGTAAAGTCTTTTTAAAAATCCAAATATCAACTTTTCTTCAAACTAAAATGTACAAAATTACTTATACAGCAAAGTAAATGTGGAGAGGATTTTTTTTATGGACAAGTCTAGACCTATGTCCTTCTTTTTGAAAAGCATAGGTTAGCCATTTAAAACAGAGATGAAGTGACATTTTCTTTCTTTAAGAAGGTCATTAGAACTGCCTGTTGAACAGGTGATGGAAGTAGAGTCCTTGAATATTTTTAAGGCAGAGATAGATAGATTGTTGTTAAGCAAGGGATAAAAGATTATTTGGTAGGCAGGAATGTGATTTGAGGTTATACTTGAATCAGCCATGATCTTACTGAGTGTCAGAGCAGGCTCGAAGGGTTGAATGAATGACTTGTTGGTATGTTCATATTTCATATAGGAACTATCTGCATCGGGAATATTTCTGCTTGTGTCAGAGTTCAAAACTCCTGTATGTTAACACAAATGATGAAGGTATCATAATTGCATGACTACATCTAACAAGTGAGTTAGTAAGAAATTAAAAAGGTCGTCCCCAAAAATCAATAAGTATCCCTCAAGAAAAGTCTTTGGGATGGGGGTTACTGGGTACGCAGTGGGGGGAGGAACATTATTTTCTTTCCTGTCAAAGCCACACTATCTTACTTCCACAATGTGAAGCAACTAGAAATATATTTTAAACGTTCACACAATCTACAAAAGTGTGCATTATCTGTTATCATTTTAGGGTTTGATTTTCTTTTGCAAGTCAGGATTCCATTTTATGATTTAAGCCACAATGGAATGTTGAACTTTTGGCGAATTCCTCTTGCTTGCAGGAAAGAAGACCTCATTCGTGTCAACGATGAAGAAATTGAACGAGAAAAACAAGCTGCAGATACAATCATCAAAAACATGACTGAAGACAAACAAGCCAAATATATGAAAATGAAATCAATTAATGAGCATTTATTACAGGTTGGTACTATTTCTGAAGCAAGTGATGACTTTGAATACAGAATCTGAGAAAATTTGAAACTTTTGACTAAGATGCGTGGAGATCACATCTCATCAGTGGGAGAGAACTGCCTTACATGATTGTGAATTTGATGCAAATGTCATTGAGCTTCCTGTACTATATTCACATTGTAATTGTACAGCCATTTTGTACCAACAAGGAAAATGAGAAGGAAGTGGGACTCTTGCAATAAAATACAGCATTAGTTAGGCTTTCATTTATTGCATTCTTAAAGGAGATCTAACTGTACGCACTCTGATACAAATTCGGTGAATGTCCAAACGCACATCGGCTCAAATGTTGACCTTTGTTTCTGACAGAATAATTGTTCTCTTTCTGAATAAAATGTGAAGATAATTCTGATACTTTACTTAAATGGAAACATAGCAGCCCTTGCATTTCGGCAAGTTTTGTACATACTTTCCTTTGATGCTGTTGCACTGCTGTTTCTTTCCTAACTTAATGCAGATCCTTTCTGACCTATTGCTTCTAACAATTTTATTTTATATTTTTCCTTTTAAGCACAGTGACAATTGCAACATAATATGCACTAGCATGATGACCCCAGAAACTCCACTTTTTGAATTGTATTATTATTTTTGGGCTACTTTGTGAAACGTTATTCTACCATCACCTGTTTCCTCAAACTTGATTGCTAATGGGTTTCTAAATGTTCTGGATCCTGAAGTCCCATTTTGCTATGTCACAGAACAGCAGTCACTTCCTTGTTTTATTTTCGAAGTGCCTTTTGTTCCTTTCACCAGAGAACTCTGTTATGCATTTAATTCAGCTACAACATGTACAAGAATTCTGGAAACCTGTAAAATCTGTGCAGTGAAATTCAAAAGAAAAGTATGAATGGAAATCACTATCAACAAATTATTTTAACTATTTTCTTATGAGTTTTAACCATTTTCATGAGAGCTTTCCCAGGCAGACTTTATTTAGTATTGTTTATCAGTTTACTTCATGTCAAATTTTGTTGACTACACTATTTTCTCAAATGTCGGTTCATAGTTAAAGAATACAGTGTATAAAAGTAACTGAAAGGCTTCATTATTTACATTCACTTGAATCCTGCTGGTAACAGTATTTTTTGTTGGTCAGACAATCATAAAACTGTTTCTTAGTTTCTGATTAGTACACTCCAAAGGGATATCTGGACAGCCTTTACAGGATGGAGTTTCAGTAATGTTTTCCTGTTTCGTTTGTAATAAACCTTTCCTGTTTAGCTAGGTTATGAAAGTGTTCCAAATTTTGGAGCTTTAATATGTAATATAGAATTCAGCATCTGTAAATTAAAGTTTCAACCAGAATAAAGAATACTATATTATATTCTGAAGTTAAAGACAAAATTGTAATAATACAATAAGCTTTAAGTAAATACCTATTTTGTGTGTTCAGAAGTGCACATTATATCTTAGGCCTTTGAACATGCACACAGTTTAAACATGCATTTGAATTGTAGGACCATTTTAAGCGTGATAACCTCTTTGAACCTTCTTCGCCTTTCCTTATTCTTATTGTTTTACTCACTGTTATATTTTCATGAAGATAGAATTCTATGCATCTTCACAGCTCCATTCACTTACTGTGATCACTTTATTGTTAAAGAATTATGTTGGTTCCAGACTGTTAAGGGATTTGAGCTTTTGGTTAAGTTACGACCCTTTTAAAGATGATTGTACCTGAAGTGGGGTATCTTTCCTCAACCCAATGAGCATAAAAGGAAAGTGTCAAGAGAAGTAGGAATGAATGCATTTAGAGAAATTAAAAAGTTATGTGGTGCGGTGTGGATTTTTCACATGCGCATTTAATAAAATTAGAGATGAACTTGAATTTGATATGGAAGATTAATGAAGTGGAACCTGTAAAACAGTAGGGGCCTGTTACATATGGCATCTGAAACAGTATCTTCATGTGTAAGAGAGAAAGGAAGAGACCATTGCTGATGGAGTCAATCTTAGAGAACTGGCGCAGACCATGTAAAGTCTGAAAAAGACCCACAGGGTAGTGCAAGACTGGATCACAGACCCAGCTGGAGATTTTACAACTGTGAGCCAGATCACCTAAATTTAGGTTGAGATTGCCTGAATTGAGATTATAGCAAGACTAAATAAAAGGTCCAGAATGCCCTTTCCATCCTTTCCAAGCCGATCTGGTGCTGTAGAAAATGATTCCACTGGACAGCACAAAGATACATTGAGCCAGAGAGAGGGCATTGAATTATAGGCTGGCATTGTACTGCCTTTCATTGTGGACAGTGCTCAGAATTTCTATTATGTCCTGGAGCACAGTAGACTATCTATAGTTGAAAGCAAAGATCCTTGCCAGATCACCTTAACAGTGAGTGTTCTAAAGTGTGAACTGAATGGGAGGCAAAGCACTTCACGTTCAAATGTTTGGCCCAGTATAACCATATGGTCATAATCCAGCCAGGTCGTAGGCTTGCTGATAATGGACTGTAATCTACAGTCCTTCCATCTCAGATCATGAAGGGGTAAAGCTGCAGTGACCCAGTCAATCCATCAGAGTTGTTTATGCTCCTGGAAGGACAACTCTCAGCCGAAGATCCACAGCTTTCTTCAAACCATTCGACAAATCCTGAATTATTACTGACAGAACTAGTGGGTTTAGGAAGTGTGAACAGAGCTGAAGAGGTTGATGTGGCCTACGCATCTGCAAACTGGGAGATAAACAAAAAATGTACTGTTTTTATTGAAATTGAGTGGAACCATGTAGCAATACACTGCTGAAGCCAGGAAGAACCTATTCAATGTAACCCTAAAGGCAGTTGGGGATTCCAGCAAAGAATACCTGAATTGGATATTGCACATTGTGAGATATATGGAGGCTTCTCACCCTTTTCTAGAAACAACAAAGGTGAATGGAAAACGGTTGAACATAGAACGGAAGTTCAGAGGTAGATGGTTGGAAAGACACTGGAAATTAGAAAACTGAGTGAAGTATTTTGCGCTCTGGCTTTGTAGTATGTGCATTTAAAATAGAAAGTGTTTGGAAATCTTTTTGTAGATGCTGTTAGTTTCATGCAAGTGTCCTACAATTTCAATACATGGAAAAGGACTGCAAATCACAATGCAGGATAATTTTATTCTGACACAAATGTTATCGTGTTCCTCAATGTTGTACAAAAGCTTTTAAATGTTTACCTAGTGTTTTGCTTAATGTTTGATGATGAAATTACTATTTAAGCTGCTCACTTAAAATCTTCCTTTCATCTTCTCAGGAGTTGGATGCTCGGCAGCAAGAGCTAGACATATTGAACACAAAAAAGGAAACACTGGTGACTGTAAGAGTTTTGAGTATTTTCATTTCCATTTGTACTTTATTTGACAATTCAATAACCAAACTCCTGAAAAAAAACCAATTTGCATTGTTGCTTTGAATATTTTAATTTTAAATTTGAGGTTAATTGGCTGCATGGAATTTGTTCTCATTTCCGTGAATAAGATGTGCCTGGGTAATTTTCCACGTTGGGTAGATGCCAATGCTACAGCAGTACTGGAACAGCTTGGCTAGAAGTATGTCAAGTTCTGGATTACAAGTCTTCAGTACATTTGCCAGAATGTTATCAAAGCCTATAATATTTGCAGTGTCCAATGCATTCAACTATTGATTGATATCATGAGAAGTGAACAAAATCGGTTAAAGACAATTTGAGATGTTATGAATCACCAGAGTAGGAGACTGAAATGAATCATCCAATAATGCTAAGAGTTATTGCACCTGCTTCAGTCTTATCTTTTCCAGTGATCAGCTGGCCTCCCCCACCATTGAGGATTGATATATTTGTGAAGTGTACTCTTTCAGTTAGTTGATTAATTGTTCACCACTGTTATGGACCAGACCAAACACCCTCAAAATGTGTCAAGGAAATAGCCTGGACAGTAAATGTTTATTTTATTTAAAGGCCACTGTAAAACACTGTGTTCCACATTAGATTTGATTGGCTTTAATCAAAACACATGCTATTCTACACACAGTTAAAATACAAACAAAAGAAGAAAATTGGCATAACTTTAACAATTGTAATATGTAATAAAATAATATATTACTTACCTACTAAACACCAATTATTCCAATCTAGTAGCAAGCCACAGACACACCCTTGGCAAAGACAAATTCAGCAAAATACATTTTCCTCACCTGCTATCTCCTTTCCAGTACAAGAAAAAGGAACACTGAAAGAAACAATCTTGCAGCAGAGGTCGAACTCGAGCTTTTTGCTACAACAGATGGAATTGTATCTAGCAGCTTCTACAGTCAATTTCAAACCACAATTGAAAGCAAAACTAAAACCCTGGGTCCTTTTAAGCCTGACTTTAAAAAAAAATTCAGGAGCTCAAAGTTGGTCCTGAAGCAGAACATTCCAGTATCAGTATAGCAACACCTCTCTGCAAGAGAAACAGCATAGAACAAATCACTCTTAAAGGCACAATACCATCACACCATTAATCACAACTTGTAGTGATTAGATTAGATTAGATTCCCTACAGTGTGGAAACAGGCCCAACCAGTCCACACCGACCCTCCGAAGAGTAACCCACCCTGACCCATTTCCCTTTGACTAATGCACCTAACACTATGGGCAATTTAGCATGGCTAATCCACCTGACGTGCACATTTTTGGACTGTGGGAGGAAACCAGAACACCCGGAGGAAACCCATGCTGACACTGGGAGAATGTGCAAACTCCACACAAACAGTTGCCCGAGGCAAGAATCGAACCTGGGACCCTGGTCTGTGAGGCAGCAGTGCTAACCACTGAGCCAAAATAAATTAATATCAATATAGTCAACTTCATTTTCTACATAATAGTTTTATAGAACATAGAACATTACAGCACAGTACAGGCCCTTCGGTCCTCTATTTAGAAGGAAAACGCTATTTTAATTGTTATCCTTAGCTTTGGTTCAGATTTGATCATTTGTCATTGCCATCAGATATGTTAATGATTATATTCGGGCCCAAGGTATATGACATTTACTTCTTCAAAATTCAGTGCCAACCAAGTGTTTGTCAATGGCCTCATCATACTGTACTAAGTCATCAGTTCCTTCTGACCAGCTTCCAGGAATGTCAATTGCCTGTAACATCTGTTGAGTAGCTCCTTGCTAAAGTTTAGACAAAGTTGCAATCATTTCAGAATCTGGGAATTACAATAACCACAACAACTAATTTATTTAGTGCTTTCAATATATTGAACCATCCCAATAATGTAATGACCCAGTGCATTTCACAGGAATATTATAAAGCAGGAGGATTTGAATCCAAGCCAAGCAATATATGAAGTCACTTAGTCAAAAGATTCATCCTGGTGTTAATTTTTAGGAAACAGCATAAAATTGAAAACCAAGCTGAAGAGAGAGAAGTGTCAGAAGAGAGATCTCCTGAGCTTGTGGCCTCAGCAATTGAATGTACAACTACCAATGTTGGTGCGCTTAAAATTTTGAATACTCAAGAGGCAAGGTATCTTGGAGGCTTGTGAGGCTAGAACACATTAGAGATGAGGAAGGATGATAGAGAAGGATGAGGCCATGGAAAAACTTAACTTCAAAACTGTTATTCTTGTTTTTATGTTGTTTAACCAGGAGACTGATAAATGTAGACAAGGGTGATGAGTGAACTTAGTGCACAAACATGAGCATCAGAGTTTGAATGAATGACCTCAGTGAAAAGAAAACTAATGCCAAATGTAATCTTTTGTGGCAATTTTAAAATTTAATTCATCAACATGCAATTCTGGTCTCCTTCCTCTTGGAAAAATGTTGATACTTGAAAGAGTTCAGAAAAGATTTGCAAGGATGTTGCCACAGTTGGAAGATTTGAGCTATAGGGAGAGTTTGAACAAGCTGGGGCTGGTTTTCCCTGGAGTGTCAGAGGCTAAGGGGTGACCTTATAGAGGTTTATTAAATCATGAGGAGCATGGATACGAAGTCTCTTCCTTGGAATGGGGGAGTCCAGAACTAGAGGGCATAGGTTTAGGGTGAGAGGGAAAAGATTTAAAAGGGACTTAAGGGGCAACTTTTTCACGCTGCGGGTGGTGTGTGTATGGAATGAGCTGTCATTGGAAGTGGTGGAGGCTAGTACAATTGCAACATTAAAAAGGTATCTGGATGGGTATATGAATAGGAAGAGTTTGGAGGGATATGAGCCGGGTGCTGGCAGTTGGGAATAGATTGGGTTGGGATATTTGGTTGGCATGGATAAGTTGGATCGAAGGGTCTGTTTCCGCACTGTACATCCCTATGACTCTTAAGTTTGATTATTTGCTCTTCAATGGTTCCACCCTGATCTGATCTGTTGTGAAGAGTTTGATGAACTGATCAAATATAAAGCAAACACCTATTAGGGTAGATCTGCCCAGACTTATCTGACTATTATGGCCTCAAATAGATGGTAAATTTCAGGGCTGAGTCAAATGTGTTTGACGTTTTAAAGTATCAGCTGCGGCATAACAAGTCGTCATTCAGGTTTAAATCTTTGTTACTAAATATGTTTTGCTGTTAAATTTAATGTACTTCAATCATTACATTGGAGTTTTGTGATTTTTAAAGTTTCTGATACATACAGATGTTCAGTTTTAAAACAAAACAAATATGATTATAGCACACTACCGAAATGTATCTATTTTATTTGTCCTTCAGGTATTTCAGTTACATAGCAATGAATAAACAATGTACAATTGCAATAATTTTATTATTGATGTTTAATAACACTTTATTTTATTTCCCATTTCCATTAATCAAAAGCCCCACTACCTGATATAGAAAAAGTAATTCTGATTCTTGATCATTCAGCAAGTTTAAATGTAAAGAGAAAATGTAGAATTCATCAAGTCAAATGGGCCTGGGAGAGAAAAGGGTAATTTTAAACTTGTAAATGATGTGGTACAGCATCTTTTAAACTGCAAAGTTACAATATATTTATAGCGCAGAAACAGTAAATTCAACCTAAAGGCCTATACTGGTGTTTATGCTTCTTATTCACCTCATCTCTACTAACATATCCTTCTCTTTATTTCTCCCTCATGTTTATCTAGTTTCCCCTGAAATGCATTTATGCTATCACCTGTGGTATTAGTTTTACATTCTAAACACATCGCATTAAGAAGCCTTTCCTGAATTCTTTTTTAGGTTTATTGTTATCTATTTCATTTATATATCCTATAGTGATGTAGCTTTCGTGGCTATACTTCCCTTATATGTACAACTCTTGATGTCAACTATGCTGTCCTGAAAGTGTAATATGAAGGTGGTCTGTTAGTGTTAGTTCAGAGCATTTGCACACTTTCTAGTGGTTTACATTAGTAAAGCTTAGTTAAGACAGTACCTGTTCACTTGCAAGATAGTGTGTAGCATTGACTCACTAACAGAGTAAAATGATCAGAAAGAATATCCTATCCCCATTGTAATGCATTGATATTAAATTTAATGTACTTCATTCATGATGTTGGAGTTTTGTGATTTTAAAAGTTCCTCACGCATTTGGATGGTCAGTTTTAAAGCCAAACAAGTATAACAGAGTAGAATGATCAGAAAGATTATCCTATCCCCTGTGTCATATTGATCGAGTACTGAAGGAGGCCATTCAGCCCACTCTGTTTTTACTGGGATGCAGTTTTCACCATAAAGTGAAATTGTTTCAAGTGATCTATCACTTCAAATTCAATCTGGCAACTTTAACTGCCTTATCAATCGATAGAGGCAAATTTAAACAGCTTATGAATATTAGCAGAGCCTAGATTAAAGGCTGTCATTCAGATCCACTGAATACTTACGACAGCATTCGAAATTTAAGCATCATAAAATGTTTCTGCCATGCAATATACAATAAAGGTGAATTAACACCATAATTTAGCAGGAAATTGCCATGTTTAATCTGCAAAGAGGATATATCACATTGTAAGTGTTTGTGGCACTGTAAGCTCAATTTTTAACAAATCAACTTTATTGTTATCAAGAAATGATCCAGGTCTCAAATATCATGGTGACCGAACATGACTTTAATTCTAATACCACATTTATTGCCATCGTTAGAAATAGTGGTTAGGAAGTATAATAGAATGAGTCATGTAAGATATTGTATAAGATTCATGTTGCATTTCACAGGAGATAGCTCACTCCCAGGTGAAGCAAGAAGCTGTGGTATTGTATGAGAAACTCCATGAGCTTGAATCTCATCGAAGTCAAATGATTGCAGAGGATAAGAGTATGGGATCACCACAGGAGGAGAGAGAGCGACTACTGAAGCAGGTGAGGAAATCTGACTTTGAACTGCCTCCTCAGTGAGCAAGCTAATTGTAATTCTTTTAAACTGCTACAAAGGAAAGCCATGAATCGAATAGAAGGTCCGCTAACATCTTCTCAGGGCACCTTGCAATGGGCAATCTTGTCGCAGGCATTCATGAATGAAAATAAAACTATTAGAAAATGCTTCTAAACTGCATTGAACCAAAAATGCTGATTGCATTCAATTTGGAAGTTTCCACAGAACTGGATAACAATTATTGTTTGATTCAGTATGCTTTCTAATTTTCTGCACCTTTTAGCTGATGTTATGAGCTATTGCTCCACAATGACATCTCTCACTCATTACTGACATCTGTGCATATATTGTATGCCTCAAGGGGGGGTTATCTCCAGTGAGTGAGATGAAGTTAGTGAGAGCTGTTAAATGACCATGATACTTGCAGTGTGAGGGTTGTAGTTTGTGAGTCTTCTTTTAGAGAGGTGTGTGCAGTGGCAGGGTCAGAGTGAGTGGTGATCCTGTGAATGGGGTTTCAGAGAAAGTGTAGTGGCACCTAACCTTGTAAAATGCAGCAGAAAATAACTTTCTTTCTGCACTGTTATGTGTCGCATTTCACCCAGAAGCCTACACTGACCTAGCTCACTACTTCAATCCAGGGTGGTTGAGTCTGGTGTCATGGTCACCATTGTTGGTCTGCAGGATACAGCATTGCCTGCCCTTCCATCATCACATTCACCAGCATCTCCAGGTCACTGTAAGTGACCTGAAATGCCAAATTGTCTTTATGGGCCTTTTACTTTGAGCTAGTGGTGCTGGACCAAGTATGAAGGGCAATTTCTGACTTTGCAATGTTTGAAATGGTGTACAACTGGTGTTTTAGTATGGGGCCAAGGTATTAACATCACAAAGCCCTAGCAGCAGCAGCAAGTAATATCGCCTGTCTAGCTGCATGATTACATAAGATGGGCACTAAAGAGGCTACTTATGTAAATTGAAGTGTTTATTTAAATCCATACAAAATCCTTGGGCTCACCCATAAATTTGATTTTTGATTCTTATTGTTAGTGTACTCAAGTACAAAAGTACAAGAGTACATTGAAAAGTATATAATTTCACCACACAATGCGCCATCTTAGGTACAGGAACCTAGGTACCGAATCTTAAGAACAAGGTAGAACGAAAGAACAAAGTTAAAAATTGCAGTAAGTATGGTACAGGGTAAAACATAGGAAATAAGGTTAAAAGTTACTCATTGCAGACTTTCTTAGTTTAAATACAAAAAAGAATTAAAGGTGAACATTCAAACATTACAGTTTTTAAGTGCTGAACCACGGTGGGGCCACACATAGAGGAATCACCTAGAGTTCGGAAGTCCATGCTGACGCCATGCCAGGCCTAAAGACCATATGTACTCCTGAAAGGCCTTGATGCCAGACCAGGAGGCCGCAATGCCAGGAGGCCACTTCGTTGGATCTGTGCTGAGTCTGAGGCTGGGAGTCTGTGGCAGGAGAAGAAAGAAGAGAGGAGGAGGAAAAGAAAGCAAAGAGAAGAAAGAAAACAGAAAAGGAAATGGATGAAGTAGATGAGCTCCACCTGAAGCGACCAACTCACTGCCACCTTACAAATTTAATGAGATAAAGAGTGGAAGACTGCATTGGAAAAATGACTTTAGTGGACAGGATGCCTATTAATTTCCTTACTGGTACAGCAGCCGAAGATTTTAGAGCATGTCATGAAAGGAACTGAATTTTAGTCTTAGCCTTGACTGTCATTTGAACCCTATTGTGCTCATTAATTTTTGTTGGCTTTGCTAGTAGGCAAAACACCTTGCAATCCCACAACATTGCATCTTTTAAGGGTGGGTAGGAAATATCCAAGTCAGTCACACCCTGTTAAAGCACATTTCCTTTTGGTCAATGATAGTTCAAACTGTCTAAACCATTGAGCTGAAAGAAGAAACATTATACTGCTCAAAGTAGTAAATATCGAATGGAAAGAGTTGAATTTAAGTAGCTCTTTTCACAGCTGTGGAATGTGTCAATGTGCTTTACAGCCAATTAAGTTATTTTAAAATGTATGATAATCGTAATATAGGAATTCCTGCCAATTACATACAGTGAAGTCCCACAAATAGCAGTGGGATAATAATTAAATAATTTGTGATAATAACGTGTACTAAGGGATAAATGTTGACCAGGACACCAAGTGGAATGAAGGAGAACAGGATAAAAAAGTATGCATCAAATATATAAACTTTTGTCTGACAATGTACAATTCAGGGATTCCCTAGTTATTGAGTGCGTGTGTTTGGGGTAGTGATTGATACCAGCATTTCTGAATATAAAACTGCTGTATTTTAGAGACTTTAAAGCTAAGTTCACTATATATGCTTATCAGAAAAATTCCATTTGTTCTCCTTTCACTATCCATTGTACTAGCTTTTGGAAGATTGAGTAACTGATATGTGCTCAGAGAGTACAATCTAAACCACATTAAGACCGTATAGTTATGACTAAGAAAATTAAGGAAACACAAGTCCTTCAAGAGTGCCAGCTGTTGCACTTCTACATTCTTTGAATGATTTGTCAAATGCTGTGTCAAATATTCATCATCTTTTCTCTTCCTAAGGCATAATTTTCCATCTGTAACTTCCCTGCTAAAGTATTTTATAAGCACCCTGTTCAGACGTGTTACAACACACATGTTGTAACATTATAGATAGGACCCTGAACCTGGAAATTCTAGCCCAGAGATAGGGACCCTCCCACTTTATAATAAGACCCCAGTTGTAAATACCAACAAGGATTGAACCTGCTTATTTTTCAAAATCAGATGTTTTGAACTGGTAACCTGTAGGCATAAATTCACACGTACGTGGACATTTTTAGTACAGAGTTAACGATCACTTGCAAGAGCATACCTTGATTTTGACTCTTCATGTTCTCTTAATTATTCTTATTGTAATATCTGGCAACACCATCTTTGTGTATTGTAATACTTCAATTATATGGTTAAAGTTCTGTAAGCATGCTTTTAATTATGTGTTTTAAATAAGAATGAATCAAAATGTCTTGTTATGAAGCTGTTTCAATTAGGAAGTTCCTACATTAATTAAACCATGCTTCTTTTAACAGGTTAAAGAAGATAACCAAGAAATAGCAAGCATTGAAAGACAGTAGGAAATCATCTTTACAAAAAACTTATTTGAAATAATAAATGATGAGTTTCTGTACTTAATTTGTGTTCATTTATTTCCATGCAGAAATATTTGACAGTTTTCTGAAAGTATCCTGCTTTTTAGAAAAAAAAGTATGAAATTATATGCGGAAAACTTAAAGGGGAAGAGGAAATTGATAGTGGTTAATCAATTATCACATTTTATTTCACTTTATGTAGTTTTTCAGGCATACAACACTTTATCTTCAGTAATACGTTGTCATTGATATGTAATGGAATCCCTTTTATCTAAAAATGACACCAAATATTTGTTTGTAGACTTACTGAGATGAAGGAGAAAATTAACCAGGTAACGGAAGAGATTCGACATCTTGACATGGATTTGGAAGAGCATCAAGGTCAGTTTCCATTGTTCAACACTGGTTATAGCACACTATAGATTTGCAGATTGCTATTTTCAGCAGTTTAGTGGGTTTTTGCTCATCTCTTTGAGAGTCACTTGGAAACATAATGCTAATGCAAGTATTTTTAAAATTTTTTAAAAAGAAAATTTTTTAAAAATTAGTTAATTCTTTCTCACATCTCTGTTACCCTATATTCAAGTAATTTGCTTTAATAATGAATGATATTAGTTTATTCCATAGCATTTTTTAAAAACAAACCTTTTGGCAATCAGTAGCAGCGAATTGTGTTGTCAAAATTGAGGGATGGTTGTCATATCAATATGAAGTTTGGCTCAAATTGACCTCCTATTTGAATATTATTTTCATATAATCAATTTTCCTGTTGTAAATTTTGTATAATTTCAGCATTTTTTTTTCTACAATGCACTGGTCCATCAGTAAAAATGCAATTTCAATTTTAAAAACTCTTTAATTAGGAGATTTGAATAAGCAGTAAGGCAGGAAATCTAAAGATGTACCAATCAACTTACCAATCAAATCTAAAGATGTACCTAATCAACCTGTTAATTATAATGAATTAGTTTGCCATTAAATGTATTATTTAATCTTGTTTGCCCTTTATCTATGTTAGGATCTTGCTTGTGAGTTTTGACGTAAAATCTTCTTGGATTGTTCTCTTTATGATGATTATCCTTAATTTCCTGCCTTCAAAGGTTTGTTAATGTTTCTCTTCTAAAAAAGGGCAGTTTTAAACTGAAGCAATTTTCACTCCGTTGCCAGCAGTATCTATAGTTCTTTAATGAAAATCCCATTCCCCCCCAAAAAAGTATAACTTCACTGCTTTGTAACTATCTTTTTAGTATTTGAATACATTCAGCATTTCTTTCACATTTATAATTGGGTATTTTCGGGACACTGGGTGTAGTCTTTGATGCCAAGGTTTAAGTAGTTCTGTTTGTTTTTCCTTTCAAAATCTTTTCTCGTTTTGCTGCTTAAACATGATCTTTTCTGATTGCCAGTGTCATTAGTATTAAAATCTTGTCACAGCCTACTTGGGTGAGATATTTCCTTTATAATAAAAAAATTAATGTCCATCTTTTAAAAGCAGATGGTCAGTTTTGTCCCAGGATTTCAGAATATAACCATAACTGAGATGTTTTCTTTGAAGAAAGATTTCATATTCACTATTCCGCTCTGTTGCCATGAATGTGTCATACAGTTTGGAATAAAATGACCATCTTCATGACACCACACTCAGTCATGGTAGTGCATATTGACTCAGTGTAATTCTCACTAGATAACTTGCTAATTCAGTATTTTCACAGGAGGCACAGCAACTCCCAAAACTTAAAACTGACAAAATGGTCAATATAATGTCCAGTTTAGAGAAGTTAGGCTTGTATTAGCTATAACAATATTGTTAAGATATCAAAAACTTTCACCTAGACTAGTGAGAAATTAGCACATTTCATAGGTGACTACTAGGGTACTGACAATCTCAAGGTGTCCATTTATGTGGTGTCAGGGCAAGGCTCAAGTTACAGAGACTTAAAAATGTTTTTCCCTCCATTTCTACAATTGGCCTTGACTGGTAACTTGGTTTTGTCTTCAGCAAAACATTTTCAGAACAATTTGAGCCTGTCCATTATTTTAGCATTGCGCATTTCTTGCTCAACAGCTATGTTAAGATTTTCGCATAGTGAACAACCAATTAGTATTTACTGTGTATTGACATTGAAAAACAACTAAATACTACATCTAGAATAGATAATCTGCCACATAAGACCATAAGACCATAAGACATAGGAGTGGAAGTAAGGCCATTCGGCCCATCGAGTCCACTCCGCCATTCAATCATGGCTGATGCGCATTTCAGCTCCACTTGCCAGCATTCTCCCCGTAGCCCTTAATTCCTCTAGACAACAAGAACCTATCAATCTCGGCCTTGAAGACATTTAGCGTCCCGGCTTCCACTGCACTCCGTGGCAATGAATTCCACAGGCCCACCACTCTCTGGCTGAAGAAATGTCTCCGCATTTCCGTTCTGAAATGACCCCCTCTAATTCTAAGGCTGTGTCCACGGGTCCTAGTCTCCTCGCCTAACAGAAACAATTTTCTAGCATCCACCTTTTCAAAGCCATGTATTATTTTGTACGTCTCTATTAGATCTCCCCTTAATCTTCTAAACTCCAACGAATACAATCCCAGTATCCTCAGCCGTTCCTCATATGCTAGACCTGTCATTCCAGGGATCATCCGTGTGAATCTCCGCTGGACACGTTCCAGTGCCAGTATGTCCTTCCTGAGGTGTGGGGACCAAAACTGGACACAGTACTCCAAATGGGGCCTAACCAGAGCTTTATAAAGTCTTAGTAGTACATCTCTGCTTTTATATTCCAACCCTCTTGAGATAAGAGACAACATTGCATTCGCTTTCTTAATCACAGACTCAACCTGCATGTTTACCTTTAGAGAATCCTCGACTAGCACTCCCAGATCCCTTTGTGCTTTGGCTTTATTAAGTTTCTCACCATTTAGAAAGTAGTCCATTCCTATATTCTTTTTGCCAAAGTGCAAGACCTCGCACTTGCTCACGTTAAATTCCATCAGCCATTTCCTGGACCACTCTCCCAACCTGTCTAGATCCTTCTGTAGCCTCCCCACTTCCTCAGTACTACCTGCCTGTCTACCTAACTTTGTATTATCGGCAAACTTCGCTAGAATGCCCCCGGTTCCCTCATCCAAATCATTAATATATAATGCGAACAGCTGTGGCCCCAGCACCGAACCCTGCGGGACACCGCTCGTCACCGGCTGCCATTCTGAAAAAGAACCTTTTATCCCAACTCTCTGCCTTCTGTTAGATAGCCAATCCTCAATCCATCCCAGCAGCTCACCTCGAACACCATGGGCCCTCACCTTGCTCAGCAGTCTCCCGTGTGGCACCTTATCAAAGGCCTTTTGAAAGTCCAGATAGACCACATCCACTGGGTTCCCCTGGTCTAACCTACTTGTTACCTCTTCAAAAAATTCCAACAGGTTTGTCAGGCATGACCTCCCTTTACTAAATCCATGTTGACTTGTTCTAATCAGACTCTGCTCTTCCAAGAATTTAGAAACCTCATCCTTAATGATGGATTCTAGAATTTTACCAACAACCGAGGTTAAGCTGATTGGCCTATAATTTTCCATCTTTTGCCTTGATCCTTTCTTGAACAAGGGGGTTACTACAGCCATCTTCCAATCGTCCGGGACCTTTCCTGACTCCAGTGACTCTTGAAAGATCTCAACCAATGCCTCTGCTATTTCCTCAGCAACCTCTCTCAGAACTCTAGGGTGTATCCCATCGGGGCCAGGAGATTTATCAATTTTAAGACTTTTTAACTTTTCTAGCACTATCTCTTTCGTAATGGCAACCATACTCAACTCAGCCCCGTGACACCCTTTAATTTTTGGGATATTACTCCTGTCTTCCACTGTGAAAACTGACGCAAAGTACTTGTTAAGTTCTCCTGCTATTTCCTTATCTCCCATCACTAGGCTCCCTGCATCAGTTTGAAGTGGCCCAATGTCTACTTTTGCCTGTCGTTTGTTTCTTATGTACTGAAAGAAACTTTTACTATTATTTCTAATATTACTGGCTAGCCTACCTTCATATTTGATCCTCTCATTTCTTATTACACTCTTTGTTATCCTCTGTTGGCTTTTGTATCCTTCCCAATCTTCTGATTTCCCACTGTTCTTAGCCACTTTATAGGATCTCTCTTTTTCTTTAATACATTTCCTGACTTCCTTTGTCAGCCAAGGTTGTCTAATCCCTCCCCGGTTAATCTTTCTTTTCTTGGGAATGAACCTCTGTACAGTGTCCTCAATTATACCTACAAACTCCTGCCATTTTTGCTCTAGTGTCTTCCCGGTTAGCCTCTGCTTCCAGTCTATTTTAGTCAGTTCCTCTCTCATGCCCTCATAATTACCTTTATTCAACTGTAACACCATTACATCAGATTTCGCCTTCTCCCTTTCAAACTCCAGACTGAACTCTACCATATTATGGTCGCTACTTCCTAAGGGTTCCCTTACTTTAAGATCTTTTATAGAGTCTGGTTCATTGCAAAGCACTAGGTCCAGAATAGCCTGCTCTCTTGTGGGCTCCATGACTAGCTGTTCCAAAAAGCCATCCTGTAAGCATTCCATGAATTCCCTTTCTTTAGATCCACTAGCAACATTATTTACCCAGTCCACCTGCATATTGAAGTCACCCATGATCAATGTAACCTTGCCTTTCTGACATGCCTTCTCTATTTCCCGGTACATGTTGCGTCCCTGGTCCTGACCACTGTTAGGAGGTCTGTACACAACTCCAATTATGGTTTTTTTGCCTTTGTGGTTCCTCAATTCCACCCACACAGACTCCACATCATCCGACGCTATGTCATTCAATACCATAGATTTAATTTTGTTCTTAACTAACAAGGCAACTCCACCCCCTCTGCCCACCTCTCTGTCTTTTCGATAAGTCGAAAAACCATGGAGGTTTAACTGCCAGTCCTGACCCCCCTGTAACCAAGTCTCTGTGATGCCTACTACATCATAATCATTCACTATTATCTGTGCCATTAATTCATCGGCTTTGTTATGAATGCTACGAGCATTCAGGTAAAGTGCCTTAATGCTAACTTCCTTATTAGAGATGTTGTAAGTCATATGTCCTAAGTTATCCTTGCTTTTTTCTGCATTCTCAGTCTGCCTCAATTTTAAATCCGCCTGGAAACATGCTATCCTGCTGCTTATCTTTCCATTTACCTCCATACTCCCTGTTGCTTTCACTTTCCCTTCCCCCCAACTCAGAAGTTTAAAGTCCTACTGACCACCCTATTTATCCTCTTCGACAGAACATTGGTACCTGATCGGTTCAGGTGGAGACCGTCCCAACGGTACAGATCCCCCCTGTTCCAAAACTGATGCCAGTGCCCCATGAAGTGGAATCCCTCTTTCCCACACCAATCCCTTAGCCACGTGTTTACTTGCCTAATTTTACTTGCCACATTGTGCTTGATCATAGCTTTCTGAAATTTGTGTTTAATAGTATACTTTAGATCAATGAATCTTAGGTTTTCTTTGAAGGACGCTTTTTCAAATGAGTTAATTAATCATGGGCCACAGTTCAGTCTAAATAATTATACTCATATTACAAAATAGTTGCATGGTAAAGACTATTTTAATAATGCCTTTAAAGAAATGGGAAGTAAACTCTATGTGATATTTACTTGGATATCTCTGGCACATGCCTGGGCTCCTTCTGTGATGTAAAAATTCTCTGATATTACTGAAATGTATAGTAATCTTTTTGCTGCTCTATTTTACGATGCATGTTTCCTTCCCAGACAAAGCATCCACTGTGCTCCCAATACGCTCACCTCTGACTACCCACATTGTTCTGCCGTTGGGTTAGACTTGCCCAATCCACATTATTTTGCAGACTCTGTTTAAGAGCTACTGGTCTACACTTTTCTCTAGTGCAACACAATGCACTGAAATTGAATAATTGCATGTAAATTTTCCTTTGCAGTTTCTTAGACAACGAACTCTAAGGCAGATGAGCCGTCTAGGAAGGAACACAGCCAGATGTTTCCCCCAAAGGAAGTAACAGAATCCTAAGGATTAACCTCTAATAGCTTGTGTTTATTCCTTGGCTTTTAACTATTAAGAATGCCTTTGTGAAAGACTGGGAACAGCTTACCTTACCTTTGAAAGGGAATGCTACAAAGCATAATCTAAATAAAAACACATTTAAGATTGGATTTCTTTTTCAGCAAATTGACCTTTTGAATAGGGGTGTCCTTGGGTTATATTTTCATAACTGAGTCTTGGAACTCTAGCCATTGCTGCCCCTCTAATGCCACATATAAAGTGAAGAGAAAAATTTGGAAATAATTGCTACTTAATATGCTAACAAAGTTATTGAGTTAGGGGTTTTATTATGACTGTTAATTATTGTTGCATTTTATGGGAATGGATTATGTCCCTTGAAGCATCATCTCTAGCAGCTGCAGGACATTATTCTGGAGGGAAGGTGATCAGCAAAGGTAATGATCCACATTGATGTCAATGACATAGCAAGGAAATAGTATGTGGTCCTGCAGTCAGAATTTAGGGAACGAGGTAAAAAAGTTAGAAACCACAACCTCAAAAGTAATGATCTCAAGATTGCTTCCAGTGCCACACTTAAGTGGGTACAAAATTAAGAGGATAAGACAGATGAATGGGTGTCTGGACAAATTATGAAGGAAGGAGAGCTTGGGACACTGGGACTGCCTTTGGGGGAGGTAGCACCTGAACAAATCAGATAGTTTCCACCTGAATAGATCTGGGAAAAGGTTCCTCAAATGGCATTTTGTAAATGCTGTTGGAGAGTCATAAAGATCTACAGCACAGAAGAAGGTCGTTCGCCCATTGAATCTGTGCAGGTCAAAAACAATTACCTAACTATTCTAACTGCATTTTCCACCACTTATCCTACTCCCTTCCTCACAGTTCGTTTAAAGCTCACGCCTGTCACCTTAAATCTGTGCCCTTGGTCATTGATCCCTCCCTCCAGCAAGGAGAAAAGTTTATTTCTGTGTCCTATCTATGTTTCTCATAATTTTATACAACTCGATCATGACCTCCCTCAGTTTTTTCTGCTTCAAGGAAAACAACCTAGTCTACTCGATCTTTCTTCATAACTTAACCTCTCCTGCCCAGGCAACATCCTGGTAATTTTCTCTGCATCCTCTTCCATGCAGTCACATCCCTTCTATAATATGGATTCCAGAACTGCATGCAATGCTCTGGCTGTGGTCTAACCAACATTTTATACTGTTCCAATATAACTTAGCTGCTCCGATGCCAGTACATCTTTCCTTAGTTAAGGAACTGTTCAGTGTTCCATCTATGGTCTGACTAGTGCCTTATATAGTTTTAGTAAAAGCTCCCTACTTTAAACTCCATTTCCTTTGAAATAAAGCCAAATTCTATCTGCCTTCCCTGTTACCTGCTGAATTTAAGATGCTAACTTTTTGTAATGCATGTATGGGGACTCCTAGATCCTTTTGTTCTGTAGTATCTTACCATTTAAATATTGTTCAAGTCCTCTCCTCTTCCTGCCAAAGTGCATAACCTTACATTGTCCCACATCATATTACATCTGCTCAATTTTTGCCCACTCACTTAACCTGACATTGTCTCTCTGTATCATCCTCACCAGTTGCCTTCCCACCTATTTTGGGATCATCTGTAAACTTAACAATAGTATATTCACTTCTGTCATCAAATAATTAATATACATTGCAAATAATTATGGCCATAGCACTGATTCCTGTGGCATTCCATTAGCAACAGGTCACAAACCTGAAGTGCTGTCCTTATATCAATTCTATCTTCTATTATTTAGCCAATCCTTTATCCATGCTGAAACAATATGTCGAACACCATGGGCCCACAATTATTAGGTAACTTAATGTGTGATACCTTATCAAATGCCTTCTGAAAATTCAAATATGTCATAGCCACAGGTTCCCCTTTGTCTATCCTGCCTCAAAGAATTCTTCTAAATCTATCAGGCTGATTTCCCCTTTGTAGAGCCATGATGACTCTGCTTGATCATGTTATGTATTTCTAAATATTATGTTATTATATCCGCTATGACTCATAGATGTCAACATTCTCCAAAAAACAGACATTAAGCTGACTGGCTATTGCCTTCTTTCTTTTATCCCTTAATTATTTAGTAATTTGGGAATGCTGTTAGTGCTTTCTGCTGTGAAGACTAATGCAAAGAATTTACTCAACTGCTCTGCCATTCCTGGTTACCCATTTTCATTTCCCCAGCTTTGTTCTCTGAGAGGACTATGCTCACGTTAACCCTTCTCTTCATCCTTATCTATTCTGAGAAACTCTTGCTGTCCATCTTGATTTCATTGGCAGTGACTGGTTTTTAATGCAGAGTGATGCCAGTGGAGTGGGTTCAATTTCTGCACTGGCTAATGTTACAATGAAGAACACTCCTTCTCAACCTTTTCTTTCACCAGAGGCTTGTTGACACTCAGGTTAAACTACCGTCAATTGTCTCTCTCTAATGAGGAAGCAACCCTATGGTCTGAGAAGACTGTGGCAATTTTACCTTTTCAACCCTTAGATTTTATCTTCCTCCCTTTACTATTTTATTGTCATCTTTTGTCGGTTTTTAAAATTTTCCAAGTCCTCTGGCTTACCACTAATTTTTGCCACATTGAAGTTTGCTGCTATCCTGAACTTTCCTGATTAACCATGGTTGGCTTATCCCCTTCCTAGAATCCTCCTCCTTCTTCTGGGACATTTCTTTGTTGTGAGCCATGAACAATTTTCTTAGACACTTGCCTTGACTTCTAAATGATGGTTGATTTAGTATCACGCAACTGACTTCCAAACCAAGTTAAAGCTCTTGGAATAAAAAAAAAACAACATTAACAAAATGAATATAAAATTGGCTAAGTGATGGGGAACAAATTAATGGTTAATGAATATTTTTTGAGTTAGAAGAATGTTTGTAATAGAGTTCCTGAGGGGATCAGTATTGTGACCCTTACTTTTTCAAATGTGTCAAAAATGTTAAATTTGGTGCAGCAAAGACAGTTTCAGAGTTCACAGATGATACAAGACATGGAAGCATTGTAAACTATAACCAGGCAGTGTACAACTGCAGAAGAATATTGACAACTTGATAGACATGAATAAAAAGTAGGTCCTTCAAGCCTGCTCTACTACTCAAAAAGAGATGTCTGTGTTCCAGATTCCACTTTTCAATCTACTTTTGATAACTTTTAGTTCCTTTACTAATAAGAATCTATCTACCACCACCTTAAAATTTTCTAATAATCCTACTTCTCAACCACATGTTGATGTAGAGTTAAAAGCTAAACACCCTGTGAGGAAAAAAATCTCCTTGTCTTTGTTCTGAAAGGGTCACCTTAATCTTAAAGTGCGATTTTTGAACTCACCCACAAGAATAAACTTTCTTTATATGTCAACCTTGTCAAGACCATTCAGACTGTTCAATCAAATTGCCCTTCGCTCTTCTACATTCCAGTGAAAACAAGTCCAGCGAGTCCAACCTTTCATCATAATTTCAGCCACACAGTTCAGGTGTTAATATAGCAAACCTCTTGATTCATTTCCACTGCATTTATATTCCTTCTTAATGAAAGAGACCTAAATTGCACACAACATTTGAGATCTGATCTTATCAATACCCTGTATATTTAAAGCCTATCCTCCTTCCTTTGATGTTCAGTTCCTCCCATAATAAACGGTATCATTCCTTTAGCCATCTGAATCATTTGCTGTATCTGCATGCTAGTTTTGTGATTTATACAGTGCAGCACCGAGGTCCATCTTTAGAATTCTGCAGTTGTTCTCCATTTAAGTCATCTTCTTTCTTTAATTAATCCTGCTGTAGTGAACAGCTTCACGTTTCCCCACATTATACTCCTCTGCCAGATTTTTGCCAACTCACTATGGTTTTGCATCATATATTATTTTTATACATGATTTTCCATGTATTTGTATCAACAAGGGTTTTGGTCGCCTTGTCTACATCATTGATATAACCTAAAGGCTCAGTACAGACATCTGTGGGGCCCCAGTTATCGTATCCAGCCAATCTGAAGAAGACCCATTTCTGCATCGTCACTGTTTTCTGCCAGCCAACCAATCTTCTGTCCATGTTAAAATGTTAGTTTCTACACCATGAGCTGTTACATTGTGCAATAACATTTTATGTGGAACCTTGTAACATGCCTTCTGGAAATCTCAGCACAATACAACAGACTCTCCTTTATCTACACTGCATATTATCCGTTTAAAGAGTTCCAACAAATCTGTTAAACAAAACACAAGCTGACACTTCAAAATTGCCTTGAGTTTTACCAAGTGCCCAGTTATACCTCCTCAGTGATGGATTCTAACACCTCCTCAACAGACATCAAGCTAACAGGCCTACAGCTTCCTGTTTTCTAAATGGCAAAGTTATATTTGCAACTATACTTTGCTCCTTCCAGTCTGACGGAACCTTTTCGAAAGCTAGCAACCTTTGGGAAAATTAACACTAACATGTCTGCTACCTCATTAGCCATCTCTTTTAAGACCCTAGGATTTGATTAGATTCCCTACAGTATAGAAACAGGCCCTTCGGCCCAATAAATCCACACCACCGACGCTCCACAGAGTAATCCACCCAGGTCCATTCCCCATATTTACCCTTGACTAATGCACCTAACACGGTGGGCAGTTTAGCATGGCCAATTCACCTAACCTGCACGTTTTTGGATTGTGGGAAGAAGCTGGAGCACCCGGAGGAAACCCACGAGACACAGGGAGAATGTGCAACCTCCACACAGATCTTCGCCCGAGGTAGGAATCGAACCCGGGTTCCTGGCGCTGTGAGGCAGCTGTGCTAACTACCGAGCCACCGTGCTACCCCAAAATGTTACGTTTCAACACCTGGCCACCATCCCTGTTCAATTCCAGTTTTAAATTCCACCAACTGGCATTGTAGGATTTGAACCCAGGTGCCTCCAAGCATTAGCCAAGATTTACAACTCCAGTGACATTCCCATTATACTATTGTGTCCATCAAAGGATGAAGTCCATCAGTACCAAGAGGACAGATAGTTGGCAAATTAAAGCCAATGCAAGAAATATGAGGTCATATGTTTTGTAGAAAGAATGTGGAGACACAGAATAAAATGAAGACTGCTACTTTAATTGCATGCAAGAACAGAGAAACTGAGGTTGACTGCATAGGCTGAATGGCCTCATCCTGCACTGTAATGATTCTGTAGTGTATATATGTGCATAAGACATTAAAGGTAGCCAGATATGTAAGCAGTACAGTTAATTAAGTAGTCCGTATCCTAAGATTTATTGAAAGTGCATAGAATGCACAATAAGGAGGTTATGTTAAAAATTTGTAAGACATTAGTTAGACCTCGATTGGTATATTATGTATAGTTCTCAGCATTATGCTTTCAGAATGTACTTTGGAGAGATTGCAGAAGAGGTTTATAAGAATGCTTCCGTGGATGATGATTAATTGGTGAAGTTAGAACTGCTTTCTTTGGAAGGAAGGTGAAGATGAGATTTGTTGGAAGGTTTCAAAACTATGAGGTCTGGATGGGCTAGATGGGGAGAAACTGTTCTCACAAAGGATGAAGAATAAGAGGGAGCAGTTTAAAATAATTTGCAAAAGATCAAATACAATGTGAGGAAAGGAATTTCACTCTGAATAGTTAGGATCTGGGTCAAGCTCTGCCTGGGAGATTGGTGGGTGTAGGTTCAGTGGAGACATTGAAGAGGTTGTTGGATAATTATTTGAGTGGAAATGATGTGCAGTTTTATAGAGGAAAAGCAGGAGAATGACTCTAAATCATAGTGTTCATTCAGAGAATTGATGCAGACATGATAGGCTGAATGGCTCCTTCTACACTATCACTGTTTTGTGATTCCATCCCACTTTGGTGTTATATGTCGTACATTTCACCTTAGTGAGAGCAGGTTTCTTGTGCAAAGTCTAGATCCCATTGAGAACTTGTGCAGCTTGCAGTTAACCTCACTCCAAGGTCATGGGCCTTGGCTACAGTCTGACAGGCAAAAGAATAGCTCAACCACTAGAGAAAAACTCAAACCTTAAAATCTAAAGCAGCCCTGTGTTGTTTAGTGAAGAGGGGCAAGCTATTGATTCATATAAATTCCATTAAGTTTTCACCAGTTTTACATGACTGATTTGTGGTAATTCCTTATGCTGAAGGAAGGAACCAGCATTATAATAGAACTAAGTTTCACTGCGATTTAAAAGTCCTGGCAAGGGATAGAAATAATCTTAGTAAATGCATGGTTATAAATCATTGCAGATGAAATGTGGTAAATGAAGAAAATATGTTTTAAATATGTAGCTGCTGCTAATTGTTCTAAGCAAACACTGCAGAATTATATGGGAGAGTTGCCAAAGGTTGACTTCCCACTGAGTGTTTTAAGATGTGTTGATCTTACCATTCTGGTCAAATCATTAAACTTGGTGTTTTTATCATAATTTTCTAATCT
Source organism: Chiloscyllium punctatum (assembly GCF_047496795.1). Classification (NCBI taxonomy): domain Eukaryota; kingdom Metazoa; phylum Chordata; class Chondrichthyes; order Orectolobiformes; family Hemiscylliidae; genus Chiloscyllium; species Chiloscyllium punctatum. The sequence continues at coordinate 130,447,037 of NC_092740.1, forward strand.
GTGTTTTTAAATAAATATACTTGCACTTTTAATGAGTTGTCAAAGGAGCACCATTCCTGTCCTTTTGCAAATGTGAAGTGCTTATTGTTTCACTTCTTCAATTTCCTTCTTCTCATGACTTACATTAATTGTTTTTTAGTTATTGCTATCAAGGGATGTGGAACCAACGCATGTTGAAAAAGCAGAATTTTACTTTTTCACAAAGATTAGCAAATTATTGATGTTAATAGCAGTGCATGGGACAGGGTGGTATATCTGAGCACAATAGCCAGAGCCCAATGCTCTAAACAGGCTCACAATGCTTGAATTGATGGTTAGGGTCAGATGCGTAGACCAGGAGAAGCACCAGTCTGCTTGATTTTTTTGTCTCTGCCCCTGGCAGAAATGGCGTTGTAGTGATTTAATAAGAATAGTAGGTTAAGTAGGGATGAGATGCAAAATAGCCGTCATCTATTTAAATGGCGCATAGGCTTAAGGAGCTGGGCTGACTGACCTTGGTTGCAGAACAAGGCAATGTGCCACAAGGCTCAGCTTGAATTTGATAAGCAGGCAGGAGTTAGATGAGCTATAAACAACTACAGGAAATGCAATATTTCAAACTCACTTGGAGAGAGAACCTAAAAAGTTTGCATTTGAAAGACATCTTTCACAACCTGAAGACTCCAAATCTAATTCACAGACATTTAATTACTTTGTTGAAGAATCCTCAATGCTGTAGAACTTGGTAGCCTATTGTATGCACAACAAGGAATCACAAATGACAAAAGGCTAAATAACTAAGTAAGCTTTATTACTTAAGTTGAGAGATGATTACAGAAAAAATGTGAAACAGGATGCCAGAGTGATTCCCTTCTACTTTGATTTTTAAAAATTCTTTCATGGGATGTCTGTGTTGCTGATGAGGCTCCTACTTATTTCCCATCTTTAATTGCCTTTGTGAAGATAATGCTAAGTTGCTGTTTTGGGTAATGGTAGTCCTTCAAGTGTGCAGGCACCAATAGTGCTATTAGAAAGAAAGTTCCAGGACTTTGACCCAGAGCTTGTGAAAGAATATGCTCCCAAGTCAGGGTGGTATGTGGTTTCGAGTGATCTTGCAGGTAGTGTTTTTCCTATCTGTCCTTGTCCTTGTCCTTCAAGGTGGTATAATTTATTGGTTTGGAAGTTGCTGTGAAAGGAGTCTGAGTGATTTACTGCACAATGCATTTTGGTTAATGGCATGCATGCTGCCATGATGAGTGATGAAGAGGGTGAATGTTGAATGTAGTGAGTAGAGTGACAGTCAATTGGGCTGCTTTGTCCTGGGTGGTGTTGTGCTTTATTTGTTCAGTTCTACAATTGCTGGAACTGTACCTATCTAGGCAAGTGGAGAGTATTTCATCACAGTCCTGACATCTGCATTGTAAATTATGAGTAGCCATCAGAGAGACAGAAGGTGACCACTAGCTGTGAAATTACTAGTCTCTGACCTGCTCTTGTAGACATGGTATTTAAATGAATAATCCAGTTCAGTTCCTGGTCAATAATAATCTCCAGGATATTGACAGGAGATTCAGTGCTGGAATGCCATTGAACATCAAAGGGAGGTAGTAGATTATTTCTAGGAGACTATCATTGCCTGGCACTTATATGATGCAATTTTTTTTGCCACTTATCAATCTTTACTTGGATGATGTCCAAGTCTTACAGCGTATGGGCGTGGCTGCTTCAGTACATGAGGAACCACAGATGTTACTGAACCTTGGCAAACATCTTCACTTGGAACCGTTGAATTTAAGAGCAGGGAGTAGGACATTCAGCCCTCCTGCGCCATTCAGTATGATCCTTGCTGATCATCCACATCAATGCCATGTTAGCACTTTCTCCTCATATCTTTTGATCCCTTTATTCCTAAGAACTATGTCTACATCTTTCTTGAATTTATGACCTCATGATGGAGGAAAGTGTCATTTATGAAGTAACTGAAGATGGTTGGGTTAAGAATTCAGAGATGTCTGCAGAGCTGATCTTGGACTATGTTGATTGATATTCAAAAACTACCAGCCACCTTCTTTTCTGCAGGATATGACTCCAGCTAACAGAGTTTTTCCCCTTATTTCCACTGACTCCAGTTTTGCTAATGTTCCTTGATTCCATAATTGGTTAAATGCTGTCTAGATGTCACTCTAACGTTAACGCAACAGTCAAGAAAGCACAATGACGCCTTTACTTCCTCAAGAGGCTAAGGAAAATCAGCATGTTTACAAAGACACATCAATTATCATAGATGCATCACATAAAGCATCCTATATAGATGCATCACAGCATAGAATGGCAACTGTTCTTCCTAAAACCGTAAGAAACTACAGTGAGTCATGAATATAATCTAGTCCATCACAAACTAGCCTTCCACCCATTGAGTCCATCTATACTTCCCGCTGCCTTGGGAAAGCAACCAACATAATCAAAAGCCCCTCCCATCCTAAGTTTGAATACACATACAAACCTCTTAAAGAACAGCTTTTTCCATGCATTAACGGACCTCTCAAATTTTGAGAAGATTTGTAGCTCAGGTTGAGGTTCTGGATGTAGGTTTGCTCCCTGAGCTGGAAGGTTCATTTCCAGACATTTTGTAACCATACTAGGTAACATCTTCAATGGGCCTCTGGGCAAAACACTGCTGATAATTCCTGCTTTCTATTTGTATGTCTGGGTTTCGTTGGGTCGGTGATGTCATTTCCTCTTTTTCTCAGGGGGTGGTAGATGGGGTCTAACTCGATGTGTTTGTTGATAGAGTTTCTGTTGGAATGCCATACTTCTAGGAATTCTCGTGCATTTCTCTTGTTTGCTTGTCCTAGGATGGATGTGCTGTCCCAGTCGAAGTCGTGTCCTTCCTTATCTGTATGTAAGGATACTAGTGAGAGAGGGTCATGTCATTTTGTGGCTAGTTGATGTTCATGTACCCTGGTGGCTAGTTTTCTGCCTATTTGTCCAATGTAGTGTTTGTTACAGTTCTTGTATTTTGTAAATGACATTAGTTTTACTTGTTGTCTGTACAGGGTCTTCTAGGAGAAAGTGAGAACTACAGATGCTGGAGATCAGAGCTAAAAGTGTGTTGCTGAAAAAGCGCAGTAGGTCAGGCAGCATCCAAGGAGCAGGAGAATCGACATTTCGGGCATGAGCCCTTCTTCAGGAATGAAGACATCTAGAGGGCTCATGCCCAAAACGTCGATTCTCCTGCTCCTTGGATGCTGCCTGACCTGCTGCGTTTTTCCAGCAACACATTTTCAGGTCTGTACAGGGTCTTTCAAGTTCATTAGCTGCTGTTTTAGTGTGTTGGTGAGTTTGTGGGCTATCATGATGCCAAGGGGTCTGAGTAGTCTGGCAGTCATTTCTGAGATGCCTTTGATGTAGGGGAGTGGGGCTAGGGTTTCTGGACGTGTTTTGTCTGCTTGTTTGTGGATGTTGGGATGTCACAGTCTAGATGTCACATCTAGATGTCACAGTAGATCAAACAGCCAATGGGGAACTTCAAACCAATATCTACAGGAAAATAACACATATGGAACAAATATTGAACTGCAGAAGCAATCATCCCAACATCCACAAACGAAGCTGCATCAGAACATTATTTCAACGAGCCAACACACACTGCAGCACAAAGGAACTACGAAGATCCGAGGAAAATCACTGATACAGTGTATTCAAAAAGAATGGGTACCCAATGAACACAGTCCACCAATTTCTGAGCAACAAACCCAAACAAGCAGACAAAACACGTCCAGAAACCCCTACATCAAAGACATCTTGGAAATGACTGCCTGACTACTCAGACTCCTTGGTATCATGGTAGCCCAGAAACCCACCAACACACTAAAACAGCAGCTAATGAACTTGAAAGACCCTATACAGACAAGTAAAACTAATGTCATTTACAAGAACTGTAACAAACATTACATTGGACAATCAGGCAGAAAACTAGCCATCAGGATACATGAACATCAACTAGCCCACAAAACGACATGACCCTCTCTCACCAGTATCCTTACATACAGTTAAGGAAGGACACGACTTTGACTGGGACAACACATCTATCCTAGGACAAGCCAAACAGAGACATGCACAAGAATTCCTAGAAGCTTGGCATTCCAACAGGAACTCTATCAACAAACACATTGAGTTACACCCTATCTACCACTCCCTGAGAAAAAGGACAGGAAATGACATCACCAACCCAAAGAAACCCAGACATATAAATAGAAAGCAGGAATTATCTGCAGTGCTTCGCCTGGAGGCCAACTGATGATGTACCTAATATGGTGACGAAATGTCTGCAAATGAGCCTTCCAACTCAGCGAGCAAACCTACATCCAGATCTCTCAAATGTTAATGTTGATCTCTCTCTGCACCTTCATTGTGGCTGTAATACTATATTCTGCACTCTGTTCTGCTACCCTGATGTACCTACATAAAACACCATGGATGCAGGTTTGCTCGCTGAGCTGGAAGGTTCATTTCCAGACGTTTCGTATTTGTATCCTTACATACAGGTAAGGAAGGGCACCACTTCGACTAGGACAACACATCCATCCTAGGACAAGCCAAACAAGAGAAATGCACGAGAATTCCCAGAAGCATGGCATTCCAATTGGAACTTTATCAACAAACACATTGAGTTAGACCCCATCTACCACCCTCTGAGAAAAAGAATAGGAAATGACATCACCAACCCAAAAAAACCCAAATATATAAATGGAAAGCAGGAATTATCAGCAGTGCTTCGCCCAGATGCCCACTGGTGATGAAACGTCTGGTAATGAACCTTCCAGCTCAGCAAGCAAACCTCCACCCAGAACCTCAACATGAACTATAAATTTTCTGAAATCTTAACAAAACACAATTTTTCACTGTATCTCGGTACCTGTGAAAATAATAAATCTAGCTCAAAATCAAACTCTCATTTCTGGAGTTCAATTGTTTTGTCCATGTTTGGATTAAGACTGTAACTAATTCAGAAGCTGAATGACCCTAGCAGAACCCAAACTGAGTGTCATTGAGCATGTTATTTCTTTATAGATATTGTTTGATAGCACTGTTGATAATCCCACCCCATTTAGACTGACAGGGAAGTAATTAGCTGAGTTGAATGTGACATGAAATGAACATTTTCACACAAAGATTGGTTCAGTCTGGGATGCACTGTCTGGCAGTGTAGCTGTGTCAGGTTCAATTGAAACATTCAAGAGGGAATTAGAGGATTATTTAAACAGTAACAATGTGTAAGAATTGAGGAAAAGGGAAGAGAATAATGCTAAGTCATGGTGCACATCTGGAGACCAGGTACAAACATGATGGGCTGAATAGCCTCCTGTACCATATCCCTTCTGTGATTTGTCTCATTTTTGTGAACAGGATGTACCTGGGCAATTTTCCACATGTACTGTTGATGCCAGCATTGCCAGGGATGGCATTCCAGGATTTTGACCTGCAATAGTGAAGACATGATTATAGTTCCAAATTAGGAAGGTGTGTAGCTTAAAGTGAAACTTGTACATGATGGAGTTCCAGCATATCTATTATCCTTGTCCTTTTAATTAGTGTAGGTTACTAGTTTGAAAGGTGTTATTAAGGGCACATTTGTAGTAGTGGTAGATGTAGATGTGGGTGTCAGTTCAAATGAGCCTTTCTGTCCTAGATGGTTGTGCCATTTGTCTCCCAAGAGGACAGTATTACATCACATTCCTGACTTATGCCTTGAGGTGGTGGACAGACATTAAGGAGCTGGGAGGTCAGTTGCCACAGGATCTTAAAGATTCCAAGAGGCACATGAGGTCATTGATTTGTGGGTGAGCTGCAAAATGCCCTCAGTACTGCTCTGGTGTTTCAGGCAAGATTGCATATTTAGGTTTTGGTATAATCCCATGATGTATGATTAGATGAGGGTGCTAACTTTTGTTGAAAAACAGTGTTGACCACTTATTTTTTTCTTTTGTATAGAGCGATACAAAATTCTTTTTGTCAAATCTTTTTACTTCAGAAATTAACTTATCTGTGATCCAGCTATGTAAATACTCAAGATTTCCAGTTCGCGGCTTTGTTTCTTTTCACTTTTTTCCATTTCTCTTTCTCCTATTTGTCCACTGGCTTAATTAATTGGAAACATCTCAGAAGGTAAGGATTAACTTTCTCCTCTGGCTTTACACTCCACTCAGTACTTGTGAGCCAACAAAGCTATCTTGAAAGTACATTCATTTGTAAATTTACAAGTAACATAAATCACTAAGCTGAATGTACCTTGGACTTATGAATAGCTTGAAGAACAACCAAAGTTTCAAAAAAGAATGCTGAGTGTTTATTTTCTATAAGTTCTATTCTGAGTTATTCCTCTTCAGACTTTTGTTCTATGTATAATCACAATTTAGGGGTCAGATAACATTTCTGCTTTTCTCATCCTTTACACTGTAGGAAGTCAATGTATCCTGACTCTTTGACACTTTCTCTCCTAGTTCATTTTTAAAATGCACCACCTATTAAAGTTTGGAGCTGAAAAAAATAAGGAAGGCCCATATTTGATCCTCAGTGTGTGCTTAGATAATTGATCTCAGTGCAGAACATATGAGAAAATTACAATTATTTCTTGTTTTTCTGGGCTAAGAAGGGAAAAAAATCATTATAAATTCTGAAATCTGATTGTGATCCAGCAATTTTCATTAGAAAGTGTGCATGTGTTGACCTCAAATGGAGGTAGGTTCAGTTTCAACTGAGAGACCACCCAGGTGGAAAAAAATCATTGGCACTCGTTGAGTCTTTTTCTTATGTAAAGTGGTCACTGGGTGAAGTAATAACAAATTAGCATTAAACCAAACCTGAGTATGTGGCAATGCATTGAAGAGAGAATTTATTTAACCCTTAGGTCCCCATATAAACTCTGTGTTTCCAAAATACTGCACTGACTGTTTGTACGTGTTCACAAACTAGTCGATTTTTTCTTAAATCAGTTAGCGTACTTCTGTTTCATAAGTAAGAAAGGCCATTAAACTCAGCATTATTTGTAATCTCCTCCAGTCCTATTAATCCCACTCCCGAAACTGTTTAATTCTCTGACCACTTTTGTATCTCTCCATCCTTACAATCCATCTTTGGTTATAATTTAACTCTTTTAAGCCCTAAATTGTTAACTTTTCTGCGTCTCCCATCTCTTTGTTCAAGCTAGTGTCTTTCTTTCTGGTTCAGTATCCATTAAGGTTTGATTGCATTTCTGTTATTGCACTTTCTGAGTTAAAGATTCTTTACAAATTTAACTGGTTATTTGTTTGCATGCAGATAGATAATTTCAAACAAAAATCAGTTAATCTACTCTAATTTGATATTGTACTTCTAACTTTTGTAATTTTTTTTGTTTCTGTATATTACTGCCTTAAATAAGTCTAAACAAGTAGTATAACAGCTCTACATTGTTTTGGTGCACTATTTTGTATCTTCACAAGTTGCTAGAGAATATGGTATGCATCCCATGTGTTTTCCAGAATGTGGGTAAAATAACTCAACAGAGGCCGGTATCCCATCATCAAGACACCCTTTCTTAACAAGTATGTGGACTCTGACCAGCGAGCTCAGAGCCAGTCGCAAGCGTGAGGAGACTCTTTGAGACTCCTGTTTATATCTGTCAGCCAGGACTCCCTGTTCGGCCAAGGTTAAACCCCAATCAGTGTACTCATACTCAACAAGATCCACCTGACCTACTTCATTCCAATCACTACAGTGGGTTATCATGATGAAATTCTAGTCATGAAAATTAAGCAGGTTATTGGGTATAAAGAGTTAGAGATTAGGTTTGCTCATCGATGCCAATACTCAGCTGTGAGTACAAAAGCAAGTACTGGCAAATAAAAAAACTGAGCCTTCATAATCTTGACCAAGGCGTTTTCTCACTTCAGGAATGATGATAGATAATGCAGCACCTTCTCCAAACGTGTGTGCATTTGCTTTAGTCAAAGTGACATTATATAACTAGAGATTCCAAATAACTTTAGGCCTGGTATTATACAAAGGAAGCGCACAGAGTACTTTGGTAGGTAGCCCTTTGCGCCTTCTCAGGGATTTGCTGTATTATTTTGGACACTATGCCATACTCATTTGAAAATGTTGAACTTGTTATTTGGCACGAGAGAAAAACCGATGCACAGAAGTGAGTTTCTTCTCTGGTTTCCTTTGAATACTTAATTGTAGAGGGTCCTACTTAAAAATTTTGTATTTTCAAAGTAATCCTGAGCAGAGGTGTAATTTTAAAGACCTGACATACGAACATTTCCTGTACCTATAAATGGATGCTTTACATTGTCCTGCATTGTGTTCCTACTTGCATCTGAATCTTCATGTGAATGGAATCTAGAATGGTGCTCATTCACAACTTGGAGACTGCCTTATTCTGCTTACAGCATTAAGAAAAAGCAATGTATTCAAACTTATGCAATTTCATCTGCCTCTAAGGATCTGTTTAGCCTAAATCTGAGTATTGCTGAAGAAAGACATACTTTGTCAAAACTTTTCATCATGGGAACATTTCACAAGATTGTGGCTTCAAGGGAAACAAACCAACATTTATGCTGTATAAGAGCAGAGTGCTGATGGCAAGTGGACTTGATTGGTAGATGCATAGCCATGAAGAATGCACCACTTAATGCCAGTTAACAGCCAGATTTTGTTTAAATTTTAAAGCAAACAAGTTGATCCTGTTTGGTCTGGCATTTCCCTGAGAAATGAACCAGAAAATGGCTGTCACTCATTTTGTTGAGTTGAAACAGTGCAGTGCATAATTCTGGGCATGTGATGCCTTTTCTATCGCCCAAGGAGTGGCCACTATAATTTGGTGTCCTGCCGCCAGCAGATGCTCACAGATTACAAAATCTCCTTTATAAACTTCCATAACCCATCCCTCAAAATCAACATTTATTGCTCATGTTTGTGGTCCTTGAGAAGGCAAGTGAACCACTTCGAGCAGGTCCATGCGCTGATGATGCATACTGGTTAAGTGGAGAATCCCATTATTTTAACCTCTCAACAGTAAGGGAACACTATATCTTACTGAAATTTGAATTATTGTAAAAGGCCAAAACCACAAATGGCTGAATGACACTAAGAAGTTTGTATATCATATTGAATCATGAAGAAACCTGTAATTGTGCTTTTTTTTTAGGTGAAAGGAATCAGAAGTATAAAGAGCTAAAGAAAAGAGAAGAAACAATGGATGGTGAGTTTATGCTTATCTGGACTAGTTTTCCTCAACTGTGCTTCATTATGACCACATGTAAATTGTCACTGTTAAGTTTCAAACATGCTGTATCAGACCTCTGAAAGTGCAACTGGTTTGAAAAAAGGTTATAACATATCATTCTGATTTTCTGATGTTCATATGCAATCAGTGAAATGTGCATTCTGATGCTCTGTTTTACGCCTTTATATACTTGCTAATTGATTATCTTATTCGGCTAGGTATTGAAGGCACTATTGTGATTATTCCCGTTTCCTCAACAATTGAACAAATTTTATCTGTGATAAGTATCTTAATTTTTGATCAACTGTATTGTAGCTATTCCACATTTATGGGGTCATGATTTAGAATAGAATAGCAGTTTATTTTCACATGTATTTTTACAAAAAGAAGTGAAACGTTTCATAAGTCGCTATACCATGGCACCTAAATTAATGACAGAAGCCATAAATAAGAAGAGAAAAGAAGCAAAAGTTCATCAGAGTTCAATGAACGACTTCTGAGTTCAGGGTATGCTGGACAGCCAGGCTGAAAGTGACACGCAGAGCTGGGTCAAGACTGCCACGCTGAGACAAGTCCTCCACCCCAAGACTAGAACTCCACGCTGCGCTTTTGGAAGACCAGAAAACCACCCCCCAAAGCAAGGATGAAACCTCCGCACCAGGACTAGACCTTCACAACAGGCTGCTGGAATACCCAGAAGCCACCGAAGAAGACCTGTATGACAGAATGAGACCTCCATACTGGGACAAGTACGCCACTTCAGGTCGGGACCATCCCTCCTGGACAAAACCACTACACCAGTTGACCATCCTGTCAGGCCTACACCTCTATTCCAGGCTGTTAGAAGCCACCTTGTCACTGGGCCTGGGCCAGAAGAAGATTCCTTCCACTGAAGTCTTTCCAATGGGTCTCAGCTCTCTCAATGGTTTCTCACACTCCCTCTCTCCCATGAGGGACTGACCCTGCTCTTGGTGTTTGCTTCAGCCTGCTGCTCCGTCCAGATGGCAGAAGGTAAAGCAGAGCATTTCCAGCACCTGAGAGTTCTTCAGTATGCAGGTGATGGAATGAATAGCCATAATTGTGAACTTGCATGAACGTCTTTTTCCACTCTCCAGCTAAAGCGACGTTAACATTAAAACAGTGCCCCACCTTTTCCAAAGCATTAATTTATATGAAAATCATAAGGCCCCCTTGAGCATCAGTGTGACCATTAGATTTATTTCCTGCGATTTTCTGCATAATGGAAATAATTTCTGTTAATGTAATTCAATAAAAGTACAACATTCTCTGCAGTGGTAGTACTGAATAGCTCGATGCCTTTGACTTACAGAAGTCAGAATGGGCGTTCCATGGATTTGGATTAGTGTTTGCTGGAAGTTCCTCACAAACTGATTCTTTTGTTCATAGGGTATGAGTGACATGAGCGTGGCTCCATCTGTTGATCATCCCAAGTTGGTCTGAGATACTGATAGAGAACTTTCTCCTTGAACCTCATGAAGGCTTACAGTTGCATTAGGTAGTGAGGTGGTTCAAAGAACAAGTCAAGCATACTTTGTCCATTTTAGTAAAGCCTTACATTTATGACCATTAGACATCCCACCATGCTTCACAGCCAGGGAAATATTTCTGATATATAGTTTCTATAGTCCTGTAGGAAATTTGACAGCCGATTTGCGCATAACAAACTCCCATGAACTGCAACATGACAATGACTGGGTAATCTGTTTTAATAATGTTTTTTGAGGAATAAATAATTAACAAATGGTGCTAGTTGCTCCCTCCTCCTTCAAACGTGCCAGGGGATTTTTACACTTACCTGAGAGGTCAGATAGTATTGGTTTAACAGCTTATCTAAAAGACAGCTTCTCTGACAGTACAGCACTCCCCCAATACCACAATACAATGCCAGCCCAAATTGTTCTGCTCAAATTCTAGCATGGGTCTTGAATTCTCAAGCTTCTTACTTCGAGCAAGAATGCTACCAATTGAGCCACAAAATGTTGCAAATTTTATATCATTATTATGATTTTTATAAACATTAATAAACTGCAATTTAATCAATTAACAAAATTCTTGGCTGCTGTATTTCAGAACACTGACATTTTTGATTTATGTGTTAAATGTGCAAAAATTTAATGTCAGTAGTAAAATCAAATCAGCTGAACATTTCCTTTCACAGACCGCACCCTGCTCTTAAAGTACAAGATATTTTGAGTAAATGAACTCACAAAAGATTAAAAAATTACTGCATCGGTCAGTCTTGTTTTTATTTTATTCCCCAAGCTGTGCTAGAAACCAGGGAAGTAGGATTTATGTTGCAGTGTTGTCAGACAATAGGGCCTTTAAAAATGCTCATGTTGTGAATTCTCAGGTCTCATTTACGCATCTGTAAGAAATGTTGAGTGACTTCAGAAGGAACTGTTAATTTGCAAACTTTTTTGACCATTTCTGTTGATCTTGTATCCTGCAAGAGCCATTTTATACAAAGAATGATTTTGACTTCTGAAAAGAGCTCAGATTTTACACAACCAAAAAACTAAGAGTGAGATGCAGCTGTAGACCAAAGGTTGGACGTTTTAAGTTTTTGTGACATAAGTTCTGCTTTCAATATTGAATGTATTACACATACTAGAACATAGAACAATACAGCACAGAACAGGCCCTTCAGCCCACAATGTTGTGCCAAACATTTGTCCTAGCTTAAGCACCTATCCATGTACCTATCCAATTGCCGCTTAAAGGTCACCAATGATTCTGACTCTGCCACTCCCACAGGCAGCGCATTCCATGCCCCCACCACTCTCTGGGTAAAGAACCTACCCCTGACATTCCCCCCCTATACCTTCCACCCTTCATCTTAAATTTATGTCCCCTTGTAACACTCTGTTGTACCCGGGGAAAAAGTCTCTGACAGTCTACTCTATCTATTTCCCTGATCATCTTATAAACCTCTATCAAGTCACCCCTCATTCTTCCAATGAGAAAAGGCCTAGCACACTCAACCTATCTTCGTACGACCTATTCTCCATTCCAGGCAACATCCTGGTAAATCTCCTCTGCACTCTCTCCAAAGCTTCCACATCTTTCCTAAAATGAGGCGACCAGAACTGCACACAGTACTCCAAATGTGGCCTTACCAAGGTCCTATACAGCTGCAACATCACCTCACGACTCTTGAATTCAATCCCTTTGCTAGTGAACGCTAATACACCATAGGCCTTCTTACAAGCTCTATCCACCTTTGAAAGCAACTTTCAAAGATCTATGAACATAGACCCCAAGATCCCTCTGCTCCTCCACCTTACTAAGAACCCTACCGTTAACCCTGTATTCCGCATTCTTATTTGTCCTTCCAAAATGGACAACCTCACACTTGACAGGGTTAAACTCCGTCTGCTACTCCTCAGCCCAGCTCTGCATCATATCTAAGTCCTTTTGCAGCCGACAACAGCCCTCCTCACTATCCACAACTCCACCAATCTTCGTATCGTCTGCAAATTTACTGACCCACCCTTCGACTTCCTCTTCCAAGTCATTAATAAAAATTACAAACAGCAGAGGACCCAGAACTGATCCCTGTAGAACTCCACTTGTAACTGGGCTCCAGGCTGAATATTTACCATCTACCACCACTCCCTGACTTCGACCGGTTAGCCAGTTCTCTATCCAACTGGAGGAGAAAGTGAGGACTGCAGATGCTGGAGATCTGAGCTGAAAATGTGTTGCTGGAAAAGCGCAGCAGGTCAGGCAGCATCCAAGGAACAGGAGAATCGACGTTTCGGGCATAAGCCCTTCTTCAGGAATTCCTGAAGAAGGGCTTATGCCCGAAACGTCAATTCTCCTGTTCCTTGGATGCTGCCTGACCTGCTGCGCTTTTCCAGCAACACATTTTCAACTCTATCCAACTGGCCAAACTTCCCACTATCCTATGCCTCCTGACTTTCTGCATAAGCCTACCATTGGGAACCTTATCAAATGCCTTACTAAAATCCACGTACGCTACATCCACTGCTCTCCCCTCATCCATGCTTGGTCACCTCCTCAAAGAATTCAATAAGACTTGTAAGGCAAGACCTACCCCTCACAAATCCATGCTGGCTGTCCCTAATCGAGCAGTGTCATTCCAGTTACTCATAAATCCTATTCCTCAGTACCCTTTCTATTACTTTGCCTACCACCGAAGTAAGACGAACTGGCCTATAATTCCCGGGGTTATCCCTATTCCCTTTTTTGAACAGGGGCACAACATTCACCACTCTCCAGTCCCCTGGCACCACCCCCATTGACAGTGAAGACGAAAAGTTCATTGCCAATGGTTCTGCAATTTCCTCTCTTGCTTCCCACATAATCCTAGGATATATCCCGTCAGTCCCGGGGGACTTGTCTATCCTCAATTTTTTCAAAATGCTCAACACATCTTTCTTCCTAACAAGTACCTCCTCTAGCTTACCAGTCCATTTCATACTTTCCTCTTCAACAATACGGTCCCTCTCACTTGTAAATACTGAAGAAAAGTACTCATTCAAGATCTCTCCTATCTCTTCCGACTCAATACACAGTCTCCCACTACTGTCCTTGATCGGACCTACCCTCGTTCTCTTCATTCTCATGTTTCTCACATACGCATAAAAGGCCTTGCGGTTATCCTTGACCCTACCCGCCAAAGATTTTTCATGCCCTCTCTTAGCTCTCCTAATCCCTTTCTTCAGCTCCCTCCTGTCTATCCTGTATCCCTCCAATGCTCTGTCTGAACCTTGTTTCCTCAACCTTATGTAAGCCTCCTCCTTCCTCCTTACAAGACATTTCAACACATTCCACCCTGACCTTAAATTTACTTGGACCATCTCTGACACCTCGCTCCCCTTCCTGGACCTCTCCATCTCCATTAGTGACGACCGACTTGACACTGACATTTTTTACAAACCCACCGACTCCCACAGCTACCTGGATTACACCTCTTCCCACCCTATCTCAGATTAGATTAGATTAGATTAGATTAGATTACTTACAGTGTGGAAACAGGCCCTTCGGCCCAACAAGTCCACACCGCCCTGCCGAAGCGTAACCCACCCATACCCCTACATCTACATCTACCCCTTACCTAACACTACGGGCAATTTTAGCATGGCCAATTCACCTGACCTGCACATCTTTGGACTGTGGGAGGAAACCGGAGCACCCGGAGGAAACCCACGCAGACACGGAGAGAACGTGCAAACTCCACACAGTCAGTCGCCTGAGGCGGGAAATGAACCCGGGTCTCTGGCGCTGTGAGGCAGCAGTGCTAACCACTGTGCCACCGTGCCGCCTATCTCTTGCAAAAGTGCCATCCCGTATTCCCAATTTCTCCGCCTCCGCCGTATCTGCTCCCAGGAGGACCAGTTCCACCATAGAACACACCAGATAGCCTCCTTCTTTAGAGACCGCAATTTCCCTTCCCACGTGGTTAAAGATGCCCTCCACCGCATCTCGTCCACATCCCGCACCTCCGCCCTCAGACCCCACCCCTCCAACCGTAACAAGGAGAGAACGCCCCGGTGCTCACCTTCCACCCTACAAACCTTCGCATAAACCAAATCATCCGCCGACATTTCCGCCACCTCCAAAAAGACCCCACCACCAGGGATATATTTCCCTCCCCACTCCTTTCCGCCTTCCGCAAAGACCGTTCCCTCCGTGACTCCCTGGTCAGGTCCACACCCCCCTACGACCCACCCTCCCATTCTGGCACTTTCCCCTGCCACCGCAGGAACTGTAAAACCTGTGCCCACACCTCCTCCCTCACCTCTATCCAAGGCCCTAAAGGAGCCTTCCACATCCATCAAAGTTTTACCTGCATATCCACCAATATCATTTATTGTATCCGTTGCTCCCGATGTGGTCTCCTCTACATTGGGGAGACTGGGCGCCTCCTAGCAGAGCGCTTTAGGGAACATCTCCGAGATACCCGCACCAATCAACCAAACCGCCCTGTGGCCCAACATTTCAACTCCCCCTCCCATTCTGCCGAGGACATGGAGGTCCTGGGCCTCCTTCACTGCCGCTCCCTCACCACCAGACGCCTGGAGGAAGAACGCCTCATCTTCCGCCTCGGAACACTTCAACCCCAGGGCATCAATGTGGACTTCAACAGCTTCCTCATTTCCCCTTCCCCCACCTCATCGTAGTTTCAAACTTCCAGCTCAGCACTGTCTCCTTGACTTGTCCGGACTTGTCCGACCTGCCTATCTTCTTTTCCACCTATCCACTCCACCCTCTCCTCCTTGATCTATCACCTTCATCTCCTCCCCCACTCACCCATTGTACTCTATGCTACTCTCTCCCCACCCCACCCTCCTCTAGCTTATCTCTCCACGCTTCAGGCTCACTGCCTTTATTCCTGATGAAGGGCTTTTGCCCGAAACGTCGATTTTATTGCTCCTTGGATGCTGCCTGAACTGCAGTGCTCTTCCAGCACCACTAATCCAGTATTCAACCTCCCTCGTCAACCAAGGTTCCCTCACACGACCATCTCTTTCCTGCCTGACAGGTACATACATATCAAGGTCACGTCGTATCTGTTCCTTGAAAAAGTTCCACATTTCAACGACATCCTTCCCTGACAGCCTGTGCTCTCAATTTATGCTCCTCAGATCCTGTCTTGCAGCATCGTATTTACCCTTCCCCCAATTGTAAAACCTGCCCTGTTGCACATACCTATCTCTCTCCATAACCAAGGTGAAAGTCACAGAATTGTGGTCACCATCACCAAAATGCTCACCCATTAACAAGCCCATCACTTGTCCCGGTTCGTTACAAGTACCAAATCCAATATGGCCTCCCCTCTGGTCGGACAATCTACATACTGAGTTAGAAAAGCTTCCAGGACACACTGCACAAACATCGCCCCGTCCAATCTACTTGATCTAAAGAGCTTCCAATCAATATTTGGGAAGTTGAAATCGCCCATGACTACTACCCTGTGGCTTCTGCAGCTTTCCAAAATCTGTTTCCCAATCTGTTTCTCTACATCTCTGCTGCTACTAGAACACTTGCTCAACTGATTTAGCACATTATTCCACGAATCACAAAATCCAATAAAGGTACGATTCTTTAAGAGCTGCAATTTGCTTTAAAAAAGGATTCTTTTTATAGTGACAGAAAATTTGTTTCCTCATGCCATTGTGAAGACTTCAAAAGATAGCATTGTTCCTATAGAATCATGGAATAGTTACAATTGTTGGAATTTGACATTTGTGTACATTTTGTACTGTCTTTGAATTTAGATTAAAATGAAAGGAGCAATATGAATATTCCAAACTCTGTCTGAATAAGAAACCGAAAGATGGATGCTGGAAATCAAACAACAAAACAGAAATGGCTAGAAAATCCCAGCAGGTCTGGCACCATTACAGTTCTGAAGAATGGTCACTGAACCCAAACCATTAACTCTGATTTCTTTCAATAGATGCTCCCAGACCTGCTGAGTTTTTCCAACAATTTCTGTGTCTGTTTCTGTCTGAATAAATCTGGCCACATCAAGAGACCTGCTGAGCAAGATGTGGTCCTACCCTGAAAATGTAGGGCAGTTGTACAATCTGTAAATGAACTTGTCATCTCCAGGCTTTTGAGCAGAAAACAGAGAAAGAGAGAGAAAAAGTCCAGAATATTATTGTCGGAACTCTTCAGGATAGTGTCCTAAGCCCAACCAAAAATGTGAGCGTATCCACTTCTGTAGCAAAAACAGGGAGGCAGATTATAATCTGAAGGGTGATAGATTTGGAAAGCGGGAGGTACAACAAGACCTAGTTATCTTTGTACCTAGACCACAAAAGTAAGCATGCAGGTGCAGCAAGCACTGAAGAAGGCAAATGAAGAAGGTTGGCCTTTACAGTGAGAAATTTGAGACTAGGAGAGGAGATATCTTGCTGCCATTGTACAGGGCCTTGGTGAGCTGATACTTGGAGTAGTGTATGCAGTTTTGACCTCCTTATTTGAAGAAGAAGGATGTTCTGGTTATGGGTGGAAAGCAACAGAGATTTACTAGACTGATTTTTGGGATAGCAGGACTGACATATAAAGAGAGATTGCATTGGTTAGTACTATATTCTATAAATTGACAAGACTGAAGGGCAATCTCTCAGAAACCAATAAAATTTTAACAAGTCTAGACAGTGTAAACACAAGAAGGTTCCCAATTATCATAGAGTCCAGACCCAGAGTAACAGTTTAAGGATTTGGAGTAGGCTATTTAGGGCTGAATTAAGGAGAACTTTCTTCACCCAGAGAATGCTAAGCCTGCAGAATTCTCAACCACAGAAGACACTTGAGGCCAAAGCATTGAATATTTTCAAGAATAATTAGATATTGTTTTTGGACCTAAAAGGATTAAAAGGTTTGGGAAGAAAGTGTGAACAGGGAACTGAGTTGGATGATCAGCCATATGTAACCATCTTCAGTTGTTTCATGGATAACTTTCCATCTGTTGTCAGGTCAGGAGTGAAGATGTTGATAATTGTACAATTTTCTGTACCATTCGCAATTCCTCTGACTCAATCCACGTCCACATGCAGCAAGACTTGGACAATGTTCAGGCTTGAGCTGATAAGTGACAAATAACATATGTAACACATAGGTAACAGGCTATGACCATCTGCAATAATAAAAGCTTAACTATTTCCCATGAACAATCAGTAGCATTGCAGTCACCGAATTTCTCACGATCAACATCCTGGGAGTTGTCATTCACCAGACAGTGAACCTAACCAACCATATAAATACTGTAGCTATAATAATAAGTCAGATGCTGGGAATTCTGCAAGCAAGACTTATTGCTAACTTCCCAAAACTTGACAACCACCTACAGGCAGAAGTCAAGTCATAAGCACCTGCCTGGATGAATGCAGCACTAATAATACTCAAGGAGCTTGACAGATCCAGGATAGAGTAGCTGCTTGATTGGCACCCCACCCACCATCATTTTCAGCATTCATTCATTCACCAATGTGCAATGGTGGTAGTGTGTACTACGTACAAAATGCAACAATTCACAAAGTCTCCTTCAATAGCACTTTTCAAACCTTTACTTCTGCCATCTAGGAGGTCAAGGGCAGCAGACACATGGACCACCACCACCTCAAAGTTCTATTTCAAGCTGCACCCCATCCTGATTTTTAATTATATCACCATTGCTATGCTGTTGCTATTTCAAACATTGGAATTCCCTGACAGCACAGGTATATTTATGCCTCATGGACTGCATCAATTCAAGAATTGCCTTCTCGAGGGCAATTGGAAATTAGCAAAATATTCCAAGCTTTCCAATGGCACCCACATTTCATGAAAGAAACAAAAAAAGAGGGCAGTCAATTGTGTAAGTTAGCAGAGTGTGATCAATATAAATGTAGAACATGAGTTGCCGACAAAATAATCTTTATGTAATGTTTTTAGTCATTTGTGACAGACAGCATCTTAAACATGAATACTTGTTGCACCATGCTGTTCATTCATTTACTAAAAGTTCACATTTCATTTTAAATGTTATCTGACTGTATGGGGATAAAAACACAACACAGAAGGTCATTCACCCTAATAAGTCTGAATTTGCTCTTCTTTGCTAAAGTGCCAGAGGTCTGACTGCAGCTGGTTCCCCCAAATAATTGGTGATTAATTGGAGCTAAACGTTATCCGCCATTGAAAGTATAGGTGCCACAGTTGGCCACATAATGCAATTACTGTTCCCTCATACCTAGCCAAAATTGACAAATAACTGTGCAAGGTAAAGAAAACTGTATTCTCCCAGATCTATATAAATTTCTTGTCAAGTTCATAAATTTTTTCCATTTTAAATTGGCAACTCTGGAAATCAAATCAAACCCTCAGCATCATTATTTAGTAATAGCATTTGCTACTCAGTCAAAAATTCCCAATTCAGAGATTTCAGCATGTAATCTCGATGGACACTTTGACACTAGGGCTGTTGCATGGTTGGCAGTGACATTAAATTTGAAGCCCTTATCCTTTCTTGAAAGTGGTGTAAAAGATCTCATAGCACATTTTGCAGTAAAGAGAAAATGTTTCCTGATTGACATTTATCCCTCAAGCAACATGAATAAAACATATTAATCTGATTCCTGTTTATGAATTTTGCTTTGTCTAGCTTGTCAAGCAATTGTCTAGCTTGTAGAAATATTTCATTTGCAGTTAAGCACTTTGGTGGTTTGCCTCTTCATTGGGTTTTATATGCTGTATCAAAGCCTAACTTTGGTGCAGCAAGACCCCTTCAGAAAATCAGATTTAGAAGACTTTTTTGAGCACACGATTAATTTACCAATTAATGTGACCTTTGGCAATTTTGGCAGGATGCGAGCATTTGAAGTTATATCTTCCTTAAAATAAGGGTATACTGTGATCAAAATAGTAAATGTATAGAAAATGATTATTTTGGCATTATTTGTTTTTCAAGCATTCCTAGATACCTATGAAGAAATCAAAAACCAAGAGTTGGAGCGAAAGGCTCAACTTGAAGCTAGTATTGTAGCACTTCTTGAACACACAAGCCGGGTAAGTGTATCTAGAAAAAGTGGGCCTAACCCTCTTACCTCCCACATTTTTTTTAACTAAACTCTGGAAACAGATTGATAACAATTTGCAATATGGTCGACTGTATCCCTGCTGCTTTCCTGAGGCAAATTGAATTCAGCCATAAGTAGACAGCAGGCACATTGGGGAACCTTTCTCCACAGTGATTTTCACCACATGCATTTTTGGAACACTGAGTCTCTCTGTTGAGAGATCTTTGTGGAGTGTCCACATTCTCTTGCCACACCAGTAATTGATGAGTGTCTATTGGAAGCTATGACTGTGCAAATACAACCTGTTCATGAAATTAGAAAATTTAAACTGATCGCTCTTCTCAGCAAACAGTTCCTAGTTACTTGTTTGTGTCTCTTCCTGCAATATGTTTCTGGGTCCTGCACTGCCATGATTTAGCAACAAATGACAGGAGTCTGTATGTAAATGACCTGGGAGTCGGAAATTAGTCAGGAAAAAAACAATATTACCTCAAGCAAAGAGATCAAAGTTCATCCCTACTACAAATACACCCGGTGAAGTAAAACTGTAAAAAGACTAAATAATAGACTCCAGTGTTTATTAAGTGTTAAGTATATTTGTATAAAAGTGAATTATAATGCTCTATCGTCATTCATAGCAATTCAATGTGATAAAACAGCATGAAATAGTATGTGAAAACTGAAAGAATTACCGAATCTGTAAATCAGAAACCAAAACAGCAGTTGCTTTAAAAGCTCAGCATGTCTGGCAGCGTCTGTGAAGAGGAATCAGAATTAATGTTTGAGTCCAGTTCTGAGGAAGAGTCATCTGACCTGAAATATTAACTCTGATTTTTCTTCACAGATGCTGCCAGATATGCTGAGCTTTTCCAGCAACTTATGCTTTTGTTTATGATATACTTTATACTGCATTGTGTCCTTAGTGTTTAAATTTACTGGTATCGTACAAGTTTTTTAAAATCTCTAATGAGTGTCTCTGGCTGACCAGCATTTACTACCTGTCCCTAGTTGCTTTGGGAAGATGAGCTGCTTCTTCCACCATTGCAGTTCCTGTACTGCAGACAGACTCTCAATGGTGTTAGGGAGGGAGTTCCAGGATTTTGACCCAGAGACACTGAAGGAAATATTTCCAAGTCAGGATTGTGAGTGGCTTAGAGGGAAAATTGCAGGTGGTGGTATTTCCATGTTTATGCTGCCATTATCTTTCTAGAGGGAAGTAGGATTGGAAGGTGCTGTCTAAGGATATTTGGTGAATATCTGCCGTATTTCTTGTGGATAGTACATGCTGCTGCTACAGAGCATCAATGGTGGAGGAAGTGGATGCTTATGGATGTGGTGACAAACAAGTGGGCTGCTTTGTCCTGGATTTTAAAAAATTCATTCACTGGATGTGGGTGTGTCTAGCTATGCCAGCAATTATTGTCCATTCCTAATTATCCAGTTAAGAACCACATGCAGGCCAGATCAGGTAAGAATGGCAGTTTCCTTTTCTCAAAGGCATTAGTGAACCAGATAGGTTTTTCCGACACTCAACAATGGTTTCATGGTCATCATTAGACTCTTAATTCCAGATTCTTGATTGAATTCAAATTCCATCATCTGCTATGGTGGGATTTGAACCCAGGTCTCCAGAATGTTAACTCAGTTTCTGGATTAATAGTCTAGTGATAATACCACTCGGCCATTGCCTCCCCCATATCAAGCGTCTTGAGTGTTGTTGGAGCTGCAATAATCCAAGCAAATAGGATGTTTTCCATCACGTTCCTGACTTAATGATCAGACTTCAGATTGTCAAGAGATGAGTTACTTACTGCAGTATTCCTAGCCTCTGACCTGCTGTTGTAGCCAGATCAGTGTTTATCTGGCGAGTCCAGTTGATTTTCTGCTCAGGGTGTTAGTGGGGTATTGAGTGATGGCAACACCATTGAATGTCAAGGGCTGGTGGTTAGAATATCTCTTATCGGTGATGGTCTTTGTCTGGCATTTATGTGGCACAAATGTTACCTACCATTTGTTAGCCCAAGACTGGAATTGTCCAGGTCTTGTTACATTTGAATGTAGACTGCCATACCTATCTGAGCAGGAAGAAATGGTGCTGACCCCATTGTATAATCATGAGTGAGCATCCTCACCTCTTACAATGGAGTAGAGGTCATTGATGAAGCAAATCAAGATGGTTGCGCCTAGTACATTATGCTGAGGACCTCCTGCAGAAATGTCCAGGGGCTGAGGTGACTGACTTCCCAACAACCATAACCGTCTAGCAATGTTTCAGGTGTGACTCCAGCCTCCAGAGAGTTTGCTCCTTAATTCCAACAGATTCCAGTTTTGTTTAGGATCCGTTACGCCACAGTGTCAAGCCTGGCGTTGCTGTCAAGGGCTGTCATGCTCACTACACTTTTGGAATTCAGCTTTTTTGTCTGTGTTTGAACCAAAGCTGAAATGTGGTCAGGGGTTTAGTGGCCCCAGCAGACCCCAAACTGGGCAACACTGAGCAGGTTATTACTAGCGGGTGCTGCTTGAAAGCACTATTGATGACTCCTGCTATCACCCAGGATTCAAGATGGTGTCAACATAGGGTGACTCTTTACGAGCTCTCTACAGCCAATCTTATTCTCATATTTCTTATAATCATTCTGCACTTTTAAACGTCCTTCTTTGCAGCTGTAAAATTGTATTCCTCACTCTGTTTGATCGCCCTATGATCTTTGTATGTTATGATCTGCCTGTACTGCAGATCATACATTTTTTGCTATACCTAGGTACATGTGACAATACCAAATCAAATCATTTTCCTGATGATCGCGGATGGACTGGTGAGATCGTAATTGGCAAACTTAATGTATCATAAGCAAAATTCTGCGCAGCCTTTCTGTTGATGGCTTTCTGTGTAGTATATGAAAGAAACACTGTGTATTGTTGGGAAATGCAGGATTTTTATGGCTGGAATATTAATTTTAGGAAGTTGAGCATTCCAACTTTCTGCATATTGACTAGAGGACATTCTTGTAACAATGGGGAAATTATTAAAACAAATACTCTTTACTTGTGAACCATAAATTATTTTATAACTTTTGAAACAATAGAAACAGAATAATTGCACAGTATTTGTAATCTCCAGTGCTTTGTAATATACTCAAACAAAACACAATGGGTCAATGAAATGCCAGTTGAGTTATACAGTCCTTGGTTTCAAAATCCCACCTGAATATTATTTGTTTATATGCATAAATATTGGTTTTTTTTGTTGTTTCTCTAGCCACTTGATCTTACTGGGGCACTTTTTTTTGCATCAAGCAACTCATTGTACTTTATAACAGTTCATTGGGTGGTGTGTGCAAAATGTGTGGCCCAGATTTTCCGATGGTCAAAGAGTCGTTATTCCAGCATATATGGGAATGTTTTGACAAAATAACTGAATGCTGTAAATCAAACAAAAGCAGCAATTACTGGAAAAGCTTAGTAGGGTTTGGCAGTATCTGTGGAGAGAAATTGGAGTTAAAGTTTTGAGTGAAAATTTTGCATGGTTACTCTGTGGAATCCCATCATCATAGACTCCAAAAGAATTGCGTAGGAAGTTGAAGATTGCATTGGGCAATTCATGGAGGAACCTTTAGAAAGTCTCCATTTAAATGAGGTAATTTAAATGAAATTAAGTAAACAGCCACTCAGAAAATGCACAGTGTAACTCCTGAGAAGCCAAGCAGGGATTGGTACAGGCTCCGTTGTTGTTTGTCATTTATATAAATGATTTAGATGAGAATTTCGGAGGAATGGTTAGTAAGTTTGTGGATGACAACAAGCTTGGTGGTATAGTTGACAGTGAAAAAGGTTATATAAGATTACAGAGTGATCTTAATCGATTGGGCCAATGAGCTGTGGAGTGCCAGGTGGAGTTTAATTTGAATAAATATGCAGTATTGTATTTTGATAAAGTGAAGAAGGGCAGGACTTATACAGTTAATGGTAGGGCCCAGGGTAGTGTACTCGAACAGAGACCTAGGGGTTCAGGTACATAGCTCTTTGAAAGTTGTGTCACGTAGACAGGGCAGTTAAAAAGCTGTTTAGCATGCTTGCCTTCAAAACTCAGACCATTGAGTATAGGAATTGGGATGTCATTTTAAGGTTGCACAGAAAGTTGCTGAGGCCACTTTTGGAATACTGTGTGCTGTTATGGTCGCCTTGCTATAGCAAGGATATTATTAAATTGGCGAGGGTTCAGAACAGATTTACCAGGATTTTGCCGGGACTGAAAGATTTGAGTTATAAGGAGAGGCTAGTTAGGCTGGAATGTTTTTCACTGGAGCATATGATGAGGAGTAACCTTTATAGGGGTTAATAAAATTATGAGGGGCAAAAATAAGGTGTGTAGCAAAAGTCTTTTCCCTTTGGTGAGGGAGTTCAGAAGTAGGGGGCACATTTTTAAGGTGAGTGGAAAATGACTGAAAAGGGACTTGAAGGGCAACTTGTTCGCACACAGGTTGGTTTGTATGTGGAATGAACTTCCAGAGGAAGTGGTCAGTGTTGGTACAGTTACAACATTTAAAAGACTTTCGGATAGGTACATTAAAAGGAAAGGCTTAGGGGATATGGGCCAAATGCAGGCAATTGGGACTAGTTTAGTTTGGGAAACTTGGTTGGCATGAATGAAGGGCCTGTTTCTGTGCTGTATGACTCTATAATACTGACCCCAAAATTAGCTCACATACCCCTAAGTACACCTCTTCCAATACCTTACACTCATACATACACACACCTTCGTCCTACTCCTGATCAATTTCCTTCTCCAGTCCACTCCACGTCACTCAAACCACTCTTCAGACGCACCCACTCTGGACTTCACACGCAAACCCACATCCACACCTTTGGATCTGACACCTCCCCCCCCGCCCCCCCCCCACTTTGGACTTCGTCAACCTTGCCCTCCTCTGCTGCACAACCCCATTCACTGCCACTGGACTAAACCCTCCTTCATTCCTCAAGAGTGGACTCCCCAGCATTCTGAACCCAACCTGTTTCAGCCCCCATTGCTGATCCCTAAAATCCACACCCCCTCAACTGCATGCCTTCTCTAGCACTCTCCCTAGACTTGACATTAGCAGTTCCTGCCAGACTGCGTTTCCTCCACCCAACCCAAACTACCCTGAAAACTGCATCAGTTAGCTGGCTCCTTACCATCCTTTTACCTTGGCAGCCTATGTATCTGATGCTCTTTGCCCTGCTCACTTGGCATACAATCCAACTGAAGTCTTACTTATCTGGCACCCAGACCTCACGCATCCCTTATGTGCTCACTGTTTGATAGCTGCTGTCTACATGGCTGTCTGTGGTTCAGGGCCTTAAAATTCCACAATATTGTTGTTGATTGCTATGAAAAGAGGGTGTGTTTTGACTTCACTTGGAAGTTCTGCAAGGGTTCTGTCAGAAAGCAATAAAAACAAAATACAGTGGATGTATGCTGGAATTATGAAACAAGCACACAGAGTGCTGGAGAAAAGAAGAATCATATGGACTCAAAACGTTTACTTTGTTTTTCTCTCTCCGCCGATGCTGCCAGACTTGCTTAGTCTCTTCACCATTCTCTGTGTTTGTCAGAAAGGAAGCATGGTTCTGCCTTTCTGAAGGAACCCTGATTGGAATTCCTTGTTCAACACATGAACATAGAACATTGAACATTACAGCGCATTACAGGCCCTTCGGCCCTCAATGTTGCACCGCCTTGTCATACTAATCTGAAGCCCATCCCACCTACACTATTCCATGTACATCCATATGCCTGTTCAATGACGACTTAAATGCACTTAAAGTTGGCGAATCTACCACCGTTGCAGGCAAAGCATTCCATACCCTTACTACTCTCTGAGTAAAGAAACTACCTCTGACACCTGTCTTATACCTATCTCCCCTCACTTTAAAGTTGTGTCCCCTAGTGTTTGCCGTTTCCATACTTGGAAGAAGCTTCTCCCTGTCCATCCTATCTAACCTTCTGATTATCTTTTATGTCTCTATTAAGTCACCTCTCAAACTTCTTCTCTCTAACGAGAACAGCCTCAAGGCTCTCAGCCTTTCCTCGTAAGACATTCTTTCCATACCAGACCTGAAAAATGTGTTGCTGGAAAAGCGCAGCAGGTCAGCAACATCCAAGGAGCAGGAGAATCAACGTTTCGGGCATAAGCCCTTCTTCAGGAATGAGGAGGGTGTGCCAAGCAGGCTAAGATAAAAGGTAGGGAGGAGGGACTTTGAGGAGGGGTGTTGGAAATGCGATAGGTGGAAGGAGGTTAACGTGAGGGTGATAGGCCGGAGAGGGGGTGGGGGCGGAGAAGTTGGGAAGAAGATTGCAGGTCAAGAAGGCGGTGCTGAGTCTGAGGGTTGGGACTGAGATAAGGGGGGGTGGGGGGGGGGAGGTGGGGGGGAGCGGAATGAGGAAGCTCGAGAAGTCTGCATTCATCCCTTGTGGTTGGAGGGCTCCTAGGCAGAAGATGAGGCGCTCTTCTTCCAGGCGTCGTGTTGCCATGGTCTGGCGATGGAGGAGGCCAAGGACCTGCATGTCCTTGGTGGAGTAGGAGGGGGAGTTAAAGTGTTCAGCCACAGGGCGGTTGGGTTGGTTGGTGCGGGTCTCCCAGAGGTGCTCTCTGAAACGTTCCACAATTAGGTGGCCTGTCTCCCCAATGCAGAGGAGGCCACATCGGGTGCAGTGGATGCAATAAATGATGTGTGTGGAGGTGCAGGTGAATTTGTGACGGATATGGAAGGATCCCTTGGGGCCTTGGAGGGAAGTGAAGGGGGAGGTGTGGGCGCAAGTTTTGCATTTCTTGCGGTTGCAGGGGAAGGTGCCGGGAGTGGAGGTTGGGTTGGTGGGGGGTGTGGACCTGACGAGGGAGTCGCGGAGGGAGTGGTCTTTCCGGAACGCTGACAGGGGAGGGGAGGGAAATATATCCTTGGTGGTGGGGTCTGTTTGGAGGTGGTGGAAATGACGAAGGATGATACGATGTATCTGGAGGTTGGTGGGGTGATAGGTGAGGACCAGTGGGGTTCTGTCCTGGTGGCGATTGGAGGGGCGGGGTTCAAGGGCGGAGGAGCGGGAAGTGTAGGAGATGTGGTGGAGAGCATCGTCAACCACGTCTGAGGGGAAACTACAGTCTTTGAAGAAGGACGCCATCTGGGTTGTTCGGTTTTGGAATTGATCCTCCTGGGAACAGATGTGGCGGAGGCAAAGGAATTGGGAATATGGGATTGCGTTTATACAGGGGCAGGGTGGGAAGAGGTGTAATCTAGATAGCTGTGGGAGTCGGTCGGTTTATAGTAAATGTCCGTGTTGAGTCGGTCACCTGAGATAGAAATGGAGAGGTCTAGGAAGGGGAGGAAGGAGTCTGAGATGGTCCAGATAAATTTGAGGTCGGGGTGGAAGGTGTTAGTAAAATGGATGAACTGTTCAACCTCCTCGTGGGAGCACGAGGTAGCGCCGATACAGTCATCGATATAGCAAAGGAAAAGATGGGGGGTGGTGCCAGTGTAGCTGCGGAAGATGGACTGTTCCACATATCCAACGAAGAGGCAGGCATAGCTGGAGCCCATGTGGGTGCCCATGGCTACTCCTTTGGTTTGGAGGAAGTGGGAGGATTGGAAAGAGAAGTTGTTCAGAGTGAGGACCAGTTCAGTCAGTTGAAGGAGGGTGTCATTGGAAGGGTACTGATTGGGTCGGCGGGAAAGGAAGAAGCAGAGGGCTTTGAGGCCTTTGTGATGGGGGACGGAGGTGTACAGGGACTGGATGTCCATGGTGAAGATAAAGCTTTGGGGGCCGGGGAAGTGAAAATCATGGAGGAGGTGGAGGGCGTGGGTGGTGTCCCGAATGTAGGTGGGGAGTTCTTGGACTAAGGGGGACAGGACCATGTCGAGGTATGCAGAGATGAGTTCGGTGGGGCAGGAGCAGGCTGAGACAATGGGTCGGCCGGAGCAGTCAGGTTTGTGGATTTTGGGCAGGAGGTAGAAACGGGTGGTGCGGGGTTGTGGGACGATGAGGTTGGAGGCAGTGGATGGGAGATCCCCTGATGTGATGAGGTTATGGATGGTCTGGGAGGTGATGATTTGTTGGTGGGAGGTGGGGTCATGGTCAAGGGGGCAGTAGGAGGAGGTATCCGCGAGCTGGTGTTTAGCCTCAGCAATGTAAAGATCGGTGCACCAAACTACCACCGCGCCTCCAATGTTTGCCGGTTTGATAGTGAGGTTGGGGTTGGAGCGGAGGGAGTGGAGGGCTGTACGTTGCGAGGGCGAGATGTTGGAGTGGGTAAGAGGGGTCGACAGGTTGAGGTGGTTAATGTCACGGCGGTGGAAACTTGCGCCCACACCTCCCCCCTCACTTCCCACCAAAGCCCCAAGGGATCCTTCCATATCCGTCACAAATTCACTTGCACCTCCACACACATCACTTACTGCATCTGCTGCACCCGATATGGCCTCCTCTACATTGGGGAGACAGGCCGCCTACTTGAGGAACGTTTCAGAGAGCACCTTTGGGAGACCCGCACCAACCAACCCAACCGCCCTGTGGCTGAACACTTTAACTCCCCCTCCCATTCCACCAAGGACATGCAGGTCCTTGGCCTCCTCCATCACCAGACCATGGCAACACGACGCCTGGAGGAAGAGTGCCTCATCTTCCACGTAGGAACCCTCCAACCACAAGGGATGAATGCAGATTTCTCCAGCTTCCTCATTTCCCCTCCCCCCACCTTTTTTCCATCCCAACCCTTGGACTCAGCACCGCCTTCTTGACCTGCAATCTTCTTCCCGACCTCTCCGCCCCCACCCCCTCTCCGGCCTATCACCCTCACCTTAACCTCCTTCCACCAATCGCATTTCCAACACCCCTCCCCTAAGTCCCTCCTCCTTACCTTTTATCTTAGCCTGCTTGGCACACCCTCCTCATTCCTGAAGAAGGGCTTATACCCAAAACGTCGATTCTCCTGCTCCTTGGATGCTGCCTGACCTGCTGCACTTTTCCTGCAACACATTTTTCAGCTCTGATCTCTAGTATCTGCAGTCCTCACTTTCTCCTAGTTGATTCCTTCCATACCAGGCAACATCCTAGTAAATCTCCTCTGCAGCCTTTCCAAAGCTTCCACATCCTTCTTATAATGCGGTGACCAGAACTGTACACAATACTCCAAGTGTGGCCGCACCAGAGCTTTGTACAGCTGCAGCATAACCTCCTGGTTCCGGAACTCAATCCCTCTATTAATAAAGGCCAAAACACTGTATGGCTTCTTAACAACCCTGTCAGTCTGGGTCGCAACTTTCAGGGATCTGTGCACATGGACACCGAGATCTTTCTGCTCATCTGCACTCCCAAGAATCTTACCATTAGACCAGTACTTTGTATTCCGATTACTCCGTCCAAAGTGTATCACCTCACACCTGTCGACATTAAACTCCATTTGCCACCTCTCAGCCCAGCTCTGCATCCTATCTATGAAGCTGTCTCACTTCATTAAAAAAAAAGGAACTGTGTGACAATCTGCATGAGATCCTGCTCAATGTGTTTTAGAAATGTTTAATTTATTACTTTTGATCTTGCAATGCAGAATATGAATCGAATGAGGCAGATCTCCTCGATAACAGCTCATGAACTGAAATCCATGCAGGAGGATCTGAGTTTCAAGGAAACCGAAATGCAGAAATCCCAGACAACTGCCAAGGGCTTGACTGATGGTATAAAATATTGAAATATATCTCCGCATATCTATGATTTCTGATATTTGAAGTAAGATTCATCTCAATGAATGTTTGACCATGCAATTTTTCTGTCAGATTATTGCCCACAGCATCAAAATAGTCAAGTAAAAAATAAATGAATATTATTCTCTGTGACTGCAAGCACAGACTGCACAAAAAGAGTGTATGGGAAAGCATTTGTGGGCGGATTGAAAGAAAACCTGAAGAGATTTTTTTTAATATAAAAAGTGCAAGAGAATAACTAGGACAGCCTGCTCGGGACTATAGTGGTAATCTGTGATTGGAGCCGGAAAATATGAGCATGCATCTTAATGAATACTTTGCATCAATCTTCATAATGGAAAAATACATTAAGGTAAAGCCAAGCACCTGGGTCATGTACTGTGAAGCCTTAGAAGAAGGGGGCGACATAGTGGCTCAGTGGTTAGCACTGCCACCTCACAGCGACAGGGACCCGGGTTCGATTCCAGCCTCTGGCAACTGTCTGTGTGGAGTTTGCACATTCTCCCCGTGTCTGCGTGGGTTTCCTCTGGGTTCTCCAGTTTCATCCCACAATCCAAAGAGGTTAGGTGAATTGGCTGTGCTAAATTGCCCATAATGTTCAGGGATGCGTAGGTTAGGTGCATTAGTCAGGCGTAAATATAGGGTGGGGGAAATTGGTCGGGGTCGGTTAATCTTCAGAGGGGCGAAATGGACTTGTTGGGCTGAAGGACCTGTTTCCACATTGTAGAAATTCTCCTTGAGATGTATCCCAAGCTGTTGGGAAAGGCAAGGGAGGAGATATCAGGAGCCCTGGTAGTAATTTTCATTTCTCTCTGGACAGCGGTGAGATGTCAGGGAACTAAAGGACTGCTAACATTGTCCCATTATTAAAAAAGAGAAGAAGACCTAGAACAGGAAATTACAAATTAATAAATCTAATCTTGGTGATGGTAAAGTTAAAAGAAAAAATTTTGGAGACAGCATATATGTGTGCTTGGAGAGTAATGGATTAATCTGGTATAATCAGCATGGATTAGTGAAGATAATGTTGTATTTGACAAACTTCAGCAAATGTTTTGAGGAGGCAACCCAGCATGTTGTTCAGGGAGTAAGGGTATCAAAGGTTATGGGGAGAAGTCAGGAGAATGTGGCTGAGAAACTATCGGCCATAATGGCAGAACAGACTCAATGGGCCTAATTTTACTCATATCTTATAAGTAATGCAAGGCTTTTGATATGGTCCCTCATGGCAGACTGATTTTAAATAAAAAGCCCATGGGATCCAAGGCAAAATGACATGTTAGATTTAAAATTAGCTGAGAAGCAGAAAGCAGAAGGTGATGATAGAGGGATGTTTCTATGGCTAGAAGTGTATTTCCAATGGGTTCCACAGGCTCAATTCTGGTGTGCTTGCTGTTTGTGGTGTGCATTAATGATATGGTCTCAAATGTAGGGTGAATTACATAGAACATAGAAAAATACAGCGCAGTACAGGCCCTTTGGCCCTCGATGTTGCGCCGATCCAAACCCACCTAACCTACACTAACCCACTATCCTCCATATGGTAATACTGGATTAGTGGTGCTGGAAGAGCACAGCAGTTCAGGCAGCATCCAACGAGCAGCGAAATCGACGTTTCGGGCAAAAGCCCTTCATCAGGAATAAAGGCAGTGAGCCTGAAGCGTGGAGAGACAAGCTAGAGGAGGGTGGGGGTGGGGAGAGAGTATCATATAGTACACTGGGTGAGTGGGGGAGGAGATGAAGGTGATAGGTCAAGGAGAGGGTGGAGTGGATAGGTGGAAAAGAAGATAGGCAGGTCGGACAAGTCCAGACAAGTCAAGGAGACAGTTACTGAGCTGGAAGTTTGAAACTAGGATGAGGTGGGGGAAGGGGAAATGAGGAAGCTGTTGAAGTCCACATTGATGCCCTGGGGTTGAAGTGTTCCGAGGCGGAAGATGAGGCATTCTTCCTCCAGGCGTCTGGTGGTGAGGGAGCGGCGGTGAAGGAGGCCCAGGACCACCATGTCCTCGGCAGAGTGGGAGGGGGAGTTGAAATGTTGGGCCACAGGGCGGTTTGGTTGATTGGTGCGGGTGTCTCGGAGATGTTCCCTAAAGCGCTCTGCTAGGAGGCGCCCAGTCTCCCCAATGTAGAGGAGACCACATCGGGAGCAACGGATACAATAAACGATATTGGTGGATGTGCAGGTGAAACTTTGATGGATGTGGAAGGCTCCTTTAGGGCCTTGGATAGAGGTGAGGGAGGAGGTGTGGGCACAGGTTTTACAGTTCCTGTGGTGGCAGGGGAAAGTGCCAGAATGGGAGGGTGGGTCGAAGGGGGCTGTGGACCTGACCAGGGAGTCACAGAGGGAACGGTCTTTGCGGAAGGGGGAAAAGGGGTGGGGAGGGAAATATATCCCTGGTGGTGGGGTCTTTTTGGAGGTGGCGGAAATGTCGGCGGATGATTTGGTTTATGCGAAGGTTTGTAGGGTGGAAGGTGAGCACCGGGGCGTTCTGTCCTTGTTACGGTTGGAGGGGTGGGGTCTGAGGGCGGAGGTGCGGGATGTGGACGAGATGCGGTGGAGGGCATCTTTAACCACGTGGGAAGGGAAATTGCGGTCTCTAAAGAAGGGGGCCATCTGGTGTATGCTATGGTGGAACTGGTCCTCCTGGGAGCAGATACGGTGAAGGCGGGGAAATTGGGAATACGGGATGGCATTTTTGCAAGAGATAGGGTGGGAAGAGGTGTAATCCAGGTAGCTATGGGAGTCGGTGGGTTTGTAAAAAATGTCAGTGTCAAGTCGGTCGTCACTAATGGAGATGGAGAGGTCCAGGAAGGGGAGCGAGGTGTCAGAGATAGTCCAGGTAAATTTAAGGTCAGGGTGGAATGTGTTGGTGAAGTTGATGAATTGCTCAACCTCCTCGCGGGAGCACAAGGTGGCGCCAATGCAGTCATCAATGTAGCGGAGGAAGAGGTGGGGAGTGGTGCCAGTGTAATTACGGAAGATCAACTTTTCTACATAGCCAACAAAGAGACAGGCATAGCTGGGGCCCATACATGTGCCCATGGCTACGCCTTTGGTCTGGAGGAAGTGGGAGGATTCAAAGGAGAAATTGTTAAGGGTGAGGACCAGTTCGGCCAAACGAATGAGAGTGTCAGTGGAAGGGTACTGTTGGGGACGTCTGGAGAGGAAAAAACGGAGGGCTTGGAGGCCCTGGTAATGGCGAATGGAGGTGTAGAGGGATTGGAATTCCATGGTGAAGATAAGGCGTTGGGGGCCGGGGAAACAGAAGTCTTGGAGGAGGTGGAGGGCGTGGGTGGTGTCTCGAACGTATGTGGGGAGTTCCTGGACTAGGGGGGATAGGACAGTGTCAAGGTAGGTAGAGATGAGTTCAGTGGGGCAGGAGCATGCTGAGACAATGGGTCGGCCAGGGTGGTCAGGCTTTTATGCCTATCCAATGCCCATTTAAATGCCCATAAAGAGGGAGAGTCCACCACTGCTACTGGCAGGGCATTCCATGAACTCACGACTCGCTGAGTAAAAAATCTACCCCTAACATCTGTCCTATACCTACCACCCCTTAATTTAAAGCTATAGGACAACTAAGGTATATTACAGGATTATTAAAGGATTACAGCTGTAATTATTGGTGTTTTTAAACAGAACATTAGTTGGACAAATCAAATGAAATCAGTAACCATACCATAGAGGAGAAATTCCTGGAGTATGTATGGGATGGTTTTCTGAACTAAGATATGGAGGAGCCAGTGTTGGACTGGGGTGGACAAAGATAAAAATCACACAACACCAGGTTATCAGGTAGCAGCACTCCAAAAGCTAGTGCTTCCAAATAAACCTGTTGAACAATGATAACCTGGTGTTGTGATTTTTCACTTTCTGAATTAATACATTGAGGAATCAACCAGAGAATGATCCATCCTTGGCTGAGTATTGCATAATGAGAAAGAAATCTAGCTGTGCATGGTCCCTTGGGAAAGAGTGACCCATAATATGATAAGAGGGAGAGTGACATCATTGATTCTGACACTAGAGCCCTGAATCTAAATAAAAGAAACTACAATGGCATGAGATGTGAGCTGACTGTGATAAAATGGGAAATGTTACTAAAGGTAAATAGGCAAAGGCAAACATTTAAAGAGTGCATGGCCGAACTTCAACCATCATGCATTCTTGTCTGGCACAAAAATAAAATGGGGAAGGTGGCCCGACCATGGCTAACAGGGGAAATCAGGAATAGTATGCGGTACAATGAGGGGACATCCAAATTAGCCCCAAAAAATAAGCAGAACTGTAGATTGGGAGAAATTTACATTTCAACAAAGGAGGATAAAGAGATTGATTAAAAGGGGAAAGTCGAGTAGCGGAAGTAATCTTCGAAGTAACATTCAAACTGATTATGAAAACTTTTATAGGTATTTGATGAGAAAATGATTGATGAAGACAAATGCAGTTCTCATCCTGTCAGAAGCAGTGGAAGTTACAAAGGGAAGCATAGACTTGGCAGACCAATTGAATACATATTTTGGTTCTGTTCTCATAAAGGAAGACAAAAATAACATTCCAACAATGTTAGGGAACCTAGACTCTCGTAATTTGAAGGAACTGAAGAATATGAGTATTAGCAGAAAAATGGAATTGGTGAAATTGATGGGATTAAAGGCTGATAAATCCCAAGGACCTTATATTCTACCTCCTAGAGCGTTTATGGAAGTAACCCGGAAAGAGTGGATGCATTGGTGGTCATATTTCAAAATTTTATAGACTATGCAACAGTTCCCATGAATTGAATGGTGTCTAATGTCAGTCCACTATTTAACAGATCCGGTGGAGAGAAAACAAGAAATTATAGACCGGTTAGCCTGGCATTAGAAGTGGAGAAAATGCTAAAATTCATTATAAAAGATTTAAAAGCAGAACACTTGAAAAAAGTGACAGGCTGGACACAGTCATTGTGGCCTTACGAAAGGGTGCTTGACATGTTTGGCAAATCTCCTGGAATGTTCTGAAAATGCAAATTGTAGAGCTAATAAGAGGGGGCTAGTGGATGTGGTTTACTTGGAGTTTTAGAAGGTTTTGATTAACATCCCACATAAGAAGTTAAGCATGTTAAAGCACATGGGATAGGAAGTAGTGTGCCATCATTGTTAGAGAACAGGCCAGCAAAGTAGAAATATTTTTCTCTTAACAGGCAGTAAGTAACAAGTAGAGTACTGCAGGGATCAGTACTTGGACCCCAGCTAATCACACTATGTATTCAATACTTCAATAAGGGAACTAAATGTTATATCTCCTAGTTTGCAAACAAAGCTAGGTGATAGTGGAAAGCAAAGATGCTTCAGTGTAATTCAGACAAATTGAATGAGTGGGCAAATACACGGCAGATGAATTATAATGTGGATAAATGTGTGGTTATTCATTTTGGTAGCAGAAACACAAAGAAATATTACTATCTGGCAAAAGGCTAGGAAAGGGGGAAGTGCCATTGCACCGAGACCAGGGTGTTCTTGTACTGAAATCAAGTATGCAGATGCCACAGACAGTGAAGAAGTCAAATGGTGCATCAGCCTTCATGGTGAGAGATTCAAATACAGGAGCAGGGATATCTTGCTGTGATTGTACAGAGCCTTGATGAGACCACACCTGGAGTATTGTGTGCAGCTTTGTTCTCCTTCCTGAGGAAAGATCTCCAGCTATGGAGGGAATGCACTGACGAAAGGATTTAATGTTCTGATAAATCAGAAGGTTTACTTGAACTAGTGCATCTTTGCCAATAACTGTTTCTGATGTTTTAGAGACACAGGTTCAAGATTATACATTGCACTGTCCAAATTCAGTTTAAAAAAAAGTGTGATTGAAGGTTAACATGAATCTCAAATTGTTGTAGTAACCCAATTGGTTCACAATGTTCTTTTGGAAAGAAAGAATGCTATTCTTCTATAACCTGGTCTATTTGTGACTCTGACCCAAAACCAAAATTGTTAATTCTTAACTGCCGTCTAAAGTAGCCTAGTAAACCACATAGTTGTAAAAAGTAAGTAAATGCCAATCTAGCAAGCAATGTTAGCATCTGACAATGGTTTTGTTACAATCCTTGTATTTGAATCTCTCTACCATCTTCTACCTTCCTATTTCTGTAACCTTCTCTCGCACTGCCATCTCTCCACACCCTCACTTCCTTTGACTTTGACCTTTTCAGCAGCCATCCTTCGCTGAAATTCTTTCTCTATATTACTTCCCTCGGTTCTTTAATGACACCAATTTCACTTTGACCAAGCTTCAATTCCTCCCAGTATTTCCTCCTATGGTCTCATGTTGTTTTTTCCCCTTGCTCTCTATGAAGCATTTTGAGACTGACTTTTATTTTCAGGATGGTGTACAAATGCAAGTTATTGCTTTTCAAATAGCTTGCATTCAGTAACTCAGGATCAAATTGTTTTACTGTTGCAAAATATGATAAGATCAGAATATTGATAAGACCATCAGCTGAACAAATGGTGCAGAAAATTCCAGTGCCTGTGTTAAACAACTTTTTCTTGATGGGTGTAGTTTCTTATAAGCATTTAGTGACTCCACTGACACTTGTATTGTTGTTCAGGATTTCCTTCTTGAGCCTGGCCTTAATAATCTGTTAAAATTACTGTAGGTCAGACCTAACTTTCATATACAGACTATTTT
Organism: Chiloscyllium punctatum; assembly: GCF_047496795.1. Taxonomy (NCBI): domain Eukaryota; kingdom Metazoa; phylum Chordata; class Chondrichthyes; order Orectolobiformes; family Hemiscylliidae; genus Chiloscyllium; species Chiloscyllium punctatum. The sequence continues at coordinate 130,483,248 of NC_092740.1, forward strand.
GCAAATGTAACAACAAGTTTGTCTTCATTACTTGGATTGTATTTGTACAATACTTTGATGTAGAACAATGTTAGCAAATTAAAAAAGAAAGTCGTTTCTTGTTGGGAAAGCTAAAAAGTACTGTTAGGGGTTTTCTGATGTGAGTTTTGTATGGTCTAGTATCTGACATTTAACTAAGATTATTGAAGCATGTTTTAAAATGCTTTATCTTCTTTTTAACAAAATGTTATATATTTTTGTATTAAAAGAAAAAACCTGAAGTGGATAAAAGCTAGATGGAAAGTTTTCCACAAGATAGTCAAGTTAATACATTACTCTAAAGAGTACAGGCTGATGGGTTTGACCCCTAATGTCCTCTCAGAAAGGACTGAACTATGTCCTCTTCCCACCTCTTCTTTTAACCATATTTTGTCGACCAAAGTCTGCTTAATGAAATTTGTTACCAAGTAAAGAGAAACATGGTAAGTTTTTCTTACTTTTGCTTCCTGTTTGTCCAGACATGAGGGATGTGTTTTGTTTTTGACATTTAGGATACTGGATAAGGAATACTGAACTTGCTGAGTCTTTGATTCTCCTAATTAACATTTATGGAATAATTATGAAGACTGTCCAATATTTTATTCCTCAGTACTAACTTAAAGTATCAGTAAGTCATTTCATGCATCTTTGAGAGCCTTGAAGTAATACTTTTGAAAGAACAGATAGAAAAATTGAGAAGTTTCAGAATATACTGCAATGTAGAAGGCTTGCATTGGAAACAAAAATATAAATTGCTGGAAATCCTTCTGGAAGGGCCTCTCGACTCGAAACATTAATCTGATTTTTTCTCCACAGATGCTGCCAGACCTGCTGAGCTTTTTCCAGCAATTTCTATTTTTGTTTCTGATTTACAACAATCGTAGTTCTTTCAGTTTTTATTTAATTCCATTGGAACTATTTGTTCTTATTGATTCATGAAGGCAAATATGGCCATATTCATCGTCTAAGCTAATTGGGAGGGTTCAGAAGGGTTTTTGAGAGTCTGTTAAGGCTAATCTGCACCTGAAAGGTTTTGCTTCAAATAAACAATATGGCAGACAAATTAGGTTTGGTCAGTTAGCGACCTTGGGAATTCCTCTTCATGCATTTTCTCTGCTTCTGATAAGTAGTCACTTTTGAATTACACGACACATTGCTCCTTATTTGGTTGCACAAGGTGCAGTGATACTGGGATCTCTGAGTGCGAAGTCAATATTAAAGGCTTAATTTGGGAGTTTCAGAGTATGCTTGCAGTCCTTTATTTAACTGCTGTGAAAACATAACCCAAACTCAAATTCTTCATAAAAAGATTCACTTTGACAAGATGAGTGCCAGGTATTCTAGATACATGCCCACTCCATTTTTTTGTGACTGTCTCAAAATGATGTGGATGCTGAGTATGCCAGGTCAGGAGAGCACTTCAAGTGTTGTATTTTTTCCTGCCACCTGATCTTCAGAAGCTTCTGAAGGCAGCTCAAGGGAAAGTGATTGATTTTATTGACATGCTGCTGCTACACACTCCAAATCTTACATGTGTAGAGCAGAGTGGGCAGGACTATTTCTGTATAGACTTTCAGCATGTGAGGCAAACTAACTGTTATCAGTTCCTAATCTGACATTTGAAATCTACCAAAAGCTAACATATGAGGAACATTTGAGGATTCTATACTCAATGGAGTTTAGAATGATTGGGGAAGGGGGGATCTAATTGAAACATACAGAATACTGAATGGCCTGGATGGAGTAGATGTTGGGAAGATGTTTCCATTGGTAGGAGAGACTAGGACCTGAGGGCATAGCCTTAGACTAAAGAGAAGATCTTTAAGAGCAGAGATAAGGAGAGACATCTTCAGCCAAAGAGTGGTGAATCTATGGAATTCATTGCCACAGAAGGCTGGGGAGGCCAGGTCATTGAATATATTTAAGACTGCGATAGATAGGTTCTTAAGTGTCAAGGGGATCAAGGGTTAGGGGGAGAAAGCAGGAGAATGGGGTTGAGAAATTTATCAGCCATGATGGAATGGTAGAGCAGACTCGATGGGCTGAATGGCCTAATTTCTGCTCATATGTCTTGTGGTCTTACACTTACTTTGGCAATCCTTGCACATATCTTGTCATCAACAGCTTTAGTTAGTGTGCTGCTGAAATGAGCTACCTTATCTAATGCTGATTCTAGTCATGGACTGAAACACCAGACACTCTTGGGCCTTCTTGGGAGTGACTGGTATTCTTTATGCTGATTGTACGTTCAAAATGATCATATGCACTGGAGAAGAAGTCTGTACTACATTGCAGTTCAGCTGTGAACTGGCAATCAGTACACCATCATCGGCAAATTCTGAAATATTTCAGAAAATTCTGAAAATATCCTTGGCAATCTTAGGCTTTGCCTGGAGCCATCTTAAATTGAGCAGCTTCTGGTCCGTGCAATATCTACTTTTGATGGCAAGATCTCCATTGTGAAAGCCTTTGGAGAGCAAAGTAGATGAAAGCGTGCTGCGGATAGTTGACACTATCATGCAGTCATGCTTAACACCATCAGTGTCTAGGAATGGGTCAGAAAATTTCCCATCATCCAAAATGCAGGTGAACATGCATCATAGACCTGTGGAACCATTGCAATGAATTTCTCCAACTAAGTTTCTTCACTTTCCAAAAGATAAACGTATTACCAAGCAATTGATTTTAATTCACTCGACACTAATGCTGAAATTTTTTAACTTGACTATATTTGTATTTTAGAAATTTAACTTTGTCCTAATTTTAACATGATAGAAAAATGCAGTTTTCTATCAGCAGAACCTTACCCAATGTTTACACGTGATGAAAGGGAGTAGCGTTCCAGTGGTTAAACAGTTGTACATTATCTGAGATCTTCAGAATCAAATAGTAAATTCAAGGTTTAACCCAGTCACTTCTCAAAGCAGGACACATTATTGTCAGACATCCTTCAAGCAAAAGGTTTATAATAATACAGAAGTAATGGAATAAAGCTGACCACCAGAGAAAGGCACCATAATCAACTTGCATATTATTTCAAAATTGCAGTTTCTATAGTCTGAATCCTTTTTACAAATATTAAATGAAACTTTAAATCATCCTTTGCAGTACAGATGTGGTTTACCCTGTAAGTTGGCTGGACAGCTAGTTTGCAATGTAGAGTGATGCTAATGCCAAGGGTTCAGTTCTCCCACTGGCTGACATTAGAATGAAGGAGTCTCCTTCTCAACCTCTCCTCTCACCTATCGCATGGTGATGCTCAGGTTAAACCCTCATTGGTCATCTCTCTCTCTTTAAGAGAACAGCCCCATGGTCTGGTTACACTGTGGTGATTTAACTTTTAACTTTACTGTGTACATCAGAAATACTGAAGAGGAAGGTTAAAAGAAATGCCAGGTTTGTAACTCTTTCTGTTGTGGCTTGCCAATCAGGCAAGAAACTGAAAGTATTCCTGTGGATTGGTCAAACATTTTAAATTGAAAAACAATTCAGAAAAACGAAATATTTCATACTGTGAGACTAAGCAATAATTACTCTGTAGCTTACGCAGATGGCTGTTACTTTCAGCTTAAGCAATGTTCAGTGAGCATTCTTGCCTAATGAAGGAATATGTCACATTATCCTCCACATTGACCTCGTAAAATACATTATGCTGTATGTTATCTCATGTATTTTTGTTGGCTGCTGTAATTTTGTATATGTTTCTGATTTGTCTAGATGTACAAGAGAAAGTTTGTCTACAGATTGATTTAAATTACCTTTTCTCCATCCATCCAGAGAGCCAACGGCTGCAACAGGACCTTCAGAAGGTTGAACAACTGGAAAGCAAGATTGGTGCAGAATTAAGTTCTTTAAAGGAAAAGATTCAGCACATTACAGATGCTCTGGAAACCTATAATGACTTGGAGGGACTAAAGGCTGCTGGCGAGGAGAAAAAGAAGGTAATAGAAATTGCCCACAATGGATTGATTGGATGTACTTTCACATTGGAGTGGGAAGTCTTGTATGAATGTTCTTTTAAATAAATGAATTAAGATCAGGAAATAAGCCATTCGGCCCCTTGAGCCTGCTTCAGAATTTGATAAAATCATGTCTGATTTGATTGTGCCCCCCCCCCCCCCAACTCCACTTTATTCCCTACCCCATATCTTTTGTTTCCCTTGTTGATTCAGAATGTATCTAACTCAGCTTAAAAAATGTTCAATGACCATGCCTCAGTTGTCTGGCGAAGAAAATTCCACAACCTTAATGACATCAATGAGAGAAATAAAATCTCTTCATCTCTGTTTAGATGGAAGACCCTTTGTTTTTAACCATAAAGTGGTTCTTGTCTCTCCTATAAGGGGCAATATCCCCTCAGTATCCATACTGTCGAGACTCCATTTGTATATTTCACTAAGAATATATGTTTAGATTATTATAATTTTGAAATTCTGTGAGCCAAGGTTCCTTGAATGAACTATACAATATGGGTGTTAATGTTATATATCTCTTAGGCTCACTTTCCCATTTCATGAAATTCCAACTGAGGTTAGAACCATGAAAAATTATCATTTTATACCAAATAAGTGAAATAGTCTTCAATAATTCTTTGGTGCCTTTTGTGTGTTCAGTTGCTGCATTCACATTTCTAATATTTTTTTTTCTGAATCAATGTCACTATTAGTGCAAGGAGAGATTTTATTTTTAATTCATTCATGGGATATGGCAAAGCCAACATTTATTGACCTCGTGAAGGTAGTAGTGAGCTATCACCTTGAATCATTGCAGTCCTTGGGCTATAGGTACACAATTAGTCTGTTAGAGAGGGATTTTGACCCAATGACAATGAAGAGAGGCAATATAATTCCAAGTCAGGACAGTATGTGGCTTGGAGGTGAATATATATGTGATGGTGTACCCATATTTTTGCTGCCCTTGACCTGCTAGGTAGTAGAGGCCTTGGATTTGTAAGGTACTGTCAGAGTAGCCTGGATAAGTTGCTGTAAGTGCTTATTGTAGATTGGACAAACCACTGCCTCTGGTACCTGTATGGAATGAGCTGCCAGCGGAAGTGGTAGAGGCTGGTACAAATACAAAATTTAAAAGCCATCTGGATGGGTATATGAATTGTAAGTGTTTAGAGGGATATGAGCAATATCTTCATGGCTGGTCTATGGTAACCCTGGGATATTGATAATGGAGAGTTCAATGATGGTAATGTTATTGAATATCAAGAGGCAATGGTTAGTTTCTGTTTTGGCAAATGGGACTAATTAGCTTAGATTATCTGGTCAGCGTGACGAGTTGAACCAAAGGGTCTGTTTCCATATGAAACATCTTTGTGACTCTATGACTCTATGATGGTGGGTGAAGGAAGTGAAGATTGAGGTTCTTGCTGGTGGGTCAATCATGAGGGTGACTTTTCCCTTGATACTATTGAGCTTGTTGATTCTTGTTGGAATTGTCCCTTTCAGGCATGTGGAGAATATTCCATCATACTCCTGACTTGTATGGGGAGACAATTACTCTCCTCATAATCCTTAGCCTCTGACTTGTTCTTTGTGGCCGCAATATCTTCATGGCTGGTCTATGGTAACCCTGGGATATTGATAATGGGAGAGTTCAATGATGGTAATGTCATTGAATATCAAGGGGCAATGGTTAGTTTCTGTTTTGTCATTGCCTGCACCTGTGTCTCATTCTTGTCCTTTTATCAGATTTATTTCTACACTTCTGCACTATCTTATCTCCAATTTCTGTAATTCATTATGAAATATGCATAAGCATAGCTTTATTGAAAAATAAATAATCAACTGCTCACCTCCTGTTCTGCCATGAGCCACTCATGCAGTCCTTTTGCAAAAGCTAGCACTTATAGTTTGGATAAGTCAACTTTTCATTCACTTACTATCTCTGACATTCTGATGTACATCTGCTGACAATCTGAAAGATAAAACATAGCATTTAAGCTGACTTATCTGTGTCAGATATATTACTAAACTTAGTAAAGAGCTTTGTTCCATCACCTTATTCTGTTGAATGATCAACATCTAATTGATCCCCCATCCTGTCTGTCACACTACCTTTCTCTGGAAAAGATTTCTATTCCTGATCTCAAATGGTATATCACTTTTAAATTCTGGTCTAATGCATGTTTTTTGGTATAATTTTCTTTGTGGCCATTTTGATAGGATCCTTTTTCCTTATATGATGCAGTTCTGCTCTCAAATCTTTTATTGATTTGGCAGGAATGATGAACATACCATTTTTGTTCCACCTGTTACACAGAAACTTCAGGAGGAGAAAGTGACACTGACACAACGCAGAAACATCTTTAAGAAGATAATGCAGCAAGTCTCAAAGGAGTATGATACACTCAAGATTCAGCTACAGGAAAATGAGACCCATGCACAGGTTAGACTACTTCTTACTTCTTGAGTATGAAACGCTACGCTTTATGAATAGATTGTAAATAACTTCTTTTAACTGTTAGGGGTTGCAATTTGACTTGCAAATCTCCTTTTTCATCTTTAAATTTAGCTTAAAGTTAGCTCTTTTGATAAAACAATAACAAACATTGTTTTGCCTGACAGATCGTTTTCACTGCATTGTGGTTTTCAAACTTTTTTGCAATGTTGTCGGCTGCAAATATTGATACAATCCCTGGAACTCCCTGCAAATATTTCTTTCCAATACACAGTGTCAGCAATTCAAAGGGAAGTAACCATCTTGCATTGTAGAAAGTATGTATTCAGTTATACAGCAACTGAAATAATATGCTATTAAGTCAATTAAACACAGAACAGTGCAGAAATCTGCTGACTGGCAGAAATATGATGATCAAGCAGACTCCTCAGGGTTAGGAAGCCAAGGTTGAAAACCTCTGTATTACATTGATCAGTTTATCCAAATAGCTGTCATCTGGGGTTTGAAACAGAGAAGAATTCCATGCACAACTTTAAGCTCATTTTACTGTTTTTCAAGGAATAATGTTATATCCAAATTAAGTTGATATCACTTATCTTAAAGGGATAATGGACACCATTCCTGTTAGGTGTGCAAGCAGATAGTCATACAGCACCCTGGAATGTGCTACAAATTGCACTAAATAAGCTGTGCAGAATTGACATTCCCTGGCTAAAGTGTGCACAATCTCTCAGTAACTCTAATGTTTTGCACTGTGCATAGAACAAAAAAATTAGAGGGTATATTTTTGATATCGGTAACTAGTTGGCATAATGTGCCTGATGTCAGGATTTGATGACAGCATGCCAAGCACCTGTAATAAACAAATTCATCAATACTTGACTAAAGTCTAATTTGCCCATTTGATGCAAACTGTTCACTTTGCCTGACTTAAATTGCGCAGGAACAATCCATTTCAAAAAAAGTCTGTGGGCATGTTTTGAAGAATTACTTCACTTTGCTTAACTATTAATTACCACAGAGGGATGGGACAAGATAAAAGCTAGCCATGCTAGGCACTCCTTTTCTTTTGGTCAGCAAAACATTATCCCTCATTCAACCTTGACCAGCCTTGGTGTGTTTGGTTCCAGTCTTTAAATGAAAGCAGATGCTAGCTATGAAAGCGCGTTTATCTTAACTATAGAGCCTTTTAAGTACCTATGGATTTTAACTCTTTAGATTGTCAGACCCCAGCAGAAATAATGAAGAGTGAATTTTAAGAGCATTCTTTCAGCATTTATTATTTCTTACACATTACTGTGGTATAACCTTTCAATGTGGTGGCATTGTTACTGCATCAGGCATACTTTCTCTTTGCTGGTTCTTGTCTGTAGATAAGCCTTCAGCAAAGGTGCATTTTAGTGATAACATTCTTGCTGAAGTGGAGAGAGAGAGAAAGCAGGTTTCTTCAGACATCCCCCCAGACTTAATCTGGGTTAGACTACACAGGCCCTGGGCTGACTGCAAATAGGCACCAAATGCTCGAGTTGGCTGCCTCAGCTGAAAGTCAATTCCTTCCTTCCAAATCCAGGGCAGCTGTTGTCAAGCTTAGTTGAATGATCATGCTGTGCAGTGTATTATAGCTGAAGTTGACAATTTACTGCTGTTGCGCTAACTATGAGCCAAATATTTAAATTGCTGAAGAACAGCACAGAGCCACAAATATCATAACTTTCATACTTACGCAGGAATTTTAGTAAGAAAATTCAACAGCAGAACAAACTCGAATGTCTAATTTTAACTTAAAGTTTTGCAATTCTGCAGCTGACAATACAACAGAAACCTCTCTGCAACCATCATAAATGGATGTTCATTGACAAATTGTACTGCAGCAAACCATAGGTTATTTGTCATAGAATCAAATCCATTAATTTTAGGAGTGGTAATATTTATAGTAGTATTTTAAATGAAATCCCATATTTTACTGTAGAAGTTGAAGTTTAATGCCAAGTGCAATCAAGCTTTCTTGCCCAATTCTGAGGTACTCATATGTTGCAAATGGATGATTGTGTTTTGTACAGTTAAGTCAAGTGTCTACCTGATAGATTAGGCTGGATTTTCTGAGGCGTGGCAATGTGACAATCTCATGCAGATTGCCACATTTCCCCTTTTTTATGAATAGGAAGAGTTCCACATATCTGATTAGAGATCGCAGTCAGGGCTCCTTCAGAAATGTGGAGCCATACTTCCATTCTGACAGTTGTCTCGTAATTCAGAGGAAGGCAAATGACTTCTTACAGCAGTCAGCTGTTGCATTCTGAAATTTAAAGGTCCAGAATCTACGACACTGACAGCTGCTGTCAAACAGTAAATAAGTATGAAATTAGTAGGGCATGTACCAAGTCAGTAAGATGCCAGGCTGCCAGGGGTAAGCTGACAAATGGATAGGAGGTAGTTTACTAGGTAGCACGGGGAGGATGGGAAAAGTCAAGTTGGGCAAGGCATTGTAATTTATATGGGGATGGAGGGAAGAGGAGAAGAGAAAGGGAAGATAAGGTTGGGTCCATCAATGAAATAAGCGGACAAATCTGTCCTGTGGTTGGGTAGTTGAAGCAGACCCGAACTTGGGAAGGGAAGGATATGGATCTGTGGGGAGGAAGGGGGATTGGGTCCAGTCACAATGGAACTATGCCATCAGTGAAATTGTTATTCAGAGGTTAGATTAATAATTTAATAGTCTAACTTTTCCCAAGTAACTGTTTACTTAATTTAATCAGAACTCTGTACATGTAGTTTGCTCGCTGAGCTGGAAGGTTCATTTTCAGACATTTTATCACCATACTAGGTAACATCTTCAGTGAACCTCCGAATGAAGCACTGGTGGTGTAGCCAGCTTTCTATTTATATGTTTGGGTTTCCTTGGGTTGGTGGTGTCATTTCCGGTGGTGACATAATTTCCTATGGTGATGTCATTTCCTGTTCATTTTCTCAGTGGGTGGTAAATGGGATCGAGTCAGTGTGTTTGTTGATAGAGTTCCAGTTGGAATGCCATGCTTCTAGGAATTCTCATGCATGTCTGTGTTTGGCTTGTCCTAGGATGTATGTGTTGTCCCAGTCGAAGTGGTGTCCTTCTTCATCCGTATGTGACAAATGCAAAAAATGAGAAACTAGACCTGTAGAGAAAATCTAGACAAATTTACACAAAATAACAGCACTGACAACATAGAAGCATGGATAAAAAACTTATCTGACACTCTCTTATCAGACACTGAAAAAGCCGTCTTAGTTAGAGGATTAAATTACAACTTCCAGGATGCGGACGAGAAAGATTTCTTAACAGCATTAGAAACAACACTGAAAGACAACCAACTCACAGAAGAAACCCAGCAAACCATCAGACAGGCAGTCGCACCAACATTAAGTAGGAAATTGGAACAAAACATACTCAATGCACAAGAAAAGAATGCACTAAAAAGACTAAAAAAACATTGTTATCCTACCTGCAGACAAAGGATGCTTGACAAAGAACAAAGAAAATTTACAGCCCAGGAACAGGCCCTTCAGCCCTCCAAGCCTGAGCTGATCCAAATGTACTGTCCAAACCTGTCGGTCAATTCCTAAGCATTTGTATCCCTCTGCTCCCCACCTATTCATGCGTCTATCTAGATGCATCTTAAATTAATCTACCGTGCCTGCCTTTACCACCTCTGCTGGCAACATGTTCCAAACGCCCACCACCCTCTGCGTGAAGTACTTACCGCGTGTATCCCCCTTAAACTTTCCACCTCTCACTTTGAAAGCATGACCTCTTGTTATTGAATCCTTCACCCTGGAAAAAAGCTTGTCTCTATCCACCCTGTCTATACCCTTCATGATTTTGTAAACCTCAATCAGGTCCCCCTCAATCTCCTTTTTTCTAGTGAAAATAAACTTAATCTACTCAACCTCTCTTCATAGCTAGCACCTTCCATACCAGGCAACATCCTCATCAACCTTCTCTGCAACCTCTCCAAAGCGTCCACATCCTTTTGGTAATGTGGTGCCCAGAACTATATATAGTACTCTAAATGCAGCCAAACTAATGTCTTGTATATGACTTGCCAGCTCTTATACTCAATACCCCGTCCAATGAAGGCAAGCATACTATATGCCTTCTTGACCACTCTATCCACCTGTGCAGCAACCTTCAGGGTACAATGGACCTGCACTCCCAGATCTCTCTGCCCATCAACTTTCCCCAAGGCTCTTCCATTCATTGTATAATTCGCTGTAGAATTAGACCCACCTAAATGCATCACCTCACATTTGTCTGGATTGAAAGCCATCTGCCACTTTTCCGCCCAACTCTCCAGTCTACCTCTATCCTTCTGTATTCTCTGACAGTCCCTTATGCTTTCTGCTACTCCACCAATCTTTGTGTCACCTTGACAGTCACCTTAAATCAAAGAGACGACATTGACAAAGGGAATGCACTATCTGTAGATACCAATACTTACCAAAAGGTGGCGATAGACCCGACCCCACACCTAGAGAACCGAATCACAGCCCTACTCAAACAAACTTGAGAAATCTGGAGAAATAAATAAGATCAACTTCCAAAAAATGAAACCAGATGGATCTACAGATTCCCCAAAATTCACAAATCAGGAGACCCCCTCAGACCCATGGTCTCACTACCTGGAACACCAACTTACAGATTGGCCAAGGAGCTACACTAGAGACTAAAACACTCAGTAGAAGACGCACTCCACTCCACCGAAGAATTCCTGAAGACCATCAAAGACAACAAGGTAGAAGAGGATGAAATAAAGGTCTCCTTTGACGTAACAGCCCTGTTCATATCCATCAACATCAACCTGGCCAAGGAAACATTGACTGCATTATTAGAAGAACCAAAGAGACATACACCAAACACCAACAGCTTCATCAGCAAGGGCAATATCGTCAAGCTAGTGGACCTATGCCTTACCACCCACTTCACCTTCAACAACAAAACCTACAGACAAACCAATGGAACACCCATGGGATCTCTGATATCAGGGTTCCTAGCAGAGACAATAATGCCAAAACTCGAACAAACAGCTCTGCCAACCATCCAACCCAAACTTTGGGTCTGCTACGTGGATGTCACCTTTGTCATCACCAAATGAAACAAATTAGAGGAAGCCTTCAAAACCACCAATAATACCATTACTGGCATAAAATCCACTAACAAGGAGGAAAAGAACAACAAACTGCCATTCCTAGATGTCGCAGTAGAGCGAACAGCTAAAGGGGAATTTCTAACCAGCGTCTATACGAAAACAACACATGAACCAAATATTGAACTACAAAAGCAATCATCCCAACATCTACAAAGGAAGCTGCATTAGAACATTATATCAACAAGCCACTACACACTGCTGCACAGAGGAACTACGCAGAGCAGAGGAAAATCACCTATACAGGGTATTCAAAAAGAATGGGTACCCAACAAACACAATCCACCAATTTCTGAGCAACAAACTCAAACAAGCAGACAAAGCACGTCCAGAAACCCTCGCCACTCTCCCCTACATTAAAGACATCTCAGAAATGACTGCCAGACTACTCAGACTCCTTGGCATCATGGTAGTCCACAAACCCACCAACACACTAAAACAGCAGCTAATGGACTTGAACGACCCTATACAGACAACAAGCAAAACTAATGTCTTTTACAAAATACTTTGCAAGAACTGTGACAAACGGGCAGAAAACTAGCCACCAGGGTATTTGAATATCAACTAGCCACAAAACAACATGACCCACTCTCACTAGTATCCTTACATACAGATGACGAAGGACACCACTTCAACTGGGACAACACATCCATATTAGGACAAGCCAAACAGAGACACGCATGAGAATTCCTAGAAGCGAGGCATTCCAACCGGATGTCTTATCAACAAACACATTGACTTGGATCCCATTTACCACCCACTGAGAAAAAGAACAGGAAATGACATCACCATAGGAAATTATGTCACCATAGGAAATGACATCGCCAACCCAAGGAAACCCAAACATATAAATAGAAAGTGGGCTACAGCACCAGTGCTTCATTCGGAGGCTCACCTAGTATGGTGACAAAACATCTGAAAACGAACCTTCCAGCTCAGCGAGCAAACCTACATCCAGAAACTCAACCTGAGCTACAGTCTTCTCAAAACTCGCTAGGACTCTCTGCATTCTACAGTTTAATTTAAGACTTTCAGTGTAGGTTGAGGAATTGTCGAATGGAATTATCAATTTCCCAAGCAATTCTTTTGGAGTCTGCTACAGTGGGGATTCGCAATGCCCACCTATTCCAGAAAAGTGATCATCTGGCCATTGTAATACCTGGGCCTTTCTGCTGCTATTCAGTCAAACAAAAAGCAGATTGAACTAGCAGATCTGCTCTATAATGCATCATCAGTCTTCTCCATATATCTACAGTCAGCATATTGACTGAGACCTGGAAAAAGCTATTGAAACTGAACTTGACTTTAATTGGCAGTTTCATTCTTGTGGTGAAATCTGGTGACTGGGCTCCTAAGTAAATGGATCAACTCTCCAAATATCAACTTCTGAAGTCCAAATCTTGTTGTGGCAATTTGCTCTCAGTCGACTCTACAAATCTATACTTGTACCTGCTGGTAGAACTAATGGCATTATAATGGAAATAGGCAGTCTATCCCAGATTCTCTTCCAGGTATTCCACCTTTGTACTTTGTCATGCTATTGTTTGGAATCCTGGCATTGTACCTTTTAGAAGATATTGAATTCATGTCAATGTGGGCGGCACAGTGGTACAGTGGTTAGCACTGCTGCCTCACAGTGCCAGAGATCCGGGTTCAATTCCCGCCTCAGGCGACTGACTGTGTGGAGTTTGCACGTTCTCCCCGTGTATGCATGGGTTTCCTCCGGGTGCTCCGGTTTCCTCCCACAGTACAAAGATGTGCAGGTCAGGTAAATTGGCCATGCTAAATTGCCCGTAGTGATAGGTAAGGGGTAAATGTAGGGGTATGGGTGGGTCAGTGTGGACTTGTTGGGCCGAAGGGCCTGTGTCCACGCTGTAATGAGTGGGAGAGTTGGGATTAAATTCTTTACTTTTTCATGTATTTCTTCCCATTGCCAATAACCTGGCTAGTTTTTATTCTGTGTGAGAATGAGCAATACCAGTATGGAACTGTTTAAGAGATTTTAAGCAGTGGGTACTTCTTGCTGTAAAATGGGACCTTTGCAAACACTTTTCTGGCCTCTATGAATCCAAGTTCTGCTTCTAGCCCACTATGTGAAACTTTGGATTTACCTTCTAGGAAACAAACATCATCATGATAACCACTTGAGCTTCCTGTTGATGTTTTGAATTATGAAGCATAGCCATTGTTAATACTGTTGTCCCATAATCTTCACACTACAGCTTATAGTTATTATAGATAATTGGCACTAACAGGAAACTAGGCTGTGGAAGTAACAACACTTTGTGTGTATGTATGTATGTGTCAATGATAATGAGTCAGCCAATTCAGACAACACAAATGTTTTCCATTTGTGGAGAGAAAAGACTGACTCAACATTTAGCAGGTTTCTTTGCAACAAATTCTAATGTGGTATTAATATCAGTTAATGAGATCAGGTTTTTTTTGCTTTCTTTCATGTGATCTTTTTCACAATTTTATATTGATTAGAAGAGGAAAGTTATGCTTCTCCAGTTGTGTCAAAAATGAACTGTAGATGAAATCTATACCTCACTAACTTCACAAACAAGCTGTTGTGTAACTGTTTTCATTTTTTGAAAGTAAGAGGTTGGTTGATTCCTGGAATTTCAAGCACAGAACAAAACGAAATAACTTGTTTTCCCTCTCTCAGCTATTCTTCTGTTCCCGTCATTACTTATCAGTCATCACACATATTGGAATTCTGACCCTTCCAGCATTGTAATTTATACATGTTCTGCCCTTAAGTACAGATTTTAAAACAACAGAGTAAGCTGAATTAGTTTTATTTGCAAAAAAAGTTAGGTAATTGTTATCAAATCAGAAATTTTAATGCTTATATCTGAAATAATAACAGAATAAGCATCTGAACTTGCAGACTTTTATAGTTTAAAATGTTCCATAGACTGGATACCAATTTAAAAATCTGTGTTCCAGACTATGGGGTGTGAACTTTGTGCAGCCACAAATCAATGTAAAGCTTTATTAAATCTTTTTTTAACTAAAACCTGTAAATTTGTTAATGTCTAGTCTTCAAAGATAATCCAAATAAAATTTGTCACATTGATCTATTTACACAAAAAGATGAGCATTCCAGGGAATAGCATTATCAACGATTTTGTAAATTTATTCATTTTGCTATACAGAAAAAACTTCCTGGTCAAAGAGAGAGGTTGTAAGAAGTACCTTTAAAAGAAGAGAATGAGACTCAGAGGTTAAGGAGAGGAACTCCTGCTTAAGCCAGCAGGGCATGCAACAACTAAAAGTGGAACATTGAACATTGGAAATGCTGAATGGGCCAAGAGTGTTGGTGCACAGAAATGTAGGAACGTGTAGGGCTAAAGAGCAGTATAAACATTGGAAAAGACAATGAATTAGATTGGAAACAAGAATGAGAATTGTAAAATTAAGGTGTGATTTAACCAAAGGTTAGTGAGCACAGAGTTAAATAGGCCATTCATGTGTCAAGCATTTACCAATAAGGCTGAGGGAATGCTTCCAGGAAGTCTGTAAATCTCCCTGAAGAAAATGCTATATCTTCACTCATGGGAAGCTTTGGTCCAACTTAACTGAAGAAGAAACATCTCTGAAAATGCCAACGATTTGAAAGTCTGTAACAAGTCCATATGGTGGACAAGAGCAAATAGCAGAAGAAGTGTGCACAAATGCAATCATCTCACCAACCCATCTTGTCAAACAAAAACTACCCTACCTGTGCCGGGGTTTGCAAATCCAGTATTGGACTATTTAGTCAGTATTTAGGATCCACAACACCAGAGTGGAAGAAAGTCACCTTTAATTCTGGGAGACAGTCAAAGCGAAAAGAGAACAGACACTGCAGGGATGAGAAATCTATGTCACTTGGCAGAATTATGACGTTTGAAAAACCACATGTGTTGCCCTCTTTATTTTCGTTCTGCCCTCCATCTAGCCTGAAAGGACTGTCATTCAGCTCCTATCTTTTGAATCCATAGCCACTGTATTTGCATCTCTGCGATAGAGAGTAGCAGAACCTGCATCCATGGTGCCTGCTGCTCCCACACAGAGCCTGCAAGAGAGTTTCATTCTAACTCACCAGTCTGGTGCTGCCCCTACTATGGAGCAGTCAATGTCACTGAACTGGGTCATGAGCAATGGCAGAGGTTGGGGAAAATAGCAGAACTGAATCTTGTCACGCTCAGGGTTTTGGAGTTTGGAGCATTGGAGCACAGGTCTTGACTGGTTAAATCAACACCAGTGTTCAGTCTCAATAGCCTGGTTTTATAAATTTGTACCTTTATGTTTTATCAAAATTTCTATCGCATTCTATATGTTTCTCAATCCAACAAATAAAAGTTTCAAAAGTAAACTGTTCTCACTAGAGACAACAGTGATCACAAAACATTTTATCCCTATAAACACAGGCCCAACTGAGGAGTTTGTCATTCATAACGAAATCGGTTCTGATGCAAACGGATTTAATTTTTCTATGGGCTCTTTTACAAGTCATTTTATTAGGAACCCTTTTGAACTGTGAAGTCTCTCAGTGAAGGATAGAATCAAAAAGCAAAAGAAAATGACAGAAGATAAGATGTATGGGAATGGAGGTTTGCAAATTATGCCAAGTGGATTTCCCCATTTTGTACTTGATAGGATTTCCCTGGAGTATCCAGAAATTACAGGTGTATCTCTGTTGCAAGCAAGGAGAAGAATTGTAGAGGTTTTTGTGAGAATTGTATTCTTCATTTACTTTGTTTATTAGTTTTGAAAGTATTGGAGATGCGGTTGGCCAAAGCCTGTTTGACTGACAGTCCAGGATCATCTAATCCAGTTAGGAAGAATCTATTTATTTACCAATTGGACTTAAGGAGGTGGCACACCCATGTAGTACCACCATGAGTCTTGTAAGGCTGTTGAAAAGATCATGCTGTTAAAGGAATGTTAGGAAGCTTACTGAGAAGACGGGCTTGCTCGAGTCAGAGTTTCACTGGCAAAGCCAAATTTTTGTTACCTTTCCTAATTGCCCTTGAAGGTGATGAATTAATATAAGCCACATTGGAAATAGTTTGCATATCATTTCAATAAATCTTGGTTCACTTCTCATTCTTATGTAATCTATCAAAATAATGTTCTGTTGTTAGTATGAAATAAATGCTGAAATGCAGAGGTTGCCTTAGTGATTTCATGTAAATGGTTTGGTCTTGATGGTAATGCAAAAAAAAACTTCTACTGGTTTAGAACATAGGGTATTGTTAAGTTATTCATGTTTGCCTTCAGAACAAAAACAACCATAATATTTATTAAAAGGTGTGAAACTTTTGATGTTGAAATTCATAGACATGAGTGTGCTCATGGAAGAAGTGCTGTGAGTTAGCATGCAAGTGCTGCAAACAAATGGCTTTAGTGCAGGCCTTTATTGCAAATGGATTAGAGTACAGGAATAAAGGAGCCTTATTACAGGGCTTTGGTCTGGTGTACTTCTGTAATTGTGGTCTCAACATTTAAAAAAAGGTGTATTTACATTGAAGTTGGTACAACAAATATTGACAGTGTTGGTCCTTGTGATGAGGGAGTTGTTCTACCATGGAAGGCTGAACAAAATGAATCTATGTTTTAAAGCATTTGAGAGAATAAGAAGTAACCCATATTGAAATAATGCAAGATTCTGAAGTTGCTTGATGGAGTAGATGCAGAGAGATTGTTACTGCTGGTCAGGCATCTAAAATGAAAGAGCACAGTCTCAGGATGAGAGGATGCTGATAATACTGTGATGTGGAGAAATTGCTTTATTCAAAGAATGTCAAATCTTTGGAATTCACTATCTCAAAGGATTATGGATGCTCCATGATTGAATACTTCTGACATTGGGGTAAGCAAATTTTTGATGTGTCAAGGAATCAAAGGATATGTGAGGTCTGCAGGAAAGTGGAGTTAACCCAAGGTCACATTTAATCATGGTGCAGGCTCGACAGGCCAGATGGTCTACTATTTGTTGTATTCTTGTGAAGTCTGTAATGATTGTAGTGAAAATGGACCATCAATGTTCAAATTTCATCATTTGACTTTAAAATGTAACTTTTCATTGACTAAAGGTTGTTTTACGAAGGACACTATTGATGTAAAATGATGGCTGTGATCACCTGAGAAGCCCAAGAAATTGACATAAAATGTACCAAGTTTACAGTGTCAGAATTGCCATTTTAATCAAAGTACACTGAAACTCAACTATCAAGAAAGTCTCCTGCTTTACTCACTTTTGCAGAATAAATTCGCATTAGAAGATGAAAAGTCACTTGCGGAGTGTTCAGTTTGAAAAAGATATCGAATTAGATTTGAAACGTAGAAAATAACTTTATTTCAGTAGCTTGTTTGAGCAATGGACTGAAAAAAGAAATGATAGTGTAAGCACTTCTTTCTCTGTCACTGTCGGAAACCAACTTAGGTGAAACATTAAATGGAAAAGCCAACATTCACTGACAAATGAAAGTTATTTGCAAATCTCGCCACTTCTAAGGATACTGGATATTAGCTCGAACATTAGGACTTGAGTTTTACTCTCAAAACTCAATGATTCCTTTTAAAAAAGAATTTAAACTGCACCTTTCTATCTGTTTAAACACCACGCTCCCCACCGTCCTTTTTAAGCCTAATATCTATCTTGTGTATATATGTTAGATGTTGCATTTACTTATTAAGTTGAGAAAAATAGGTAATAAAATTCCATTCTCTTCCACTCAAGAAAACCATAGAATTTGCTGCCCTTCATATTTGATGTAATTAATTGAGCTAAATTGAATGCAATAGCTACTTTCCAACCAGCTAAAAGGTGTTTAACAAAGTGGGGAGCCATCATACTTCCTCACCTGGTCACGACAAGTCTAATAATTCCATCTATTTGAAGTAGCCTAAAAGCATTTGCATTTCCCAACAGATCGTAAGTACTGTAATGACATGATCCGTGTCACAATTTTCAGACCTTTTTGTCCTTGGCTGCTCTCATCCCTGGTACTGGGTTTGACTTCTATTTTGCTACCAGCTGGGTCTTTTTTATATGCTACTGTCTTATTATTATTGTTATTCTTCAGGTAAGTTTTTTTTATTGTGTCATAAAGGTTAAATTGCTTCATTTTCTAACATTTTATTGTGTTTTTTTAATCAAAAAGAATTTATTTAATTGATTGTGTTAGGCCTGCTTTCTTTTTGATCTGCAAAATGCTTTACTTTATTACACTAGCTTATATATTTAGTGGGGTTTACAAATACTATATTATGATGTATCATTGCACTCATGATATCAGTTTCTAATTTAATAAGTTCTGTATATTTACTGAGTTTTGTGGTTAATGAAGTCTGGATAGTCATACGCCATAGAAAATTAACAGAAGTGCCATTGCTTTGTTTCCAAATTGTTATTTAAGAAGATGAAAGGCTTTTTTGTGTTGGTCCTTGATTGAAGGATATGATACTTTAAGAAATTTTACATGACAGAAGCAACTACATTCACTATACCAAGTTGGTAGTTTGATTAGTGAATTTAAGTAAAAATGTATATGGATGTAAATAACAATACATTTCAATTGAGATTTTTTTAAAAAGGACATGAAGTTGCCGTTTGCAAATTAGAAAGATTTTCTCCTTTCCTATTGGACATTGAGAAATGTATCTTTATATAGTCATGTGTGAGGATGAGGAAATTTACTGGGCACAAGATATTGCAAGACCATAAGGCCAATTTATGAGAAATATACCATTTCACTGCATCTCCAAGGAAATGGAGACAGCAATATAACCTGGTGTCTGGGAAGACCTGTGGAATTCCAACTAAAATATGTTAAAAATTTATTTCTGAAATTAAACTTAAATACTAGAACTACAACTTACCTCTAAATATTTTCTTTTCAGCTAATGAATCTGGAGCGTAAATGGCAGCATCATGAACAGAACAACTTTGTTATGAAAGAATGTATCCTTCAACAGTTAAGTTTGCAGTTTAAAAAGTGCTTAAATTAAAGTTCTTTGCATATGGAAGGTTTTGTTTGAGTTTGAGGAAAAAATGTTATCCAGGACATCAGTAAGAACTGTCTTGTTACTTTTCAAATAATACGAAGGGATCTGGCACATTTATCTATTGCGAGAGGTAGAGCCTTCGCTTAACTGATTGAAAGTGCAACACCTGCAGTACTGCCTCAGAACTGTTCTAGTGTTGGCCTGGAATGTATAAATCTGCAGCCTTCTGATTTGAAGGCAAAGGTTGCATACACTAAATCATAACTGACCTTTTTTCTTACAAAGTTAAACCTGCTCTCTGTTCCTAATTCTCTTTTATTACCATTCAGCCTTACTTCAACCATCCTGGTGCATTTGCTGCTACTATATTGAGAAATTGTTAAAAATATTTATCACTCTACGTGAAGAGCCCAAGCTGTTTTTAAGGCTGATTGTCAGAGCTAAAAGGCTGATCTACAGCAGCCACCTGGTCAGGTTTTATATTTCATATTCAACAGAAAAAAAGTTTATTAAGCAAATATATCACCCAAAGCTTCCTTAAATTCCAGTGTTGACATGTAATTTGGAGCTCAACTTTAGTTGTCACTATAATTTGTGTAACTATTTCCTGTTAGTGTTTTAGTCAAAAATTTACACAATTGTCTCCTAATATGACCAAACATTTGGGAAGGTATTCATTACACTCTGCTCCATATCATCCTTTGGAGACTTCCAAAAAGCATACAAAAATATCTCGAGTATATTGGCTAAATAAGATATTATAAACCACCATCTTTTAGTAAGAGATGATCTTATTCAAACATGTAAGATCCTGAGGGGAATTGACTGTTTCCCTTGTGGGTGAAACTAAAATAAGGCAGATTAAAATAATATCTCCCATTTATTCCTGATATGAGAATTATTTTCTCAACAGTTCATTGGTCTATTTTCTTTTCTTCAGAATAGAGGGAGCAGGATCATCAAATATTTTAAAGCTGTTGGATTTTGATTGATAGCAATCAAAAGGTATAGAGGATAGACAGGAAAGCAAAATGGAGGTCACAATCAGATCAACCGTGATCTTATTGAATTGGCAGTGCAGATTCAAGGGGCCAAATGACCTGCTTGTACTCCTAAACTGTATGGTTTGGAAGTTATGTGGCATCCCAATAACAGCAGAAACAAAGCTATAAATAACCAGAAATCACTTAAACACCAGCCAATGAGCAATAAGTACAATAAAATTAACAATAAACTTATTTCAAGGAATGTCAAACTTTTTAGGACCTATTTTGTTTTTACACAGATTCCTACATCCCTGAAAATTTATGAAATAAGCATGCATTTTTAAAAATCGCAAAGTTCATTTTTTTTGTTGCACATTACTGTTTGTTTTTCTATAAATAAAGCCATTGTTTGCTTGTAGCATGCAATGGTATCAATGGATTTGTTGCATTCATGCTGCTTGATATTACACTTAGTTTTACTGCTTGTCCTTTTCAATTGCAGTTTGTGTATTAATCAGTATTCTCCAGCTTCTTCTTGATGGTCTATTTTTATTGCCGTCAATAAATCTGCATTTAACTGTTTGATGATCTATCATTGTATTCATCAATCCTGTGATTGTTTCCTTTGTTAAGCATTTACCATTCCAATGTTTTTGGGTAAGCCTATTTAAGTCTCTTTTTCTTGTTTACTGAACATTTTTTTTTTCCTTGGCCTATTTGAAAGCATCAGTCAAAAACGTTTACTACTTCATTTGATGTTACTAATACTGATCAGAAAGTGAGGACTATTGCACCATAGGAGGCACATTTTGATTCAAAAGTTGGTCATGTGATTGAGGATGAAAGCTATAGACTACAGGAATGTATTAAAATGATGTATTCAGATGTGCAGGAAATTGCAAATGGATATCAGTATGGAGAAGTGCCAAGGTAATGATTTCAGGAAAGGTAAATAATGCAAGGGAATACATAAGTGTAGAGAAACAAAGAAATCTGGGAGTGTACACCCAGAATTACCTAAACATGGTGGGCTAGGTAGATAAGGTGGTTAAAATTATATTTAGTATAATTTTCTTTATTAGCCAAGGTTGGGGTGGGTTATGCGAGAACTGCGCGAAAACATTTGTTACACTGCAACAAACTTCTGGGGAAAGAAAAGGTACAGATGAAATGTCTCAGAATATTACTAATACTGGAGAATTATATTTACAAGAGGAGATATACTGACATTGTTTTCTTTGGAAGAGAAGGATCTAAGGGGAAATTTAATTGAGAGGTATAAAATTATGAGGGACTTAAGAGTTGATTGGAAAGAACTATCCCCTTGACCACAGAACATGGTAGAAGGCTAGAGATGATTTGAAGGTAAAGGTTTTCACTCACCAGCTAATGGGATATTTGGATCTCACTAACTATAAGTGTAGAAAATGCAGAAACCCTCATCATATTTAAAAAATACTTTGGTAATTACTTCAAATGCCGTAAGCTATAGGATTGAGGACTGAGATCTGTAAAATGGGACTACACTAGATAACTTTCAGCTGATACTGGCATGCCAAATTCCTGCATTCGGGGACATGAATTAAAATGATTCTCTAACATTTTTAGATTACATCACTGAATACGTTAACTGTAGGTGTCTCATAATTCTAACTCACTTCTGTAAACTGTAAGTTACAATTATGTTATTTCCTTAACTCTATTTAACAGTCATTGCTACAAAGGGTATAGAGAGTGACTACCAGCCAGTGGTGAAGAATGTGGCTAAACAACTTGCAGAGTTCAACAAAATGCTTCAAGAGGCTCTTCAAAACAGCAGAAATTGACCTAAACTTCTTCCTGACTAATCTGGAAGGACATTAAAGAATTTTTTTTTTCAATTGAGAAATTTTCAGAAGAGGAAAAGCTGATACTTTATAGTTGTATAATCATTTCTTAAAGCACAGTTGTATTTTTTTCCATTTTATTTTGCCCAGTATTTGATCTTTTATTGAAAGTATTTATTGCACGTAGGTTCTCAGCACCAACAATAAAACATTGTTCTAGTATATTTTGTTTTATATAGGTTTTGAACCTGAACTCCATGAGCTTCTAGATCCTGGGGAAATAGAATGCAAGATTGTAAGGTGTATGATCAAGCTTAAAAACAAGAAACAAGACCAACACTTTCCGTATTAATCAAATAATTAGACAGGCTCATGTTTTTGAAATACTTGGAAACAAAATAGTTAAGCTAGCAGTACAATAAGAGGAAGCCATTAGCTGAATTCCGTCTCGTGGTTACTTTGAGCCAATGATATAAGTGCTTCATAAAAACTATTTACTGCCTTGGAAGGTAGTTGATGATATGGTTAAGACTGCTTCTGTGTTGCACTTTGCATGCACCTGTCTTTGTATTAAGGAATTTGAGAAGGGACTTGTTGGACAACAGAAACTACTCTTTTTCATGTAATAGAGGATTTTGTCTCATCAGTTCTTTAATTTCCAATTAAATGTATCAAACAGCATTTGAGTTGCATATGTATTCAACATCTCTGAATTTGTTGATGACTGCAATTTACTTTTGTGAATTTTTTTATTGTGCACTGACAATTTAAACCTATTCTTGTGCTATTTAAGAAGTCCAGTGAAAATAATTGGAACAATTATGGATTTATTTTGTGAAGTGCTTTTTTTAAAAAACACATTTCATCACTTTATCTTTTCCAAAAAATAATAATGCTGTCAGCCATCAACCAGAGGTTTCAAGGGTGATAGTGGTGAAGTAAAGATGAATATCAGCAATGTGCATATGGAAACTGACTACCTATCAATGGATTGTCAGTAAGGGGTAGCATGAAGAGGAGGGAGTCTATGACAGCATTTTGGGTGCTTCAGAGCTAATGATGCAGAGAAAATCAGCCATCACTGGAGGTTCTTTGATTTTGATCATGTGGATAGGGATAGAACACGAGCAGGTCCACTAATCGAACAAAGGAGAAGTTGTGATGCAGAATGGTGTGGTCAACTGTATCAAAGACAACAAATAGGTCAAGCAAGATGGGAGATAATGCACTATATGAAAGATATATACTAGTAATCTTAAACATTACTGAGCTCTTCAGGAAATCAGGATCACAGCAAGAAAAGTGGGGTGTAAATTCACATTTTCTTCAATGATATGAAATGAAGAAGCCAATATCATAATTTATTTTCTACTGACATCAAAATGTCAATATTCATGTATCATTAATCAGAAGAAAAACAATTCATCAAACACTCATGGTTAGGACTGTTAAAAGGATGATGAGATGCCTCTGGTCCTTTGTACACCAGAGCTAATTACTTGCTTAGTACAGACCATGTAGATGATGGGTGGCATTCAGCAATGTAATATTTGCAGAACTGTTGTTCAGGTTACTTTTGTACGATAGTATTTCTTGAAGATAAGTTATAAAACCATACATAGAAGCAGATGTAGGCCCATTGAATCTGCTCTACCACATATTCATGGCTGATTTGATAACCTTCAATTCTGTTAGCCTGCCATTTCCCCAAAACTCTTGATACCGTTACTGATTTAAAATCTATCTCAGCCTTGAATATACTTAATGACCTGGTCTTGGCAATCCTCCTTCGTAAAAGATTCTACAGATTGACCACCCTCAAGAAGAAAATGTGTGACCCCTTACTCTGATATTGTGACTTTAGATCTAGACTATCCCACAAATGGAAGCAGTTTTCTGCATCTACTCTGTCAAGCCCCTTAATAAGGTTTCCTCTCAATCTTCAAAAGCCCAATCTGCTCAGCCTGTCCTCTCCAAAATCCTTCTATACCTGGAATCAATCTAATGAACCTTTTTGAACCTCCCTTCAATCGCCGAATATTTTTCCTTCATAAAAGGACCTGAATCATTCACAGTATTCGTGTAGTCTGATGCCAATGTCTTGTTTAGCAAGACCTTTTTTATACTCCACTGCCTTTTAAATAGATCAAAAGTCCATATGGTAGTAAAGACAGGAAGACATTATTATTTCCTTGCATACACAGGAAGGCAGGTTATTACCTGAGTGGCTATAAATTGAGGGAAGGACCCATACATTGAGACCTGGATGTCCTCGTCCCCCACTTGCTGAAGTTATGCATGCACATGCAGCTGTTGGCAAATGACATGTTCACCTTCACAGTGAGAGGGTTCATGTGTAGAAGCAGGGATGTGTCGCTGCAATTATGTAGAGCCTTGGTGAGACTATACCTGGAAAATTGTATGCAGTTTTGGCTTTCTTATCTGAGGAATGATTAGCTTGCTCTAGAGGGAGTGCAGCATAGGTTTGCCAGACCGATTCCTGAAATGATGGGGACCGAGTTTGAGGAGAGGTTGAATCAATTAGGATTATATTGACTGGAGTTCATATGAATGTGGAGGTATCTCACTGAAACCTATAAAATTCTAAAATAGGACTAGACAAGGTAGATGCAGGAAGTGTGGTTCCCCAAAGGATGAGGGCAAAGAGGTGGGGAGCCCAGAACCAGGAGACACACTCCAAGGATAGGGGTAAACCATTTACAACTAACATGTGTAATTCACTCCCAAAGAAAGCAGTCAACTGTAAAACATTTTATGATTTCAAGGAGTTGGATAAAGCACATGGACTATGGGATTAAAATGTATGAGAAAAGCAGGAACTGGAAATTGAATTGGATAATCTGTCATGATTGTAATGAGTGACAGATTAGGCTTGAAGGATTAAATACCCTACTGTTTATTCCCTATTACCTACTGAACTTGGATGCTAGCTTTTTGTGATTTATGCACAGGGATCCCCAAGTCCCTCTGTAAAGCAACATTCTGCAGTCTTTGTCAATTTACATAATATTCAGGACTTCTGTCCTTTCTGCCAAAGTACATAACCTCACAGTTTCCCATCCGTGAATCCAGCTACTACATTTTGCTCATTCACTTAACCTCACTATGTCCCTTTGTAGACTATTTGTGTTATCCTCACTACTTGTCTTCCCACTTATTTTTGTCATCCATAAATTTGGCAACAGGACATTCACTTGGTCTTCCGGTGTGGCGCTCCGCTAGCTACAGGTTATCATTTGAAAATGACATCCTTATCACAAATATTGGTCTTCTATTAGTTAGCCAATCCTGTATCCATGTTAATATATTATCTACAACACCATGAACTGTCATCTTATTAAATAGTATTTATCAAATGCCTTTGGAAGTCCAAATATATTACATCAACTAGTTCTCCCTTATCTATTGTTCTTGTCTTACCTCCTGAAAGAAGTTGAATAAATTTGTCAGGTATGTATCATCAAGCCATTCTAACTCTGCTTGATTTTATTATGTATTTCTAAATGCTTTGTTGTTACATCCTGTATACTATATTCTGGTATTTTTGAATGGGAGACATTAAGCTAATGGGCCTATAGTTACCTTTTTTTTATCTCCCTCCTTTCTTGAATATGGATATTACATTGGCAGTTTCCTATTCTAAGATTTCTTGGAACATTGTTATCAGACATCCACTATCTCTGCAGTTGACATTAGCTGAATTCTAGCTAAACAAATGCTACACTCAGTATGATTATTTGTGCTCTGAAGCCTTCAGATGGCAGCACCATTCAACTAATGGCTTAGCAGGAAGAGATAAAAGAAGCTTCTCAAAAATTGCTTCCTCTTTTAATAAATGTAACTAGTGATATCTAGTCAAAAATGCTTGATTACTCTTTGGTTTTGAATGAAAATAATTCCAACTTCCTCTTTTTTTTTATTCATGCATAGAATGTGGCCATCACTGCCTAGACCAGCATTTATTGCCCATTCTTAATTGCACTTGAGAAGCTGGTGTGAGCTTCCTTCTTGAACTGCTGCAGTCCATTTTGTTTAAGAAGACCCACACGACTTTACAAAGAGAGTTCCAGGAACTCGACCTAGCGACACTAAACAAACAGCAATTAAATTCCAAGTCAGGATGGTGAATGGCTTGGATGGGTATGCAGGTTGTTGTGTTCCCGTGTATCTGCTGCACTTCTAGATGGTAGTGGTCATCAGTTTAGAAGATGTTATCCAAGGATCCTTAGTGAAAATCTGCAATGAATTTTGTAGATGGCTCCTACAGAGCCTTGGTAGTGGAGGGATTAAATGTTTGTTGATATGGTGCCAATCAAATGGGATGTTTTGGTCTGGATGGTGTCAAGTTTCCTGAGTGTTGTTGGAACTGCACTCAACCAGACAAGTGGAAATATTCCATCACACTTATGACATGTGCTTTTCACATCAGGCTTTGAGGAATCAGGAGGTGAGTCACTTGCTGCAGGATTCCTAGCCTTGCACTTGTAGCCATTGTATTTATCTGGCTCGTCCAGTTCAGCTTCTGATTTTGTTTATTATTGTCACATGTATTGAGATACGGTGAAAAGTATTGTTACATCCTATCCAGGCAAATCATACCCTACACAAATAAACCAGGGTAATAGAACAGAATGCAGAATATAGTGTTATTACTATAGATAAAGTGCAGAGAAAGAACAACTCAAATATATTAGATGTCCATTCAAAAGATTGAAAGCAGTATTTTTGAATCTGTTGGCACACATTTTCAAACTTTGCATCTTCTGCCCAATGGAAAAGGGTTTAAAAGTGTATTGCTGAGGTGGGAGGGATCTTTGATTATGTTGTCTGCTTTTCTCAGGCAGTGGGAAGTATAGACAGATTCGATTGATGGACGGCTGGTTTGCATGATGGAATGGGCTGAATTCAAAACATTCTGTAATTTCCACCCCTGGTGGTTCAGTGGTTAGCACTGCTGCCTCCCAGCACCAGAGAACTGGGTTCAATTCCATTGTGCAACTGTGTGGAGTTTGTACATTCTCCTCATGTCTGCATGTTTCCTCTGAGTGGTCTGGTTTTCTCCACAATCTAAAGATTTGCAGATTAGGTAAGTTACCCATGCTAAATTGCCTCTCGTGTTCAGGGATGTGTAAGTTAGATATATTAGTCAGGGGTAAAAGTTGAGTAACAGGGTGGGATACTCCTCGGAGGGTTGGTGTGGACTTGTTGGGCTGAAGGGCCTGTTAGCAAGTTTTGAGAAGATTTGTAGCTCAGGTTGAGGTTCTGGATATAGGTTTGCTCACTGAATTGGAAGGTTTGTTTCATCACCATACCAGGTTACATCTTCAGTGAGCCTCCGGACAAAGCACTGCTTATGATTCCTGCTTTCTGTTAATATGTTTGGGTTTCTTTGGGTTGGTGATGTCATTTCCAGGATACATGAACATCAACTAGCCACAAAACAACATGACCCTCTCTCATTAGTATCCTTACATACAAATAAGGAAGCACACCATTTTGACTGGGACAACACATCCATCCTAGGACAAGCCAAACAGAGAGACACACAAGAATTCCTAGAGGCATGGCATTCCAACCAGAACTCTTATCAACAAACACATTGACTTGGACCCCATTTACCACCTCTGAGAAAAAGAGGAAATGACATCACCACAGGAAATGACATAAGAAACCCAAACATATAAATAGAAAGCATGAATCATTAGCAGGGCTTCATTCAGAGCCTCACTGAAGATGTTACCTAGTATGATGTGAAACATCTGAAAATGAACCTTTCAACTCAGTGAGCAAACCTACATGAAGGGCCTGTTTCCACAATGTAGGGAATTCTATAATTGCAAATATAGTAAGGGGCTGTGTATGCAGCCTTGTGGAGCACCAGTGTTGAGGATTATCATGGAGAAGATATTGTAGCCAATCCTTACAGAGTGCTATCTGTGGGTCAGGAGGTCGAGGATCCAGCTGCAAAGGAGAAAGCAGAATCCTAGGTGTCTAGTTTGAAGATGAGTTTGGTCAGAATTATAGTGTTGAAGGTGGAGCTAAAATCAATAATTAGGAGTCTGACTTAGGTGTCCTTGTTATCCAGGTGTTCCAGGGATGAGTATAGGGCTAGGGAGATGGCATCTGCTCTGAACCTGTTGTGATGGTAGACAAATTGTAGTGAATTAGGGCAATCTCGGAGGCTGGTGTTGATGTGTGTCATTACTGACCTCTCGAAGCCCTTCGTAATGATGGATTACCAGATGGTAGTCATTAAGGCATGCTACATGATTTTTTTTGGCACCAGGTTGATGGTAATCATCTTGAAGCATGTGGAAACTCACATCAGAGTAAGGAGAGCTTAAAGATGTCAGCAAATACTTCCACCAACTGGCCTATGTAGAATCTGAGTGCACAGCCAGTTGAGAAACACTCAGATTAACTTCTTTGGTATGCTCTCCTGTACACCCTTACTAATGAAGTCTGATGGTAATGGCAAACTCATTTACATTGGCTGCTGAGTTCTCTAATATGGAAAAGTCCACTGATTCCAAGCAGGTATTTCAGAGGTCATCCATTACCTCAGATCAGCACTGTATGACTTTCTGTACCAGATCCTCATGCTTCAATTTCTGCTTGTAAGCTGGGAGAAGGAATGCAGTCTTATGGTCTGATTTGCCAAAGTTCAGGCAGGGAATGGAGCAGTAAGCATCTTTGATGGTTGTGTAGCAATGGTCCAGGGTGTTTGGGCCTCTAGTATGACAGCAAATGTGTTGATGGTATCTTGGTAGCACACTCTTTTAGGTTGACCTGGTTGATGTCATCAACTATGATAAATAAGGCCTTGGGCTATTCCATCTCAAGGCTACCTGTGATGGGGTATATCTTATCAAGTGCACTCTTCACTTTTACATAGGGTGGGATGCAAACTGCTGTCAGGAAAGGTCATACCTGTGGCAGAGAGTAGGGACAGTCCCTTACCGTTAGATATTCTAGGAGTAGCAGTGACTCACCAGGGTCATCATGTCTCAGCACCAAGAGGTGTTAGGAGGCAGACACCTCCACACTTTACCTTGCCCGAGGATGCCTGGTAGTCTGCCCAGTTAATTGAGAAACCCTCAGCTTGTAAAGTACAGTCAGGTGAACCTTGTCTGTATAAAACAGTGCACACAGCAGGTTGTCAATTTTCTTTGATAGGTGAATCTATCTTTAGGTCTGCCCAGCTGATTTTCGGTGATTTTTACATTTTCCATTAATATGCTGAGTAAAGGGGCCTTGAAACCATGTTGTTTGAGTCTCACCCGAAGACCTGTGCATCTCCCATGTTTCCAGGGTAAGCGGCTGCTTCTAGTCAGGCCCAGGAGTTCAGTGTGAGTAGTCTGCTGTTCAATGGTAATCCCCAAAATGTTGGTAGAGGAATCAATGATGGTAACGCTACTGAATATCAAGGTTGATAGTTAGCTTATCTCTTGTTGGAGATGGTCATTGCCTAGCACTTGTTCAGCTCAAATGTTAGTTTTCACTTAGCCCCAAACTGGACATTGACCAGGTTTGCCCGAAACATCAATTTTCCTGCTCCTTGGATGCTGCCTGACCTGCTGTGCTTTTCCAGCACCACTCTAATCTTGACACTGACCAGGTCTTGCTTAATTTGGTATAAACAACTTGCCTACAAGAACACTTTTTTTATTTCTCAATTTAAATGGTCATTTATGTGATAATAGTTGGAAGAGGCAACTAGAAATTACTCCCAAACGTTTGCAAAGAAAATCTGTTCTTTTTTACAGTGCAGATAAGGATGCCAGCTGGTATAGTTATCAGCAAGTTTACATTTCGACTTGCATCAGCAACTTGCAATGGGCTGCGTCTGAACTAAAAATGATTACATGATTCGAAATGTCTTTCTTTACTTGAGAAAAGCGAAGAACAATTGAATAGATCCGTTTGTTGAACAAGATTGACCAGAATCAAATACAACGTGGTCAAGATTCTTACTGGTGTTTTTTGCCTTACTTAAATTCTTTTGCTTCTCCCATCCATGTATCCCATTCACGCTTGAGTACAAAAAGGGTGGTGGTTTGGAAGTTGCAAGGGCAGCACGATGACCGAACATGCAACATACTTTCATTTTAAAAGTTTTGGTCAAGCTCTTGTCCGGCCAAAGTAAAGCATCCGTGAAAGTTTTTTGTTGTTTGAAAACCGAACAGTATTTTCAAGTTAAAACTACATTCAATCGTTTTTGTGAATGGGCGATGTTTCGAGTATTTCTCATTTTTTTCACTCTTGAAGGAGAAGCCACTGTTTTAATGAAACCTGGATGATCCTTTGGTTTTGTTTTAAATAATACACCTCCTGTCTAAAGTTTCGTAGAGCAGTATTTACAAATTTTATCGATAGTCTTCCTGGTCGCTGTTGATAGTTCTCCTGTCAGAGTATATGTATGTGTGTGTGAGCTGCAACTCCTGCCTCTTGCACTCCGATTCCCACAGGAAACAGGAAAAAGGAACAGCCATCGACTCCCTGGCATTGAGTAACCCCGAATCCGCCTTATTTGAACTGGATTTGGGAATAATCAGCGAGACTTTTGATCCCCTCGATCGCAATATTTAAATTGTTCGTTAACAGCTGTCAACGAGGACTCCGCCACACGGAGAGCAAGTGATCTAAATCGTTCAGTTTTAGGAGTAACGGAAGAAGAAAAGACAGCGATGTGAAGGTGATTGGGAGCTCCGGGAATCCAGTCATGGATTTATTAGCAATATTGATAATTCAGCTTTACTATTTGTCAAATTCAGGTAAGACCGGTTTACATTTTTTTAGGATTGAGCCGATGAAAACACATCCAAAATCCTACTTCTTAAAGATGAAGGTGAATTTGCTAAAGATATATTCCGTTGAGAGTGATTCAAGAAGTGCGTTTCAATTGTTAAAGAACATGCAGTGAATATTTCACAAACACTTGAAAAGAGGCGGAGGGCCCGTTAATGTAAAAGAGATTCTGTTGAAAAAAGTATGTATGTTCGAAGGAAATTCCTTTCAGTCTTTTTTAAAGGTTAATTTAACTCCAGGACGTTCTGTTCGTGTATAAATTGGGAAGCGAGTCATATTGGTTACAAATTTGGAGTAAACGCTTTGATAGTACGCCTTTCTCTGCAATTTAAAAGGTGCCTAATTTTGTAAGGTGAAACTTTACACCGACTTTTAGCTCGACATGCAATATTGACAAAAGAATATGTTTTACAGTAACGTTTTAATGGAATTGCAATCAATCTCCTCGTTTTAGCAAATCTCAACAGGCGAATCGTGGCACTATTATCACGGTTTAGTGTTGCTTTTGTTTATTAAATATACATTTGACTGGGTCGCTTACTAACTATCTAGTGTTCATTATCAGGACCAATATTTCAAAAAAATCGATTATCTGACATTATTGTTTCATTTTTTAAAAATCGGTTCTTAATTACAACATACAATACAGTTTTAGACAATGCGTGCAGTTTCCCAATGCGGTCATTAGTTAGCTGTAGTTTATGCTCCCTAAATAGTCAGATCACTTGCAACTTACATTGTTTCCTTGTTCGATAAACCTGCTATCGACGTAAGACAATTCAACTTGTGTGCTTTTTTTTAAACGATTGAGTACAACTACAACTTTTTAAAGTACGTTATTGGCTAAAAAGTGCTTTGGGATATTCTAAGGATGTGGATGATGCCTTAAAAAGAAAATTCCTTCTTCTCTCACACAAACATTTCTGCTTAAATATTTTGCATATTGGGCTTTAAGGTCTTTTGAAAGGTCTTTCGCAACAGGTTAAGTTTAAAATCATATTTAATGTTTGCGGGTGATGCTTATAAAACCATATTTTTACTGCCATCAATAAAGTGCCCTGAAATTGTGTACTCCTTGATCCAGGGCACTTTCTAATACTGACAAGGCACTTGTAATAATGTTAGGTAATTCTAGCTGAGCATTTTAATGTTGAAGAACCATCAAGTGATAAATGGTTTGGAGATGAAAGTGTTCCATTGATCTTGCTAATCTTGTCCTTTGTGATGGTCGAGGTCATAGACTGGGAGGTGCTGTCAAAGGTAGCTATAATATTGATGATACAGAATGGATGTTAGAGTGGATGTTGAGTGTTGGTGTTGCACCAATTGGTTTCTGACAATCATAATTAACATCCTTTATGGCATATTCCAACCATTGGTGACTTTGATATACATCAAGGAATAATCTTAGTATTGCTTATTCTTTGTCATAGTTGGCCAAATGTTTCTTCAAAGTTGAAAGCAACTCCTATCTGACACTGGACTTTTATATCTTTGTGTAGATCATGGTTGTAGCAAAATTTACAGCAATTCACTCGTCAGTTTATATTCTAAAATTGATTTTAATTTATTTATTGTCACATGTATTTTGTTACAAAATACAGTGAAAAGTATTGTATACTGTCACCTCTCTCTGTTGCCATCTCAAAGCACAGAAAAATAAACTAAAACATAGAATATAATGGCTGAAGAATAAAGAAATAAAGAAAAAATGTTCAACTTTACAATCCTCCTTGTTAAGTGCTTCGCAATGGGTCAGGGGCCTGGTGGCCAGGCATGAATCCCTTCTCTGCATTGCCACCACTGGAAGGAAAGTCACCACTCTTCAGTGCCATCTCGTCTCCACCAACACCCTTCCCACTCTGAGTCCTCACCGGATCTCACCAATACAGACACCACCAATGCTGCACTGGCACAAGCTCTAATCTGACACTGCCAATGAGTCTGCTTCGGTCCCACCTTGCCAATGCAGCCATTGCTGATGCCGAAAGTATCATACTGGTCCCAAACTCACCTCCACAATCATGAGTCCGTGCTAGGCCTACTTGCTGCCACTGATGCTGTTGCTACAACCAAGCTCTTCAAAAAGAGGTAAACAAAATAAAAGAGAAAAGCAAACAAGAAAAGAGAGAGAAATAGTGGACAGAAAGGACAAACCTTGGGCTCATAAGCCCTACTCCACGGCTATCTTACTGGAATTGATACATGTGAATCCATGATGTGAGTGTTCATGCCTCCTTTCCTCACCTTGAAGATGATGAAAGGGACAGCAATTAATGGCATTACA
The DNA here is from genome assembly GCF_047496795.1 of Chiloscyllium punctatum. Lineage (NCBI taxonomy): Eukaryota > Metazoa > Chordata > Chondrichthyes > Orectolobiformes > Hemiscylliidae > Chiloscyllium > Chiloscyllium punctatum. The sequence continues at coordinate 130,516,786 of NC_092740.1, forward strand.
TTCGATCTGCTTTTTTGTGGACAGGACACTCCTGAGCAATCTTCAACATGAAAGGATAGACATCACTGTTGTAACTTCACTGAAATACTTTGATAAAGATAGTGCAGCTAGTTTTGCCTTGCAAGGCTTACTCCACATGGTTATCATGTTATTGACACCCACAGGCTTTGCTGATGTGAATTGGCTGACTACCAGCATCACTGAAAGTAGGTATTTCAGGAGATGGTGGATTGTGACCATCCATTGGCTGAAGATAATTGTAAATATTTTGACCTTGCCCCAGAATTCTCAGGTCCACTTTGCTGAGAATAGGATGTTCATTACTTCTACTTCTCCTGGTTATTCACCAGTATTCTCAGTAAAACGTGGTGAGAACTTAGATCTTACGCATTGACTGTGGGACTGCAGAGACATGTCTATAACTTATTGTATTTTGCAGTTAGTGTTTAGTTCCCATTTCTGTCATTTATCTTTCGTCCTCTTCACTTCCTTGGCACCAAATCTATTCTTCTCTGTAGCAACTATCTGTTGGCTAACCAGACTGTTTGCATACTTGATTTATATCAGACTCCAAGAATGAGTTTCCTGCATATCCTTCACTGAAATCGCCCATATCCACCTCTCTGTCATTTGCCTCTGACATTTCCTCAGCTTATTTTCTGCTGAAACCTTCATCTATTTCTTTGTTACTTGTAGATGTGATTATTCTAATGCACTATAGGTAGTCCTTCCATATCCTATGGACATTAAATGCTATGCTGTCCATGCCTTAACTTTAACCAATATCTGGTCACCCATCGTCCATTTGCTTGCTGATCTACATAAGGTTCTATTCAAGCAGAACCTCAATCTTAAAATTTCTGATTCTTTTTTCCAAATTCTTCCAATGGTCTCTTCTCTCCCTCTCTGTGTAATTGTCTTCAGTGCTAGAATTGAATCCTCACCTTCTGCCCTTCCATCACCCTCCCCCACACCCTGCACCAATCTCTGCATGCTAAAAATTCTGGTCTCTTCAGCATTCCAGTTTTAATTGCTTCAACATTACCAGAGATGTCACAAGATGCTTAAGCTGTTAGTTCTATCATTTCCTCCACTAAGGTCTCTGCCCCTTTTCCTTCCTTTAAGACATCACAAACTACTATGTCTTTGACCACTATACTGATCACTTGACCAAATATTTTATGGAACTCAGTGTTAAATTTTGTTTCAGAACACTACTGTAAAATACTTTGGAACATTTTATTGTGGTAAAGGCATTATATAATGTGAGTTATACTACATAGATCAGTGTAGTTTCATGAAGCTGCTATGTCTTTCTAAGGCATGTTCTTTTGCACTCCCTCCTCAACCAGGGTAGGTCTCTCAGCTTGATGGCAGATGAAGAACATTGGAATTGAAGTATCTCAGACACTGTCTGTTCTACCTCTCTTAGATCTTAGACTGCTTTGTATCTTGACTCCATCCCCCTACATGGATTTCTGTATCCCTTAACATTAAGACCTTAAGACATAGGAAGAGAAGCAGACAATTCAGCCCAAAGAGTCTGCTTTGCCATTCAGTGAGTTGATCTAATAATGCTCAACTCTATTTTCTGCCTTTTGCCTATAACCCTTGTTTACTTCACAGATTAAAAATGTATCTATCTCAGCCTTCTATATACTTCATGACCCCATCCTCTATAGTCCTTTATAATAAAGAATGCCACAGAATCACTACCCTCTGAGGAACGAAGTTCCACCTCATCTCTCTCTCTCTCTCTCTCTCTCTTAAATGTGTGATGCTTTATTCTAGGATGATGTTCTTTAGTCCTAAGCTCTCCCATAAGCAGAAACAACGTTTCCACATTCACCCTTTCAAGGCTTCTAAGAATCCTGCATGTTTCAATATGCTCAGCTTTCATTCCTCTAAGCTCTAATGATTAAAGGCTATACCACTAACCAACCCCTCCATCCTTCACGTCAACCTAGTGAAATGTCTCTGGACTACCTCCAATGCCTGTATATCTTTTGTAAAAAAGGACCCAAGACTGTTCAAGGTATTCCAGCTGTGGCCTAACTAGCATTTTGGATGTTTATAGCAAAACCTCCATATTTTTATACTCCATTCCCTTTAAAATAAAGACCAATATTTCATCTGCCTTCCCTATTACCCACTGAATTTGGGTGCTAGCTTTTTGTGACTTATGCATGAGGACTTAGCATATCCCTCTGTGCTGTCGCATTCTACAGTGTCTCTCCATTGAAAATATTCAATGCTGAATTCTTCTAGCCAACATGTATGATCTTACATTTTCCCATGTGATATTCCACTTTTGCCACTTGCTTATCTATATCCCATTGCAGATTCTTTGTTATCCTTTCATAACAAAATCTAACAATCTCAGTTTTGAAATTTTCAATTGACCAACTGCCTCAATAGCTTTTTGACAGAGGGAGTTCCATATTTCCACTAGCTTTTGTGTTATTAAAGTGTTTCCTGACATCACCGTTGAATGCCCTGGTTCTTAATTGAATGTTCTGTCACTTGTTCTGAACTGTTCTTCACACCACCCCTCTTCCACAAACAGAGGAAATAGTTTATCCTTAGATACTCTATCAAATTCTTTAAAAATCTTAAACACTACAATTAGAACACCCTTAATTGTCCATACTGACGGGAACATCTAGTTTGAAATGTGATTTAGTATTGTAAGTAAGATCGAAGTTATCAAATGAATAAAGTAATACATATCCTTTATCAAACTCTTCCTGTATGTTTGAAGAGCTAAGCTGTTAAACACTACAATACCTCTTCAGTGGTTGATCAGGAATTAAGTTCTTTAATGATGTAAAAATTCTGTCAAATTTCCAACGGACTAGCATTTATTAACAGGATATAGAGATATAAAGTTTCAGGCTTGGAAAGAAGTCCTTCAGCCCATTTTGTACATGCTGGCCACCAAGCACCTATCCACACAACTGCCATTTTCCAGAACTTTATTGGTAGGCTTCAATGCTACGATGCTTCAAGTGATCAATTGAATGGTAATTTGTTAGTTTCAATGTAATTGTGTTTAAAATTTTATATCTTCACAAATACATTGTGTCATTTCTTTTCTGTATTTATAATGGAAAACTGCCCAATTAAATTTATCATGCTAAATTAATATACCTTTGCACTAGTGGAGTTGTTATAACCTTTTGTTAATGATTTGGACATTATTTCTTCTAATTTCTGCAGAATCAGAAAATTACAGTAATTTATATCTCAAATAAGATAGGAATCATTTTGCAACTTTTCTATGAAAGAATAAGACCACCTCAAAAAAATTCATACTCCACTGAAATCGCTGCATTAGTTACTCAAAATAGTTATTTACAACTCTGAATAATTTAATCTTTTTAAACTTTTTTTTGTATTTCATTAGTTGTGAAGCACTTTGAGATGCTTGGTCAAAGAGGTCAGTTTTAAGGGCTATCAAAGGACAAGACAGCGATTATGTAATGGAAAGGTTTAGGGAGGATATTCCAGAACTTAGTATGGATGGCTTTGAAAATGAGATGAGAATTGTATTAGAATTGTAACTCTATGCCTTGAGCCATGATCAGGCCTGCCTCCCAGTTTAACTTGCCTAAATTTCAACTAAAGGGAACAGGTCCAAGGGCATATAATTTTGGTCCATTGAATCTAATCTAACTCTAATGAAAGGAAGGAATCTTATCATGTACGTTATCCTTTCCTGATATGGTCTAATCTATTCCAGAAGTAACACCTGCCACCTGCCTCTAAATGGCTTCTGTTTTCTTCAACAAAGGATCCCCTCACATTGTGGTCAGTAGGGCCCTCAGCTGTGTCTGGCCCATTTCCTTCATTTCTGCCCTCATCCCTTCTCCTCCTTCCACAACAGTGATAGATGGTGGTCACTTTCAACCACCAGTCTCTGAGTTCAAAGATTCATCCTCTGCTGTTTCTGCCGCCTCCAGGCAGATGCCACCACCAAGCACATAACCCCCTCTCCTCCACTGTCAGCATTCCACAGGGACTGTTTCTTTGTTGCCCTCCATGCCCACTCTTCATCACTCGTAATATTTTCTTACTGTTCCATTGCGACTTCTCATGTAATTGCAGAAGATGTACCACTTCCCCATTTACCTCCTCCCTCCTTCGTGCCCAAGGCCTCAAACACACCTTCCAAGTAAATCAATGTTTTACTTTACTTCTTTCCATGTAGTTTACTGTACTCACTGCTCACAATGTAGTCTACACGGGGGAGACTAAACTCAGGCTCGTTGGCTGCTTTATGGAGCACCCCTGCTCTGCTGATAGGAATGACCCCAACCTTCCAGATCCTTGTCAACTCAATAAACTGCCTTGCTCCATGCAAACTTTCCTTCCTGGGTCTGCCCCAGAGTTCCAGAGAAACACAAGCTAGAGGAACAGCTAAGTTTCCACTTACAGCTTCTAGAAACGCACTGAATTCCACAACTGCAAAGCATGACATGTGTCCTTGATTTTTCTTACGTTCTTCACTACCTGCCCTTGCTTCATTCACACAGACACACACACACGTATACATTCTGTCCTTTCTTTTTCTCTCTCTCACTTGAATGCATGCACACACACACACACACACAGAGTCATGTCATGTTTATGTCTTGATCACTTTGCTTTCAGCAGATTGGACCCAATTTCTCCTTTTCACACCTTCATTTACACCAATTTTACATCTCTTTTGCTCCTTAATCCCATTAACGATCCCTCCTTCCAATCTGTTGCACTTGCTCCCCTTCCCTTTCCCCCTCTGTCTACAAAACAAGAAAGCACAATTTTTCAACTCCTTTCAGTTTTGAGAAATGGCCATATTGGATTCGAAACAGCGACTCTGTTTCTGTCTTCACAGATGCTGCTAGACCTGCTGAGTTTCTCAAGCACTTTCTGTTTTTATTTAAGATTTCTCAAAATTGCAACGCTAAATAGAAGAAGAGTAGAGGGATAGGACATCTTTCAATGAGTGTCTAGAGGTGTGATGAGCTAGATGGCCTCATTCTTCGTAGCTTTTTGCAATGAGATTATATGAACAATTTGGAAGATGAATTGGAATGAGTATAGAGCGCTCAGGAGGAACAGGTGAGTTAAACCAATGAAAATCTTGATCGAAAGTTATCCTGATCTCTTATCCCGGTGTCTATTTTAGACTCATTGATAGAGACTGATTGCAATGATTATCAAAACACCAACATTTTTGTATCATATGAAGACCAGAATGATTAAGGGTGAATTAAATGGACCTTGGTGTTTTTATTCTAATAATTCTAAATTCTCATGTAGAAGCATGCATGGTGGAAGAGGAGGCTTTATTGAAGCTTTTGGCAGTAGAGAAGAACTACTTTTCTAAAAGATATTCAGGGCTCTTGACATACTTTTGATGTTTAATTTTAATTAATTTTGTGAAGAATTTAAAGCTACAAAAATAGCTAACGGTAATTTCCTTTGAGAAGTGCAATTTCTTGTGCCCAATGAACTTAAGGAAAACCTTTATAAACAAAAAAAACTTTTTTTTAGCATTTTCCAGTAATAATATTTCAATAAAGTTTTTAAAATTTGAAAATGCTTTTCTATTTAAAATTAACCTTGTACGTGATGGGATAGCCTAGCTTTCAGTGTCTTCTTTCCAAGATCGGAGAACAGTTAAATAAAACTGACTTGTTCCAAGGAAACTGCTGCATATAATCTTTCTTGTACAGGTTGTTCAGGAAGTGTTTGAATGTTAAGGGAAGAAGAAAAAAAGAATCTTCTTCCTATAGCTCTTGTACAACATCTGCACACCCTGAAGAACCTTATAAGCCAAAAAGTATTTTTGAAATTTTTGAAGCACATAGTGATAATTTTCACAACAATCTGCCATAAACAGAAATGCTATTATGGCTGAGTAATCTACTTTAGCAGTTTCCATTTATAGATGAGTATTAGCAAGGGTTCTATGGAGGATTCCCTGGCTCTTCATTTCAAATATTGCTTTGGAATTTTTTTACGTCCACGTAAAAGGACAGTCAGCACCTTGTTTAAGAAACCATCTGAAAACTGGCACTGCCAACAGTGCAGCATTCCCTTAATGCTGAAGTAAAGTGCCAGTCCTGATATTTGTGCTTATGTCTTTTGGACATGGTTTGAAATTAGAACATTTTAACTGAATTGAATGTGCTGCCTACTGAGCTATGGCTGACACGTGAAGTGACTAACATGGGAATATGTAAAGTTGACAGGTAGGGAAAGAACAGACTCCTTCATTAAATCTGGCCCTCATCTCAAGGTCTAACATAATGTACCCCAATTCCGAAATTCACCGTCTCAATTATCTAATCTTCTTGGAAAGATTTTAAAAATTAAAGAAAGTAAGGATCAAAAGGGAGAAACTGCTCTATGAAATGCCTCTCCAATCCTCTTTAGTGATTACAATCAATCCAGGCATTTGCATATACAATGAATTTACTGTTGAAGCTTTAACAATTTTCATTTTGGCGCAACAGCTTCACTGGTGACAATTTATTTTTTATATTCCATTCTACATATTTGTGTTATTTTTGTTTTGTTTTCCTTCAAGTATTATTTCTAACAATTTCACTCTATCTTGTGAACATTTTTCTCATTGTGGTCTGTGCTTTACTCTGTCCAACATTTTCTGTCATTATTTCTATAAACGTAAACTCCTTGCGAGCTTTTCTGTGTTTTTATGTCATTCTGATGTTTCTTTGTAAAACACTTCCCAGTGGTCCTTTCCCTTTACTGATATAATTAATAGAGCTGATCTTTCAAGGACACTTTCTTAGATCCCTCAGCTCCCATCTCAAATCATTCCTGCTCAAGTTCTCTGCTACATACCCACTGCTCTTCTCAACTTATGTGATTTGAAGAACACTTTGTTCCAGCATAGCAGGGCAGTAATGTGAAAGCAGCAATACGTTGTATTGCTAATCAGGGTTTATTAAGAATGAGTGGGGTCCGGGAGCACTGGTGCAGGTCAAAAGATCGGCACAATCAAACACAAGTCTAAAGATTGAGAGCAAATATCTAACCAGAATCAGTTTCTAGAGAGACTCTCAGAATGACTGTGGACTCAATTAAATCTACTTCTGGATTTAGGAACCAATTTAGCCTTTTATTTAGGAACCAATTTTGCTTTGTATATGTTCTTTCAGTGCAGTAGTAATTTTCAAGCTTAAAATAATATGTTTTGTTTTCTGAAATGCAAAGTGTGTCAAACTGATGTCAGTGTGCGTTGTCAAGGAAATCAAGAGAATTTTTCACTTGATAAAACATAACTACAGTTATAGCTTAGTTAAAGTTCAGACCTTTTGCTTGTCTATTTTAAATCTGAACAATGAAGGACTTCAGCCATGAGAAATTAAATAAGCCAATAATGGCTACAGCCAACAGGAAGGTCTATGTTTATAATGGGTGATGTTTTGTAGTACATTACATAAATCTACTACTCCATTATTTAAAATTTTAGGTACCAGAATTCACTGCAGCATATATTCCATAGAAAGGTTTCTATCCATTCCTTTATGTTTAAAACTTTCAAAAGTAATACGATTTGTATTGTATATTCCATTGACTATTTCCTGCTACCAGTTGAGACCTATAAGGCTCCTGTGTAAGAATGACCATGGGACTTGACATCACACAAATGCAATTTCCTTATTCTTGTAGCCTAAATATATCCATGTGGGAAAAAAAAACAAATGCCTCATATTGTTCCAAGGTTTGAAATAAGTCACTTTTAGTTTATTGTGTAACTAGCTTTTAAAATCATCCAGATAACATCTACGTATGTTTCCTTCTATAGTTCCAAAGAAAGCCTGATGCATTACAGGTAAAATTAAACATCTGGATCTACTTTTCAATACACCTTCTGATCTCAAATGTATTGTCCAAATAAATAAAACTGACATAAACCATAAAAGCATTAATCCACTTTATGTTTGGCTGTTCAGTATTTATGTTATAATTCAGGGTCCCTTCAACCTCCCTATGCACTACAGCTTCACTAAATCACCATAAAATTTCTTTCCTTACACATTTGAATTATGTCTTGAACCACCATTATGTCATTTGTGAGCGATAGAAGTTGCACATCTGATTTTAACAAAAAGTACTTTTTCTACCTTTTTTCACAAAGGCTGTGCACTTTAAAGGATGAATACAGGTTTCAGGTTAAGATTTACAAGACGTTAAAAGCAGCACCTCAAAAATGTATTCAAAGATTTTCCAGTAAGGTGTATAGGTTTTTATAAGCAGTAATTGCTTCCAGTTAAACATTTAGATGAAGCTCAGCTCTCATTTGGTTTCAGTATTTTCTGGATAAATTTAGTCACTCTGTTGTGATTTTTAAGATATGAAGTTATTCTTAGAAATTTAAATTTTTGTTCTAAAGTGACAGAAATTCTTCTATTTGATAAACATTTACAGAGATTCGTTCATCAATTTTGCCAATAGTAACACTTGTCAATATTGCTTGAGAATCGCAGCATGGAGGAAGTAAAAACCAATGTAAAAGAAATGATGATCTGTGTAAAGAATGGGGACTTGCAGCATGTTCAGCACTTCCTCCATCTCCATTCTTTAAGCCTTTTTTTAACCTGCTGTAGTCTTGGAATTAAAAATTGAAGGTTTCAGGCCATCATTGACTTGAATCATCTCAGATTAAGAACAGTATGGTGGAATTTTCTTTCGGAGCTGAAATTAGTGAAACACATTCATATTGCAACATGAAGCCCAACCCGAAATCTACAATCTTCATGAATCAGCGCAGTCACTGATATATCATGAAGAACAATGCGATTGCAGGCTCTTTTACCCTTTCATTGCATGAAATCAAATGGATGCTGTTGGAGAATGTGATATAAATTTTGGACGTGATTGATTTTTCACAGAGATAAAGGGATAAGAACTTTGCTTTTGGTATTATCATTGGTCGCCTGTTAAACACCATGTTCAATATTCATCAACAGAACTGTATGTCAGGGGTGCTTAAAACAAATGGCAGATCCAATACCACTAATACCATTTGCAAGGAGAATTTCTAACCCAAAATGTTTCATTGTTGTCATTATTAAAGTGATTTATTTATTCTTGGCAATTTCATCTAAGGTTGATCCTTAAATAAGGAAAGAGAGTATGCTAATCCCGTTTTAGTCAGAATATTATCCTTTTGGGCTAAGGACAAAATGCCAATTATATGAGTCATAAGTTTTGCTGTTGCCGCATCAGCAAAATGACCAAGTAAGGCCACCTTTGGGTCTACATCTGTCAGAGTAATTTAATGTATAGCACAATACATTGCTTTGAAAGGTTTAACAGATGGTCAAAGCCTAAGTCCTATGCATTACCACACCTGGGACAATTTGGGCAATGGTCACATGACATTTTACAACTAGTCTGTATTCATAGTTTTTCAGTAACAAATCTTTGAAAGCTGATCACAGACAGGGATTTCATGACCTTGAACCAGGTTCATATTCCCCATTCATTTGTAAATTGATCTTCCAAGATAAATTTTTCAGGTGTGCCTTAAAATTCTCTCACTGCTACCTTCCTGGAAATATAAACATTATTTATATGGTGATAACAAAACCTCTTAGTATCTGCTGCATAACTGACATAAACAAGATGTACACAGTTGAGACTAAGGTATTATATCATTCTTTAGAATAAATCTTAACAGCTTCTAGCAAGTTTCAGTTAAATGATTTATCAGCAGTTCACTGAATAAAATATGCACTTCACAAATATTTATATGAAAGACAAGAAGAATTGCTGACCTTGAAGCACCCCTTCCAATAGTGGCATAATACACTGATGAATACTGTCTTTAAAACTAACTGAAAGCAGACAAGGCCATTTCAGCAACACACTTCTGATAAACTGCCCTGGGTAACAAGGTGAAGAAATCTGGATTTACTCAAATGGTTGTCAGTGAGAAGAGCCTCATGCATTTTCCCAAACGAAGAACACAAATGTCCACATGTTTCATTAACATTGCATCTTGGAACATCTTTAAAGACTATTTTAGAAAAGAAATACTTTCAGGGATTTCTTCTGGGTAGTTTCCAGCTGACTGGCTCCATCTGCATATTGCATGTTGCCACTTAATAAAGTTAAACGTTTTAATGTGAGGGAACACACAACATTCTTCTGAGTTATTACGATCTGTGAATAAAATAAAGGACTGATTAACATTACAAAACTTGCTCTAAAATGTCCACTCAGCTCCCAATGGCCTAGAACATCTCAGCAAAATCAATTCAAACTTATCATTGAAATTTCTAAAATTTCTTTCACAGAACAAACTGAAATATAATTAACTTTCTGAGTATTATTTACGCCTTTAGCTTGGCACTGAATTTGTTTAATAATAATTTTGGTGAGATTTGAATTGTTGCTTCACATTGATATCATTGTGCATGAGAAACCTGTAAATAACTTTGGTTAGACCATACTTATCCTAAGAACAGTTCTTGTCAGTATATAATACAAAGGATATGGAAGCTATATGAATATAAATGGATATGGAGATAGTGGAAGAAATAAATTACTAACATGATATCTGAACTGAGAAGTTGTTGCCATCAAAAAAAAATGCAGGCTTTGTCTTTTTCTCCACAGAGAAGAGAAGCCTGAGGAATATCATGATAGAGTTTTTTAAAATTATGAAAGTGTTTAATATAAGTGAAACTAAGGTGAAGGACAACAAACAAAAACAAAAACAAAAATTACTTGAAAAATTCAGCAGGTCTGGAAGCATCTGTGGAGAGAAAGCAGAATTAACATTTTAGGCTCCAGTGACCCTACTTCTGAAGACCTGGTGAGTTTTACCATGGCTAATTTTCCCATGGGCAATCCACCTTGTCTAGATATCGCTGGTCTTTGTGGACAGTTTAGCATGGTCAAGCCTTCACTAAAACAAAGAAGCCAAAGAACTCTGGATGCTGGAAATCAGAAACAAAAACAGAAGTTGCTGGAAAAACTCAGGAGATCTTCAAAAGAAGGGTCACTGGAGCCTAAATCTTAATTCTGCTCTCTTTCCACAGATGCTTCCAGACCTGCTGAGTTTTTCCAGCAATTTTTGTTTTTGTTTCTGATTTCCAGTATCCAGAGTGAAGGACAACAAAGAAAGTCACTCATTGACCATGCTAAACTGTTCATAGTGTCCAGAGATATCCAGACAAGGTGGATTAGATATGGGAAAATACAAGGTTACAGGGATAGGGTGGGGGGAATCACTCTTTGAAGGGGCGGTGTGAACTTGATGGGCTGAATAGCCTACTTCCACACTGTAGGAATTCTATGACTCTATGAACTCCGTTAGGTAATTCAGGAGAAACTTCTTTATCAAAGTGTAATGAGGATATCAAACATTATCACATGTAGTTTTTGAGACAAATACCTTAGACAGATTTAAAAGCCAGATAAATAAATGCAAGGGTAAATGTACATTATAAATAGCAGTGTAGACATTTGGGGGTGAAAGATTCTTTGTAATATATGATCCCGCATTGTTATAACGGTAATGTCAGCATTTTTCAGTGCCTGATGTAAGGTTAGTGACAAAGTCAATCTCGTTATAGTATCTCCACGTTATGATCATTGTTGTTACAAATGGACTTTGTGATACTGTGACTGAAACCCACTGTAAATCTATGACAACTGTAAAAGAGCACTGTATTCTTTTGGACTGTGGCTTATAAATAATGTGAAAAGAAACCCAAGGAACCAAGGAAACTGTGAAAGATGATGTCAAATTAAAAAAAAAATTACTAGAACTCATTGTAACTTGTATTTACACTGTTGCCTTATTTAAACAGTAGGGGTGAATGCTATGGAGACTGTACTTTGGTTTTTCAATTGACCAGCTGTTATGAGCTCATGTTCTCAGGATAGTAATAACCATTTTACTGGTTACAACCTCTATGTAGACCCAAAGGCATGAACATCAGGCCAAGAAGAGAAAACACCTCAACCTCTCTTTCCCTCTTCTGTGTGGGGAAGGGTGAGAACATCACACAGTAGCTGTTCCATCGTTTCCTTGGAAATTGTTCTGTCCACAAATCGCCTGTTGAATTGAAAAAGATGAAAGGAACATTTTCAGAGGTGAAAAGAACACGAGATGAAAAGGGCAGATTCTTGAATGTGAAAAAATACAGCATTGGTGTCCAAACCACCTCATCTCCTCAGCAAAGAACTGAAATGGTGCAAAATAAAACAACTCGTCAACTCCTACAGTCCAGATTGATGCCATCAAACTATTTCTCCCTGTTTTTCTTCCCTCTTCTTTCTACTCTTAATACTCTTCTTGTCTGTCTGAGTATGAGACTTTATAAAGAGTGGAGAGTTTTATTTGGAGTTATACATTAGCAATTTGGATTTCTTTCTTATTGTTGGTTACAATAAATAGTTATTCCCTTTTTAATGAGAAATCTGGTATAATATTCTTTTGACATGAATTAGACAGATAGAATTGGATAGGGAAAGTGAGAACTGCAGATGCTGGAGATCTGAGTTGAGACTATGGTGCTGCATCCGAGGAGTAGGAGAATCGACTTTTCAGGCATAAGCCCTTTGCTGAGAGATAGATGGGAGGGGGCTGGGCCTGGGAGAAAGATAGCTGAGAATGTATAGATGAAGGTGGGGAAGAGGGTGGAGCAGGGAGATGGGAAGGATGATGGACAGGTCAGAGGGCAGTACTGAGTTGGAAGGTTGAGACTGGGATAAGTTGGGGTGGGAGGGGAAATGGGGAAACTGATGAAGTCCACATTAACCCCATGTGGTTGCAGTGTCCCAAGGCGGAAGATGAGGCATTCTTCCTCCAGGCATCAGGTGGTAGGGTTTGGTGATGGAGGAGGCCCTGGGCCTGCATCACCTTGTTGGAGTGGGAGGGGGAGTTTAAGTGTTCAGCCACAGGGCGGTGGGGTTGTTTGGTGCAGGTGTCCCAGAGATATTCTCTGAACTGATCTGCAAGTTGGTGTCCTGTCTCTCCAATGTAGAGGAGAGGTGAATTGAATAATTTGGTTTAATCAAATTTTCACATTTGCGACAACTCTGCGAATAGTGGGGCTTGATTTCTAACATGTTATCCCTATGAGTCATGAGACATAAAAATTCAGTCACAAATTTGAACTTCTAAGGTTATAAAATTTTCTTGTTTGTTTCACAAAATGTTTTTCTATTTTGAGTGGATGTTTTACTCATAGTCTAAGTGTTAGTGTTAATAGCATTAATTATTAAGTTTCTTGCAAAGACCATCAAGTCAAAGTATTAACTGTTTTCTCTCTCCACAGATGCTGCCTAACCTGTTGAGTATTTCCAGCAATTTCTGATTTATGTTATTGAAGGTTTGTTGTTGGCCCTGACAAATGTTTGTATTTGATATTGCCTATATCTATCATTACATAGTTATCAACTTTTAATCTAAATCAGCTCCAATAAGATCTTTACAAGTTGTGAAAAACTGACTGCTTTTAAGCAAATACAAGGCATTAAAATGAGAAAATGTGTTAAATCTTTTCAGCATTCTTTAAGAGTATATATTGTTATCAAACTCAATTCCTAGTCACATGGGCTGTGAAATGTACAAGCCAAACAGGAAAAAAGTAAACAGATTCTGGTCATAAAAGAAAAAGCTGAAAAATAGGAGCTATTTATTGGATGTCATATTTCCTATATGATGCCAGTCAATGCACTTCAAATGCACCACATTGGTTGCAAAGCACTTTGAAAGATCCAACAGCCATGGAAAACACTATAGGAATGCATCTCTCTGTAGAGATGAGGTATAATTGTAGGATCAAACAATTGATGGGATGCTTTAAAGAGAATCATATTGCACACTGTGTAAACTTGACCCATTGTTTTTATTTCATCTTTGTGAAAACATCCATTTAGTCCCATGCAATTACCTTTTCTTATATCAATTTAAACTTTGTTTTTTGATTTATTTAATCACTCACTTTTTAGCGATCGTTGTCTTTTCTGCTTGTAGCAGCGTACTGGACAGATTCTCTGTCCTGAAGAAATGTTTACATGTTAAAATTGTATTGCCAACCTCTCAATCATTATTTTGGTCATTAACTTACATATTTCCTCTCTCATTATCCTCCTGTTTATAATTAGAATTTGTTTGAGGAAGAATTAAAAAGGAATTTGAAGCTGCTCCCAAGTTAAAGACAACGTTCTGCCATGTTGTTTTAAATCCTACTTCTGTTATTGAAAATGCTGGAAATATTTAACACGTCAGGCACCATTTGTGGTGAGAGAAACAGAGTTAATGTTTCAGGTTGTTGACCTTTCTTCAAAACTGGAAGATCTACAAGGTGAAAGTGAGGATTGCAGATGCTGGAGATCAGAGCTGAAAATATGTTACTGGAAAAGCGCAGCAGGTCAGGCAGCATCCAAGGAGCAGGAGGATCGACGTTTCGGGCATGAGCCCTTCTTCATTCCTCATTCCCGAAACATTGATTCTGCTGCTCCTTGGATGCTGCCTGACCTGCTGCGCTTTTCCAGATCTACAAGGTGTCCTGTAAATATTTAAATGCATTCAGTCATCAATCTGAAATATTAACTTTATTTCTCTCTCTGTAAATGTCTTTTGTTGAATTCATTCAAGAGGTGGAGGCTTTGCTGATTGGTCCAGCATTTATTACCCTTGAGAGGGTGATGGTGAACTGCTTTCTTGAATTGCTGTATTCCATGTGGTGCAGGAATACTGTTAGGGAGGGGTTTCCAAGAAATTGAACAACTCCAGTGAAGGAATAATAATATATTTGCACAACTCAATGCTGAGAAGGAATTTGCAGATGTATCAGGTATCAAATGCACTTGTCCTTTTAGATGATAGTGGTGGTTGGTTTGGAACATGCAGTCCAAAGGTGAATTTCTGCAGTACATGAGCAGTTAATACACACTGCTACAACATTTCATTAATGCTTGAGGTAGTGGTGGATGTGGTGCCAATCAAGCAGGCATACCTTGTTGTAGATGGTGTCACGTTTTGAGTGTTATTGGAGCTGTACTCATCCAGGCAAGTAAAGAGCATTGTAATATATTCTGACTTCAGCCTTGTAAACGGTGGGCAGATATTGGGAATACAAGAGATGAGTTACTCATTGCAGGTTTCCTAACCTCTGACCTACTCTTGTAACCACCATATTTATGTGACTAATCTGTTTCAGTTACTGGTCAATTGTAATCCACAGATACTGATGGTAGGGAATTCCGAGTTGGTAATGTTTTTGAATTTCAAGGGGCAATGTTTATATTCTGTCTTGTTGGAGATAGTCATTGACTGGAACTTCTGTGGCACAACTATTACTTGTTGTTTATCAACCCAAGCATGAATGGGCGGCACGGTGGCTCAGTGGTTAGCACTGCTACCTCACAGCACCAGGGACCTGGGTTCGATTCCAGCCTTGGGCAACAGTCTGTGTGGAGTTTGCACATTCTCCCCATGTCTGCATGGGTTTCCTCCGGGTGCTCCGGTTTCCTCCCATGGTCTAAAAAGATGTGCAGGTCAGGTGAATTGATGATGCTAAATTACCCATTGTGTTAGGTGCATTAGTCAGGGGTAAATATGGGGAATGGGTCTGGGTGGGTTGCTCTTCGGAGGGTTGGTGTGGACTTGTTGGGCCGAAGGGCCTGTTTCCATACTGTAGGGAATCTAATCTAATCACTGGACCTGAATATTGTCCTACTCATATTGCATTTGAACATGAACTTTTTCAATATTCAAGGAGTTGTGTATAGTGTTGGACAATGTGCAATCATCAGTGAACATCTGCCTTCTGACCTTATGATACAGGGAAGCAGAGGAACAGGTTTGGGCTTTGGAAATCCTGCAGAGATATCCTGGAGTGAAGATGATTTCCAGCACTTCTGAGTATTTCAATCAGTCCTTGCTTCTGAGCTCCTGTAAAAATCATTTCAACAAGTTTCACTTTAATGATTTATCATCTTGAATAAAATGTTCACTTTACAACTTCTATGAAAGACAAGAAGAGTTGCTGAGCTTAAGGACTTTCTTCTTGTAGTGGTAAAACAGACAGAAGAATACTGTCCCTTGAATTAACTGAACAGAGGCAAGGTCATTTCTGCAACACTCCTGATAAACTGGGTAAAACATATTTTGCTTTTTTGTTAATATAAGGCGAGGCCTAAAAGAGCTTTGTCTTGTCAAGTATTCTCCAGATCGGTTATAACAAGCTGAGGTGAGATGAATCAGCCTCCCTCTTTTCAACTTCCTCAATTAGCTTCAGTGAATGATCTTTTTAGTATACACCTGTACATCGCTTCAATAAAAATGTGTTTAATTAGATCACTGGAAACAAATAAGAAACCAGTAACGATGGACCATCCATAACCTCATCACCTCAGGGGATCTCCCATTCACCGCCTCCAACCTCATAGTCCCACAACCAGGCACCACCAGTTTCTACCTCCTGCCCAAAATCCACAAACCTGAATGCCCTGGCTGACCCATTGTCTCAGCCTGCTCCTGCCCCACCGAACTCATCTCTGCATACCTCGACACGGTCCTGTCCCCCTTAGTCCAAGAACTCCCCACCTACGTTCGGAACACCACCCATGCCCTCCACCTCCTCCATGATTTTCGCTTACCCGGTCCCCAACGCCTTATCTTCACCATGGACATCCAGTCCCTGTACACCTCCATCCCCCATCACGAAGGACTCCAAGCTCTCCGCTTCTTCCTTTCCCACTTTACCAACTAGTACCCTTCCACTGATACCCTCCTTCGACTGACTAAACTAGTCTTCACCCTGAACAACGTCTCTTTCCAATCCTCCCACTTCCTCCAGACCAAAGGAGTAGCCATGGACACCCGCATGGGCCCCAGCTATGCCTGCCTCTTCGTAGGATATGTGGAACAGTCCATATTCCGCAGCTACACTGGCACCACCCCCCACCTTTTCCTCCGCGACATCGATGAGTATATCGGCGCTGCCTCATGCTCCCACGAGGAGGTTGAACAGTTCATCCACTTTACCAACACCTTCCACCCCGACCTCAAATTCATCTGGACCGTCTCAGACTCCTCCCTCCCCTTCCTAGACCTTTTCATTTCTATCTCTGGCGACCGAATCGACACGGACATTTACTATAAACTGACTGACTCCCACAGCTACCTAGACTACACCCCCTCCCACCCTGCCCCCTGTAAAAACGCCATCCCATATTCCCAATTCCTTCGTCTCCACCGCATCTGCTCCCAGGAGGACCAGTTCCAAAACCGTACAACCCAGATGGCCTCCTTCTTCAAGGACCGCAATTTTCCCCCAGACGAGGTCGACGATGCCCTCCACCGCATCTCCTCCACTTCCCGCTCCTCTGCCCTTGACCCCCGCCCCTCCAACCGCTACCAGGACAGAACTCCACTGGTCCTCACCTACCACCCCACCAACCTCCATGTCCAGCGTATCATCTGCCATCATTTCCGCCACCTCCAAATGGACCCCAGCACCAGGGATATATTTCCCTTCCCTCCCCTATCAGCGTTCCGAAAAGACCACTCCCTCCGTGACTCCCTCGTAAGGTCCACACCCCCCCACCAACCCAACCTCCACTCCCGGCACCTTCCCCTGCAACCGCAAGAAATGCAAAACTTGCGCCCACACCTCCCCCCTTACTTCCCTCCAAGGCCCCAAGGGATACTTCCATATCCGCCACAAATTCACCTGCACCTCCACACACATCATCTATTGCATCCGCTGCACCCGATGTGGCCTCCTCTATATTGGGGAGACAGGCCGCCTACTTGCAGAATGCTTCAGAGAACACCTCTGGGACACCCGGACCAACCAACCCAACCAACCCATAGCTCAAAACTTCAACTCCCCCTCCCACTCCACCAAGGACATGCAGGTCCTTGGACTCCTCCATCGCCAGACCATAGCAACACAACAGTTGAAGGAAGAGCGCCTCATCTTCCGCCTAGGAACTCTCCAACCATGAGGGATGAACTCAGATTTCTCCAGTTTCCTCATTTCCCCTCCCCCCACCTTGTCTCAGTCAAATCCGTCGGACTCAGCACCGCCTTCCTAACATGCAATCTTCTTCTTGACCTCTCCGCCCCCACCCCACTCCGGCCTATCACCCTCACCTTGACCTCTTTCCACCTATCGCATTTCCAACGCCCCTCCCCCAAGTACCTCCTCCCTACCTTTTATCTTAGCCTGCTGGACACACTTTCCTCATTCCTGAAGAAGGGCTTATGCCCGAAACGTCGATTCTCCTGTTCCTTGGATGCTGCCTGACCTGCTGCGCTTTTCCAGCAACACATTTTCAGCTATAAATTATTTCAGGCAGCTTGGCTCAACTTTTAGTCACGTGCAGTCATTTTTAAATTCATGAAAATAATTGGTATTAAAATCTGGTAATGGACATTGAAAATTAGTAGTCGAGAGTATGGTGCTGGAAAAGCACAGCAGGTCAGGCAGCATCTAAGGAGCAGTAGAATTGATGTTTCGGGCATAAGCCCTTCATTGGGAATGAGGCCAGTGGACCGGGGGCTGAGAAATAAATTGGAGGGGGTGGGCTGGGGGAAAGGTAGCTGGGAATGCAATAGGCAGATGAAAGCAGGGGAGAAGGTGATAGGACAGAGAGGAGGATGGAGCAGATAGATGTGAAAGGTGATTGACAGGTCAGGAGGGTGGTGCTGAGTTGGAGGTTTGGGACTGTGATAAGGTGGGGGAGGGGGGGAATGAGGAAACTGGTGAAATCCACATTAATCCCGTGTGGTTGCAAGGTCCCAGGGCGGAAGATGAGTCTTACTTCTTCCAGGCATCGGGTGGTTACGGTTTGGCGATGGAGGAGGCCAAGGGCCTGCATGTTCTTGATGGAGTGAGAGGGCACATATATCCCAACAATTAAGGAAAGTCAAGGGGCAGAGTTGAGTGTGGTAGACATTACAAAAGAGAAAGTGCTAGAAAAGCTAAAAGGTCTAAAAATTGATAAATCTCCTGGCCCGGATGGGCTACATCCTGGAGTTCTGAGGGAGGTGACTGAAGAAATAGTGGCGGCATTGGTTGTAATCTTTCAAAATTCACTGAAGTCAGGGAAAGTCATAGATGATTGGAAAATCACTGTTGTAACCTCCTTGTTCAAGAAAGGATCAAGATAAAAGATGGAAGATTATAGGCCGATTAGCCTAAACTCAGTTGTAGGTAAAATTCTAGAATCCATCTTTAAGGTTGAGATTTCTAAATTCTTAGAAGTGCAGGGTCGGATTAGAACAAGTCAGTATAGATTTAGCAAGGGGAGGTCGTGCCTGACAAACCTGTTAAAATTCATTGAAGAGGTAACAAGTATGTTAGACTAGGGAAACCCAGTGGATGTTATTTACTTAGGTTTCCAAAAGGCCTTTGATAAGGTGCCTCACAGGAGGCTGCTGAGTAAGGTGAGGGCCCATGGTGTTCGAGGTGAGTTACTGGCATAGATTGAGAATTGGCTGTCTGACAGAAGGCAGAAAGTTGGGATAAAAGGTTTTTTTTTGGAATGGCAGCTCATGGCAAGTGGTGTCCCGCAGAGTTCAGTGTTAGGGCTGCAGCTGTACACTTTATATATTAATGATCTGGATGAGGGGACTGGGGGCATTCTGGTGGCGTTTGCCTATAATTCAAAGTTAGGCAGACTGGCAGGTAGTTCTGAGAGGTGGGGAGGCTGCAGAAAGATTTAGACAGTTTAGGGGAGTGGTCCAAGAAATAGCTGATGAAATTCAACGTTAGCAAATGCGAGGTCTTGCACTTTGGAAAAAAGAGTACAGGCATGGACTATTTTATAAACGGTGAGAAAATTCCTAAAGCCAAAGTACAAAGGGATCTGGGAGTGCTAGTCCAGGATTGTCTAAAGATTGACTTGCAGGTTGAGTTTGTGGTTAAGGAAGCAAATGTAATGTTGTCATTTATCTCAAGAAGGTTGGAATGTAAAAGCAGCAATGTGCTACTGAGACTTTATAAAGCTCTAGTAAGGCCCTATTTAGAATACTCTGTCCAATTCTGGGTCCCATACCTCAGGAAGGACATACTGACAATGGAGCGTGTCCAGCGGATATTCACACGGATGATCCCTGGAATGGTAGGCCTAACATACGATGAACGGCTGAGGATCCTGGGATTTAATTCATTAGGGTTTAGAAGGTTGAGGGGAGATCTAATAGAAACTTACAAGATAACGCATGGCTTAGAAAGGGTGAATGCTGGGAATGTGTTTCCATTCGGCGGGAATACTAGGATCCATGGGCACAGCCTTAGAATTAGAGGGGGTCAATGTAGAACGGAAATGAGGAGACATTTCTTCATCCAGAGAGTGGTGGGCCTGTGGAATTCATTGCCACGGAGCGCAGTGGAGGCCGGGACGTTAAATGTTTTCAAGGCAGAGACTGATAAATTCTTGATCTCGAAAGGAATTAAGGACTACGGGGAGAGTGAGGGTAAGTGGCGTTGAAATGCCCATCAACCATGATTGAATGGTGGAGTAGACTCGATGGGCCAAATGGCCTTATTTCCACTCCTATCTCTTATGGTCTTATGGAAGTTGAAGTGTTTAGCAACAGGGTGGTGCAGTTGGTTGGTGCAGGTGTCCCAGAGATATTCTCTGAAACGATCTGCAAGTTGGTGTCTTGTCTCCCCGATGTAGAAGAGACCATATCGGGTGCAACAAATACAGTAGATGACATTTACAGGTACAGGTAAATTTCTGTCAGATATGGAAGGATCCTTTGGGGCCTTTGACAGAGATGAGAGGGGAGGTGTGGGTGCAGGTTTTGTACTTCCTGCGGTGGCAGGGTAAGGGCTGGTGGGGGGCATGTGGATCTGACTAAGGAGTCGCAGAGGGAATGGCCTCTCCAAAACACAGATAAGTGTGGGGAGGGAAATATGTCCCTTATGGTGGGGTCTGTTTGTAGGTGGCAGAAGTGACAGAGGATTGTACAATATCTGGAAGTTGGTGAGGTGGAAGGTAAGGATCAGGGGGGTTCTGTCCATGTTGCATTGGGAGGGGTGGGGTCCAAGGGTGGAGTTGCAGAAAGTGGAAGTGATGCTCTGGAGGGCATCGTGACTACATGGGAGGGGAAATTGCGGTCTTTGAAGAAGGAGGCCATCTGGGCTGTTCTATGGTGGAATTGGTCATCTTGGGAACAGACGTGGTGGAATTGGGAATAAAGAATGGCATTTCTACAGGAGGCAGCATGGGAGGAGGTGTAATCCAGATAGCTGTTGGAGTCTGTGGGTTTGTAATAGATGTCAGTGGTTAGTCATTCGCCAGAGATGGCGATGGAGAGGTCCAGGAAGGGGAGGGAGGTGTCCGAGATTGTTCAGGTGAATTTGAGGTTGGGGTGAAAGGTGTTAGCGACGTTGATGAACTGTTCAACCTCCTCATGGGAGCACAAGGTGACGCCGATACAGTCATCGATGTAGCAGAGGAAAAGGTGGGGGATGGTGCTGGTGCAGCTGCGAAAGATAGACTACTCCACGGAACCGACAAAGAGGTAGCAAGTGCCCATGGCTACCCCTTTGCTTTGGAGGAAGTGGGACGATTGGAAGGAGAGGTTGTTAAGGGTGAAGACCAGTTCAGCCAGGTGGATGAGGGTGTCGGTGGAAGGGTACTGGTTAGGATGACACGAGAGGAAGAGACGGAGGACTTGGAGGCCTTTGTCATGGTGGATAGATGTGTGCAGGGACTGGATATACATGTTGAAGGTAAGTGGTAGGGGGACGGGGAATTGAAAGCCTTGGAAGAGGTGAAGGGTGTGGGTGGTGTCCCAAATATAGATGGGGAATTCCTGGACTAAGGGGGACAAGATGGTGTCAAGGTATGCAGAGATAAATCCAGTTGGACAGGGAAAGGTTGAGACAATGGGTCGACAGGGGAAGTCAGGTTTGTCAATCTTCAGTAGGATGTAGAATCAGGCAGTGCGGGGTTCTCGGATGATGAGATTGAAGGCTGTGGGTAGGAGATCCCCAGAGGTGATGAGGTTGTGGATTGTCTGGGAGATGATGGTTTGGTGATGGGAGATGAGGTCCTGGTCAATGGAACAGTAGGAGGAGGTGTCTATGAGTTGGTGCCTGAATTCAGCGGTGTAGAGGTCAGTCCCCTTGTCTGCTGGTTTAATGGTAATGTTGGGGTTGGAATGAAGGGAGTAGAGGGCTGTGCATTACAAGGTGGGGAGGTTGGAGTGGTGAGAGGGGTGAACAGGTTGAGGCGGTCTATGTCAGAGCACTAGTTTGAAATGAAGAAGTCATGGGTGGATAACAGGTCAGCACGGGGTGTCCAGGTGGATGGGGCACATTGGAGGTGTGAGAGGGGATCCTCGGTGGGTGGGCGGGAGTCTTGATTGGAAAAGTGGGCTCGGAGATGGATATTTTACATGAATGTGGCAAATGACATTACGTTATGAAAGCCTTACTTTGAATACTCATTTTAAAAATTTATGTGCAAAAAATAGTACTCAAATTATCACTAATTTAATGTTGAGTAAATTGTCTATCACCAAAATTGCATAATTAGAACATCACCAAGAAATTTCTGTACAGTTTAGTGGGTTAGCTGTTGCAGTGATTAGTACTTTCCCCTCTTGAGTAAGCAGGTTGTGAGTTCAACTTTGAATCCAGTAGGTTGGGCTCACAATCTAACAATGACTCTCCCAGAGCAGAACTGGTGGAATGCCACATTGCTAGAGGTGCTGTTAATCAGAAGAGCGCCCTGTCTGCCCCCTGTTGTGAACCTCAGGAATACCTCGGCACTATAAAGGGTAAGGAACTTCTCCAATCCGATCTGGTCAGTATTTCCCTTAAACTAATATTATTGAAGTAGATTATCTGGTCATTGTTCCTTTGTTCTGAGAGTTTGCAGTGCAAAGGTTAGCTGCCTCATTCTCTACGTGAGAATGTTAACTACACAATAGTAAGTATTTCATTAACTTTGAGGCAGCCTGCCTAAGTCTGCCTTGCTTCTATCTTCCTGTTCAATTGCATCTAATCGATATGTTTGTATTTGACCCCAGGTTTAATCGAGGCATTGCTGGACTTGACATTAATAAACTCAAGACCTCTAATCTCCAAGTCAGAAACCTCATTGGTGTGTGTAAGTGAAGGCAAATCTGATCCAGATGAGGTTTCCATAACTCGGAATATTGATCCCTTTCTTGATCAGTGGGGAAGCCCTGCAGCACAGAACAAGACTAAAAGCTACCCTTCAAAGGTTGTATGGAGCAATGAGAAAAATGATAGCGTTGGAATATTCTTTTGTGAGGGGAGACTTAAAAAAGAAGCCACACGAATTACAACAGTTAAGATGTCACAACAAGGTAAAACACTCTCAGATTCTGGAGGCAACCATCGATTCAGATACTGGGATTGGTTTTGGCTAAATGTGCAATCAGAGGATTTCAATCAATCTATTGGTATTAATCTGTACCTTAAGACAAGTTATTTCCTTCCTTCCATCCTTCCTTCCTTCCTTATTTTTTCTTTCCTTCTGTCCTTCCTTTCTTCCATCTTTCCTTCATTCCTTTCTTCCTTTCTTCCTTCCTTTCTTTCTTCCTTCCTTCCTTCCTTCCTTCCTTCCATCCTTTTTTCTATCTGTCCTTCTATCCTTTGTTCCTTACTTTCTTCCTTTGTTTTTTTCCTTCCTTCCTTCTGTATGAAATGCCTGGTGCTGACAGTCTTCATTTGGTATCTGTACAGTTTTGGGTAATTGAAGCCGGTGGAAATCTCTCTTTACTGGTGTTTTGCTTTCAGGGATCACAAGGCAACAATCAAGCTGGCCAAGAAACTCAAAACACTGGTGAAGTGCTCAAGGATCTCTCAGCATTCCCTCAGGCATATGTCCCTGACAATAACCAATAAGTTCCAATTCACTTGGACCTGTAAATCAGCAGAGTTAAATGCAGTGTTGTAACGTCTAGTCCAAGCACAATCTCAGTTTATACACACCATTCAACAAACACAGCTAGAAACATCAATGAGGGATTTCAAGTCATTTTTATTCAACTCTTTCAGGCACAGAGCAGTCCCCTTCTGTGGCATTGTTCTCAGTGCAGGGAGGACTAAGGGGAGATTTATAAAGGTGTTCAAAATGATGAAAGATTTTGATAGTGTAAACAAGGAAAACATTTTCCACTAGTTAAAAAAAAAGTCATTAACTAATATGATCACATTTAAGGTCATTGGCAAACAATCCAGAAGGAAGATGAGGTTCTTCTTTATACAGCAGGTTATTGGGATCTGAAATGCACTGCTTGAGGGGGTGATGGAATCAACTTCAACTTTAAAAAAGGAACTGAAATCAAACTTTAAACAAGTACTTTTCAGGACTATTGGAAAGGAATGTGGCTATTGGATGGCTCTTTCAAAGCACTGGCACAGGTATAATGGGCTGAAAATCCTCTTCTTGTGTATGGGTTCTATGATTCGCTGGTAATAATATGCAGCATTACAAATTAAGTATAAAAGAAACCAAGTTCTTCAACAGACTAGCTGATAAAGAACCAACTCTGTCCTAATGCATGCAGTGAACAACTTCCCTCAGCAGTGAATGAGCTTCTGCAGTGCTGGGCCCAAATTGTCAATTTGTCATACCACTTCTGACTCAGGGTTGACTTCAGGGGATTGATCAGTGAAAGCACTGCTGACAGCCAACTCTCCTTAGAGTGATCCCGAAAGAAATTGATTTGTTTCAAGCCATGAATCATTGTCTGTATGTCACCCTGTGCAAGGATAAAAGGATGACCTGACCTAGTGAAATTTGTTATATTTTGCAGCACATTTCCTCCCAGAGGTTTTCTCCCTTACTGCAAATAAAGGTGAAAATGTAACCATTCGATTCAAGCGACAGCTTCAGACAGATGCTGATGTTATGATCTATAAAGATGGTAATAAAACTATTGCCTTTGGAATCCATCAAAAAAAACTAACCAAATTAACTTTGTAAACTATTTGTGGGAACTTAACCAACTTATTGTGGAATATAAAGAAACAGTATGATTCTCAATCACTTATTGAGTCATAGAACCATACAGCATGGAAACAGAGTCTTCAATCCAGGTTTCCCATGCCAACTATACCTTCCAGTCTGACCGAGGCCCATTTGTCAGCATTTGGTCCATATCCCCGTAAACCCTTCCTTACTATTCATATACCCATCCAAATGCCTTTTAAATGTTGTATTTGTACTCCCTTTCACCACTTCCTCTGACAGCTCGTTCCATACACACACCATCCTCTGCATGAAAACGTTACCCCTCAGGTCCATTTTAAATATTTCCCCTCTCACATTAAACCTATGCCCTCCAGTTTTGTACTCCCCCCACCCCAGGGAAAAGACCTTGTCTATGTACCCTATCCATGTCCCTCATGATTTTATAAACCTCCATAAGGTCACTCTTCAGTCTCCGACGCTCCGGGGAAAAGAGCCCCAGCCTATTCAGCCTCTCCCTACAGCTCAAACCCTCCAGTCCTGGCAATGTCCTTGTAAATCTTTTCTGTATCCTCTCAAGTTTAACCACTTCCTTCCTATAGAAGGACAATGAGAATTATGAACAATATTCCAAAAGCAGCCTCATGAATGTCCTGTACAGCCACAATATAACATCCCAATTCCTATACTCAGTGTTATTACAGTTGAAGGCAGATGTGCCAAGTGCTTCTATCTGCAACTCCACTTTCAAGCCACTATGCAGTAGCACTGCTAGGTCTCTGTTCGGCAATGCTCCTTAATTCTTTAAACAATTATCTATAAATAAAAAACATTGCATTTTGCACTTCTCCAAATCTGGACTCTTGAACTCCACAATTGTCAACTACATCTTCAGCTGAACGGACCCTTAACTTTGGAATACCTGGACCAGGTTCTGAGAGGTTGTAATCTCTGGATTATTTTTGATGGAAGTCAGTGAGTCAGTATTGGGACCACAACTATTCATGTTATATATTAATGATTTGCATGAAGTAATTGATAGCATTGTCATGAACTAAATTTACAGATGACACAAAGATAGATGGAAGGACATGTAATGTGGAGGAGGCAGTGAGGCTGCATAGTGAACAAGCAAGGAGAGCGGGCAAAGAAGTGGAACATGGAATACAATGTTAGAAAGTGTGAGTTAACGTACTTTGGTAGGAAGAATAGAGGCATGAACTTTTTTTTAATGGGACAAGGCTTCAGAAATCTAAAGCACAAAGAGTTCTAGTTCAGGATTCTCTTAAGATGGAAGTTAGGAAGGCAAATGCAATGTTAGCATTCATTTTGAGAGGGTTGAAATACAAGAGCAGAGATGTACTGCTGAGGCTTTCCAAGACTCTAGTCAGACCACATTTGGAATATTGTGAGCTGTTTTGGGCTCTGTATATAAGGAAGGATATGCTAATATTGCAGGGGATCCAGAGGAGGTTTACAAGAATGATCCCAGGGATGAAGGGCTTGTCAAATGAGGAATGACTGAGCACTCTGGGTCAGTACTCAATGGAGTTTAGAAGGATGAATAGGGATCTGATTGAAAATTACGGAATGCTGAAAGGATGAGGAAATGAGGAGAACATGTTTCAAGTTGTAAAAGAGATTAGGTCCCAGGAGCGCAGCCTCCAAGTGAAGGGACAAACCTTTTAGAAACGAGATGAGGAGGAATTTCTTCACCCAAAGAGTGGTGAATCTGCGGAAATCATTGCCGCAGGATGCTGTGGAAGCCAAAAAATTGAGTGTATTTAAGACAGAGATAGATAAGGTTGATTAGAAAGATAATCAGGGTTACAGGGAGAAGGCAGGAGAATGGGGTTGAGAAATATATCAGCCATGATCAAATGGTGGAGCATACTTGATATGCTAAATGGACTAATTCTGGTCCTGTATTTTATGATACCATGTGCTGGTGAGTATAGGACTAGACAGATAGAGCAGCAGAATGTGTGCTGTAGATTTGGTGCTAGTGTGAAGACTTTAGATTTCTGGATCACTGGGTATTTCTGGGGATGTTGGGATCTGACCAAATTCAACCAGTTGCATCCAAAGTGCAGTGAGACCTCCATCTTTTGGGAAAATTTGCTAGTGTCATTGTTGGGAGTTTAAATAGTTGACAGGGGAATGGGATGGAGTGAACGTATAATAGTTAATGATGCACAGATAAATGTAGACAGGTCAGTCTGGCAGACAAAGTGTATATACTCAAGTTAACACACAGTGGAGCTCGTAAAGGTTTGGATGCATTCATTTTAATGCAAGGGTCATGCAAGTAAGGCAGATAAGCTGAGGGTGTTGATTAACACATAGGGTTATGAAATAATTTCCAGCACAGGCACATGTTTGAGGGAGGGACAGGACTGGTGGCTCAATATTCCAAGGTATTGAATCTTCGGGTGAGATGTGGAGCGGTGTAAAAGAGGAGATGATACTGTAATATTAATCATGGAGTCAATTGCTGCAATAAGGCAAGATGATATCTTTGAAGGGTCCTGAAGTATGGAAAAAAATGGAGCAATTACATTGTTGTAAGTGTACTATAGATCATAAAATAGTCAGGGAACGATAAAAGGGCAAATATGTAGGCAAATTTTGCAGAAGTGTAAAAGTAATAGGTTAATAATAATAGGCACCTCTACTTCTCAAATATTAACTGGGATATACAAAGTGAAAAAGCTTAGAGGGGGGTTAAGTTCTAAAACTGTCTGCAGGATACTTTTTTTTTAAAACTAGCATGTACAAGAACTGAGGCAGTGCTCAACTTAATCTTAAAAAATAAGGCCAGGTGAGTGGTAGATGTGTCAGTGAGACAGTGTTTTAGCGATAGTCACTATAACCCTATAAGATTTAAAGTAGTCAGGCAAAAGGACAAAGATAGACCAGAAATAAAGGTTTTGAATTGGGGGAAGGCTGATTCTAATATGATAAATCAGTATCTAGAGCAGCTGCTAATATGAAAATTTACATCAGAGTCATGGGAGTCTTTCAAAAAGGAAACTGTAAAATGCAAATTCAATGTAGTCCTGCAAAGGTGAAGAGAGGGGCCAAAAAATATAGAGAACCCTGGATATTGAGGAATGTACCGAATTGGATAAGGGGGAGAAAAAGGGAAGCTTATGGTAGATTTAAAGGGACTGTGATGGCTGAGTGGTATTATTGCTAGATTATTAATCTAGAAATTTAGCTAATGTTCTGGTGACCTGAGTTTTAATCTCACTATGGTAGACGGTGAAATTTGAATTCACTTAAAAGTTCTCTGGAATTAGGAATCCACTGATTGACTGTGAAACCGTTGCTGATTGTCAGAAATACTCATCTGGCTCACTAATGTCCCCTGAAATGCCCTAGCAAGCCCCATTCAGTTCAAGGACAGCTAAGAACAGGTAATAATTGCTGGCCAGCCAGTGACACCCACATTCCATGAGTGAATAAAATTTTAAAAGCTGAATATTTAGAACACCAGAAGCTACAGAGGAGTATAGAAAGTATAGGAAATTGCTTAAAAAGTTAGGAAAGTGAAGAGGATGCATGAGAAAACATTGACAGTAAAATAAAGAAAAATCCCATTTTTATTTGACATTTATATTGGAAGCAGGAGGATAATGAGAGGAAGAATTAGATGGCACGGTGGCACAGAGGTTAGCACTGCTGCCTCACAGCGCCAGAGACCCGGGTTCAATTCCCACCTCGGGCAACTGTCTGTGTGGAGTTTGCATATTCTCCCCGTTTCTGCGTTTCACTGGGTGCTCCGGTTTCCTCCCACAGTCCAAAAGATGCTAAATTGCCTGTAGTGTTAGGTGAAGGGGTAAATGTAGGGGAATGGGTCTGGGTGGATTGCTCTTTGGAGGGTCATTGTGGACTTGTTGGGCCGAAGGGCCTGTTTCCACACTGTAAGTAATCTAAACTCTAAATAAGGTTCATTAGGGATTTAAGAGGTGTAAAATATCTTTGAAATTTTAAATGAGTATTTTGCATCTGTATTTATGATAGAGATGAACAGTATAGATATACAAGTCAGGGAGGAGGACTAATTCTGAACATTCTATAATTGAGAGGTTAGGGGTATTAATTTTTTTTTAGCAGGATTACATAGTGGATAAGTCCCCAGACTCAGATGAGATGAGAATGCTGTTGGAGGAAGGGGAAGATATTGCAGAGGCCTAGGCATTAATTTTCAATCCTCTCTAGCCACTGGAAATGTATCAGAGGACTGGAGGACAGCTAAAGTGACACCACTGTTCATGTGGGGTTTTAGAGATAAACCACGGAACTATTGGCCAGTGGTAGAAAGCTATGGGAAAATAAAATCAGAGGAACAAATTTAATCTTCACTTGGAGAGATGAGGATTAATTGAGAATAGCCAGCATGGCTTTATCAGGTGGACATCATGTTTGACAGGTTTGATTGAATTTCTTGAGGAGGTGACTCTGTGTGCACATGAGGGTAGTACAGTGGATGTAGTCTTCATGACTTTTGGCAAGGCTTTTGACAAGTTCTCCAGTGGGAGACAGATCAAAAAGGTCAAAACATGTGGGATCCAGGACAATCTGGCAAATCAGACCTAAAATTGGTTTAGTGGCAGGAGGCAGAGGATGGTGGTCAAAGGTTGTTTTGTGACTGGAACATCCATTGGCATACAGTATCTAGACATGAATGTAAGGGGTTTGATCAGTAGTTTGTAATGAGACTAAAAGAACGAGAAGGTCTTAAATTACAGGGCAATATAGATGGGCTGATCAGATGGACAGAGCAGTGACACTTGGAATTAATCCTGAAATGTGTGAAGTGATATATTTGCATCGACTAACCAGGCAAGGGGATACACAATAAAGGGTAGAAGCTACAAATGCAGAGGATCTGAGAGAGTATGGTTTGCATGTCACACATGCTTGACAGGATAGGTGGATAAGGTGGTTTTTGGGGATGTGGGATATTTGCCTTTATTAGTTGAGGCGTTGAATACAAGAGCTGGCAGGTTATAATGGAGCTGTATAAGACATTAGTTAAGCCAAAAACAGAGAACTGTGTGGAGCTCCACTGCACTGTAGGATGGATGTGATTGCAATAGAGGGGATGCAAAGGAGATTTATCTGGATGTTGCCAGAGCTGGAGCATTTCAGCTTTGAGGAGGGACTAGATAGACAAGGGTTGTTTTCCTTAGAGGAGAGAAGGCTGGAGGTGGACCTGGTTGAGGTGTGCAAAGTTCTGAGGGGTGTAGACAGAAATAAATTTTGCCTTTTAGAAGTGAGATTAATATGTGGGGGGGGGGGGGGGGAGGAGGAGGGTCATAGATTTGAGATAAGGGGGGAAAAGATTTAGATGGGGTTTAAAGAAAATTTTTTCACCCACAGCAGGGTGAGTATCTGGAACGTACTGCCTGAAAGGTGGAGGAAGAAACTATCACAATATTTATGAAGTCCTTGGATGATAACTTGAAGTGGCAAAGTGTACAAGGTTATGGGGCAAGTGCTGAAAAATCTAATTAATCTAGATAAGGGCCTGATGATTCATTCAGACATTATCAACCAAAAGGCCTGTTTCCATGCTGTAAATCTCTAAGACTCTATGACACCTTTAAGACACTCCTCATAATCTATTTCATTCTGACTAATCCTTTTTTCAGAGTCAAGAGTGTGGTGCTGGAAAAGCACAGCAGGTCAGGCAGCATCCGAGAAGCAGGAGAATCGAAGCAGGAAGGGCTTATGACTGAAACGTTGATTCTCCTGCTCCTTGGATGCTGCCTGACCTGCTGTGCTTTTCCAGCACCCCACTCTCGACTCTGATCTCCAGAATCTGTAGTGCTAACTTTCTCCTGATCCTTTGCTCATCTGTCCTAATGTAACTTTATACAGCTCAATATCAAAAGTTGTTTGACTATAAAGTTGTGAATTTTAACCATGTTAAAAGTGCTAGTGAATATAAGTTGTTGTTATGCTTTTGTGCGTACGACCATGCATTATTCTATTCATATCTTACTCAATAGTTTCTGAAAAGATGGTAACAGTGTCAATTTTCCATTTCCAGTTCTTGTAAAGGTGACTATCATCTAGCACTATATGAACCAGTTTCTTCAGATATAATCGTGATATTTTCTTAAATCTATGGAGATTAAATTCTAATTTAAAACTTACTTTATGGAAAGGCCTTTGTAATGTCAGTGAAGTCTGGTTTCAAAATCTGTGATATAAATAATTAATTGATTGGTTAAATATCTTACATGGGGACTTTTCAAAGGTTAAGAGCTTGATACAAGCTTACAAACAGCAGCTATGCATTTTAAAACATATTACTGTACCTAGATACAAAGTTATAAATACAATTTGCAAGAGGTTTAATGTGACTTTTGACATATTTTCTTTGAAAATATTACCCCTCAGTCCCTCTCTCCCCATTCTACATTTCCAGTTCATCCAAGTTCCCTTTTTCCCAGTCTGTATCTGTTTCTCTTTGTCTGTCTGTCTGTCTCTCTCCCTCCCTTTCTCACACGCAGGCACACATATACTCTCCCTTTTTTCTGTACATGAATTTCTTTCATCTCTCTCTTTCTTGCCTGTCTTATGCCTTTCTTGTGCCCTTTCTGTTATGCCCACCACTTTTTCATCTCTCTTTTTGTCTCTTATTTTCTGTTATGCCCTCTTTCAGAATCATAGACTCGTAGGTGCAGGAAGAGGCCATTCAGCCCTTCATTTCTGCTCTCTCATCATTATAACATGAATGTCAGTCTCCTGCTTTTTCTCTGTAAACTTGCATATTGTTTCTAATTGAATAATCTTTCAATGGTACAATTGAACCTGTCTCCACTCCACTTGGAGGTATACATTCCAGATCCTAACTACTGACTGTGTATAACAAAAATCTGCTCATTTCACATTTACATCTTTTACAAAACACTTTAAAACTGTGCCCTTTGGTTCTTGATCCTTTTACAAGCAGGAATCATTTTCTCTTCATCTATTCTGTTCAGACTCATTATGATTTTGGTAATTTACATTCAGTTGCCTCTTAGCCTTTCCTTTCAAGGAAACCAATTCTTACCACTCCAGTCTTTTCTCATAACTGAAGATTTTAGCTGTTCTTTATGTCTGTCTCTATTTCATCTCCTCTCACTCATTATTTCTCTATGTTGTGCTACTAATTCTTTCTATCCCCGGCTGCGTAATTATTACTGGCTGTGTCTTTTCTTAAGATTTGGGTGCATTCCGGTTTTCTGATTGAGACAGAGGGTTTTCTCATCAGACTTTGGACAAGCACATTGTTTACAATCCTTCCAAATCCCTTCTAAATCTTGGTGGCACATTAGAATATGTGCAAAAATAAGAGACTGGAATGTTTGTTCCCAACATAAAACTGGCTACTGTAATTAAACTGCACTTGCACACCTGCACCTGTTCTGTGGGAGTCAGTCCCAGTTTCCAGCATGCCCTGAAGGAAAACACTCCAAACAATCTTGTTAGCCAGGCCCTTGGTGTTCAACTGTCTTTCTCAGGAAGCTTTCATTGGTTTGTAAGAAGCACAGAGCATCTGATTCACTTCAAACATGTGTCTATCTGATTTACTTCAAGTTTAAACTTGTTTTTTTTACTGCAGAGAACAGGCAGCTTCTGCTAGGAAAAACAACTGAACACCCATCTGTGTCTTTTTCTCTGTGTGTACCTGTGTCTCTAGAACTTGCTTCCAGTCACAACCTGGTCAGTTAGTAGAGACCCAATTAGTTTCACTTGTGAAAAAGTTCCTTGGAACTTGTCATCTGCACATTGTAGGAATCCACTAAAAAGAGTTCATAATAGATATCAAATTCCTAGCTGTGAAATCATGCAGTTATCCTGATAAATCCCTGTTTTCAAAAACAGTTATTTCGCTTTGCAGTCCATAGTTTTTAACAACACACAGAATAAAAAGGACACAGTTCTTACAATTCCAATTCCAAAGGTACAAGAGATATTGCTAAACTAATGCATTAGATTTTGCAATGAGTTTGAAATTGCAGTTTAATTGGGAGCACTCTTGCTGTGGGTTCAATACCCATTGAGAGACATGAGCAAAAAATCAAGGCTAACACTTGCATTGCATTACTGGCAGTTTGCAGCAGCATTGAAGAAGCCATCTTCTGAGTGAGATGTGAGAAAAATGCCCTGCTTTCCTGCTCAGTTAGATGGAAATAGTTCTATGACACTATTTAAATCGGACCGGAGGAGTCCTTCAGGAGTTTGCCCGAGCCAACATTCATCATTTAACTACCATTTATTCAACAGATTATCTGATCATTATCACATTACTGTTTGTGTGAGATTATTGTGCACAAATTGCCGACTGCATATCATACCTTACAACAATGGCTGATCTATCTCTCCCTCTCTCCGTGGATCAGTCCTCTGTCTGCATGATAGCAGCATTCTATGCACATCTCTAGTTCCCTATTCCTGTGTCTAGAAATATTCTTTTTGCTGTAAATTACTTTGTGACATCCTTAGGACATATAAATATAAGCTTTTATATAAAATGCCAGAGGATTGCACTGCCATTTGTAAACACAAAGTTTATTCTGCTGTTTATAATTTTTCTTTTTATTGTTCCAGATATGTTTTTCTCGTCCGTGCCACGAGATGATGTCACTCATACAGTTGAATGCGCTTTGAGATCAGTCACTGTGAAAGATGCAGGCGTGTACTCTGCATTTTTGATAGGAGGAAATGTTTTAACTGCAGCATTCACCCAGCTGATAGTAAGAAGTAAGATTTGCAGATAATGACTGATAACTTTACTAATTTTAGGCTTCTGCTTGTTTAGTTTTATATTAATTCCAGAGCTAAAAACAGGTGAATTACACGAATAGGCTTTTATTTCCTCAAGTACAGAAGCCTGGGGGGAATCTCACTGAGGTGTTTAAGGAGATTAAAGTAGTTGATAACATAGATAGAGAGAAACCATTTCCTTTGCTGATGAAAGTCCAGAACAAGAGAGCAGAACCTTGAAACTATTTAGACTTCTCAGTCCTTATACAAAAGGCAACCTAGAACTCTCTCCCTCAAAGTAATCTGTTCAGGGCAGGAGTACTCACAGTCATACAGCATGGAAACAGACCCTTCGATGCAACTCATCTATGCCAACCAAGTTTCCCAAACTAAATTAGTCCCATCTGCTTGCATTTAGCCCATATCCTCTAAACTTTTCTGATTTAAGTACCTGAGCAAATATGTTTTAAATGTCATAACTGTACCTGCATGTATGACTTTGCCTAGCAGTTCATTTCATATATGTGCCACCCACTGTGTGAAAAAGATGTCCCTCAGGACCCTTTTAAATTTTCTCCCTCTCATTTAAACCTATGCGCTCTAGTTTTGAATTTCCTTATCTCAGGGAAAATACCTTTGCTATTCACCTCATCTTTGTCGCTCATGATTTTATGAACCTCTATAAGGTCACCCCTCAACCTTCTATTCTCCAAGGAAAATAGTCTCAGCCTTATCCAGCCTCTCCCTATAATTGAAACCCTCCAGTCATGGTAACATCCTGTAAATCTTTTCTGACCTTTTCTATTTTAATAATATCAATTCTATAACAAGGCTACCAGAATTGTACACAATACAAAGTGGCCTCACCAATATCCTGTACAGCCACAACAAAACGTCCCAACTCCTATATTCAATACTCTAGCCAATGAAGTCAAGCTTTCCGAATGCTTTCTTCACCGCCCTGTCTATCTGTGATACTATTTTTAAGGAACTATGTATCTGAACCCCTAACTGTTTGACAACACTCCCCAGGATCCTACCATAAACTGTTTAAATCCTGCCCTGATTCGTTTTGCCAAAATGCAATACCTCATATTTACCTAATTTAAACTCCATCTGCCACTCCTCAGCCCATTAGCCCAACTAACCAAGATCCTGTTGTACTCTTAGATAACCTTCTTCACTGTCCACTACTTCACCAATTTAGGTGTCATCCACAAACTTACTAATCATGCTTCCTATATTCTCATCTAGATCATTTATATAAATGACAAACAGTAGTGGACCCAGCACCGATCCCTGCAGCAAAGAACTTGTCACAGGCGTCCAGTGTGAAAACAACCCTCTACCATCACCCCACTGGCTCCTACCGTCAAACCACTTTTGTATCCGATTGGCTACCTCTCCCTGGATTCCATTTTGATCTAATTTTACTAACCATGTCTACCCTGTAGAAACTTGTTGAAGGCCTGGCTAAATTCCATGTAAACAATGTCTACTGCTCTGCCCTCATCTATCTTTTTGGTCACGTATTCTAAAACTCAGTCAAGTTTGGGAGACATGATTTCTTGCACACAAAGCCATGTTGAATGTCCTCAATCAATCCTTGCAAATCCAAATGCATGTAAATTCTGTCTCTCAGAATCACTTGCAACAACTTACTCATCATTAATGTCAGACTCACCAGTCTATAGTTCCCTAGCTTTTCCTTGCAATCTTTTTTTTAAATAAAGGCAAAACATTAGCCACACTCTAATCTTCAGGTATCTCACCTATGTCTGTAGATGATGATGTAGTTTCTTCCTCAGCTTCTCACAATGTCCTGGATATACTTGATCAGGTTTATTCCTGCGCAGACAGCAACTGAGTCACTGAAGTTAAAGGTCTTTTCCAGCCAGTGCAAAGTGTTTACCAGTGGGCCCTCCATTATAACACTGGCTGTCTCCCTGAAGGCTTGTTTTATATTTTTGCAGGGGTTGGCACAGTGCTTTTAATTCACCAATATATCACCTGTGTTGGGGTGCCCTGAGAGGTATACAAACATAAAGATTGGCATAGTGGCTCATGGGGTTATCACTGCTACCTCACAGCGTCAGGCAGAGCAGTGATATTTTCTCTAATCAAAAATGCCATTCCCCTCCTCTCTTGCCTCCCTTTATATCCTTCCTATAGTATCTATGCCCTGGAACGTTAACCTTCCAGTCCTGTCCCTCCCTCAGCCATGTTTCTGTCATAGCTATGATATTCCATGCCCATGTTCCCATCCATGACCTGAGTGCATCTGCCTTACCAAATAAATGCAGTTTAGTTCTTTAGTTTTATCTCGCTCTCTGCCATGTCCTTACCTGTCTTGTCTATTTAACTTGCTCCCTTTAAGTTCTGAGCCATTTTTTTTCACACTACTGCTTCCCACCCTCACTCCATAATAGTTTAAATCCTCTCAAGTAACAGTAGCAAATCTCCCTGCCAGGATATTGAGCAGTCCAGTTTAGGTGCAACCCATCTCTCCCATACAGGTCAATTCTGCCCGAGGAGAGATCACAATGATCCAAAAAGGTGAATCCCTGCCCCCTGCACCATCTCCTCAGCCACTTATTGACCCACCCTTTCCTCCTATTCTTAATCTCACTGGCACACGGCTCACTGTAATTGATAGATTTTTGTCTCCTAAGGTTTAGGGAATCAAGACAGGTAAATGGTATTGGGACATAGATCAGTCAAGATTCAGAATCTAATTAAGTGCTGTAACAAGTTTGAGGGGCTGAATGATTGTCTTCTGGGCCTTTGGAATATGACATGATTTATTCCTTTTCTTGCACTTATATAGATCAGTCACAACAAAAAACTCACCTCTGACCTAATTCTAATATTTTTGTATTTTTGTCTAAACTGGCTATGAATCATGAACCTGCACATACATGGTTAGAGTTTTATTTTGAACATAGGACTGATGTGTGGTTTTGACTGGGCTGATTTATGATTACTGTATTAGTGGCAGAAATGTCAGAACTCAGAGCAGGGTTTCCCTCAATTTTCTCCCTGTCTAATTTCAAAACTGACAAAAAGCAGTGAGTGCATTTAGTTTGAAAAAAGTCAAGAACTGTGTGATGAAATGGTCAGATAATTGAGAGAAAATCCAGGTCACAGACTTAGGCTTTCCTGAATAGAAGCAGCAATGTATCATTAGTAAGATTAATGGAAATAAATGTTGTGCAGAAGTGTGCAATTAGCCACCGCTTCCCTACCATCCAGCTTCTGACTGATGTACAGTGTGAGTACTGACTCCAAAAGGCACTCTCATTCCATTACACCTATGATACCATTTTCAGATCTCACACTGGTGTCCCAATGGCTATTTACAAGACATCTCTTTCCCTGCTGTTTTGTGATAACTTGGTGCTCTGTTTAACACCTTGATGTTAGCACCGAGGTGGCATGGTGGCTTAATGGTTAGCACTGCTGCCTCACAGCATTAGGGACCTGGGTTTCATTCCAGCCTCGGGCAACTGTTTGTGTGGAGTTTGCACATTCACCCTGTATCTGCATGGGTTTCCTCCGGGTGCTCTGGTTTCCTCTACAGTCCAAAGATGTACAGGTTAGGTGAATTGGCCATGCTAAATTGCCCATAGCGTTCAGGAATGTGTAGGTTAGGTGCATTAGTCAGGGGTAAATATAAGGGAATAGATCTGGGTGGGTTACTCTTCAGAGGGTCGGTGTGGACTTGTTGGGCCCAAGGGCCTGTTTCCACACTGTAGTGATTTTATGGTTTCCATGGTTAGCAGGTGAGATGTTCATTTACTATAGGCTAGATTTTACCAGTCTTCTGGGTAACAGTGGGAAGCAGGAAACATGGCTGTGAAATGGTGAAGGAGGGGTTGAATGGAATACAATGCCATTTTGCTAGCGGTGGTGAAGATGCAGGGCATCTATTCGTGCCCAGAGAGTAATTGAGTCACCAAAGTTTCCAGTTAAAGGTCGTTTCCTGCCACAGCAAAGTGTTTACCAGTGGGAGGTGGGCCCTCCATTACAACAGGAGACAGCCTGGGGTATTCTGGCTGCCTCCCTGATGGCTTGATTTTTTTTGTTGCAGGGGTTGGCACAGTGCTTTTAACTCACCAATATATTGCCTGTGTTGTGGTGCCCTGGAAATTGTACAAATATATAGAATGGTATTGTGGCTCAGTAGTTAGCACTGCTGCCTCACAGCATCAGGAACCTGTGGTTGATACCTGCCTCAGGTGACTGTCTGTGTGGAGTTTGCACATTCTCCCTGTGTCTGTGTGGGTTTCCTCCAGCTGCTCAGCTTCCTCCCACATTCCTAAGA
Organism: Chiloscyllium punctatum; assembly: GCF_047496795.1. Taxonomy (NCBI): domain Eukaryota; kingdom Metazoa; phylum Chordata; class Chondrichthyes; order Orectolobiformes; family Hemiscylliidae; genus Chiloscyllium; species Chiloscyllium punctatum. The sequence continues at coordinate 130,554,839 of NC_092740.1, forward strand.
TGTGCGGGATAGGTAATGTTACAGGGATAGGGTAGGGGGTGGGTCTGGGTGGGCCACTCTTCAGATGGTCAATGTGGACTCGATGCCTGAATGGTCAGATTCTACACTGTAGGGATTCTATGATTCTTAGATAAGGTTGGTTATGTTGCACTGACAAAGTTCAACCTGATGTTTGTACTCAGATCTTTATTACTGTTCACTTGGGAACCCATTGGAGATATGATTTAACCCTGCAACATTAGTGACTCTCAATCCTGTTCATTGATCATTTCCTCAGCTCCAGTTTTCCCAATAAAACCTTGCTGTGTCACCCTGAGAGTCACTGGTTATGGAGAATAGACAGAAAATTGTAGTTCAGACCTCAATCAGATGAGCCATGATTTATTAAATGTTCGAGAAGGTTCAATGGGCTAAGTGGCCTACTCTTGTTTATAGTTCTTAGGATATTTCTCAGTAAATGTAGTTTGCCCAGTTTGATGAATGTGGCATCAATTAAGTCCTGGACATATATCCACCACTCAGGAGCGGTGACTCAGACACAGCGAATGCATTTTCAAATGAATAAAAATCAGAAATGTTTGTTTAAATTATTCCACAAATAACAGCAGTAAGACTCTGTTGAAATCAACTTCTGATCTATGTTATTTAATATCCAATCCTTTTGCCTTTACATTATAACTGTCAAAACTATTGATTATGTGAATAAATCATTTTAGGACATGGTTTGTAAGGTATTGATTTGCCTCTCCTATCTGTCTAACTTCCTCCAGCCTGATAAACTTCAAGAAGTCTACACTACTCCAAGTCTGACCTCTTCAGCTTACCCAATGGAAACAAAGTAAGAGCAGGAGTGGGCAATTCAGCCCTTAGAGCCTGCTCTGCCCTTCAATACAATCATGGCTGATCATTTAACTCAGTACTTTGTCCTTACTTTCTTCCCAAATCCTTTGATCCTTTTAACCCGAAGAAATATATCTGCCTCCTTGAAAAGGTTTACTGTTTTGGCCTCAGCCACTTTCTGTGGCAGAGAATTCCATATGTTCACTACTCTCTCTGGGTAAAGAAAGTCTTCCTCATCTCAGTTCTAAATGGCCTACTTTGTATCCCTAAACTGTGTTCCATGGTTCTGGACTTCCTGGTTATTGGGAACATCCTTTATACGTTTACCTTGTCTGATCCTGTTGAATTTTATAGATGTCTCTGAGATCCATCACAACGCCCCCACCAATCGTCTAAACTCTAGTGCATGTAATCAAAACCAATCAGTCTCTCAATCATCTTTGCTGCACTCTGTCCATAACCAGGACATCCTGTCTCAGATAAGGGGACCAAAGCTGCACACAGTGCTCTAGGATTGGTCTCAACAGGGACCTCTTCAACTGCAGCAAGACATCCCTGCTCCTGTACTCAAATTTCTCACTCTGAAGGCCAGCATACTATTTGCCTTATTCACTACCTGCTACCCTTACATACTTACTTCCAGAGACAGGTGTACAAGAGCACCCAGGTCTCATTGCACCTCTCCCAACTGGTCACCGTTCAGATTTCTGTTTTTCATAACAAAATGCTTGACCTCACATTTATCCACATTATACTTTCATCTGCCATGCATTTGCCCACTTAACTTGACCAAATCACACTAAACATCTATTCATCCTCCTTATAGCTTACCCTCACGATTGTTATTACCACACCATTGGTGATAATGTTTTCAGCTGCCTTGGCACCGCACTCCAGAATTTTCTCTCTCAACTTGTTTCTTTAAGGCACACTTTAAAACCTGCCTCTGTAATGAAGTTTTTGGTCAGCTAGAACCACAGAATCCCTACAATGTGGAAGCAGGTCATTTGGCCCATCGAGTCTACACTGACCTGCCAAAGAACGTCCCACCCAGATTCACCTCCCTACCTTATCCCAATAACCTTGCATTTCCCATGGCTAACCTAGTCTTGCCTACACATCCTTTGACACTGTGAGCAATTTAGCATGGCCAATCCACCTGAGCTGCACATCTTTGGACTGTGGGAGGAAACCAAATCACCTGGAGGAAATCCACACAGATATGGGGAGAATGTACAAACTCCACACAGACAGCCCGAGGCTGGAATCGAACCTGGATCCCTGGTGCTGTGAGAGAGCAGTGCTAACCACTAAGCCACCAAGTCCACTCCCACCTGTGTTAAGATCTTAATTTATTTGATAATTAAGTACCTTGAGACATTAAACGGCTAAATAAATACAAATCTTTGTGGAGCAAACATTCTTTAAATCAATCTTTTGTTGTGTTTAGTTGAAATATTGAACAGCTTTAATATATTATTGCTGAAATATTGGTGTTACAGAATGTGAAGCTCACATGTGGGGAGCTGACTGCTTTAAGCACTGTCCAGTCTGCCTAAATGGAGGGATTTGCAATGATGAGACAGGAGAATGTATCTGTCCACCAGGCTTCATGGGGGAGCGATGCAAAACAGGTATGAATTTCATAAGTTGAATAAAGCACCTAATTCCTATATATCTGGCAGTGATCTTAAACCAGGGATTTAATAAATGGTTTCCGGTTGCAACAATTAAAGTAATAAACTGTTTGAGCTATAACCTGTTTATAGCTTGAGCAACTGGAGCTCAGATTTTATAATGTGGGGGTTGAATGACAATCATTAGAGAAGGGGAAAGTAACCTCTATTCCACAAAACAATCACCTTCGGATAGGATCTTCTGATTTGGTCATTGGTTAGGGAGAGGATGGTGTGACTGCAAGTGAGGCAGGTAAAGGGACCCAGAGGGCAAGAGTACAACAGCTTCATCCTTTGCAATTGGCCGTCAGGTTGAGGTTTTTGTTTTTTGTTTTTATTTGGATGAGAGTAAGGGCTGCAGGCTGGATGGGCCAACTGATCCTGGCACTGTGTTATAGAAAGTCATGCAGGTCAGAGGAACAAAGACAAAGGTAGTGCTAGAAGATACAACACAGTGAGAGGGATTGACTCTGCAGCAAGGAGCAAGGATGCAGTCATCTACATCAGTTGCCCAAGACTAGGGTTTGGGATCTTGGTACAGGGTACAGGGTGGAGACAAATTTACAGTGGAAGGGAGAAGATCCAATCATCATGATCAATATAGGGACAAATGATATAGGCAGAACAAGGCAAAAGGTTCTGCATAGTCAGCATGAGGAGCTTGATGCCAAATTAAGAAGTAGAAACCCAAGGGTCATAATCTCTGGTTTATTACTAAGCAGAGTTAAAATTAGTGTAAAGCAAAAAGGTTACAGCAATTAATGCTTGTCTTAAAGACTGATATGATAAAGTGTGTTTCAGTTCAGAGGACACTGGCCCCAGTGCTAAGGAAAGTGGTAGAAGTACACTAGGACAGTCTACACCTGAACCATACTGCAATGAATGTTCTAGTGAGTGGAAAACTAGGGAAATAGAGAAGTTTTTAATCTAACTAGTGGGGGCAAGGGAAAAAGTTTAGGAAGATGTAGCAAATCAGAAGCAAGACATTACAGAAAGTAGTGATTGAGAAATGATAAATGGACTGTGACAGGTTAGGATAAAGAATACACATCAATGAGCAGGTTAATAGGTAAGTTAGAAGTTATAAAACTGATAAAATGACAAAGCCAAAGACTGTGTATCTGAATGCAAGTAGCATGCAAAAAAAGATAAACTGATAGCACAAACAGAAATAAATAAGTACAATCTGATAGCCATTTCAGAGACAGGATGACCTAGATTGAGACCTGGATTTTGAAGGGTACATGACATTTCAGGAGAGGAAATCAAGAAAAGAGAAATGCTTGATCTGTTCCTGAATAATGCTATTCGCACAATAGAAACTATAATCAGAGTTCAAGAAATCCAGATGGGGAAATGTTTTGAAATGGTAAATGATAAGAAGCCACTTATGCAAATAGTGTGCAATCCCCTCATGGTAACCACACAGGATGGAGTATGAAAAGAAGAAACAATGTGAACTTGTCAGAAAGGTATGGAAATAATTATTGGAGATTTTAATCTTTGTGGTGATTGGAAAATAAAATGAACAATGATAGCCTAAGTAAAGAGCATATAGAATATATTAAGAATAGTTTCATAGGACAATACATTCTGGAGCACCTAAGGAGCAACGGCCACAATATTGAAATTTACATTCAGTTTGAGGAGGAGAAATATGAGTCTAAGATTGGTATGTTAAATGAAAATAAGTGTAGTTATCAGGGCATGAACACAAAGCAAGCTAAAAGAATCTGGAAAATTAGATTAAAGGATAGTGTAAAGACTGCATCATTTTATTTTCTGCATTTTTGATTGTGGACTACATTGGGGAAAAAAAACAGTTTTGAAACCAAGGACTGTGGAAGGAATTGCTGCACATTTAAACAAAAAGCAAGTCAATGAAATCCTTTGCATATGGCATTTACACTGGTACTTAGTTCAAGCAGCGGAGGATTATGTTTGTAGACAGCTGAAATTAGATGGGATGTTGATGGGGGAGTTGTGCAGTGATAAGTATCTGATTGGTCACTAATGCACAAACCAGTCTTGGATGTCAAAGGTTATCAATCTGATAATAACTCTCTGATTGGCTCCTGGCAGCTCAACAATTTGTGGTGTGTATGAAACTGGGAACAGTCTTTGGATTGTTGGGAAGGCAAGTTGTGTCGATGTCTCTCTCTTTGTGAGGAAACCCAGTTATTTTCTCCCACTAGTAACTGTAAGCTGTTACCTTTAACCAGTAACTAAGAAACTTTGCAGTTTGTACACCAATTGCCCTGTGCCTTCTGTATAGATGGGAAAGAATATGGAAAATGGAAATTGATGAACAGAAAGTCTTGGCAAGCAAGAGTTAGACCAATGGGTCTGTTTCCATGCTGCATGACCCTATGACCCTACGACTCTATGAAAAAGGAACATCTCAGTTAATCCTGTGGACTAATGTTGTTTTACTCAGTATTTTTCCCTCTACCCAGAAATCATTTTTTTGTTTGCCTATAACTGTTCATATATGTGTAGGTGTTTTTAAAAAGGATTCAATTTTAAACTAGGAAAGCCATTTGTTGGTAGTTCATAGCTGTTTACTTGTGATTAGAATTTACTTATCTGTAATAAATAATAATTCTTGTTAAGCAGAAGAACTGGTCTTCTGTTAGCTTGATTCCAACAGATGTGTAAATTGACGACTTTGTATGTTGTGATTAAATCATTAACATGTGTGACAACCCCAGGGTTTTGGGGCTGGGGAATCAGTGTACTTTCCAAAAGGGTCATAACAATAAGTAAATAGAGATGCTGTTGGAGACATTTAAAGGAATGTTACAGAACAGATACATTCCAACAAGAAAGAAAAATAACCTTCAGAGGTTAACTAAAATAACGTAAAGAAAATTTCAAGTGTAAAGAAAAAGCATATTATTAAATGAAAAATGATGTCAAATCAGAAGCTTGATAGAATATATAAAACAGTAGTGAATGAATAAAAAGTTAATCAGGAGGGAAAAAGTAGAATATGGAAGACAGCTAGCTAGAAATATGAAAACAGATAGTAAGCATTTTTAAAAGGCTAAAAGGTTAGAAAAGAAAGTAAAAGAGATAAAAAGTGAATGTTGCTTCAATGGACTGTGAGACTAGAGAATTAATGATTAAAAATCTATTGATTTTCAATCAGTTAGGGAATAAAAGGTTATGGGTAGAAGGCAGGAAAGTGGAATTGAGGGTTATCAGATCAGCCATGATCTCACTGAATGATGGAGCACACTTGATAAGCATAGAACATAGAAAAATACAGCGCAGTACAGACCCTTCGGCCCTCGATGTTGCACCGACCGAAGCCTACCTAACCTACACTAGCCCAATAACCTCCATATGCTTGTCCAATGCCCGCTTAAATGACAATAAAGAGGGAGAGTCCACCACTGCTACTGGCAGGGCATTCCATGAACTCACAACCCGCTGAGTAAAAAATCTACCCCTATACCTACCACCCCTTAATTTAAAGCTGTGTCCCCTAGTAACAGCTGACTCCATACGCGGAAAAAGGTTCTCACTGTCAACCCTATCTAAACCCCTAATCATCTTGTAGTATGGAAACAGACCAATCAGACCAATGCCTCTATAACGACCAAGTTTCCCAAACCAAGCTAGTCCCATTTGCCTGTGTTTGGCCCATATCCTTGTAAAGCTTTCCTCTGCATATACCTGTCTGTATTATCTATAATACAGACATTATAGATAAATGTTGTATCTATACCTGCATCTATCATTTCTGGCAGTTCATTCCACACACAAACCACCCTGTGTGTGAAAATGTTGCCCCTCTGGTCCCTTTTAATTCTTTTTCCTTTCCCCTTAAACCTATGCCCTCTAGTTTAGAATTCCCCAACCCTGGGGTGAAGACCTTTGCTATTCACCTTATCCATGCCCCTCTTGATTTTATAAACCTTTATAAGGTCACCCCTCAACTTCCTATGCTACAGTGAAAAAGGCCTGAGCTTCTCCAGCCTTCCCTCATAACTCACACCCTATAGTGCCAGTAACATCCTTAGAAATCTTTCCTGCACCCTCTCCAATGTAATAATACCCTTCCTGTGGCAGGGCAATCAGATCTGTACACAATATTCCAAAAGCAGCCTCACCAATGTTCTGTATAACTGTAACATGACGCCCAAACTCCTGTACTGAAAAATCTGAGCAATGAAGACAAGTGTGCCAAATACCTTCTTTACTACTCTGTCTACTTGTGACACAATGTTCTATGAAGTATGCCCCTGAATCACCAGGTCTCTCTAATTTCTACAACACACCTCAGGGCCCTACCATTAACTTAACTAAAAGAGACTGCAAACGAATTGAATAGTTATTTTGTTTTACCCTTCACTATACAAGGTAAAAGTAAAGTTCCAGAAATAGCTGTAAATTAGAAAGTGGAAAGGGGGGAAAATCTCAAGAAAATTGCAATCACCAGGGAAGTAGTACTGTACAACTAGTTAGATTTGTCAGCTAACAAATCCCATGTCCTGATTAACCTCATCATAGAATGGTAAAAGTGAATTAGTTGATGCATTGGTATTAATTTTCTAAATTCGCTAAATGCAGTGAATTAGATAGAAAAATAGTAAATGCAACTCTTTTATGGAAGAATTTACAAATCAGAAAAATACAAGCCAGTTAGCTTAATATCTGTCACGATATTAGAAACTAGAGGGGGACACTTAAAAATAAAACTGAAAGTAATAAGTGATATCAATGTAGTTTTGTGAAAAGAAAATTATGCTCAATCAACTTATAGCAGTCCTTTAGGGAAGTGGCATGTTCTGTGGAAAAACGTGAACCAGTGGAAGTACTGTACTTAGATTTCCAGAAAACATTTGATTTAGTGCCAGACCAAAGGTTATTGCAAAAACTAAAACATGTGTTTTGGTGTTAAAATATTTACATGGAGACAAGATTGACTGGCTATCAGAATACAGAGATTGTGCATAAGTGGGTCATTTTCTATTTAGCAAGATGTAGCAAGTGGTGTGCCACAGGGATTACTGTAGGATTTGCTACTTTTACAACTTACATAAATGACTTGGATGAAGGGACCAATGATCTGGTTGCTAAATATGCTGATGACACAAAACAATTGGAAAATGAGTTGTGAGGAGGACATTTGAAAGCAACATAGTTATATAGAGAGTGCGAGGGCAAAGACAGTGGCTCAGTGGTTAGCACTGCTGTCTCAGGGTCCCAGGTTCGATTCCAGTCTCAGGCAACAGTCTGTGTGGAGTTTGTATATTCTCCTCGTGTCTGCGTGGGTTTCCTCTGGGTGTCCTGGTTTCCTCCCACAATCCAAACATGTGCAGGTTAGGTGAATTGGCCATGCTAAATTATCCTATAGTGTTCAGGGATGTGTAGTTTAGGTGCATTAGTCAGGGGTAAATGTAAGGGAATGGGTGTGGGTTGGTTACTTTTTGGAGGATCGGTGTGGACTTGTTGGGCTGAATGGCCTATTTTCACACAATAGAGATTCTATTGAAAGACGTGATAAATAGAGAATGATGTGGGAAGATATGAAATTGCCTGTTTTGGCAGGAAGAACAAACAGAAGCATATTATCTATACAGTGAGAGTTTGCAGAGCTCTGAGGTGCAGAGGAATCTGGTGTCATCATTCATGGTTTATAAAAGGTTAGTAAGCAGGCACAGCAAAAAATTAAGCCAATTGAATGATGTTATATATTGCAAGGGGAACTGAATACTAAAGTAAGGAGGTCATGCTTCAGACATACAGGGCATTAGTGAGATTACTTCTGGAGTTTGGTACACAGTATTGGTCTGCTTATTTTATACAGCATGGAAATGTGTTGGAAGCAGTACAGAGAACGTTTATTAATATCAGGAATGGGGGGGTTATTTTATGAGGAGAAGTTAAATAGGCTAGGGTTGTATCCAATGGAATTAACAAGAATAAGAGATAATTTGATTGAAACATAATAGATCCTGTGAAATATATGTGAAAAGAATGTTTCCTCTTGTGAGAAAACGTAGAACTAGTAACCCTTGTTTAAAAATAAGGGGTCACCTATTTAAGACTGAAATAAAGAGAATATGTTTTTCTTAGTGTTGACAATTTTAGAACTCTCTTCCTCAAAAGGTGGTGAAAGCAGTGTCTTTGAATATTTTTAAGGCCAAGATATACAGATTCTGAAGAGCCTGAAGGATCATCAGGCCAACTGAGAATATGGGTTAGCGATTACAATCGGATCAGCTATAATTTGATTGAATCGTGATGTAGGCTTGAGGGGTCGAGTGACCTACTCCTGATCTTAATTCATATGTTCTAGTGTGCCTATCTGAAAGTGTTTTTGGGTATCCTGTGTCCTTAAAAGTCCAATAGAAATGAATATCTTTGTTTTAGCAAATCAAAAAGTTTACTGTATATATTGTTAAATCAAACTGATAAGTAGATTGATAACAAACCTGTCCTGAAAAACAGATATGAATATTTAATTATCACTTAAGCTTCCCTTTTAAAAGAGGTAAAAACAGAATTCTGTAACTTCATTCTAAAATTGCATGAGAAATTTTAGATTTGGAAACTGTTGTCTTTAGTACCCTTGATCAATTTCCAGAATCTTATAGTCTGGCAAAAGTTGAATTAGTTCAGTCAGTTCTGCCTCCTTTGTTCAATTCCATACTAGTTCTTGTGAAAATCGGGAACACAGAGAGTATAAAACTTGAGGCTACTCACACCATCAGTACTTAGCCTGGACATTGCCTATATTGAGCCAATGTCATGACAAATTTATGTCACCACAGATAGCAGTTATAAAGACACCGCTTGAACTATTTTAATTGTGCTGACTGTCTCTTGTTGGTTGGTGAGTTCTGTGCTTATCCAGTGATAGACTCTACTGAGTTCACTCAAAGTTGTAGTTTTAGCCTAACTGAAGTGATGATCTTTGTAATACGATTTTGAGTGTAACCATAAACAGTTACAATAGGCAGTTGTTAAATGGTGACCATCTGTTTATCAAAAGTATGTTTACAGTATATACATTTGATACTACTATCACCGCATATAACAAGCAAATCATAATGACCTAATGCACCTACTAATTGTGGTCGGGGACTATTATCAGTGCTTGAATTAAAGGTGCAGAATCCTGACTTCCCATCTGTAGCTGGAAATCTATGTTCAGCTTCACTCAAAAATAGCCATCCTTTTGTGGATCTCACTGCGCAAGCTGTCACCATCAACTCAGACACAGGACTGTAGGATTTGGCTTTCCAATTCTGACCCATCATTTTTCCCTCCAGATTGTAACTTTTCTTACCAGTCATTTTTGCATCTGTTGCAAACTCATAGTGTTAAACTCCCTTCTGGCTTTGGATGCCTTTCTGCAATGTGGGTCGTGACTAATCAGCAGATAATCCTGATCCTTGCTGCTTCTTGCTGTTCCCAAGGTTGATTCAGGCATTGAGCTGAAGAATGAACTTTATGCAGAATATTCTGATGAATTTTAAAAGTTAACATTAGGAGTTAGTTGTAGAGGGAAACGTTAGTAAGAACAGATAGGGTTATAACAACTGTATTTGGTATTTTGGTTGTTTGAGGGTTTTATTGAATCAAGTCAATTTCTGCAATCATTGAAGTCGCTCATTCCTTGGCAATGTAAAAAGTCTAATCACTCTGACTAGCCTATGTTATCTGCTGCCCATATGTTGGAGGCATAGTTCTGTATCATTATTTCATCCCCTTTCATTGCCTAGACCACCCTACATGTCCGTTATATGAAACAAAAAGAAATTAGTCCTGGGATCACACCTGTGGCCTCATTTTCAGCCCACATCCACATCTTGTCATACAAATTCAATAATCGTTTTGCTAAAAGATGTGAGGGGTACATTTTTTTACATAGAAAATTATGGAACAACAATTATTTCAACATGGGGAGTTTTTGAGGCAGTGATCACTGCAACTTTGAAAAAGAATTGGATGCAGAGCTGAAACAGAGGAAGAAACAGGATGAAAGGATAGAACAGGGCAGAGACATTAGGCTTGCATTGTTCCAGCAAAGAGCTGACAAAGACAAGGGGGCTGGAATGCTCTTCACTAGAACATAAATCTGTTGTTCATTGAGCAATTCGCATTGACTTCACACTGATTTGTACCTCATTAAAATTCTTTGACTTCTAGCATGTGGGCAAAATACATACGGGAGAAACTGCACACCATGTACTGGAGGAACTTGTCATTTCTCCATGTTCTGCTTACCTGCCCCTTATGGCTGCTCTTGTGCTACTGGATGGAAAGGACTTCAGTGTGATCAAGGTACAGTTGTTGTAAAAAGGCAGTAAACCTTCACCGCTACTCCTTCACCACCCGACGCCTGGAGGAAGAACACCTCATCTTCCGCCTCGGAACACTTCAACCCCAGGGCATCAATGTGGACTTCACCAGTTTCCTCATTTCTCCTTCCCCCACCTCATCCCAGTTCCAAACTTCCCGCTCAGCACCGTCCCCATGACTTGTCTTACCAGCTCATCTTCTTTCCCACCTATCCACTCTACCCTCCTCTCTGACCTATCACCTTCATCCCACTCCCATCCACCCATTCTACTCTTTGCTACCTTCCCCCACCCTCCTCCCCAACCTATCACCTCCATCCCCACCCCCAGTCACACTATTGTACTCTATGCTACTTTCTCCCCAGCCCCACCCTCCTCTCATTTATCTCTCCACCCTTCAGGCACTCAGCCTGTATTCCTGATGAAGGGCTTTTGCCCAAAACGTTGATTTTCCTGCTCCTCGGATGCTGCCTGAACTGCTGCGCTTTTCCAGCACCACTGTACTCCAGAATCTGGTTTCCAGCATCTGCAGTCATTATTTTTACCTAGTAAACCATGACACTCAACTCTAAATATCAAATGCTATACTTTATTCCAAAAATCCTGAAAGTGCTCACATACTCTTTGATTCTGTACAGCCTATGACAAAGAAATCTCTTCGTTAGTGACACAAAATTTACTTCATAAAATAATTTAGTATGTCCATTAGTTTCCAAAAGCTTATAAATTTTTAAAAAATATAAACCTCAAAATTAGTTTGGGGAGATCAACTAATTTAATGTGAGAGTGAAAGTTGACATGTCAACACTCATTGTGCATCAGTAAAACTCTTATCTTCTAACCAATAACAGAAAAAAAGACGTTATTATATCTATTGCCTCTTATATCATAATTGCTGTTCATATTCACACTTGCTGCCTCTGTCTTGGGAAAAATTCATAATTGGAAAAGCACAACTGTCACTATGTCTGCATTTCATTATTTGAATGAAACAGATATTTTGGCCATTTGGTCATTATGCTGTGATGTGATTGAAAGTTCTCCAAACTGTTATGGAATTAAAATATTCAATCATACTCCAGACTTTTGAGAGGGTCCTTCAAAAGTTCACTTTGTTGACCATGATTTATTATGAAAAATTGTTTTTACTGAGCTTTTGTTTTTGCTTTTAGCCTGTGATCCTGGTTTTTATGGGGCTGACTGTCGGCTCAAGTGTGATTGTGTTAATGATGGAGAATGTGATCGCTTTGAAGGATGCCTGTGTCCTGTTGGATGGCAAGGCCTACACTGTGAGAAGGAAGGTAAAGCAAAATTACAAAATAACAAAAATGTCAACGAGTGCAACTTAACATGGAGGTAATGTCACAAAGGGCTACATGCAAATTTAGAAAATGGAATGTGACATAGATAGACAGGTTTAAGGAACGAGGAGAGGCTGAATAGCCTCCTCAAGTTATGATGTAACCCAAATTGAGGTTTTTATATATGAGAAAATAATTATTGGCAGGATTGTCATTCCACTACTGAATCACAGCCTGCTTTGAAAGATTGAATGAGAACACATTGGGTTATGTATAATGCCTCTCTGGGATTGAAACATTGGTCAGTGTTTACATTTCCAACAGAGTTTGTACTCATAATGCCAAAATAGCCCTCGTGTTTGTGCAGACGCAGCCAATGCTATGACAAAACAGGCCACAGGAAGTGTCTACACATGACATCGCCAGATCCCGTGCACAGTGATGTCAGCATCCATGCGTGCACCTCTGATATGGGCATTGGGGAGGCTGGGGTCAAGGTTATGGGAGTCATAAAGTGAAGGGCTGGGGCTCACAAAGTGAAGCTTTCCCTTCTCAGGAGCGGTGGGAGACTGTGCCGGGAGTGGAGGAAGGCCAACATTAGGAGCCAGTCTTTGTTTTATTCAGTGATGAAGATGATGGCATGGAATGAAATGCATACTGTATATATTTCTAAAAATTCAAATTTCAAGAACCTTTTCATCCATATAATTCCTGCAGCACCATGTTTGAAACTGGCTAATGCTTTCTATCGTTTATCAACGATGTTGGCTTCCTCCTTGCGCATGCATGCTCTATACAACTCAAGGACATTACTGGCTAGACCAGCATTTGTTGTTTATTCCTAACTACCCTGGAGAATGCACAAGTGACCTGCTTTCTTGAATAGCTGCAGTCCTTCATGTTGCGGTTGTACAGGACATTGGTTAGGCTACTATTGGAATATTGTGAGCAATTCTGATCTCCCACCTATCAGAAGGATATTGTGAAACTTGAAAGGGTTCAGAAAAGATTTACAAGGGTATTATCAGGGTTGGAGGGTTTGAGCTAAAGGCAGAGACTGAAAAGGCTGGAGTTGTTTTCCCTGGAGTGTCGAAGGCTGAGGTTTATAGAGGTTTATAAAATCATGGGGGGCATGGATAGGGTAAATAGACAAGGTCTTTTCCTAGGGTGAGGGAGTCCAGAACTTGAGAATATAGGCTTAGAGATGAGAGGGGAAAGATATAAAAGAGACCTTAGGGACAACTTTCTCACGCAGAGGGTGGTCCATGTATGGAATGAACTGCCAGAGGAAGTGGTGGAGGGTTTAGAGGGGTATAGGCCAAGTTCTGACAAATGGGACTAGATTAATTTAGGATATCTGGTCAGCATGACGAGTTGGACCAAATGGTCTGTTCCGTGCCTCTCTGATTCTTATGTTGGAACACCTGCGGAGGTGTTAGGAAGGGATTTCCAAGATTTTAATCCAGCAACAGTGAAGATTCACATCTAAGGTAAGGCTGCTTGTGCAGCACCAGAGGATTAATCTTGTCTTAAAGAAAAAGCAGCTGGATCAATTCAACAGGCCACACAGCATCAAATAATACTGAAACAGGTTTCACATCAATTATCTTTAATCAGGACAGAAGTAAGTTAGAAATCTAACTGTGTTTTAAGCAAATACAGAAACCGAGAAAGAATGGTGGAGGAAGAACAAAAGGGAATATCATGATAGAGTGGAACACAGGAGGGATTAATTGAAAAGAGGACAGCATCCAAATATGGTTCAGTTCACGTTCCCTTTTACTTTACATCTGTTACTGGCCCTGAAATTGCTGGTGTAAGAATGTGCCTCATGATGGCTTCCAGTGCTAATCCCTCCTGAACTTTAAAAGCTGCAGTTACTTTGGCATACAGGGGCCATCACTGTCCATCCTGTGTTCAGAATCTACACTGCTAGATTACCCTTGAAGAGGAGCCCAACCCCTGCACCCTGACTCCAGCACTCATTACAGAATTTTTTATCGAAAAAATAGTCCTGCAATTTGTGAAATCCTATTTTACCTTGCAGGTTTTGGAGAAGTCCCTTTTCAGTTGGTCAGTCCTAGTAGCAGCATTGAGGCAAATGCTGGAGTGACCTTAGAACTCAACTGTACTGCAACAGGATATCCACTGCTAGTGCACGGTGACATTCAGCTCCTTACACCCCATGGAAATAAAGTAAATGTAAGTACCTGAGCAGAGGACCAGGTTTCTACAGCTCTCTCAATACCACTTTGCTTGATGCCCTTGCTTAATGGGTTGGTGCTTACCTCTTATAGGTCCCTACATATTGGGTTTCTGATATCTGTAAGGAGGATTGAGGTCTTGTCAATTCACAATATTACTGTTTATCTCCAGAGATCTGGTGAGAATCCAGAATCAACTGAATGGAATTTCTTTCATAAACGAGACAGAATCCTCATTTTACGTAGAATTTACATCACTGAAACATTCAGCCCAACGATGTCCACACAAGCTTTTTCCCACCATAATGCACTGAATTACCATATGATTCTCTTCTTCCTCTTGTGTTCTCAAGTTTCTTCTAAAGTACGCTGGTGTCACTTTGTTTTCTGATGTTATGATAATCAATGACTCCTGAAATGCAATTACTCTTAGCTTAATTCCATGGGCAACAGTTTCACTTGATATCAAGGTAGCATTTGACAAAGGAGACATCAATGCGACCTAGAAAAATTGAAGGCAGTAAAAATCTCTTTCAACTAATTATCATCATGCCTAACACAAAGCTGGGTGGTGGTAATTGGAGACCAATCATCTCTGTACTAAGACATCATTGCAAGAGATTTTTTTTAAACAATTCATTAGTGGGATGTGGGTGTTGCTGGCTAGGCCAGTATTCATCTTGCATCACAATTGCCTCAAAGACAGTTCAGAGATACCCACATTGTTGTGGATCTAGAGTCACAGGTAGAGCAGCCTAGTTAAAGGACAGCAGATTTTCTTCCCTAAAGGACATTAGTGAACCAAGTGGATTTTTAACAATGATTGACATGGTTGTCTTTGGGCCAGCTTTTTATTCTAGATATTTTACTGAATGTGAATTTCTTCATCTGCCATGGTGGGATTCAAATCCCTTTCCCTAAAAAAATGATCTGGGGTTTAAGATTACTTGTCCAATGACATGACCACTGTGCCACCACCTCTTTCTTAACTGCTTCATCGATAACCTGCCTTCCATAGTAAGGCCAGACATAACAGGCCATTTACTGATGATGTAAGGTAGGTTGTGTTGTAGAACAGAGGGACCCAGGGGTTCAGACGCAAAATTCTTTGAAGTTTGTGTCATATATAGATAGGGTGGTTAAAAAGGTGTTTCGCATGCTTGCCTTACTTGCTCAGACCTTTGAGTATTTGAGTTGGAAAGTCATGTTGAGGGTGTACAGCACATTGGTGAGGCCTCTTCTGGAACAAGCATTCTGTTCTGGTCGCTCAGTTATACAAAGGATATTATTAAGCTGGAGAGGGTTCAGAAGGGATTTACCAGGATGTTGACTGGTATGGAAGATTTGAGTTATAAAAAAAGGCTGGGTAGGCTGGGGCATTTTTCTACTGGAGTGTAGGAGGTTGAGAGGTGCCTTTATAGAAGTTTATAAAATCATGAAGGGTATAGATAGGGTTAATGGTAAGTGTCTTTTCCCTAGGATAGGTAGTTTCAAGACCAGGGGGCACATTTTTTTAAGGTGAGAGGGGAGAGATTTTAAAAAGACATGAGGGCCAATTTTTTATCATAGATGGTGGTTCACGTGTGGAATAAACTTTCTGAGGAAGTGATGGGTGTGGGCACAATTACAATATTTAAAAGACAATTGGATAAGTACATGAATAGGAAAGGTTTGGAGGGATATGGGCCAGGAGCAGGCAGGTGGAACTAGCTTAGTTTGGGGTTATGAAATACTTAACAAAGTAATAAACTACTCATTAACTGTTCCAATTTTGTAACATCCCATTAGCACACCCTTGGCAAAGGCAATTTCAGTAACATAGATTGTCTCACATGCAGTTCTAGCAGCAAGAGGAGTATTCCAGGAGTAACAGAGAGAGAAATAAAAGCTTTCACATCCAGCTTCAAGACATAGCTACTCAAAGCTAACTAAAAATCCTGGTTCTGTGGGAGCTTGACCCCACCCATTCAGGCTGCTTCTATTATTCCAAATTTAAAGAAAAAAAATTAAGGCCTCACAAGCTGTTCAATTTATTGGCTTTGAGCAGACTGCTCACCACCTCTGTCTCAACCTTTCTTCATTAAAAAAGGACAAAATACACCTACTAAAGCCATAGTATTGTCACACCACTGAATCATGACTAATTTTGTGAGGTGGTGAGATGGAGAGATGATGGCATAATGGTAGTCGACTGAACTAGTAATTTGTGGCCCATGTGGATTCAGATTATACCAATGTATACACCAACATGTTCAGTTAATAAATCTGAAATTTAAAGCTAGTCCTGGTATTGCTAACTATGTACAGCTGTCTGTTGCAAAAACCAAGCTAGTTCACTAATTTTCTTTAGAAAAGGAAATCTGCCATCCTTACCTGGCTACATATGACTCCAGAGTTGAAAAATGTGGTGCTGGAAAAACATAGCAGGCCAGGCAACATCCGAGGAGCAGGAGAATCGAGGTTTCGGGAATAAGCCTTTCTTCAGAAATGAGGCTGGTGTGACAAGCGGGCTGAGATAAAAGGTAGGGGGGAGGGAATTTGGGGGAGGGGCGCTGGGAATACGATAGATGGAAGGAGGTGAGGGTGATAGGCCGGCGAGGAGGTGGGGGCGGAGTGGTTGGGAAAAAGATTGCAGGTCAAGAGGGCGGTGCTGAATCCGTGGGTTGGGACTGAGATAAGGTGGGGGGAGGGGAAATGAGGAAGCTGGAGAAATCTACATTCATCCCGTGTGGTTGGAGGGTTCCTAGGCGGAAGATGAGGTGCTCTTCCTCCAGGCGTCGTGAGGCCAGGGTCTGGTGATGGAGGAGGCCAAGGACCTGCATGTCATTGGCGGAGTGGGAGGGGGAGTTCAAGTGTTCAGCCACGGGGCAGTTGGGTTGGTTGATGTGGGTATCCCAGAGGTGGTCTCTGAATAATTCCGCAAGTAGGCAGCCTGTCTCCTCAATGTA
This sequence comes from Chiloscyllium punctatum, assembly GCF_047496795.1. Lineage (NCBI taxonomy): Eukaryota > Metazoa > Chordata > Chondrichthyes > Orectolobiformes > Hemiscylliidae > Chiloscyllium > Chiloscyllium punctatum. The sequence continues at coordinate 130,572,126 of NC_092740.1, forward strand.
GAGGCCACACAACGCCTGGAGGAAGAGCACCTCATCTTTCGCCTAGGAATCTTCCAACCACACGGGATGAATGTAGATTTCTCCAGCTTCCACATTTCCCCTCCCCCCCACCTTATCTCAGTCCCAACCTCTGGATTCAGCACCGCCCTCTTGACCTGCAATCTTCTTCCCGACCTCTCTGCCCCCACCCCCTCTCTGGCCTATCACCCTCACCCTCACCTCCTTCCATCTATCGTATTTCCAGCGCCCCTCCCCCAAATTCCTTCCCCCCCACTACCTTTTATCTCAGCCCGCTTGGCACGCCAGCCTCATTCCTGAAGAAGGGCTTATGCCCGAAACGTCGATTCTCCTGCTCCTTGGATGCTGCCTGGCCTGCTGTGTTTTTCCAGCATCACATTTTTCAACTCTGGTACTCCAGCATCTTCAGTCCTCACTTTCTCCTATATATGACTCCAGGCTCATAGCAACATGGTTGATTCTTAAGTGTCTTTTGAAATACCCAGCCAGCTACTCAGTTCAAGACCAACTGGGGACAGGCAGCAAATGCTGGCCTTGCCAGTGGCACCCATACCATGTGCAGGAATAAAGAAGAAAAAGGTTAAGGGTTACAGATGAAACAGAACCACTGAGGGTAGAATGGTTGTAACAAACATATAATGAGAGTGATTCCGGATACTTGTGGTTATGGATACTTTAAACTTTATTGACAGTTTTGTTTGCTCTGTGTTCATTCGGCAGATCTAAAATAAATGCTTATGCTGTCCATGGTATATAGTATGCCCATACTCTGTGGCCACAGTTGCTTGCAGACACTAAAACCTTCTTTTGCATGTATCTCTAGCCATTTGCTCAAACTCAAATATTCTGCTTGTTTCAAAAATGGAATGAAACTAAATCCCACCTCTTAGGTTTCTAGAACACTACAAGAGAGACAGAGAGATCACTTTGAATTAATTACCATGCCTGCATTCTGACAGAATTAGCTTTCAAAAGAAATGTGAAGAACAAACAGTATTATCAAAAACTAATACATTTAAGTTTTAACTCAATCCTTATTGAGCAAAACAACCAAGCACAATATTTTGAAAAAGCACCTGTAAGACAATGTATTGTGAAGGAATCCACACGAAATGTGTTCAAAGTGCAAATAGTGTTCAGCTCATTTAATTATGTGACTGTTATTCCTAAAATCCAGTTTGTTTGATTTACATTGCTCATTTTGGCCATATTTCAGCTGATTACAGGGCCTGATATTTTTCCTGGTCGATGTAATAAAAGGATGCAAATTGTTTCAAGTGTTTCAGTTCATTATAACTGACTGCACTTGCATAAAAGTTTGAAAGATATAAATGTGCAACCTGTGCAGTTTTCTGTTGGTTTAGCTGAAATTTAGGGACTAAATGCAACATTATTAAAGGTAAGAACACAAAACTATTGTGAAATAATATAGAGAATACATTTTTACATTTTACTAAATAATCAGTTTTTTGTTTAAACTTGATTGTGAGGAAATTCTCCTTGATATAATCACTGAATGAGATAACATGGAAGGAGATCATTTGCCCATCATGACTCTGCTGACTCTTTGATAAAGCTGTCCAATTAATCTCACTCCCCTATTATCCATAGTCTTGTAAGTATATTCTGTTCAAGTACTTATCTACTTATCTTGTTAACTTGCTGTATAGACTGACCTTGTAGACAGCACATTCCAGATCACAACAATTTATTGCATAAAACATCTCCCTTTACCTCCTCCTCTGGTCCTGTTGCACGATAAATAATTTAACTCTGCTCAGCACAGTTTGATCCATTTCCTGTATGCTGATAATTAATTAAACTCCAGATGTTGAACTTTGCAGCAAACCAGTTCAGGCCCTGTTAAAGTGTTTTGCAGAAAGTAGCCTTTTGAATACTTCCCTTCTGATGTATACTCAAGAAAGATTGATGTGTTTACCATCATGCCTTACTCTGACTATGCGTTTCTGTTTCAGCCTACAACCACAAAAACAATCATGCATCCAGTCAAACAGACCATAACGTTCTTCAAAGTGTTGAAAATATCACCAAAAGATTCAGGAAAGTGGATGTGCCGTGTCAAGACACCAGCTAGAGTTGCTGTGAGACCATTTAAAGTGTCCGTCAAAGGTAGGTTATTGTTACATAGACTTACACAGCACAGGAAAAGGTCATTTGGTCCAACTGGCCTATGCTGGTTTCTATAACCTTACAAGCCTCCTCCAACCTTCTCCTCTTCTCAGCCTAATAGTGTAATTTTTTATGTCTTTGCCCCTCATCTTCTATTAAACTTCCCTTTCATTTGTTTATACTATTTTCTACAACCACTCCCTCTATGGCTGTCATTCCATGTTCTCACCATTCTTCTAGTTAAGACATTTCAGAACGCCAAAAAGATTTATTAGTGACTATCTTGTATTCATGCACCCCATTTTCATGGGTTTCACCCAAAATTGGAATCATGTTCTCAATGTCTACCTTATCAAATTTTTTAATCATTCTAAAGAGTTCTATCAGGTCATTCCTCCACCTACTCATTAGGGGAGAAGACCCCCAACCTGTTAAAACTTTCCTGATGGTTATAACATCCCAATTCTGGTATTTTTCCTGTTGATCTCTTTTGCACATTCTTCAGTCCCTCTTTTTTCTTCTTATTACATGAAGATCAGAAGTGTGCACAGTAATCCCTGTATTTTATAGTAATCACTAGATATTGGTACAGTGTATACAATTTTATTGCTGAAATCCTTTAGTCATACAGTATTGTATGACCCTGCCCTTACAAAGAGTTAACTTCAAGAACAGCAAAATGTAAAACACGACCTGGTAACCTGCCACTGCTGCCGCCTTCCACTCATTCAAACTTTGTTTTGGAATTAACAAAATTCATATTAAACCCCATAAAGTAATACATGTGGCACTAAAGTTGTGCTGCAATGTACCTAAACAAATGGTCTTGTCACAATGTGTCTTTAAGTGACAAATCCCACAATCTGATACCTACCTCATCTAGTGCATTACATCGTAACTCCTGATCATCACTTTTATTTTTATTTTCCTTTGTCTGCATCTAGTAGCTCCCATATCCAAAGTCTGCATGCGTATTCTGAATCATGTTCCCAGGAATAATGTTGTATATTTTCATCAACTATAAATTAACAGCCTTTTATAACATCCTCCCTTCCGTTGTTGTTCTAACATGCCCATATCGCAGTGGAGCTAAGTCAAAGTAAAATGTTTAGTGTTCTTCACAAAACAGTTTGTTTCTATAACAAAATGTCGATTGTTAAATGTGACATGGCAACTGGACACAACTTTCTCAACAATACTGAGTGCACTAATAGTTACATTAACAATCAATTCAATACAATCAGCCAGCTTTATAACACAGAGCATTTGTACTCTCTAGAAGCGACATAATAGACGCTAATTAATAGACAAGCAAAAGAAATATGTTATAGCCTTGCGCATTTTTAAAAAGATACCCAAGAGATTGTGAAACCTATAGTTCCTGGAAATAGTTCATGACAAAGTCTCAGCCAATCAAAGTGAACTTGCTCACAATTCAGGACTATTTTTACCTGCAGAATAAATTGTCGAGTGGTCATTTGAAACTTGACATTTTTGAGGTAGTCCTGATGAGTGCAAGACAAAGTCTTCAATGACATGTGTCTCATGAGCAATATTCAAAATGTTTTATTGTGTACTGCCTTGCTTCCTCTTGGTGAGCCTCTAAGACAGGCTTCTTCAACACATTTCCATGAGTATGCCTTAACGTATTGCTAAATGTCCATTTCCGACAGTCCCTCCTTCACCACAGACCCCACCAACTAAAACCAATAGTGGCACTCGATTTATTATTGTCAAGGCCAATGTTGAGCCACATATTGGAGATGGACCAATCATCCTAACAAGACTGCTTTACAAACCGGCTGGAGCTTTAGAGTCATGGTCATCAATTGAAGGTAAGAAATGATTTCTTCATGGTCCCTCTTTATTTAGAGGCATTATCTGTAATTTTGTTGCTTTAAGTTGGCACATTGTCAAATGAAATGGATGAACAGTTGGGGCATATTAATAATAAGGACTCAGTGAAGAATATAAAAATCTCATTGATTTTGTTCATATCCAGAATGTTTTTAATCATCACTCAGTTTCATATATTCAAAAATTGCCACACCATGAGGTGTTGGTTGAGTCTACTGTGTGTAAGAGCGGATATCACATTAAAATGTGCAGATTTGATCAGGTTTGGTGGAAAGCAGGCATTGGGAGTGGATTAGATTCTGGGCTATGACATTGGCTACAAGCCAGGGTCCAGGGGACTGGCTCTGGCAGCAGACTTGGATCTAATTTGCTGACAATGGCAGCAAGTATCCTGTTAGGAACGGACTTTCTAAATGTCGGCATTCCTGAGATGCTTGGAGACCCTGCAGCTTTCAGCATTCCAAATCAAGTTCAATAATTTTAGGAACTGAGCACCCTCTTCCACATGCTTTCCCCACCCCATACAACATATTCTGACATCACATGGGCTGCTTTCACCACAGCCAACACATATTCACCCACTGATGGTCCTCATTTGCAGATTTTCTTTCATAGTGAGTTAGGGAGATCCATTCCTTTGTCTGCCCAACTGCTTTGCTCTCTTCCCTGGGCTCCATCTCCATCCATGGTTTACCCCTTCCCCACCTCCATCCAGCCTATGTGCAGCATATATCCCAACCTCTTCGTAGCTACAATTAGTTCTGAAGAATGGCCACTGGACTCGAAACATCAACTCTGTTTTCTCTCCACAGAGTTTGCCAGACCTGTTGAATTTCTCTAGTTATTTCTATTTTTGAATTAGTAATGAATTTAAGTTCCAATTTTCTGGCAAAGCTATTAGAATTGAATTTGGAGAGAAGGGAACTAGTTATAAAAATTAACAACACAGTTGGATTGACAAGGAATTTTAATTCATAAAATTCTTGGAACTGGTAATTTTCCCATGGATGATCACAAGTTAGTATTATAGAAGTCAAGCAGGCTTTTAAGATGATAAATTTTCAGGGTCAGATAAAGTGGATGAGTTGAGGCTGTTGAGTGAGACAAGGGAGGAAATAATAGGGGCATTGGCAATAATTTTCAATTCCTCTCTAGCCACAGGAGAGATGCCAGAGTATTGGAAGACAGCTAGTGTGGTGCTGTTATTCAAGAGGGGGGGAGAGATAAACTAGTAAATTGCAGGTCTATCAGTTTAACTTGAGTGGAAGCAATTCTGAGGGACAGGATTAATCTGCACTTGGAGAGGCAGGGACTAATCAAGAATAGTCAGAATGGTTTTGTTAAGGGGAGGTCTTGTCTGACCAACTTGATTTGAATTCTTTTTAAGAATAATCAAGTATGTAGATGTGGGCAATGCATTCAATGTAGTCTACTTGGACTTGATTAGATTAGATTACTTACAGTGTGGAAACAGCCCTCCGGCCCAACAAGTCCACACCGACCGTCCAAAGAGCAACCCACCCAGACCCATTCCCCTACATTTACCTGTTCACCTAACACTACGGGCAATTTAGCATGGCCAATTCACCTAACCTGCACATTTTTTGGACTGTGGGAGGAAACCGGAGCACCCAGAGGAAACCCACGCAGACACAGGGAGAATGTGCAAACTCCACACAGACAGTTGCTTGAGGCGGGAATTGAACCCAGGTCTCTGGCGCTGTGAGGCAGCAGTGCCACCTTGCCGCCCTCAAAAGCCAAAGTTTCAGCAAGACTTTTGATAAGGTTCTGCATGGGAGACTGATAGCGAAGGCATGAGCCCATAGAATCCAAGGAAATTTGGCAATTTGAATGCATAACTGGCTTTATGGCAGGAAGCAAACAGTGATGGTTGAGAAGTGTTTTTGTGACTGGAAGCCTGTGTGCAGTTGGATCCCACAGGGATCAGTGTTGAGGCTTTTGCTGCGTGTGGTATATATAAATGATTTAGACTTGATTGTGGCAATGTTGATCAGTAAGTACGTAGATGATACAAAAATTGGTGGGGTGATAAATAGGAGGATAGCTAAGCTTACAAACAGATATAGACAGGCTGGTCAGTGGCAGATGGAATTCAGTCCAGATAAACATGAGGTGATGCACTTGAGAAGGATAAACAAAGCAAGCAAATATGTGATGAACAGTTGGACGCTGAGAATCACCAAGGTTGAGAGGGATTTGGTATGCATAACCGCCAGTCCCTTAAGGTAATGGGATTGGTAGATATAGTTGCTAAGGCAACTTAGGGATACTTGCCTTTATTAGCACGAGGCATAAGAGTTTAAAGAGCAGGAAGGTTTTGCTGGAATTGTGTAAAATGTTGATTAGCCACAGGAGGGATGCAAATGTACTGGAGAGGGTACAGAAGAGATATGTCAGAATGCTGCCTGGGCTGGAGAATTTTAGTTATGAAGAGAGATTGGATAGTCTAGAGTTATTTTCCTTGCAGCAGAGGAGACTAAGTGGGACTTGATTAAAATGTATAAAATTATGAAGGGCGGGGACATAGAATAGTTAGGTGGTTGTTTTTGGCTGGTGCAGACTTGATGGACTGAAGGACCTATTTCTGTGCTGCAGACCTCGAGACCTGTAAATGAGTTCTGTATCCTGGGTTCCCTTGTTGAATGGAGGGAGGTCTGAGATCAGGAGGGGTTCCCAGATTAGAATTTTGTGTTGGGGACGGTTCTGTATTGGGTTGTGATTTGCTTCGCTAAATAACCCCCTTCCTCTCTTGTGGCGAAGAGGAACATTTGCATCAATAGATCTTATCTGATGCTTAGGAAGCAATTAGTTGAAATGGTGAGAGAAAGAAAGACTGGAAATATAATATTACCTTTCACAACCTCACAATATTTCATAATGTTTGACAGTCAATAGCATATTCTTAAAGAGTGGTTACTTTTGTGATATATGAAATGAAACAGCCAATTTTCATACAACAAATGCCACAGACTGCAATGACCAGCTACTTACATGATTGCTAGGTGTTGAATATTACAAGGATTCTGGGTAGGACTCCCTGCTTGATAGTGCTAAATAGTACCCCATGGGATCTCTCACATCTACCTGAGCAGGGAATTGTTCTGTTGGATATGGAAGAGGATTCTGCAGATCAATAGAATAATTAATTTTTATTTTAATCATTTTCAAGTTGCTGAATAGTGAATTGTTAGGTTCTTTTTCTCCTAAATCATTCATGGACATGAGCATCGGTCAGCATTTTTTGTGAATCCCCAGTTTCCCTGGAGAAGGTGGTGGTGATCTGCCTTCTTGAACTGCTGCAGTTCCTGGGATGTAAGTGCTCCTATAGTGCTGATAGGAAGGGAGTTCCAGAATTTTGTCATGGCAATAGTAAAGGATAAGTGATATAATTCCAAGTCAGGATGGTTTGGCTTGGAGGTAAATCTGCAGGTGGTGGTGCTCTCTTGTGTCAGCTGCCTTTGCCCTTCAAGATGAAGCACTAAAGGATTATCAAAAAATTTGGAAGGCTTTTAAAAATTTTGTTACTAATCTTATTGCTTACTGACGGAATTTTCTCAAAGAGGTTTCCTTGAGGTTATGCACATGGGATATCTTGAAACTTTTCCACAGCAATGTGACTGGAATTAAATATTTCAACCTATTAACTGTTAGAATGATTTCTCTGCATCTACATAACAGTGATGCTGTTCTTGGAACATGTGGCATGTAATAAATTCTGTGGAAGGGAGAACTACTTACCTCAGTTTTATTCGAGGAAATATAACAAATTTATAAACATCTTGAAGTGATTTATGTCATCCAGTGTTCACAAGCAACTGATGAGTATTAGACATTGTCACTTTACAGTACAGACAGCATCTGTATCAGAAGAAAACAAGATTCAAAAAGCAGTCATAAAGATAATTATTTGCAGAACTACTTCACCATAGGCACAGAAGAATAAAACAAAGAAATGCTATGGTGATGAGACTCTGCCAGTTAGTCCTCTTCTGCAATATCTGTGAGATAGCAGTTGCAAGCTATAAATTTCAGTTGCTACATTTCTAAACCTGATTCAAAACAACCTCTCACATGTTCAGTTTTGGGCACCCTCCTTAGGAAGAAGGCTTAAGACTTTGAGCAGTCCAGTTTTGTCAGAATGGTTCCCAATATGCAGGAATTTAGCAATGATGGGATACTGAATAAATTTGTTATACATCTCAGAAGAGAGTGATTTAAATCTATAAGCAGATTGAAAGGTGTATAATAAAGAAGGGAATGAATAGGGTATATACAGAATGTTTCATGTTGTTACTTTTACAAGGCGATACAACATTCAGATGAAGTCAACTGAGATCCTTATTACAAAGAATGTATAATTTATAATTGCAGAAAGATTAATGTTGCAAGATAAATACAGCCAGTGAAAAAGATGCATGTTTATTTGTTAAATAACTGATATTAAGACAGATTGGGATTTAAAAGTACAGCATCTTTGGAGGTAGTGGTGCTCCCCATGTATTTGCTTTCCATGTCCTTCAAACTGATGGAAGTCTCAACATAGGGAGACATTGCTGAACTGATTTGAAGATGCTGGTGTTGGACTGGGGTGTACAAAGTTAAAAATCACACAACACCAGGTTATAGTCCAACAGGATTAATTGGAGGCACTAGCTTTCGGAGCGCTGCTCCTTCATCAGGTGGTTGTGATGAAGGAGCAGCGCTCTGAAAGCTAGTGCTTCCAATTAAACCTGTTGGGCTATAACCTGGTGTTGTGTGATTTTTAACATTGCTGAACTGGTACCACAAAAGAAAAACATACCTTTTATTTCAGCATTACTGGTTCATTGAATCTCGAAGACTAGTCAAAATAATCTGCATATTATTTTTTGCCTTCAGTGACAGATCCATCAGAATTGGTGAAGCTGGACAATCTACAACCAATGTGCCAGTACAATGTGTGTATACAACTGAGCAGGCCCGGAGAAGGAGGAGAAGGACATCCTGGTCCTGTGGCAAGTTTCTGGACTGATTGCCCAAGTAATGGAATGCACACATTTTATTACTGAATACTTCTATATGTGTGCTTCATAATAATTCTATTCATTATGTTAGGACTTCTATACAAATGGGAAAGATTTTTGCAAGGCCAACTCTTAAATGAGATATCCTTTAGGTTGCCAAATCTTCAGGAATCTCCAGGAACTAAAGATGAATCTCTAGGATGCTATTGTGATCAAAAGGAGTTACTTATTTGAACTTAATTTTAATTCATTCATGGAATGTATGCTTCATTGCTCACTAATTTTTCTGAAGAACTTGGTGTTAAGCTGCTTTCTTGAACGATTTGAGGTGTAGGCACAACCTCAGTGCTGTTAGGGAGGGTGGTCTATGACTTTATCCAGCAACAATGAAGGAACAAAAGTAAAGTTCGAAAGCATGAGTGGCATGGAGGGGAACTTGGAAGCATTGTGTTCCTATGTACTTACTGTCCTTCCAGGTAGTAGAGGTCATGGGTTTGGAAGGAGCTTTGGTGTGTTAGTGCAGTGCAAACGGGGATGGTATGCACTGCTGTTGGTTTTCATTGCTAATGAATTTTGTGACGGATGGTGCTGACAGCAGGCTGCTTTGTCCTCAATGGTGCTAAGCTTTTGGGTGCTCTGTTTAGTTAGGCAAATGCAGAGTACTCCATAACACTCCTAACTTGTGCCTTATCAATAGAGAATTGGGTTTGTGGACAGGTGAGTAGCTTAATCCAGAATTCCTAGCCTGTTCTTGTAAATAACATATTTATATGGTTGTTCCAACTCAGTTTGGTCAACAGTTACCTCCAGGTAGTAAATACTAAATGATTCAGCAATTGTAATTCCCTTGAGTATGAATTGGTGATGGTTAGATTCTGTCTTGTTGAAGATGGCCATTGCCCAACATTTATGTGACGCAACAGCTACTTGCCACTTGTCAGCCCAAACATAGATATGGTCCAGGTCTTGCTGCAGAATTTTATTCAAAGATCAGCAAGTATCCCTACTTCTGACCTAATGATGGAAGAAGGTCATTGATGATATTGCTGGAGCTATTTGGGGCAAAGACTATATTCTGACTAATTCACGGATGCCCAGTCTGGGTTGCTAGATTTGTTCAAAGTATATCCCATTTAGCACGGTGATACTGCAATACCTGTAGTTCTCAACCAGCTTGGTCAGTAGTAATGATACCAAGCCATCCTTGATGATGGACATTGAAGTCCCTCACCCAGAGTACATTCTGTGCCGTTGCCACTTTCAATGCTTCCTCCAAGAGGTGTTCAACATGGAAGAGCAGTGATCCAACAATTTGTACCAGAGATGAGTAATTCATCATAAACAACAGTGCCATGAGGCTTGGCAGGGTCTGGAATCAGTGTGGGAATTCTCATTGAATGTATGCCACTCTGCTTCCAACTTTGCCAGACATACACAATGAGGGTGATGTCTGGGCCAGTCATACTCATGGTCATACCTTACAGACAATGTCAGGCTGTTGCTTGATGAGTCTGTGAAACAGTTATCCTAATTTTGGCATCAGCCTCCAATTGTTGGTAAGGGGAGTTAGTACCGTCAACATGACTGAGTTTGCCATTGTTGTTCATGGTGCCGAGGTGGTCTCTCGGATTTCATTCCTTTTCTGAGACTTTTTAGCGATTGATAAAATACAAATGATTTGCTAGAAGGATGATACTTTTCCTTCCCAGTAGGATATTAGTGAATCAGATGTGTTTTTACGACAATCTAATTTTTTTACCATGGCTACCGTTAGATTTTATATTCCAGATTTTATTGAATTCATACTTGATCTGCCATGGTGGGATTCAAACCTGTTTGAAATATTTTTGCAAGCCTGGATTATCAGTCCAGTGACAGTAGGAACCCCGGAAGAGGATGTAGTGTTTAAACAGTGATTGTTAGTGTCTCTGACTGACTGCTAAATGGAAGTGGAAATCATACCTGCACCCACATAAGCACTTTTTCCTCTAATGCTATGTGGGGTTAACATCTGTCCATGCAGACGAGCTCCACAATGTACACAAATCCCCCAAAGAGCAACTGATTTCTTGTTTAACGATATGTTCAGACTTGATGTTAATTTTAAAACCTATCTCAGGCAATTTCCTGCCAAACCATCAGTTGCAGTTAACAACAGAAATGCCAGTACAAGCATTTTATTTGAACTCCAGTTTAGTAAAATGCCATAGGCACAAAGCTGCGTGGTTCCTTCATTGTAAATTTTGTTTGGATTTTTTTGCTATAGTGTCAACTTCTCTAAACAAACATTTTTGCGTGATACTTAAAAATTGCCAATTTGACCTATCATTGCTGCATGAATAGTTCAGTTGATATTCTGTGCCAGATATTGTCAGCAAAATGTTGCTGCATCACTGAACATGAATTAGAATGATTGATGCAGTGTTTGAAATTTGTTAACGCAATGAATTAGAAAGATATCATTGATTTTAATCAAGGGAGCAGAGGGGATTTTCCAGTGACTCCCAGTTATAGAGTGTGGAACAATAATTCTGGGTTCACACTCTGTGGGTCCTTGTGATAGTGCAAGTGCATAAATACTCAGTAAGATTAGAACTGAATTTGCCTGTGATGTTCTTCAGTGTAGAAGAACCTGTTATTGTCTAGACAGAATCAAAATAAGGCACTTGGATAGATTTTGGAGAGCTACCAGCACCATGTTATCCTAGGTTGACTTAATACCCACAGGAAGGAAAGGCAGGAAGGAATTAGAAAGGCGGCTGGGGGAGGGAAACTCTGAACACAATGGGATTAAAACTCCACATGCCATTAAATACTTAACCATGACCTTTGACACTGACTTGGCCAGTTCTCAGTTCAAAGGAAGGTCACACCATTTAAAAACAATGGTGAAGTACTCACATCACTCAGATCCATTTCAGGTTCTCTCCTACATAGGGTTGCCAATCCTATAGGGTTTGTCTTGGAGTTTTCAGCAATTGCTGATAAATCTCATGGACTCTATTGTGAACAATGTTTCCCAAATGTTTCCTTTCCCTACATTCAGGAGTCCTAGTTCAGAATTCTCTTAAGGTTAATGTGCAGATTAATTTGGCAATTAGGAAAGCAAATTCAGTGTTAGCATTCATTTTGAGAGGCTAGAATACAAGAACAGGGATATACTGCTGTGGCTGTATAAGGCTCTGATCAGATAGCATTTGGAATATTGTGGGCAGCTTTGGGTCCTGTATCTGAGGAAGGATATGCTGTCCTTGGAGGGGGTCCAAAGGTGGTTTATAAGAATGATCCCAGAGATGAAGGGCTTGTCATATGAGGACCATTGAGGACTCTGGGTCTGTACTTGCTGTAATCCAGAAGGATGAGGAAGGAACCTCATTGAAACTTACAGAATACTGAGAGGCCTGCATTGAATGGACATGGAGAGGATGTTTCCACTAGTAGGAGAGATTAAGACTTGAGGGCACAGCCTCAGCGTGATGGCACAGCCCTTTAGAATTGAGATGAGGAGGAATTTCTTCAGCCAGAGTGTGGTGAATCTGTGGAACTCATTGCCATAGAAAGCTGCAGAGACTAAGCCATTGAGCGTATTTAAGACAGAAATAGATAGGTTCTTGAGTAGAAAGAGGATCAAAATGAAGGGGAGAAACCAGCTCTTTGTTATTTTTTCAATCCAGAAGTGCTCCAACACACATGAGCACATTTTAGTTCCTCATCACAATGGGTTTTTTCATCTATTAACTGCCAACAATAAATTAGTTTTGTTTCACTTGAATAATTTATGTGCAGAGCCTGATTCAGGAAATATAAATCAAAAGTGAGGGAGAAGTGCAGAGAGAGCTAAATTGAAGTAGAATTGGAAAGCATCCATCTTTTTTCATTTAACCTACGTTTCCTAATCAACCCGTTCAGCGATATTATTATACGCCTCTGGAGTAGGTGGGATTTGAACCTGGGCCTCCTGATCCAGGGCTAGGGACTCAATCTCTGCACCACAAGACAGCCCTTGCACTCAGCTCTTAACTACAAAGTTCGATGAGCATCACCAGTTCTGAATCAATTTAAAAGGGACCTACATTTCTACATAAAAACCCGACTGAGGAAGGGTCACTGGACCTGAAATGTTAACTTTGATTTCTCTTCACAGATGCTGCCAGACCTGCTGAGCCTTTCAAGCAACTTCTGTTTCATTTCTATGTTCCTAATGCTGACAAAGGGGGTTGTGCAATCTCACCAAATTGCATTTAGAGACTTCCTATGAGGTTCAACCCTAAAGTAACTCACGGAAATATTCTCAAAAAGAAAATTGATACTGAGCAACATCATAAAGCATTGTAACACTTGACCAAATGCCTCTTCAAAGAGCTAGGTATTCACTCACATGTTAAAGGAAGAGAAAGCGTAATATAAAGAGTTAGGAAGGTGATTCCAAAGCCTGCATTTCAGCCATCTAAAGGTATAGTTGTCAGTGGTGGAAGAGTTGAAGGGTCAGAATTGTAAGAAACCAGAGATCTCGGAGTTGTGGGACTGTCATTGGGAGGCCACAGGAGGACTTGAACCAGAGGATGAGAATGTAAAAATCAATGCATTCTTGGACCAGGAATCACTGTAACTCAACAAATACAAGGCAATGGGTAAATGGGACTTGGTGCAAGTCAAGACTGATTAGTATGGTTAAATCGAATGGAATACTGGGAGAACTAGCCATTTGGATACAGAACTGGCTTGATGGTAGAGGACAGAGGGTGGCGATGGAGAGTGCCTTTTCAGACTGGAGGCCTGAGACCAGCAGTGTGGCACAAGATTTGGTGCTGGGTCCACTACTTTTCATCATTTATATAAATGATTTGGATGTGAATATAGGACGTATGGTCAGTAAGTTTGCAGATGACACCAAAATTTGAGGTATGTTAGACAGCAAAGAAGGTTACCTCAGAGTAAAAATGGGATCTTGATCAGATGGGCCAGTGGGCCAAGGAGTAGCAGTTGGAATTTAAATTAGATTAATGTGAGGTGCTGCATTTTGGAAAGGCAAATCAGGGCAGGGCTTACACACTTAATGGTAAGGTCCTGGGGAGTGTTGCTGAACGAAGAGACCTTGGATTACAGGTTCATAGTTCCTTGAAAATGGAGTTCCGGATAGACAGGATAGTAAAGAAGGTGTTTGGTATGCTTGCCTTTATTGCTCAGTGCATTGAGTACAGGAGTTGGAAGGTCATGTTGCGACTGTACTGGTCATTGGTTAGGCCACTTTTGAAATGGTGCATTCAATTCTACTCTCCCTGCTATAGGAAGGATATTGTGAGACTTGAAAGGGTCCAGAAAAGGTTTACAGGGATGTTGCCAGGGTTGGAGGGTTTGAGTTATAGGGAGAGGCGAAATAAGGTGAGGCTATTTTCCCTGGAACATCAGAGGCTTAGGGGTGACCTTATAGAGGTTTATAAAATCATGAGAGGCATGGATAGGATGAATAGACAAGGTCTTTTCCCTGGGGTGGGGGTATCCAAAATGAGATGGCTTAGGTTTAAAATGAGAGTAGAAAGATTTAAAAGGGACCTCAGGGGCAACGTTTTCACACAGAGGGTGGTATGTGTATGGAATGAGCTGCCAGAAGATGTGGTGGAGGCCGGTACAATTACAACATTTGATGTGTACATGAATAGGAAGTCTTTAGAAGAATATGGGCCAAATGCTGACAAATGGGACTAGATTTATTTAGAATATCTGGTCAGTATGGAAGGGTTAGGCCTAAGGTTCAGTTTCCATGCTGTATAGCTCAGAGGCAGCCGAATTTTGAAGATACAAACTGCTGTTATAAACAAGTGTCAATGTCAAGAAATTAGGACTTCACATGTTCACACATCTATCTATCCATTTTTTGAAACTGACCATTTCACCGGTAGAGACAAGTGTTTGTACTGCTTTTAAAGCAAAGTTTCCATCCTGCTTTTTGCAACACTCACATAGTGTTTCAAACCTCCCTGAATAAGAGAACTGGAAGTTTTAGTTTTAATCATTTCAATTTCATTTTTGCTTAATGCACAGTAAATGGTTATTAAACAATAAAGTATCTATTCTTGGTTGTGTCGGTATTACAGCTCTTCCTGCTCCAACGGGTTTTAAAATTATACCCAAAAGCCAAACATCCCTTTGGCTGAAGTGGCAGCCAGTTGCCGGGAACCTGGAGGATATCACCTACCATGTGGAGTGCCATGCTGCCAATGACAGTAAAGAAAAGCCCACTACCATGGATGTTCCCGGAAATCAGTCCAGCCTGGAAATCGAAGGCCTGCAGCCTAAGCAGCAGTACCAATGCCGAGTGCGAGCACAGACAAATTCAGTGGGTGAATGGTGTGATATGGTAACTTCATGGACACATAGCAACAGTAAGTTATTTCCTTCCCTTTGGCTGCTTCTGAAATTTGTTTTCAGTGATACCGTCCAGAGAAAAGAAGGCTGAGGAGTGATCCGATTACATTCCTTTAAATTATCAAAGGGATTGATCAGACATAGATAAAATGTCTGAACAATCCACAACAATGGATTGTCGCTATGAGCCATTTACATTAAATCTAATAGGGAGTTCAGTAGACACTTCTCTTTTCAGAGTAGTAAGAATGTAAACCTCACTATCACAGGAACTTGTTGAAGTGAATAAAAACAATGTGTTTTAGGGAGAGCTGGATAAGTACATAACAGGAGAAAATAATAACAAGGAGATGTTAACTGGGTGAGATGAATTTGAGTGGGAGAAGGCTTGTGTAGAGAACATTTACTAAGATGGACCAGTTGGGCTGAATGGCCTTTTTCTGCATTAAGTTTATCTAATTTTGCAATGCCTAAACTCTTGTTCCAAAAATAAGACATTTTAATTAATTTATTTATTACATTTATTAATGTCTATAAACTATACACAAGTATTCAAAGACCTTTTCCTGTACACAAGGAGTTCTACAGTGATTGATGTAATCACAGGCTTGTAAACAAGGTTGTTTCAGGCTGTTTTGGATACAATTGCCAGCATAAATTGACTTTACTGTAAACAGCTACAGATTCATGCATCTTAACAGAGAGCATGACTTTATTTACTTTAACTGTGGATATAGAAAATAAATAAGATCTGAATTTTTGCCCAGATTTTGCAGTAGTAATGATAGTGAACCAATCAACTATCGTAATTCCTCTAAAAATGACAGCAATTTGGAGAGTCTCAACGTAAGTGGTTCAATGCTGAAAGCAAGAATTCTGTCAGTGGTTCTAAGTTTCTCCATAGAGTGCAGAATTGAAAACTCTGCAGTCTTCAATAAATTAGATAGCACTGAGCTGATGAGAAATTCCCTTTTTTATGTTGTAAGATTATTGCTAAAACCCTTGTTAATCACAGAAGTGTTTCAGCACAGGAAGCCATTCAGCTGACGTGCCTGCACTGGCTTATTAAATGAGCATCATTGTCTATTTTTGTCCTGCCACGCCTCCCACATTGTACCCTTGTACATTATTTTTATCCAAATAACAATCCAATGCCCTCTTGAATGCAACAATTCAATCATATTTGATTCCATACCATAACCACTTGCTGAGTGAAAACTTTTTAGCACACCTCATCCATTCTTCTTTTGCAGATCAGGCCTTTGTGTGGAGCCGCAGAAAATGGGGAGATACTAAATGAGTATTTTGCATCTGTATTTACTGTGGAAAAGGATATAGAAGATTTAGACTGTAGGGAAATAGATGGTGACATCTTGCAAAATGTACATATTACAGAGGAGAAAGTGCTGGATGTCTTGAAATGCATACAAAGTGGATAAATCCCCAGGACCAGATCAGGTGTACCCTAAAACTTTGTGGGAAGCTAGAGAAGTGATTGCTGGGCCTCTTACTGAGATATTTGTATCATCGATAGTCACAGTTGAGGTGCCGGACAACTGGAGGTTGGCTAATGTGGTGCCACTGTTTAAGAAGGGTGGTAAGGACAAGCCAGGGAACTGTAGACCAGTGAGCCTGAAGTCAGTGGTGGGCACATTGTTGGAGGAATCCTGAGGGACAGGATGTACATGTATTTGGAAAGGCAAGGACTGATTAGGGATAGTCAGCATGGTTTTGTGCGAGGGAAATCATGTCTCACAAACTTGATTGAGTGTTTTGAAGAAGTAACAAAGAGGATTGATGAGGGCAGAGCGGTAGATGTGATCTATATGGACTTCAGTAAGGCATTCGACAAGATTCCCCACAGGAGACGGGTTAGCAAGGTTAGATCTCACGGAATACGGAGAGAACTAGCCATTTGGATACAGAACTGGCTCAAAGGTAGAAGACAGAGGGTGGTGATAGAGGGTTGTTTTTCAGATTGGAGGCCTGTGACCAGTGGAATGCCACAAGGATCGGTGCTGGGTCTTCTACGTTTTGTCACTTACATGAATGATTTGGATACGAGCATAAAAGGTACAGTCAGTAAGTTTGCAGATGACACCAAAATTGGAGGTGTAGTGGACAGAGAAGAAGGTTACCTCAGATTACAATGGGATCTTGACCAGATGGGCCAATGGGCTGAGAAGTGACAGATGGAGTTTAATTCAGATAACTGTGAGGTGCTGCATTTTGGAAAAGCAAATCTTAGCAGGACTTATATACTTAATGGTAAGGTCCTAGGGAGTGTTGCTGAACAAAGAGACCTTGGAGTGCAGGTTCATAGCTCCTTGAAAGTGGAGTCACAGGTAGATAGGATAGTGAAGAAGGTATTTGGTATGCTTTCCTTTATTGGTCAGAGTATTGAGTACAGGAGTTGGAAGGTCATGTTGCAGCTGTACAGGACATTGGTTAGGCCACTGTTGGAATATTGCGTGCAATTCTGATCTCCTTCCTATCAGAAAGATGTTGTGAAACTTGAAAGGGTTCAGAAAAGATTTACAAGGATGTTGCCACGGTTGGAGGTTTTGAGCTATAGGGAGAGGCTGAACAGGTTGGGGCTGTTTCTCCTGGAGCGTCGGAGGCTGAGGGGTGACCTTACAGAGGTTTACAAAATTATGAGGGACATGGATTGAGTAAATAGGCAAAGTCTTTTCCCTGGGGTGGGGGAGTCCAGAACTAGAGGGCATAGGTTTAGGGTGAGACGGGAAAGATTTAAAAGAGACCTACAGGGCATCTTTTTCAAACAGAAGGTGGTACGTGTATGGAATGAGCTGCCAGAGGAAGTAGTGGAGGCTGGTACAATTGCAACATTTAAGAGGCATTTGGTTGGGTATATGAATAGGAAGAGCTTGGAGGGATAGGGGCTGGGTGCTGGCAGTTGGGACTAGGTTGCATTGGGATAGCTGGTCGGCATGGACAGGTTGGACCGAAGGGTCTGTTTCCATGCTGTACATCTCTATTACTCTATGATTCTATGAGATCACTTTAAATCTATGCCCTCATGTTTCTTTTGAGTCAGAACACTTTCTCCCTATCTACTCTATTCAGCCCACTTGGTTTTAAAACCCTCTCTTTGATCTCCTTTTAGCTTCTTCATTCCAAAGTGAACATCTGACCTCATAACTGAAGTTTCTCATCCCTGGGACCATTCTTGTAAACTACTTCTGCACTGTCTCCACTATGTTCACATCCTTCCTATAATGTGACACCTAGAGCTATACGCAATACTCCAGCTCAAATCTAGCACGTGTCTTACATAAATTCAACATCACCTCCTTGCTCTTGTGCTCTGTACCCCTAGTGATAAAGTGAGGATGCTGTATGTATAATTTGCACTATGTATATGAGTTGTAACTGGTGTACAAGTCATTTTATGATTGTGTAATGTCATTTTTGTGTATCCCATGATAAAAATTCCAAAATATTAATATTTTCCATAAAATATAAGATGTATCTGCTTCTAATCTGTATCTTACATTTTGTTTTTATTCTCTGTAAACTTTTAAAGACTAGAAAGATAACCAGTGTGTTTTACTTCCTGGGTTGCTGGTTGTCAGACTACTCCTGTGTTATTGGCTGCTTCCTTTGCTTTCCTTTTGATTGTATTACTGCTGTTTGAAGACTGGAGTTCCCTTGACTTTGTGCCAGATAAATCCATGCCACCACTTCTCCATCTCCTGATGCTGTCTGGCTTGCTGTGTTGTCCCAGCCTCTTGCTTGTCTACCTTGCATCTGCAGTATTTTTGTCTCTAACCTGGCTCTACCAGCATGCTCCACCATTCACTACAGTTATGGCTGATTTGATTTTAACCTCCATTCTACATTCCTCTACATCCTGAATAATCTTTCACCCCCTTGGTAATCAAGAATCTATTTATTTCTGCCTTAAAATTATTTAAAGGTTGTGGACTGCTTTGGTCAACCCTGATGTAATTAAGAATGCAAGAGGGCATGTCTGGATGTCCCAGGCCTACTAAAAATGAGGTACAATCTGGTGAAGATATAAAACAGGACTTTTTGTGTACGAAACAGCAGAAGCAGAACTAAGCAATTCCACAGCCATCGGTTCAGATCTATCCACTACATTCCTATTCCATCCAGTTGTGAATGGTGGTGGACAACTAAAAAATTCATTGGAGGAGATGGCTCACAAATATCCTTATCCTCAAATGGTGGGTCAGCCCAACACATCAATGCAAATAATATGTCTGAAGCATTTACAAAAAATTCATTAGATTCAGGGAAGGTTCAATTGTAAAATTGTCCATTTTAGCAGAAAAAATAAAAATTAAGCATATTATTTAAATGGTGAGAGGTTGTAGAGCTCAAGACTTGGGTCTGTTCTCATTGGAAAGAAGAAGGCTAAGAGGGGAGATGATAGAGACATACAAGATGATCAGAGGGATTAGGTAGGGTAGACAGTGAAAGTCTTTTTCCTAGGATGATGACGTCAGCTTGTACAAGGGGGCATAATTACAAATTGAGGGGTGATAGATTTAAGACAGATGTCAGAGGTAGGTTCTTTACGCAGAGAGTGTAAGGGTGTGGAATGCCCTACCTGCTAATGTAGTCAACTCAGCCACATTAGGGAGATTTAAACAATCCTTAGATAAGCACATGGATGATTTTGGGATAGTGTAGGGGGATGAGCTGAGAATAGTTCACAGGTCGGCACAACATTGAGGGTCAAAGGGCCTGTTCTGCGCTGTATTGCTCTATGTTCTATGTTCTACCCAAGAAATCTGAATTTTCCAATGAATGAATTGCTGAAGTTTGTATGCAGGTACAACAAGTAATTCAGAAAGCAACTAAAATGTTAAAGTTTTGTCGCAAGGGGAATTGAATTCAAGAATAGGAATGTCATACTTCAATTATACAGGGCATTAGTGAGACCACAATAGGAAAACTGTGCAGTCACCGTACTAAATGTAAGATGTATGTATTGGAAGCAATTCAAGGAACGTTTACTAGACTAATACCTAGAATGAGTGGATTACCTTATGACGAAAGGCTGGACAGACTAGGCCTATATTCTCTGATGTTTAGAAGAGTCAGAGGTGATGTAATTGAAATATACAAGACCCTGAGGGGACCTGACCAGGTGGATGTTGAAAGGATGTTTCCTTTTGTGAGATAATATAGAACTAAGGATAATAGTTTAAAAATAAGGGGCCATCCAGTTAAAACATAGATAAGGAAAGACACTTTTCTCTCAGAGGGTTGTGTATTTTGGAATTCCTGTACTCAAAAGGCAGTGGATGAAGAGTCTTTAAAAATTTTAAGGTGGATAGCTTCTTGATTACCAAAGTGTTGAAAGATTATCAGTGATATGCAGGAATGTAGAATTCAAGTTAAAATCAGATCAGCCATGATCTTATTGAATGGCAGAGCAGGCTCAAAGGGTTGAATGGCCTACTCCTGTTCCTTGTTCATTATTCATAAGACCATATGATATAGAAGCAGGAATAGAGTACTCAGCCCCTCTAGTCTGCTCCACTATTTGATTGCAGCTGACATTTTTCTCAAATGCATTCTCCTGCCTTTTCTCCATAACCCTTTATCCCTTTACTATTCAGAACCTATCTATTTCTGTCTTAAATACTCTCAATGATTTAGCCTCCATAGTCTTCTGCGGCAATGAGTTCCACAGATTCACCATTCTCTGGCTGAAGCAATTTCTCATTATCTTAGTTCTAAAGGGTCACATATTCACTTAGAAATTGTGCCATTGCTCCTAGTCTCTTCCACCAGCCAAAACATCATCTCCAGATCCACTGTATCCAGGCCTCTCAGTATTCTTGAGTTTCAGTGAGATCCCCCTCACTCTTCTAAACTCCATCAAACACTGACCATGGATCTTCAACCATTCCTCATACGACAAGCTCTTCATTCCCAGGATCATTCTTTTAAATCTTCTCTGGACCCCCTCCAGTGCCAGCACATCCTTCCTTGGATACTGGGCCCAAAACTGCTACAATATTCCAAATGTGATCTAATCAGAGCCTTTTGCAGCCTCAGCAGTGCAACTCTGCTCTTATGTTCTAGCCCAGTTGAAATGAATGTCAAGCATTGCATTTGCCATCCTAACTGCCAACTGAATCAGCATGTTAACCTTAAGAGGAACCTGAACTAAGGACTTCTAGATCCCCTTGTGCTTTAGATTTCCAAAGTCTTTCCACTTTTAGAAGATAGTATGTATTTCTAATCCTCCTACCATAACTTCACATTTTTGAACATTGTATTCCGTCTGCCACTTCTTTGCCAATTCTCCTCAGCTGTCCAAGTCCTTCTGCAGCCTCACCACTTCCTCAACACTACCTGTCCCTCCACCTACCTTTATGGCATCAGTAAACTGAGCATTAATGCCCTCAATTTTCTTCCAGATTGTTAATGTATAACATGAATATTTGTGGTCCCAGCACTAACTCCTGCAGAGCTCCACTAGTCACCAGCTGCCATCATGAAAATGATCCCATTATCCCCTTCTGCCAGTCAGCCAATTCTCTATCATGCCAGTACCTTGTCCCTAACACTCTTATCATTCTTAGCAGCATCATCCGTTGCATCTTGTCAAAGGCCTTCTGGAAATTCAGAGATCACGCCCACTGGCTGTCCTTTGTCTAACTTGCTTGTTACATCCTCAATGAATTCTGACAGATCTTTCAGGCAAGACCTCCCCTTGATGCAATAGTGCTGACTCAGCCCTAACATTTTTTTTCAAATCTGGAAATAAATTGCGGAACTTTGGCCAATCCCGAAATGAGTGAAATGCACAAAGGTGATGGGAGATTTGAGTGAGCTTGTATAAGAATCTATAGCAATAAGGGGGTGGATAGCTCTGCCTAATATTTCCAGTGAAATCCCCTGGAACACTTCTCAAAGCATTTCTGCATTTGTTTAGACATTGTTAGAAGCAATTTGGGTGCAAATCCAACATCAGTAATAGCGAATGACAAGAATGGGAAATGCATTGACTGATTGGAAAACAGAGAACAGAATTGCTATGTTATTGAGAAATAGAAAAGGCGATCAGACTAACTTGATTACTGTTTGAAAGACTTCGTGCAGGCCTCGTGGGATGAATGACCTTTTTCTATGCTGTAATATTCTATGAGTCATAGAGTTGTACAGCACAGAAGCAGACTCTTCGCCGCCAATCAGACATTCCAATCTGACCTAGTCCCATTTGCCAATTTCTGGCCCATACCCCTGTAAACCCTTCCCATTCATATGCCCCTCCAGAATCCTTTTAAATGTTGTAATTGTACCAGCTTCCATCACCTCCTCTAGCAGCTCATGCTACACATGCACCACCCTCTGCGTGAAAAATTACCCCTGTCAAGTCTTTTTTAAAATCTTTATCTTCTCACCTTAAATCTGTGTCCTCTAGTTTGGACTCTCCCACCCTTGGGGAAAACCTCTTAGCTATTCACCCTGTCCATGCGCCTCATGATATTATAAACCTGTATAAGATCACCCCTCAGCCTTGATGAGCATACATGCAGCATAACTGATTTAAGGGTGTTTCAACTTCTCTCTTAAGGGGCAGCATGGTGGCTCAGTGGTTAGCACTACTGCCTCCCAGCACCAGGGACTTGGGTTCGATTCCCGCTTCGGGTGACTGTCTGTGTGGAGTTTGCATGTTCTCCCCGTATCTGTGTGGGTTTCCTCCGGGTGCTCCGGTTTCCTCCCACAGTCCAAAGATGTGCAGGTTAGGTGAATTGGTCATGCTAAATTGCCCACAGAGTTAGGTACATAGGTCAGGGGTAAATATGGGGAATGGGTCTGGGTGGGTTACTCTTCGGAGGGTCGGTGTGGACTAGTTGAGCCGAAGGGCCTGTTTCCACACTGTAGGGAATCTAACTTTAACCAGACACCACCTGTTAACTTATTGCTCTACCCCAATGCTGCTTCCCCCAGTAATATTTGCATTCCTTTATTATTCTCTAATACTGTCTCCTGGTGGCCACACACCTGTACAGTTAATTTGAATTCTCCCTGGCATTACTAGCAAAATGACCCAAAGTCCGAAGTACTCAAACTGATGCTGAACCAATGTTTCCTAAAGGATTGAACATAATTCCCTACTTGTGTGATCTATTCCTCTAGTAAGGAGGCCATGCTTTTCCAAGTTGTCCAGCCACCTTCAAACACTTGCGTACACCCATGTCTCCAGGTTACTGCATCTCACTGAAAATTGTAGTTTATCCAACTCTGCAGAGTTCTGTTGTCAGCGTGGTCACCTCCATAAATTGTTTGAGAGTTGAGGGCTATGCAGTTAACCATGTGATCTTATTGATTTTGACAGAACAGCCTCCTGCTCCTGCTAAAGTCAAGATTTTTAATATCTCCGACTCCTCGGCTTTTATTTCATGGTTAATTGAGGATGGCAACTCGATATCATCAATTGTAATACGCTACAAAATCTATGGGGCAGAGGATTACACTCAGGAGACAGAAATCAATGTGAGAGAAAACATTGTTGCACAGTTCCAGCTGCGAGGGCTGGAGCCAAATTCGCCGTACCTGGTGGAAATCTATGCAAAGAATAACATTGGAGAGAGCTACCCTAACCCGACCTTGGAGCTACATACACTGCCAGAATCTGCAGGTACGTGTTTCGTAGAAAATGAGCAACTTGTGAATATACACTTTATAGATGAACTCATAATGACTCGATAAGAAATTCCAAAGCCTTTGCTTGTTATTTGGGCATAGACATTAAACCTTTTCAGCTCCACTTAGTTAACAGCTGAGTTAATATGGCCTGAAATGGCAGCTATTACTACGTGGACCATATGCACCACTGTGAACCAGAGTATTCATGCTCCACTCCAGATGTTGAACACTAAAACCAAGGCTGACATTCCAGTGCAGCAATGTGGGTGTGCTGCACTGTTGAAGATGTGTCTTTTGGATCAGTTTTAAGAGGCATTCAGGGGAGTAAATAAACATCCCACAGTACTATTTCAAAGAACAGCAGGCATATGGCCCTAGTGTCCTCATGAATACTCATCCCTTGATCAACACCACAAGCAGTGATAATCTGATCATGATCGTATTGCCCTTTGCAGGAGCTTGCTGTTTATAAGTTGCCTGTTACTACACTTCAACAATGGTCATGCTTCAAAAAAAATTAATCTGATAGTAAAATCTTTTTGGAATGTCTGGAGGCCATACGAGTCACTATAGAAATGCACCTAGCTGACAGCACTAGAGCGTTTTGAGAAGATTTGTAGCTCAGGTTAAGATTCTGGATGTAGGTTTGCTCACTGAGCTGTAAGGTTCATTTTCAGATGTTTCATCACAATACTAGGTAACATCTTCAGTGAGCATCCAGATGAAGCACTGGTGGTATGGCTCGCTTTTTCTTTATGTGTTTAGGTTTCCTTGGAGTGGTGATGTCATTTCCTGTGGTGACATCACATCCTGTTCTTTTAGCGATCCAAATCAACGTGTTTATTGATAGAGTTCCGGCTGGAATGCCATTCATCTAGGAATTCTTGTGTGTGTATGTGTTTGGCTTGTCCTAGGATGGATGTGTTGTTCCAGTCGAAGTGGTGTCCTTCCTCATCTGTATGTAAGGATACTAGTGAGAGTGGTTTGTGTCTTTTTGTGGCTAGTTGATGTTCATGTATCCTGGCAGCCAGTTTTCTGCCTGTTTGTCCAATGTAGTGTTTATTACAATTCGTGCAAGGTATTTTGTAAATGACATTAGTTTTGTTGTTGTCTGTACAGGGTCTTTCAAGTTCATTAGCTGCTGTTTTAGTGTGTTGGTGGGCTTCTGGGCTACCATGATGCCAAGGAGTCTGAGTAGTCTGGCAGTCATTTCTGAGAGGGTAGGGAGGAGGGACTTGGGGGAGGGGCATTGGAAATGCGATAGGTGGGAGGAGGTTAAGATGAGGGTGATAAGGTGAGGGTGATAGGCCGGAGTGGGGGTGGGGGCAGAGAGGTCAGGAAGTAGATTGCAGGTTAGGAAGGTGGTGCTGAGTTCGAGGGTTGGGACTGAGACAAGGTGGGGGAGGGGAAATGAGGAAACTGGAGAAATCTGAGTTTATCCCTTGTGGTTGGAGGGTTCTTAGGCGGAACATGAGGCGCTCTTCCTCCAGCCGTCGTGTTGCTATGGTCTGGCGATGGAGGAGTCCAAGGACCTGCATGTCCTTGGTGGAGTGGGAGGGGGAGTTGAAGTGTTGAGCCACGGGGTGGTTAGGTTGGTTGGTCCAGGTGTCCCAGAGATGTTCTCTGAAACGTTCCACAAGTAGACGGCCTGTCTCCCCAATATAGAGGAGGCCACATCGGGTGCAACGGATATAGTAAATGATGTGTGTGGAGGTGCAGGTGAATTTGTGGTGGATATGGAAGGATTCCTTGGGGCCTTGGAGGGAAGTGTGTTGTGGATTTGCACCCCAAGATCCCTCTGTATACCAGTGTTTCTAAGGGTCCTGCCATTTACTGAATACTTTCCTCTTGCATTTGACCTCCCAATGGTTGCGTTTGAAACTCCATTTACCATTTTCCTGCCAAACTTTCCAACTGGTCTGTATTCTGCTGTATCCTTTGATAATCTTCCTCACTCCACAACTCCACCAATTTCTATAGTGACTGCAAATCTACAAAGCATCCACCTATATTTTCATTTTTTTTGCAAGCAACAGAGATCTGAGCACTGATCCTTGTGGAGCACCACTGGTCACAGACGTCCAGCCAGAAAGATACACCTCCACTACTTTGTCTTCTATGCCCAAGCCAATTTTGTATCCAATTTGCTAAATCGCCATGGATGCCACATGACTTAAAGTTGTGGATCATTCCACCATGAGGGATCTTGTCAGATGCTTTAGTAAAGTTCATGTAGGCAATATCCATGGTCCTACCCTCAATCATCTTTGTTACTTCCTCAAAATACTCAGTTACATTTGTGAGACAGGACCTCCTCACATAAAGCCATACTGACAAGAACTAAGACATACATTCTTCTCCAATTGCAAATAACTCCTGAGTTTAAGAATCTTCTCCATTAATTTCCCTCCCACTGATATAAGGCTCACTGCCCTATAATTTCCTGAATTATCCTTGGGCCTGTCCTGAACAAAGGAACTACATTGGCTATTGTCCAGTCTGCTGGGATCTTAACTGTCATTAAAAAGGATATGAAGATCTCTGTTCAGGCACCAGCAAACTCTTCCTTTGCCTTCTTCAGAGAAATATTGCATCAGGCCCTGGGGGATTAATTACTGTAATAGTTTTCAAGACACCTAATACCTCCTCCTTCTTACTATTGACATACCCCAGAATATCAACATACATCTCTGTAGTCTTACCATCATCCACTGGTATCATTCTCCTTGATGAATACCAACGTGAAGCATTTATTAGGGACCTCACCCACTTCCTCTGGCTCCACACATAAATTCCTATCTTTATATGAGAGTGGACCAACCCTATTCCCTTGCTATGCTCTTGTTCCTAACATATGAATAAAATGCTTTGGAATTATCCTTAATCCTGCTTGTAAAGAAAATTTCATGGCCCCTTCTAGTCTTACTAATTTCTTGATTAAGTTTTTTTCTGCTACGTTTATACTCCGCAAAGGTCTTGTTTGATTTCAGTTTCCTAAACCTTACATAGGCTTCTTTTTTCTTTTTGATTAACCTTTCAATTCTCTTGTCACCCAAGGTTCTCAAATCTTGTCATCCTTAATTTGCATCCTCGCAAGAACATGCCAGTTCTGAGCTCTAAAAGACTCCCACATGTCACATGTGGATTTATCCTCAAACAGCGGCCCCAGTCTTGTTTCTCCAATTCCTGCCTAATATTATTATTAGCTTTCCTCTAATTTAGCACTTTCACCCGAGGACAAGTCTTATCCTCATCCATAACTGTCTTGAAACTTGCGGAATTATAACCACTTTTCCCGAAATGCCTTCTTCATGCACCTAACAATTTCTGCCCCATCTAACCACTTGGAACGATGGGAGTCCCAGTCAATATTGAGGAAGTTAAAATCACCCACTCCAAACCTGCTGTTTTTACATCTGTTATGACACGGGGTAACCCCCCAACTTAATTTAAACCAGCAACACAGAAAAAGTTTATTCCATGCAGTAATCTGTGAAAGGTCGAGAGGCCAAGAACTATTTAAAGTAAAAATTAACAACTTTATTTATTAAAGTATAACAGAGAATAATTAACTAACAAATATTTACAACTACTTCCTCTAACGTATTTCTTACTTTCCCTTCTGTAATACTAGTCCGATAAAACCCCGATTACGATTTACCAAAATTCAAATTTCAAAACCAGGCAGCTGTTGAATCTTCTCTTTATATCTTCTCCTGGAGATTTTCTTCTTAGGGATTCTCTTTCACAGGTCACTGATTGATAAAGGTAACTTTAAGAGAGCTGTTTTTAAGGCAGTCTGCAGATGCTGGTGGCTTGGCAGTTCTCCTCCCAACTGTTCAGTTTTTCTGAGCCTTAGACCCCCAAAACATCGAATTGTGTCATTGGCTTGTAGTATTGTCAATATACTCAATTCAAACATGATTGGAGTTTTCTATGTTTTCAGATATGATTTAAACTGATTGGCCAAATTAAAATTTGTTTCTGTCTCCAGGCAACCAGCTACCCTAGCTGCTGGGTCACATGTTACATTGTATCATATTCAGAACACTTGGTGCTGTCAGGTAGTTCTGCTAGCTTTTAATTTTCTTAAAGGTACAGTACACCTCTACACCTTCATAACACATCATTCCATGATCTGCCTACATATCTGTTCCTGTATTGCCCACCGACTTTTGGGAGCCCGATTATATAACCACATCATAGTGATTGCATTTTCCTTATTCCTAAAGTCTACCCATGTGGCCTTGCTGGATAAGCCGTCCAAGATGTCCATTTTTCATATAGCTTTCTTAGTACAATCAACTCCCTAACTCCCTAACCCCTTTTACACCCTTCTCTAAACATCTAAACTCTGCCAGTCCTGGCCTAGACTTAAGATATCCCATCTCACCGTGTTCATTAATCTGGCCTCTGCCTGTTTTTCCTATTAGACTCGGTCCTGTTAATTAATCCAAAGCAAACACACTGTGCGCGCATGCGTGTACGTGTACACAAACACACACACACACACACACAGACAGTCTTTTTCAGGGAAAGGGGAAGAAAATGATTTTCCATTGCAGTTATTCACTTCAAGAGGAAAGTGTCTATGGCCAATAATAGTTATTCTTGAAACGGAAAATGTCAAGCTGCCGTATGTTTATGTTAACCAGTAAAATGTAGCCATTACAGAAATATCTTTACAACAAGATGAAAGCTGGAAAGTAAATATTTAGGGGACTGTGAATTTTTTGGAAGAATATGTAGCAGGAAAGGGCAGTGGGGTAGCATCGCTGGTACAGGATGGAGTAAAATAGCAAGAAATTATCTTGAATCAGAAGATGCAGAGTCTATATGTTTGGAGGTAAGAAATAAAAAGGGAGATGGCACAGCATTGGAGCAGTTTTTAGAGCCCCTGACAGTAACCGTAGGTTGGATCAAAGTGTAAATCAGAAGATAATGAAGGCATGTAATGAAGGCAGTGCATTAATCATGGGTGACTTCAATTTTGTTGGAGATTGGGATAATCAATTTAGGAAAGGAAGCTACAAAGGAAGAGTTCACAGAGTGTATTTGGGACATTTTCCTAAAACATTTGTGCATCCAACCAGGAATCAGGTTATTTTGCATCAGGTGATGCGCAATGAGGCCGGTTTAATAAATGATGTGAGAGTAAAACATCCACTTGGAAACAGTCACCACAACATGATAATGTTTAGCATTCAGTTTCAGACAAACTTGAGTCAAAGCAACCATGCTAAGCTTAAACAAAGGTAATTGCAAAAGGCAGGCTGGATTGGATTGGGAAAAGCAGTTCAGCACCAAACGTGGTTGAGGAATAATGGAAGATGTTTAAAAGATAGTTCCTGTCTCTCAGCAAAAGACATATTCCAGTAAGGAAGAAGTATTCTAGGAAGGGAGTGAGTGGTTAGATAGGAAAGTTAAGGAAAGCATAAGATTGAAACAAAAAAAAACAATGTGGCAAATTATTTGTGGTAAGGCAGAGGATTGAGAAAGTTTTAAAAACCAATAAAAGATACCAAAAAAAGGGAGAAAACTTTGAGGGTAAACCTGCAAGTATTATCAAGATAGACAATAAGAGCTTCTTTAAATATATCAAAAAGAAGAGAGTAGCTAGTTAACATAGGCCCCTTAGAGAGTGATACTGGTAAAACAATAACAGGGAACTAGGAAATGGCAGAGGACTTGAATAAATACTTTTCATCAGTTTTCACAAAAGAAGACATTCCAAAAGGACTATATATTCAAGAGACAAATGTAAATAAATACATTAACTATAATTAAAGAAAGCTAATGGAGCCAAAGATTATAAGTCCCCTGGACCTGATGGCATGCTTCTTAGGACATTAAAAGGAAGTAGTTATAAGTGATGTAGTAGACATACTGGTTGGAAACCATAGATTCTGGAAGTATCAGAGGATTGAAAAATTGCCAATGTCTCACCTTTCTGATGAAGGGCTTATTCCCGAAACGTCGATTCTCCTGCTCCTCAGATGCTGCCTGAGCTGTTGTGCTTTTCCAGCACCACACTCTCGACTCTGGTCTCCAGCATCTGCAGTCCTCACTTTCTCCGAACGTCACACCTTTGTTTAGAAGAAAGGGAGTTAGACAAAATATAGATAACTGTAGGCCAGTCAGCTTAATGTCGATTTTGGGAAAATATTAAAGTCTTTTATAAAAAGGAGGTATTAGTAAAGAAACATAGACCTGTACAGTAAACATCTCATATCTCTAGAGACTTATAACCAGCATGACCTTCACAATTCCTGCAAATCCATTGGCAGGATGGACATATCAATGTGAATGTCTTATCTCAGGCTAATGCTCCCAGTATCAAGGCACTGGTCATGCGTTGACCAGCTGCAATGGGTGAGCCACATTGTCCACATGCCTGACACAAAACTCCCTAAGCAAATGCTCTCCTCCAAGCTCTACAGTGGTAAGTAATCACTCGGAGGATAGATAAAATGATAGAAAGACACTGTGAAAGCCTCCCTAAACAAATGCAACATCTCCTACCAATGTGGGAATCATTTGCCTTAGAAAATGTAAACTAGAGAAGAAGCATTCGTAAAGGCACCAACTACTTTGAGTATTACCGAATGCAGCATGTGGAGGCCATGTGCAAGCAGTGTAATGAGCACATAGAATCCAGGCCTTCCCATCCACCTGCCTCATCAAACATCATTGCCCCACCAGTGGCAGAGACTGCAACTCCAGGATTGGACCAATCAGCTGCTGAGAACCCTGCCTCCTTCCCAACCCCTGAGGGATTTGGGAGTCCTTGTGCATGGATCACAAAAAGCCATCATCCAGGTTCAGTGAATAATAGGGGAAGGCACCTGGAATGTTGGCCTTTACTTCAAATACAGTAAGGTATAAAAGTAGAAAGGTTTTGCTAAGACTGTGCAAGGCATTAGTCAAACCACAGATCGAATACTGTGAATAATTCTGGGGCCCTTATCCAAAGAAAGACATACTGACATTGTAGGCAGTTCAGTGAAGGTTCACTAAGTTAATATCAGGTATGGAAGAACTATCTTATGAGAGGGATGTCAAGTAGGTTGGGCCTACACTCATTGGAATTTAGAAGAATGAGAGGCTACCTTATTGAAACATACAAAGATTCTGGGAAGACATGACAGGGTAAATGCAGAAAGGTCATTTTCCCCTTGTGGGAGAATCAAGGACTAGTGGGCATAATCTCAAAATAAGGGATAGCACATTTAACACAGAGGAGGAATTACTTCTTTCAGAGAGTATTGACTCTGTAGAATTGTTTCCTGCAGAGGGCTGTTGAATGATCACATCTGAGATAGAGTTTTAATCAGATGGGGAATCAAGATTATGGGGAAAAGGCAGCAAAGTAGGGGTAAGGTTATCAGATCAGCCGTAATCTCATTCAGTGGCAGAGCAGACTGGATGGGCTGATGGCTACTTCTGCTCCTATGTCTTATGTTCCAAAATTTGTTCATCTGGTATTCTTGTACATGTGATTAAACCAATAATTATGCATGGTTATATCTGGGTCTTGACAGACACCGCTTGCTCAGGAAATATAACACATATAATTTTTTTTTTCAGTCACTCTTCAGAGGAACACTCTTGCAGCTTTAGAAACAGGAAACACAAATTAAACAGATTGTTTTGTAGCAAGCTTTCCTGAACTGTAAATATAAACTCCAAGCCTGAAAAACTGTGCAAGCAGAACAGCCATAAAATGCATTTGTAAAATAGTCAGATGTTTTCCCTGAAATACATTCAACTAACGGTTCTGGAACCATGTGATTTCTAAGAAATGCATTATTTCTTTCACAGAAGTTACAATGACTTTTCATTGACTATTTTGAAAAAAAAAGTAGGCATCTCCACAATCCTTCAAATTCAAGTGGCAAAATTATTAAATATGAAACATCTTCACAAATGAAATGTGATATTTGTCCATATCTTAACTGATACTTTAGCTTTATATGTATAAAATATTAACTTATCAGTTGCTTTGATTGAACTGATATCAGCTACTTTCTTTAGAAAATAAAATACATTTTTGATTAGGTTCAAATTAGCATGACCCTGCTGGCTGACAGATTTTAAGGAACTTTACCACTATCAATATTACCAAAAGTTGCATCTAAAACATATAACAAGTCAAAACATCTTTTTCCAAAGCAACTCTTGGTTCATAACTATTTCATGTTGACCATTAAATTGTGGAACATCTATAAATGGATTGACAGCAGATGTGACAGTTGCCATCAGTGCACTTAATACATTTGTGATATAATGTAATAAGTATTACTCCTAATGCTCATAGAGAGCTAAGTAATTGTGAATAGGTGATGCCTACTTTTCCATCCACTTAGATCACAGTGTTATTCTAACTTCCATTTTGTGGATCCTAAAGGGTAAACTAAGTTTAAAATGCTTGGACATCAAATTAAGCAATTAGTTGGTCCATTGTGGTTGAGAGAATATTCACCCTGACAAATCAGTATGGGGACAACCTGATACTAATATCCTAGTTTGAGATTGCTATTTATACATAGGAAATGACACTATATATACTAATCTACAGCTGGAACTTCATCCTGCAGCTTATGAGGTTATCATGCCTATTTATCCTTATACCAGATTTCAGGGCTGTGGAGATTTACAGAAATAATACCAAAGAAAGAACAAGTTATATTGGCAGAGTAGAGAAGCTGGGATTATTGTCTTCAGATCAAGAATGGTTAAGGGAAGATTTAATAAAGGCATTCAACGTCATGAAGAAATTTGATAGAGTGAATAATAAAGAAATGTTTCCAGTGGCAGGAGGGTTGATGACCAGAGGACACATATTTTAGGTAATTGGCAAAAGGTTCAAAAGGAGAAAGAAGGAAAGATCGTTCTTTTCCACAGCTGTTTCATATGATCTGGAATGGCTGTGGAAGCAAATTCTGTAAAATTTTTAAAAAGGAAATTGAATAAATACTTGGAAACATTTGCAGCACTGTGGGGAAAAAGAATAGGGTGGGTGAGACTAATTCCATAGCTTTTTTAAAGAGCCAGCACAAACACAATGGGCTGAATAGTCTCTTGGCATGCAAGTCTCTATGATCATCTGCATAAATGTAAAATCCCCCAAGGTGTATCTGAACATTGATGCTGTCCTTTTCCAGCTGTGTACTACAGGCGCCAACAAGAGGGGAGGCTGCTACTCTACGCCATTCTGGGATCAGCAGGAATGACCTGCCTAACTATCTTATTGGCCTTTTGCATTGTGCTTCACTTCAAGAGAAACAATTTCCAAAGGAAAATGGTGCAAGCTTTCCAAAACAGCTCGGTAGGATCATATGACTTAACATTGCTGGGTTAGCATTATAATTGCTCCAGTAATGCAGAGATTATGCCGTAGATTTTTTTCAATAATAAAATGTTGCAGTTTATACAAAGTTCAAGCTGGAATAATAACTCTTGGTATTCAGAATTAGTTTCAAATATTAATTTATGTTTACTGGATGTGATCAGCCAATTCTGCTAAAATTAAATGTTTTTGTTATTCAGTCATTCAGGATAAGAACAAGTGAAGGCCATTCAGCCACTAAAGCTTGTTTCAACATTCAATTAGATTATGGCTGATTATTTATCTGCCTTGGTTTCATAAACCCTTAATACCCTTAGTCCGAGCTCAAATGACTTTTTAAAATCAATGTCTCTTCTTGAAAATTTCTTGAGGCCTATTTTTTTAATTTTGAAAATTACTTTTTGGTTTTCTGGGACTCTTTTATTATTCATACAAATCAGTTATTAGATGATACAATCATGTATTAACATTACTTTCTGTATTTATGTTGACATTTGCAGCGTTTGGACTAACACTGAAATAGAATTAGAAAAACTCAACAATACCCACAACAATTACCAGCTCTCCATTAAACCTAAAACTGGGACACACCACGGAATGTGGTGTTTAGACTGAATATTTAAACTGGCACAAGTCAACGGATGTATGTTAACAACAAAAGTGCTTTTTCAAAATGACAGGCGCACATTTTCTACACACCAAAAGTCATTATCCTGAACACATGCCCAGACTAATGAGGTCATAGCTAATGCATTTCTCTTACATGTTCATAACCAAGCAGTTGCTATCCTATTTACTAGATTTCAGATCTCGATATTAGATTTCTGCTTTGTCTTTTACAAGTACAGTCGGTGCTGAACATATACAGTTTAAGCTAGAAATTCCACATTAGTTAATTTACAAGGAATTTATTACTTCATGATTTCAGTTTTGTTGAATTCTGGTGATGCTTTGATGACAACTTTAACACTGTTCTCTCTCCTTAGCAGAAAGTACCTTTGCCCCGATACCTCTGTTGTAGTCACCTTCTCAGTTCCCATTCCACTTGCAACCTTCCTCTCCCTCCCAAAGCCTCCTTTTCAGCCACCTTGTACCCCCAACAATCTTTCAGCCACCTCCTCTACCCATTCTGCCCTCTAACTTCCTGACAGATCCTTCCCAGACCTGGCAGATGAAAGTTCTGGATCTGGTAAAAGGCTCTCCAAGCCTCAGCAAAAGGCCACCAACCATTCCTGCACCCCTAACAGGTGATCGCCACATCAGAAGGCTATGACTTTTAACTCCTGCACTTCCTCTACTGATTGCTTACTCTTCCAATCACAGGCTGCTTTTCTCTCTCGCATTTGCTGTAGGAAACATTGGAGAGCACTTGTTTGTGATTTGAGGAGCAATTCTTCACTAATTTTGTCAATTCCATTTATCGAACCAATCTTCTCCAGTTGGACTCTTCCCAATTGAATTTTCTTGGGAACTTTGCACACTTTCAAGAGCATATTCCCACCTTACCCCTCTCCAAATATTTTGAACACTGCCCTTACCTAATAAAAATCTATGTATCTTGATGCATAAATTTTTAATTGATCCTCAGCCTCAACAGCTTCTCGGAGAAATGAGAAGATTTACACTGTTTTGTGTGAAGAAGCATTCCTGAGATCACACTCCCATTGCTTGCAAAATTAGATGGCATCAGATGACAAGAGTAGATAGCGAGTTCCCCCTGCTCTCACACCAGGAAATTCACTATTACACCTCCCCTTCATTCCTCAAAAGGATCTTCCTGCAGCTCATTGCACTTCACATTACTATCAAGGGTCTCCCTCCCCACAGTGGTGATGGATAATGGTTAATGGCCCTCAGTTTGAACTAATTGAGTCAGATCTCTGTAGGCCCATGACCAAGAGCATTACATTCCCTCATTATTTCTGCTGATGCTGCAGTCAATCCACACCACAACACTGTACAGCATTGTGCTTCATTTTGCTCCAGTACAGACAGCATGAACTTAATACAAGCAACTGGGCTGACGCCCTTCTGGATCTTAATTCCAAGACCATATCCTGTATGACTTTACATAACTTTAATCATACTAAGTGTTTTTTGCCTTGCAGATTAACTATTAACCTGCCTTTTCTTTCCTTTGAAGAGAGAGGAACCTATTATTCAGTTTAATTCAGGGACTCTCACTCTGACCAGGAAACCAAAGCCTCAGTTGCGAATGCCAATCGTTTACCCTGTCCTCCACTGGGATGATATAAAATTTGAAGATATTATTGGTGAAGGAAATTTTGGACAAGTCTTAAAGGCTCGAATCAAGAAGGATGGACACAAAATGAATGCTGCCATTAAAAGAATGAAAGGTAAAAGCCATTCATTAAATAGGAAGATTGAAACAAAAAGGGGGCAAATCCAACCTGGCCATTAACCATTGTATTGGTTTACTCTCAATCAGTAAAGTGATGGAAGGTGTCATGAACAGCGCTATCAAGCAGCACCTGCTCAGTAATAACTTGCTCAATAAAACCCAGTTTGGGTTCCACCATGGCCACTCAGCTCCTGATCTCATTACAGCCTAGGTTCAGACACGGATAAAAGAACTGAATTCAGCCCCTGGAGACAGTTCCACAATTTCCATTTGCTCCCCAGATTCTTCTGACTTGGAAATATATCACTGTTCCTTCAATATTGCTGGGTTTAAAATCCTAGAACTCCCTCCCTCATTGCCCATTGGCTGTACATACACTGAATGGATTGCAGCAGTTCAAGAAGGGAGCTCACCTCCACTTTCTCAAAGGCAACTAGGGAAAGGCAATAAATACTGGCCAACCAGCATCACCCACATCGCATCTGTGAATAAATATATGTGTATCCCTGTTTTTTTTTAAATGGAGAGATTAATCTTCAATTGAAGTCTTGGATAATCCTGGACAACTGACATATCTGTTTTCAATTCATATCTCTGAAAGAAATCAGTCCAAATCAATCCACTCTTTGAGTTGACATTTGCTACCTTTTCAGGATCAAGGAGCAGGTTAACTAACCTTGAATTGCCATTCATTTTTCAAAACAGAATTTAATTAAACTCAACACAAACTGACATCAGATTTGTGTGCAAGGTTAATCAAAAAGTTTCAAAAAGTCAGTACATCTTTAATTTTTTTCATTCATCTTTGTGTGTAAATATTTTGACTCCTCCCCATCACTAATGTTTGCCAACCTACAACCTTCTGAAATTGCTGCATTTCTCCACCAGTTCTCGCACATCTCCAATATTCTTTGCAGCACTGTTGGCAACCATGTTGTCAACTAACTGGGCCCATTGTTCTGGAATTCCCTCCCTAAACCTCTCCATCTCTGAGTTGCTTGTTAAACCCTGCTGTTTGATCAAGCCATTGGTCACCTGGCCTAATAATCTCTCTGTCTACCTTGGTGTCACTTTTATTTGATAATTTCCCTTGTGAAACATCTCGGGACATTTTATTACATTTAAGCTGCCATTTATTGTTGGTGCACAAAACAGTGTGGAAATGGTATAAAATTTAAATATTTGTTCATTCTTAGCACTTACAACTGGAGGTTAAAAAGTAACTGATGTTATTAGCACTAATTTTGCCATAGCCTTAACTGTGATTCTTACATTTATAGAATATGCATCCAAAGATGATCACCGAGACTTTGCTGGAGAATTGGAAGTTCTCTGCAGACTTGGACATCACCCAAATATAATTAACCTGCTGGGAGCTTGCGAACACAGAGGTACAGGTTCATCATAATCTTCTCTCTCATTCTGTGATATTGATCATAAATAGGATGGAAATACACCACAGACTCAAAGTCACCACTATTCAATCTGTCTAACACTGTTTCAGACTATTTCTTTGGAGGAATATTAATTTTACAGAACGTTTCTTATTATTAGTAAGGTTATATATCCCTAAATGCCAGGCTGTGTTATTTACGAACATACTGCACCTCTAACATACTCCAACATTCAATAAGATTGTGGGTGATATAGTTGTTTGTTCTTCTCCACATTTCTGGCTAATCCTGATAATCATTTACTCCTTGTTAGAGAAAAAGATATATTTACCTTTACTTTAAAAGTATGCAATAACTAAGTGTCTCGCACTTTCTGAAGAAGAGAGTTCCAAAGACACTCCATGCTCTCAGGAAAAGAAATGTTAAATGTACTTGAAATGGGAGACCCCTTTGTTTTTAAACTATGCCCCCTAATTTCTTCCAGAAGCTAAAACATTCTTTCAGCATCCAATCTGTCAAATTCCAACAGGATTTTATTATTCAAGAAGATTGTAGAACATGCTTTCAAAAATTTGGATTAAACCAACAACTATCTGAGTAGACATTTCATTTAACATCTTGGGATGAAGTCCATCTTCGATAATAGTGTTTTTTGTACCTTTTCTTGATGATTGTAATTGTTTTAAGTTTCTCCCTAATAGAGTCATAGAGAGTCATAGAGTCATAGAGATGTACAGCATGGAAACAGACCCTTCGGTCCAACCCGTCCATGCTGACCAGATATCCCAACCCAATCTAGTCCCACCTGCCATCACCCGGCCCATATCCCTCCAAACCCTTCCTATTCCTAAAACCATCCAATTACACTTTGCTCCAATTCATCCATGCCGACCAGATATCCTAAATTAATCTAGTCCCATTTGCCAACACTTGATCCATATCTCCCTAAACGCTTTCTATTCAGCTACCTATCCAGATGCCTTTTAAATGTTGTAATATACCAACCTCCACCACTTCCTCTGGCAGCTTATTCTATACATACACCACCCTCTGCATGAAAATGTTGCCCCTTGGGTCCCTCCTAAATCTTTTCCCACTCACCCTGAACCTATGCCCTATAGTTCTGGACTCCCCCAATCCAGGGAAAAGACCTTGACTATTTGCCCTATCCATGTCCCTCATGATTTTATGATCACTTTACTTGAATCTTAGACTGTGAACAAAGATGCAAAATGTTTGTACAATTCACCTGCCATTTCATTATTTTCCATTGTTAAATCCCCAGACTTGCTCTTTAGAGGATCTACAGAGGAACCTCGATTATCCGAACAAGATGGGCGGGCACTATTTCGTTCAGATAATTGATTATTTGGTTAGTTGATTCAATGCCTCTCCTCTGGGGCTTGGAGTTTTCTGAAGTTTCCTTTGTCCTCGCTCTGCTTGCCTTGCTCCCTCTCTCTATCTCAGGGTTTGTTTCTGAGCAGACATACCCTTGTGTATAAGAAACCTACAGTACTGCTGAAGCCTCCCACCCCCTCTTCCCACCCCTAACCCCCCCCCCTCCCAAAACCACCATCCGTTCAATGGGATTGATGCAGCGAGCACTTACTAAGTCCACTCCCCATTTAGGAGACGAGGCAGCAGTACATCGCGCGAATGCCCCCCGCACGCCCTTCCGCCCCCACCCTCAACCCACCCCTTGTCCGTGCCCCTGTCTGCCCGTCCACCCCTCCAACCCGTCCAATACCGCCATCCCGTCGGCCCCCGACCACGCTTCCAAACACCCCAACCCCACACCCTGTCCGCCCCTCCCACCGTTCACCCCCCAACACCATCCAACACTGCCACCCCGTTGGCCCCCACACCACCCCGCACACCCCCATCTGTGTCCTGTCCCCCAGTTTGCCCTCCTCCAAACCACGGCCCTCGTCCGCCTCCACACTCCCAACCCCATCCAACAATGTCCCCCGTCTGCCCTGCCCCCACCTGCTGGCCACGCTACTCACCCCCCGTGAGGCCCCGTCCACCCCTGCCAGGCCCCCCAATCCCATCCAACCGCAACCCCATCCGCCACAACCCCTGACCCCGTCTGCACCTCCAACTCCCACCCACACCCTCCCAAACTCTGCCCCCCTCTGGGGCAGATGGACTGGACACCAAGACTACGATTGCTGCTGCCTTTGGGGGGTGTCTCAAAATAGCGCGCACACACACACAACGTTTTACTGCAATTTTTTAACAGGTTCCACCTTTGCCCTGTACAGGACAATGCTGGAGAGATTATGTGTGGAAGGAGGGTTCAGGGTACATCCCTGTGTAGAACTCCAGGGAAAGTGTGGGGAGAGAGAGGGAGGGTGGTCAGTCATTTGGAGACGGTGCCTGGGCTCCCATCGATGTCTCCTATTTCACCGAATGTGCAAACAAGCTGCACAAAGAGAAAGCTTGACAGAAATCAAAGCAGCTGATGAATTCAGCTTTCGACTTCTTATGAAAGACCTCCATGTAGCACCTCAGAGTATGACCAATGGACTCCAGCTGCATTTACCCATCATCCGTAGACATTTGGGTCCAGCATTTGCCAACCACTCTTTACCATCATATTGTCTCTCTGGTACACTTGCATCTTGCTCGCACAACACAGACTTGCATTGCAGGGTACATTGGCATAAAACAGTGAAAAGCTGCAGCAGGGGCACCTTGCTTATACAACAGATATCTCTGCTCAAGGGTTGGAGCAAGCTGCATCTCAGAGATGCTCACTTAGCACCAACCTGCATGCTTACAGCATCCAAGACTTGCCTTGCCTGTTAGTGTGTTGATGTTTCAGCCAGAGCCAAGGGCTATCAGTTCTGCCACATTGATGGAGAGACAGCACAAGTATTTTCAGAGATGGGAGCAAGGATGGTAATGTTGAGGGGAGGGGCAGATCCAGGAATAAGATGGCTAAGTGGGGCAGCATTGAAGGACCTGGTCGGCTCTGGGAAGGGTCTGTTGAAGGCAGTAACCATCACCTTGGCCTCCACAAAGGGAGCAAAAAGGGACAGAGTGGGCCTCATTAAGGTGTCATTTCAGGGCTCAGGGACATGGAGTCAAAGTTCATTGGGGGAGATGGATAGAAATAGGCTGTCAGGATAATGTGAGGCAAAAGGAGACATAAAGGCTTAGGAGGACGGTACCTGATGACAAGGCATTTCCTCATTCTAATGTCATTCACTGTGAGTTGCATTCACTGCCTTCACTTGCTGTTCTTTAGATATGAAGTGCTACTAGGAAATGGCTATGACAGAATCCAAGGTGGGTGCAGTTAGTGTCAGTTTGATGGGCAAAAACACAGAATCCATGTTTGCTGGATGCTAAAATGTTGAACAAACAACTATATTAGACAAAATAAGGCCGATGAACTTAGGACATGGTTGGAAACATGGGACTGAGATATCGTAACTAGTACAGAAACATAGCTCAGGCAGGGACAAGACTAGCAGTTTAATATTCTGGGTTATAGATGTTGTAAGGAGGATAGAAAGGGCCAAGATAGAGGAGGAGTGGTGTTTTTGTTTAAGGATAACACTTTAGTTGGACTGAGGGAGGATGTTCCAGTGAAGTCATATGAGTGAAATTGAGAAATAAGAAAGGGATGATGACCTTCTTGGAATTGAGCTATAGCCCCCCAGTAGTCAGCGAGAAATTAAGAATCAAATATGTAAGGAGATCTCAGATAACTGTAAGAATAAGAGAGTTGTAATAGTAGTGGATTTCAACTTTCTAAAAATAGACCGGGACTGCCATAGTGTTAGGGGCTTGGATGGAAAGGGATTTGTTACGTGAGTAGAAGAAATTTTCTTATTCAATATATGGATGCACTTACTAGAAAAAGAGCAAAGCTTAATCTTCTCTTGGGAAATAAGGCAGTACAAGTGATTGAGATGTCAATAGGGGAACAGTTTGGAGCAAATGATCATAATTCTATTTGTTCAAAATAATTAGACCTTTTAGGCCTGATCTAAAAGTTAAAGTCCTAAACTGTAGTAAGGCCAATTTTGATGGTATTAGACAGGAACTTTTAAAAGTCAATTGAGGGAGGATATTCGCAGGTACAGGGATGGTTGGGAAGTGGAAGGCTTTTAAAAATGATGTAATGAGAGTCCAGAGACAGTGTGTTTGTGCAAAGGAATAGGCTGCTATGTGTAGAGAATTTGAATGAGTAAAGAAATTGAGACTCTGCTCAAGAAAAAGAGGGAGGCACAGGTTAGGTATAAACCATTGGGATCAAGTGAATTCCCAGAGGGGTATAGGGGCAATAGATGCATACCTAAATGGGAGAGTACTGAGATACAGGTGACTAGACAAGATGGGATTGAGGTGCATAAGGAGGAGGTGTTAGCAATTCTGCAAAGTGTAAAAATATTTAAGTCCCCTGGGCCAGATGGGATTTATCCTTGTATTCTCTGGGAAGCCAGGGAAGAGATTGCCGAGCCTTTGGCTTTGATCTTTCTGTCGTCATTGTCTACAAGAACAGTGCCAGAAGACTGGAAAATATTAAATGTTGTTCTCTTGTTCAAGAAGGGGGATAGAGACAACCCTGGAAATTATAGACCTGTGAGTCTTACTTCGGTTGTGAGTAAAGTGTTGAAGAGGGTTGTAAGAGGTAGGATTTCTAATCATCTAGAGAGGGATAAGTTGACTAGGGATAGCCTATACGGTTTAGTGAAGGGTAGGTCATGCTTCACAAACTTTATTGAGTTCTTTGAGAAGGTGACCGAATTGGTGGATGAGGGTAAAGCAGTTGATAAGCTGTATATGGATTTCAGGAAGACATTTGATAAGGTCTCCCATGGGAGGCTATTGCACAACATACAAATGCATGGAAATGAGGGTGATTTAGCGGTTTGAATCAGAAATTGGCTAGCTGAAAGAAGATAGAGGGTGGTAGTTAATGGGAAATATTTATCCTGACGTTCAGTTACTAGTGGGGTACTGCAAAGATCTGTTTTGGGTCTGCTGTTGTTTGTCATTTTTATAAATGAACTGGATGAGGGCATAGAAGGATGGGTTAGTAAATTTGCGGATGATACTAAGGTCAGTAGAGTTGTAGATAGTGTCGAAGAATGTTGTAGGTTACAGAGAGACATAGATAAGCTGCAGAGCTGGGGTGAGAGGTGGTAAATGGAGTTTAATGTGGAAAAGCATGAGGTGATTCACTTTGGAAGGAGTAACAGGAATGCAGTTCACTGAGCTAATGGTAAGATTCTTGGTAGTGTAGATGAGCAGAGAGATCTCAGTGTCCATATACATAAATCCTTGAAAATTGCCACCCAGGTTGATGGGGTTGTTAAGAAGGCATATGATGTGTTAGCTTTTATTGGTAGAGGGATTGACTTTCAAAACCTTGAGATCATGCTGCAGCTGCACAAAACTCTGGTGCGGCCACATTTGGAATATTGCGTACTGTTTTGGTCACCGCATTTTCAGAAGGATGTAGAAGCTTTGGAAAGGGCTCAGAGGAGAGTTACTAGGATGTTGCCTGGTATGGAGGGAAGGTCTTATGAGGAAAGGCTGAAGGACCTGAGGCTGTTTTTGTTAGAGAGAAGAAGGCTGAGAGGTGACTTAATTGAGACATATAAGATAATCAGAGGGTTAGAAGGGTTGGACAGTGACAGCCTATTTCCTTGGAGGGCAATGGCTAGAATGAGGGGACATAGCTTTAAATTGAGGGGTGATGGATATGGGACACATGTCAGAGGTAGTTTCTTTACTCAGTAGTAGGGTGTGAAATGCCCTGCCTGTAACAGTAGTAGACTCACCAACTTTAAGGGCATTTAAATGGTCATTGGATAGACATATGGAATAGTATAGGTTAGATGGGCTATTCAGCCCTCAGGTTGGCGCAACATTGAGGGCTGAAGGGCCTGTACTGGCTGTAATGTTCTATGTTCTATGAGGGAAATCAGGAGGGTAAAAAGAGGACATGAAATAGCTTTGGCAAATAGGGTTAAGAAGAATACAAAGGGATTCTACAAGTAAGGGCAATTCTACGGTAAGGGCAAAAGAATAATTAGAGAGAGAATAGGATGAAGAGCTAATGCTCAAAACGTCCATTCTCCTGCCCCTCAGATGCTGCCTGACTGGCTGTGCTTTAACCGCACCACACTTTTTGAGTCTGATCTCCAGCATCTGCAGTCCTCACTTTCTCCTAGAAAATATGCCCCTTAAAGATTAAGAAGGCCATCTACGTGTGGAACCACTGGAGATGGGTGAGATACTAAAGGGATATTTTGTGTCAGTTTTTACTGTGGAGAAAGACATAGAAGCTAGGGAAATTGGGGAAATAAATAGTAATCCCTTGTAAAATGTCCATATTACAAAAGAGGACATGCTTAAGGTCTTAAAATGCATGAAGGTGGATAAATCCCTTGGACCTGATCAGGTGTATTCCAGAACCTTTTGGGAAGCTAGGGAAGAGATTACTGGATCTGTTTCTGAGATATTTGTATTATCAATAGCCACAGGTGTGATACTAGAAGACTGGAGGGTGGCTGATGTGGTGCCATTATTTAAAAGTGGTAAGGAAATGCCAGGGAACTGTAGACTGTTGAGCCTGATGTCAATGGTAGGTTAGTTGTTGGAAGATATTCTGAGAGATAGAATTTACATGCACTTGGAAAGGCAAGGACAGATTAAGGATAGTCAATATGGCTTTGTGCGTGGGGAATTGTCTCTCTCTAACTTGATTGCGATTTTTAAGAGGTGATAACAAAGGTTGATGAAGGCAAAGAGGTGGACATTGCTTATATAGACTTCAGCAAGGAGTTCAACAAGATTCCACAAGTTAGACTAGGTTAGCAAGGTCAGATCACAAGGAATCCATGTGGAGCTAGCCAATTGGATGCAAAATTGGCTTGTAGGCAGGAGACAGATGGTAATAGTGAGATGTTTGTCAGACTGGAGGCTTATGACCGGTGTTGAGTTCAATGCTTTTTATCACTTATATGAATGATTTGGATGTGAACATAGGAAGTATGGTTAGTTAGTTTGCAATTGACACCAAAATTGGTAGTGTAGTAGATAATGAAGAAGTTTATCTCAGAGTACCACGTGACCTTGATTAAATGGGCCAATGGGCCGAAGAGTGGCA
Organism: Chiloscyllium punctatum; assembly: GCF_047496795.1. Taxonomy (NCBI): domain Eukaryota; kingdom Metazoa; phylum Chordata; class Chondrichthyes; order Orectolobiformes; family Hemiscylliidae; genus Chiloscyllium; species Chiloscyllium punctatum. The sequence continues at coordinate 130,616,416 of NC_092740.1, forward strand.
GATGGAATTTAATTTAGATATATGTGAGGTGCTGCATTTTAGGAAAGCAAACCAGGGCAAGACTTGTTTTGTTAATGGTAGGGCCCTGGGAATGTTGCTGAACAAGGAAACCCAGAGGTGCAGGTGTATAGTTTCTTGAAAGTGGAGTCACAATTAGGCAGGCTAGTGAAGAAGTGAATTGGCACGCTTGCCTTCATTGATCACCGCATTGAGTATATGAGTTGGGACATTTGTGGAATACTGCATTCAGTTCTGGTGTCCCTGCTACAAGAAAGGTGTTACTAAACTTGAAAGGGTTTAGAAAAATTTATAAGGATGTTGCTGGGTTTGAGCTATAGGGAGAGGCTGAATAGGCTTGAGCATTTTCCCCTGGAGCACTGGAGGCTAAGGGGTGACCTTATTGAGATTTATAAAACCATAGGGGCATGGATCAAGTGAATAGCCACGCTCTTTTTCCCAGTGTAGCAGACGGCATAGGTTTAAGGTGAGGTGGAAAGATTTAAAAGAGACTGGGGGGCAACTTCTTCACAAAGATGTGGAACAAGCTGCCAAAGGAGGTGGTGGAGACAGGTACAATTACAATATTAAAAAGGCATTTGGTTGGGTCCATGAATAGGAATGATTTAGAGGGATATGGGGCAAATGCTGGCACATGGGACTAGATCAGTTTTGGATAACTGGTCAGCGTGGACAAGTTGGACTGAAGGGTCTGTTTCCGTGCTGTATAACTCTTATGAACCTATATGAAGGAGACATTTGCAAACCCCAGCAACATTTAATTTGTCATAATTTCTTTGCCCATTTGCCGTGCAGGTAGAGTGCAGGTGCTTATGGATCACATGCTGGACAAAGGTGATATGCATCATTTGCATAATCCATCATAGGTTATTGCAAATTAAACATTACTACTAACTTCACCAGCACTAAGATGCCAATGACATGAAAAGAGGCTAGCATTGGCCAAAGGTGAATCATTGTTTGTGGGGGACTAAATCATCTGTCATGTAGTTTCATACAGTTTGTACTGTATGAAATGAGAGTTTGAATGTTTGATGTGGGTCTGGGATAGGAAAGTGTTTTCAGTGTGGCAAGGACTCAAATTTGATATAATGAGCCTGCATGGCACCTTCAGCAGCTTGGTGCATGTGCAATGGCTGAAGCTGAATGACCGATGGAGACATGGCCTGTATTATTAGGGTACAGTGTTTCTCATTAAATGGAGTAGTATGTGCAGCTCTCATCTACAGGGTATATCACAGCTAACTCTTCTGAGACCCAGGAATGTCTTCCACTCCTTATGTTCCCAACATAGTTCATTTTCATCATGAGGGCTGTATGGTTAGGTCTGCACAGTGCCTTAGTGGTTAGCACTGCAGCCTCACAGCACAGGGACTTGGGTTCAATTCTAGCTTTGGGCGACTGTCTATGTGGAGTTTGCAAGTTCTCCCATGTCTGCGTGAGTTACCTCCCACAATTCAAAGATGTGCAGGTTAGGTGAATTGGCCATGATAAATTGCCCATAGTATTCAGGGATGTGTAGGCTAGGTGCATAGTCGGGCAAATACAGAATAATAGGCTAGGGGAATGGGTTTGGGTGGGTTACTCTTCGGAGGGTCAGTGTGAACTTGTTGGGCCAAAGGGCCTGTTTCCACACTGTAGGGGTTCTGTGATTTCTATCAGTGTTCTGCCCAGCCAATTCTGGGATGTTGGTTGTTGTGGCTGACTTCCTAATAAGTGAAGGCAGATAAACGAAGAGCAGGGCCAATGGCAAGACCTGAAGCAGCAGCAGGCTCTTGTGAACAACTCCAGCTTGGGGCTGCTGTGGTAGGGCCCCTCCGGATGCATAGGGTCTAAAGGAACTTTAGCGTTTTTCATTCAATTCCTGTAGATGAACATGATGCGGCGTTAATGCAGGGTCTGCATATCTTGGAATACCGTGATGGAATTATGCCAAAAGCTGATGTTAAACCTGAGACCTGCAGAAGTGGGAGGCTGTGACAGCTGTGAAGATGCTAGCTGTTTTGAACCACTTTGTAACTGGCTTCTTTCAATTTGTGATAGATGACCTGTGTGCAGCACTCCCTCGAAGCTGCACTCTGAGGGCCCATGCATAGTGATTGGTGTACTGATGTCACCTACAGCATTGACTTCCATTTCTGGAAGTCACTGCCACACACAGACTTTGGAGGTCCGCACAGAAGTAAAAAATTATTTGTATAACACTGCCAATGTGGGATCTCTCAGTCATGCACTCAAAAATGTAGCAGGTCAGTGACCAATGTCATTTATGCCATGGTCACAAGTTCATTTCATTTCTCGAAGGCAAAGTCAATACTAAAACCTGACATTTGGATTCAAAAGCACATTCTCCAGGTGAAGAGTGCCATCAATTGCATACACATGGCACTGAGATGATCCTATCACAACGTTGTGGAATTTTTCAACAGATTGGGGTTTCATTGAGTAATGTTCAAGTAATCTGCAATCTCCATTACAACTTCCTGGTGGTATGTGTTTACTGCTGTGGCAGCTGCCATGATTTGTACATTAGTGTTCCAAGCTATACCTGGTATGTTTGAGGATCCTTATAAAGCTGGTTACCTGGGGGGGCAAGAGCTACCCGCTGAGTCCATGGCTAATGATACTAATGAGCAGCCCCCGAACTGGTGCAGAGTGCAGATACAGTGCTGCCCATGCTTCAATCAGGGCCATGTGGAGCAGGTAATGGGGCTGAAGATGGGCTTCCACTGCTTGGACTGGTTTGGGAGTGGGGAGCCTCCACTACAGTCCAGCCAAAGTATGCTGCATCATCCTGGCATGTTGTACTCTGCAAAATTGGAGCAGACAACCAGGCAATAAGTTGGATGCTGAGGAACTGAGGAAAAAGGAGCAGTCTTCCAAGGAGGAAGATAAGGACATTGTGAAGAGAAAGATGTCCTTGGCCATGAGAGAGCTCAGCTGCATTAGGCACTAAAAGCAAGACAGGACCTGATTGATATCCAGTTCCAGAGGATGAGAGTTGGTTGCAACAAGTCTTCAGCCCAACAAGTCCACACCGACCCTCTGAAGACTGTCCCACCCAGACCCATTCTCCTACTACTCTGCATTTACCTCTGACTAATGCTCCTAACCTACATATCTCTGAACACTATGGGCAATTTAGCATGGCCAATTCACCTAATCTGCACATCTTTGGATTGTGGGAGGAAACCGGAGCACCCAGAGGAAACCCACGCAGACATGGGAAGAATGTGCAAACTTAACACAGACAGTCACCCAAGGCAGGAATTGAACTCTGGTCTCTGGAGCTGTGAGGCAGCAGTTCTACCCACTGAGCCACCATGCTGCTCCTTATAGACAATTGTAGGCAGTAAAATAGTCCTTGGTTATTACGCTAGCAGTGGTGTGGGGATGAACTTCAGCTTCTATTGCTTTTTTGATCATTTTTGGTGTCTGTAAATAAAAGTTTCTCTTTATGTGATGTATGTGATGTTCACCTCCTGGTCAATGATGAGTTGTGAGCCTTCAGTGGGCATTAAGGACAGAATAAAGTGATGTGAAGGCAGTGTTCATTTGGTAAATAGGTGATGTCATGTAAAGTGCATGATGTGTTAGTTAAACAGTGACAAGGGTGAGAGAATGGAGTTGTATGTATGATGGACTGTCAGCTATGTGTCACGGGAAGCATGGCTTTATGGTTGCTGTACCATTTTGTTACCAGTGAGTGTAACGCCACAATTGCCAATGTGTATCCAGATGCATAGCAATCTTTCAAAGATGGCATGGGTGCAAAGGATGGCTGTCTTTTGACTGGTATCCACTGAGTTAAGAATTGTTCTGGGAAAGTGGTAAACAATATTAGGCACCGATTAGGATGTATCTGCTTCTAAGTGCCTTACATATGGTACAATCACCGACGTAAACTAATTAATACTCTCAACATTACAAGGGTCTCTTACATAAAAGCAAAGTACTGCAAATTCTGGAGAAACACAGCAGGTCTCACAACAACTTTGGAGAAAGCAAGAGTTAATATTGACTCCAATATGATTCTTTGTTCCAAAGGTGAATCATAGTAGACTCAGAATGTTAACTTTGTACCTTTCTCTTCATAGAATAGAATCCCTACAGTGTGGAAACAGGCCATTTGGCCCAACAAGTCCGCACCAACTCTCTAATGAGTAACCCACCCAAACCCATTCCCCAATCCTATGTTTACCCCCTGACTAATGCACCTAATCTACATATCCCTGAACACTATGGGCAATTTGGCAAGGCCAATTTACCTGGCCTGCACATCTTTGGATTGTGGGAGGAAACCCTAGCAGACACTGACAGAATGTGCAAACTCCACACAGACAGTCACCCAAGGAGGGAATCAAACCCAGGTCCCTGGCTCTGTGAGGCAGCAGTACTAACCGCTGAGACATCGGACTGTCCAACCTGCTGCAATTTTGGCTTTTATGCAAGTCTGTCTTGCATTCTCCTCAAAACTTGACCCATTTTTGAGTTAGTGAATAAATATTCAAACACATAAAATGTAAAATTTATTGCACTACGTCAGTGCTTCTGAGACATTTTTCCCCACCGTGACCCAATCTCAAGGCTTGAAAATTGGTACAAACCTTCAGTGAGAATGAGAGAATGGGATGGGGGGCTATGAGAGCAAAGATCTGTTAAAGTGGGCTTACTACTTGTAACAATGATGCCTCAGAGCTCCTGACCCCAGAAACTTGGCTCCTCATTCCAGTGGGGGTCTTGATCACTAGCTTTTGGAGCGCTGCTTTTTCGTCAGGTAGTTAGTGGAGCAGGGTCATAAGACACAAAATTTATACTAAAAGATCAAAGTGTTATACACTGATGCGATGCATTGAACAAACCTAAATTGCTGTTACATCTTTAATCACTTCAAATGGGGTTGCAGGTTTCAATTCATTAATATGTAAATCCCAGAACTTCTTTGCAGATACATTCTATTTTGTTCAAAAAGCACACAATCTTTAGGCAGTCAGTCTATGTGACATTTTATCAATTCCTACTTTGGAAATAGAACCAGTCTGACTCAAGGTCAGGATACAGACAGTTTCTAACCTCACACCTTTAATGCATTGTCTTAGTTGATATATCACCTTTTTTAAAAAATAAATTTGTTGTCTTGGGACTGTGGCTTGAAAGAAGTTCTGGGATTTACATACTAATGAATTGAAATTGTAACCCCATTCTAAGTGATTAAAGACTTAACAGCAATCTAGGTTTGTTCAGTACATTGCATCAATTGTATGACACTTTGATCTTTTACTATAAATTCTGTGTTCTATAATCCTGACAAAGGAGCAGCACTCCAAAAGCTTGTACTTCCAAGTAAACCTGTTGTACTATAACCTGCTGTTGTGTGATTTTTAACTTTATTAGTGACATTTAATTATATTATTCTTAATAATTGTTCTTGGGGTTACATATATGGTACAAGGCCCCAGAGAATTCATCATATCACAGGTTTCAAATTTGAGGGGTTCTATTGGACAAGTGTTGTTGAATTCTAACAGCATTTCTTTTTATATATTTTCAATTTTTTTATATTTTCCACTCTGGCTAAGTGAGAATCTGCATGTTTTCAAGTGTTATCTCATCCAATTAACTAAATTTCAGTTTTACAAGAAAGTCTCTCTTAATTTTGAATTACTCTCTAATTTTACAGAACTGTGAAGGAAACAGCTGGAACATTCCAGTAAACAGAGACAGTTTATTGCCTTCCTGCATCCCTTGATCAGCAATGACTGACCCTATTATCCTGTGACTCTGTAATAGGTTAGCAACTAAAGGTACTCTGACTGGAAATCCATTTTATGAGAACAGTCAGTCTCTCAGAAATTTACTGGGGTAATTAACAGACAAAAAGCTTAGGTTTAGAGTTGACTACATTAAAAACCTGTTTCAATGATTTTCTGTAAAGGTTGAAAACTACAAAATATCATTAATTTTTGTTTTAGCATGAATTCACACAAAGTATTGCTTAGTATTCATTATTATTCATTAGTAGCTTCATGTTTAATATTCAAGAGACTTTTATGTTTAAGGGTCTGTCAAGTGTAAGATTTTAAAATTTTATCATGATCAGTTCCCACAAGAGCAGCAAAGGGACACACTCATTCTTTCCTTGCTGACCCATACAATTTTACAAATTATTATTCTACAAAAAGCTGTGTAATCTATCTTTACAGAGCTCTGCAGGGGAACCTTATAAATAAAGGAAAACTGGGACTGGAATACAATATTACAAGCCAGCAAGGGAGTGCATGGACAGGAATCTCATAAATGTATTAACTCTTGGTAGGCATTGCTTGTCCTCCAAAGAAACATTGCTTTCAGGATATCTTCACGGAAACCCATACTCTTAGACCTAAAAGACAACAGAAGGTTAATGCAAGATTTAGTAGAGATATTCAAAATCATTAAGGGTTTTATTACAGATACTAAAAAGAGCGAAACCATATCCAATGGTAGGAGGGTCCATAATCAGATGACACAGATTGAAGGCATTTAACAAAAGAAGCAGCGAAAGATGAGAATTATTATTTTAAAAAAAGATGTAGTGAGTTGCGACTTGGAATGTGTTGACTGAAAGGGTGATGTAATTGGATTCAGTTGTAACTTTCAAAAGTGAACTGAATAAATACTTGAAAAGAAAATTTGTAGGGCTATAGGGAAAGAACATCTGAGTGGGAATAATCAGATAAATCTTTTAAAGAGGTGCAGTGGCCTCCTGTGCTGCAATATTTTCTGAACTTCTCAACATCCGCAATTGGGACAATCTATGAGTCACTGTTTCTAATTGTGAGGAATTTATGCAGTGTGAATCACAGACTGGACTGATTTTTACAAAGCAGATTATAAATTAAAATAGTAGACAAAATCTGTTTCTAACTGTATATTTGTTTGGGAGGATTACTTTTTCTTTTTTCTTTCATGGGATGTGGATGTTGCTGCAAGACCAACATTTCTTGTCATCACTGTTACATTGGCCATAGTCAAGAGCAGCTAAGAACTAATCACATTGCTGTAAGTCTGGAGTCACATACATGTAGGCCAGATGATGTAAGGATGACAAATTCTCTTCCCTAAAGGAAGCTGGTGAACCAATGGGCCTAACAACAATCACTGATGCTTTCATGAACACCATTACAGAGAACTAGCTTTGTTAATATCAGAATGTATTAGTTGCATTTTATTTCATCTGTTCCTGTGAGAAGATTCAACCCACGTTCCCGGAGCAGTAGCATCAACATGAAGGTTGCTGAGGAAAGGTCACCAGACTCAATGTTAACTCTGATTTCTCTTCACGGATGCTGCCATTCCTGATGAGCTTTACCCACAACTTCTGTTTTTGTAATGATTTTAATTACAATTTTCATCCTTTACTTCAAAACACAGAAATGGAACAATCTTTGGTTAAGATCTCCTCATATCCGAGTATTGGAAACAGTTCTGAGATTGGGAAAGTAGAGCAGAGGATACTGATTATTTATATACAAAAAGGTTTCAATATTAATTATCTCATTCTTTCAAATCCTTTCATGACCTGGTGTCTACCTATCTCTGTACTCCCTTCCAGTGCCTACACCACTCTGGGATATCTAATCTAATCTTGAATTTCCTTGATTGTATTTGCTCTTTAAGCCCTAAAATCTGGAATTCCTTCCCTAAACCTCTCCATCTCACCACTCCTCTCTTCACTTTTAAGATGCTCCTTTAAACTTACATCCTTGACCAAACACTCAGTTACCTGTTGTAACGTCACCTTTGTGAATTGGGATCAAACTTTGTTTGATAAGATGTATGTGAAGCAGATTGGGGCATATAATGTTAATGATATTAGATCAATTCAAGCTTTTTTTTAATCTATGCACTTTCTCTTTTTCTCAGACAGTGCTGCTGATCACATCATCTTTCTGTAAAAAATCTGTACTCTGACTCTTCTGTGTGATCTTTATGCTCTTGCAGGATACTTGTACGTAGCAATTGAATTTGCACCACATGGAAATTTGTTGGATTTTTTGCGAAACAGCAGAGTGCTTGACACAGACCCGGCTTACGCTATTGCACATAGCACTGCTTCCACTCTGTCCTCACAGCAGTTGCTGCAGTTTGCAGCTGATGTGGCAAAGGGCATGGATTATCTCAGCCAGAAACAGGTTTGCTTTTTGTTGTGATGTTATCTCTGTCATCATCATTCTTATTTTCTCATTTGCATGTCACTTTTTTTTTCAGAAAAAAGGTGAGCTCACTATTTGTAAGTGTTATGTTCTGTTTTGGTTCAGTGTGGTTAAGGTGAGGGAAGCTGATATTTTGCAATGGGCTAATACATTTGAGTCCTCTGGGACATGAGTAGCAATCCAGTCCAGACTGATGGGATTTGGCCCCTCTAATATTACTTGTAAGAATACCATCAAGAAGAACTGAATGTCTACATTAGCAGAGATCTACAGAACATAATTTTCATTTTCCTAGTTCAACTGCTGAAGGTGAACAGATTAGTTCCTTGGAGCTCCATTTACTGTTTCTAACCAATCATAGTACTCAACCACTAAGATTCCCCAATGTGTGACAGACCAAAAGTTAAATTTGGATCTTCAATACCAGATTAACTGAATTCTTTTACTTCATAAGTTCTCTGCATGCACTGTTCAAAAATATCATTTGGAAATTAATAAGAAAATGTGTGAAAGTCAAACAGGCAAATTAGCTTCCCCAAAATTTATTCAGCTCTTGATTTTTTTTCTGTCATCTCCTAATTAATTTCCATCAGGCCTGTACTGAAGCAAGTATCATTTCAGAGGCTCTGACTTTGCTCGCTCAACCCATCTCCAGCTTTGTTGTGGCTGATGCTTGTTTAATACACCCATGCAATATCCATGTATTGATAGTGTTCTCTTTTGTTTAGTTTATTCACAGAGATTTGGCAGCTAGAAATATTCTTGTGGGTGACAACTATGTGGCAAAAATTGCAGATTTTGGATTGTCAAGGGGGAAGGAGGTTTATGTAAAGAAGACAATGGTAAGTGCAAGATATTACATGTTATGAAATCACACGTGCAGATCTCTAAGAACAGTAAGGTTCATGGTGCCTGCAGCTATCCCGGTCCAGAGCTTCGGAATCCCCTCCATAAACCTCTCCACAACTTTGATAATTTCTTCTAGATTTCTTTTTTTAACATTTACTTACTCACAGATATAGGCAACCCTGGAAAGGCTAATACATTTTCCCCAATCCAAATATGCCTTCATGAACAAGCTACCTTCTTGAACCACTACAGTACCTCCTTTGCAGAGGTATTTTTTATCAAAGTGATAACTTGCCAGGTCATTTCAGAGGGCATTTACTGTGAGTATGCTATCACGTTTTTTTAAAAACTGCCATTCCCAGGATGTCAGAATCCTTGGCTACGCCAGTTTTGTTGCCCATTCCCATAATTGCCTTTGAAAAAATGGTGGTAAGTTCTCTTCTTTGCAGTCCCTGTGGTGAAGCCACACCCACAATGACATTAGGGAGAGGAGATTCAACATTTTGACCTCATGAAGGAATCACAATATAGTTTCAAGTCGAAATGGTTTGTAGGACAGAAGGGAGCTTGTCAGATTTGGTGTTACTAAATTCCAGTTCCTTGTCCTTCTGGGTGGCAGAAACCACAGAATTGAAAAAGACTGAAGATATTTTTGGGGGAGCATATCAAATGACATTTTGAATGTAGAGGGCAATTTTCAGAAACTTTGTTCCCTCTATTCAATCAGAAATATCAAAGTTTCAATTTTCTGTTGATCTTTGGAATAGCGGATGCATGACAAATTGTACTAACCATTTACTGTGCCCACCTTTTTATTAAATAACTTTCAACCAACAATGCAGGATCCCACATCAGGAGGAATCCTCAGAAATGAATGCCTTATCCAGTAGATCACCTATGAACAGAATCATTCTGAGCAGCCAGTGTACCAAAAGCCCATGGCACCCCAACAGAAGTTTAATTGGAAAAATGAAGTGCTCTGCATTAAAATCAATCAGATAGAAAACCATGAGTTGTACACTTGGTGCAAGGGCATGAAATATATTATTTTTACTTTATATTTATTCACTGCTGTTTATTCCATTCTAATAGGGAAGGCTGCCAGTCCGGTGGATGGCCATTGAATCCTTAAATTACAGTGTCTATACCACAAACAGTGATGTGTAAGTTCCTTTTTCACAGTGAATGTGCTGGGATCCCAGCTAAATATTAATGTGATCATATGCATGTTGCCTTTTTCAAAGTGGATGCAACAAAATCCATGAAATTAATTTCTAGGATGAAAGGCCTGTCCTACAATGATTAAGTTAAATTGTCCTAGGCTCTGAAATTGAGAGGTATTGACAGGATAAATGCTGCAAAGGTCTTGGCCACAGATAGAACATAGATCATAGGGCCATAATTTTAGAACATGAAGTTGTCCATTTAGACTGAGCCATAAAGAAATGTCTTCACCTAAAGAATTGTGAAGCTTTAGAGCTTAAGCTAATGCTCAGGTCAGAGATTTGGACTCAGAATTGAAGAATATGGGAATAATATGGGAAGGGGGTGGAGATGGAGTAGAAGTTCAGACATGATCATATTAATAGAAGAAGCAGGTTCAAGGAGCTAAGTAAGTGACAACTGATTATGATGTCCTTATTTCATATGCATACTCCCTAAACTCTTGTGGCAGTATTATTGGCTTTATGTCTGAGCCATGAGATCTGAGTTCAGCTCCAGAAGTGTGAAATAACATCTCTGAACAGATTAATTAGAAAATATCTGCATAACCCCTAAAAGGGGAGGGGCGGTGCTCCTGTGGTGCAGTGGTAATGTCCCTATCTTTAGAGCCAGGAAGCCCAGGTTAAAGTCTTCTCCTGGAGTGTATAATAACATCTCAGAGTAGATGGAATAAAATAAGTGCATAGTCCCTAATCTGGTACTAAGTTTACAATTGCACAGCGAAGGACAAATACCAAAGGGGTACTAGGAAGGAACTGAACCAATCGGTATATTGTTGTTTTGAAGCAGGGCTCTCCTGAGCTTCGGATTTAATAAGATTACCGAAACAGAGTTTATCAGGAGTTTTATTCTGCAGCTGACTGCATTTTACGTACTGTGGCAGTGTGCTCAGTGCTGACATTGCTTGACAAAAATGGATAAAAAATAATTTCCATCATTGTATCCCTCATCCTGTTTAGCACCTTTAAAAAAAGCTTTTAAAAGGATGATCAGAACATTTCCCAGACTCTTGACTGCAAGGAATGGTAGACCTCACCTTCTTGCAACTCACTTAAAACTGGGATTGATTCCCTCTTGAGTAGCTAAAATGAATTGTGACTTGCGATAAGTAAAGTGGTGGATTTGTTTAGCACTGATATTGCTTTGTAAAGAAACATTTTTCATTTTACATGATTCATACAACAGATACTGGAATCTATGGTTCCCCCACATTTGACTGTTCAAGTTATAATATTGCAGATCACCTTGATCAGGTGACCAAGCTGTGCCAGATCCAACCAGTTCTAGAGAGGCAATCTGATCCACTAAATTACTGCCAAAAAGGTGCTGATATGAAATTTGATGTGTTCAGAAGCAAATTTATCTGTGTGTATTTGTGTCTTAATTATACAGCCTCTGTTTATACAGTTAAATAGGTTATTTTCATGTTTGCAAGTTTAACCTGTTGCAAAATTTCTCACTGTGTTCTGTAGATGGTCATATGGAGTTCTTTTGTGGGAGATTGTCAGTTTAGGTAAGTAACATCATTAAACATTATTCATATTGTTCTATAATAGTCAAAATAGCCAATCTGTAATATTCCAGACTCCCATTGGGACAGGTTTTCCTGGCCATTAATCTTGCAGAACGTGCAATGATGTGAGCACTTTACAGGCAGAACTTGTGTGACTGACGCGCTGTGAAGATAGATGTATAACTAGTGGTGGATTCCTTATTATTGATGTTACAGTAAATAACTGAAAGTTTTAAAACTATGTTCACACTTTGCAGATAGTTCTGGGAAAGGCATTGAGGTAGTAAAATATTCCTACTTTAATCTCTGCAACTAGGTGGCACCCCCTATTGTGGAATGACCTGTGCTGAACTTTATGAGAAATTGCCGCTTGGATACCGGATGGAGAAACCACTCAACTGTGTTGATGAAGTGTAAGTTTCTGACAAGCTTTCTTAATGGGGTCACTGGGAGCTGCCTTTCCTCCATTAATGCTGAAACCTTGTGTGTTGCATAGAAGGCAGCACATAGACTCCCAACAGTGTGGACGCAGGCCATTTGGTCCATCAGGTCCACACCAACCCTCTGAAGAGGATCCCATGCTCACCCACACTCCCCCACCCTATCCATGTAAACCTGCATTCCCCATGGCCAATCCACCCAACCAATACATCCCTGGACACTTTAGGCGATTTAGCATGGCTAATCCACCTAATCTGCATATCTTTGAACTGTGGGAGGAAACAAGAAGACCTGGAGGAAACCCAAGCAGACACAGGGAATTCTCAAACACCACACAGACAGTTGCCCAAGGCTTAAGTTGAATCCAGGTCCCTGGCGCTGTGATGCAGTAGTCCTAACCACTGAGCCACTCTGCCACTTGTTCAGTTCTATTCCATACCTGGAAATGTTGTCCAAATACAATGTTGTTATTCATATCAAGAGAATATAAAAGCAGGGATATACTTCTGAGGCTTTTTAAGGCTTTGGCAGACCACATTTAGAGTAGTGTGAGCAATTTTGGGCTCCATACCTCAGGAAGGATATATTGGCCTTGGGGCAGGTCCAGAGGAGCTTCACGAGAATGATCCCAAGAATGAAAGGCTTAACATAGGAGGAACATTTGAGGACTCTGGGACTATACCTGATGGAGTTTAGAAGGATGAGGGGGGTTCTAATTGAAACTTACAGCATACTGAATGGTCTTGACAGAGTGCACTTGGGAAGATGTTTCCATTGGCAGGAGAGACGAGGCCTGAGGACACAGCCTTAGAGTAAAGGGAAGACCTTTTAGAACAGAGATGAGGAGAAACTTCTTTAGCCAGAGAGTGATGAATCTGTGGAATTCATTGCCACAGAGAACTGTGGAGGCCAGGTCATTGAGTAAATGTAAGAGAGAGATAAATAAGTTCTTGATTGCCAAGGGGATCAAAGATTACCAGGAGAAAGTGGGAAAATGGGGTTGAAAAACCTATCAGCCATGATCGAATGGCAGAGCGGACTCGAAGGGGCCAAATTAACTAATTTCTGTTCTTATGGTCCAATACTAAAATGTGGATGAGTTAATGTTCTTTGTTAGTAAATTTGTTTTGTTATTTTAGTTTGACCATTGTGTAGTTTTTCATTGAGGGGAGAACTTCTGCAGGTTCCTCTGATCTCGAGCTGTACCTTGTGGAAGGTCAAAATGGATGACCTTGCAAAGCAGCAGAAGCAGCCATTTCACTGTTTCTCTGTGAGGTTCACTGATCATCTGCTGAAGATGAGTCTAGGTGATCATGTTCTGAATTCTCAAGGAAAGCTATTGACAAGGACATTCTTCAGACAACTCTCCCACTTGTTGTAATGTTAAAGTGGCTTTCCTATTTAGACAAATCATTTTCTTTTAAACTTCCTTCTTTCCCATCAAATCGCTGTTCCTCTGTTGTGCCTGTCATAGACAAGTCAATCCAAACCCCTCAGATCATCAGATATCCACTTTGGAAATAGAACCAGTCTGTCTAAAGATTGGGATACAGACAAACTCTAACCTCACACCTTTAATGCATTGTCTGAGCTGTGATGTCACCTTTTGTTATAAAACCTCAGGTTATCTTGGGAAGGTGGCTTAAAAGAAGTTGCAGGATTTACATATTAGTGAACTGAAACCTGCAACCCATTCTAAAAGATGAAAGTCTTAACAACAATCCAGGTTTGTTCAATATACCATTTCAGTTGCTTGACACGTAACCTTTTGATATAATTTCTGTGTCTTATGGTCTTATACTCCACAACCACCTTATGGAGGAGCAGTGCTCCGAAAGCTAGTGCTTTCAAATAAACCTGTTGGACTATAATCTGGTGTTGTGTGATTTTTAACTTTGTCCATCACAGGTTCCTACACATCATTGCTCAGTGATGCCCAATTTGGATTCCACCAGGTCCACTCAGCTCTTGACCTCATTATAGCCTTAGTTCAAATATGGACAAAAGAGCTGAGTTCCAGAGGTGAAGCATGAGTGACTGCCCTTAACGTCAAGGCCATATTTGACATTAAGTGGCATTGAGGAACCCTAACAAAAACCTTGGAATCTATAGAAATCAGGGGGTGAACTCTCCACCAGTTGGTGAAATACAGAGGAAGATGGTTGTGGTAATTGGAGGTCAGCCACCTCAGGTCCAGGACATCTCTGCAGGAGTTCGTCAGGGTTGTGTCTTCAGCCCAAACAGCTTCAGCATCTTTATCAGTTACCTTCCCTCCATCATAAGGTCAGGAGTGGGAATGTTCACCATTCGTGACTCCTCAGATACTGGATCAAGCCATTTTCAAACACAACAAGATCTGGACAATATCCAGGCTTGGGCTGACAAGTGCCAAGTAACATTCACTCCACACAAATGCTAGGCAATGATCATCTCCAGCAAGAGAAAATCAGCCCACTGGCCCTTGACATTCAATGATGTTATCATCACTGAATCCCCCACTGTCAACATTCCACAGATTAGCACTGACCAGAAACTCAGCCGAACACACCATATTAATACAGTAGCTACAATTGGGCTCACCATATTAATACAGTAGCTACAAGAGCAAGTCAGAGGCCAGGAGTAACCCACCTCCTGATTCCCCAAAGTCTGTCCACTATCTGCAAGGAATAAACCAGGATTGTGATGGAATATTCCTCCTTTACCTGGATCAATGCATTTTCAACACATCCAAGATGATGGACACCATCTAGGACAAAGCCACTTCATTGGCACAACATCCACATGCACACATGCCCTTCATTACTATCCTTAGTAGCAGGAGTGTGTGCTATCTACAACATGCTCTATAGATATTCACCAAAGACTCTTAGACAGCACATTCCAAACCTGCACCCACTTTCATCAAGAAGGAGAAGGGCAGCAGATACATGGGAAATCCACCATCTGCAAGTTCCCCTCCAAGCCACTCAACATCTTGACTTGGAAATATATCACCATTTCTTCACTTTCGCTGGGTCAAAATCCTGGAATTCCTTCCCCAAGATCATTCTGGGTCTGCTCCAACACATGGATTGCATTGATTCAAGGTAGCAGCTCACTACCACCTTCAAGGGTAACGAGGGATGGGCAATAAATGATGGCCATGTCCCTTGAAATAATAAAAATACAGAGCTGGCCTGACTACATAGAATTATTGGAGAAAGTGAGGACTGCAGATGCTGGAGATCAAAGTCAGAGTGTGGTGCTGGAAAAGCACAGCTGATCAAGCAGCATCTGAGGAGCAGGAGAATCGACTTTTTGGGCATAAGTTCTTCATCAGGAATGAGCTAATTCCTGATGAAGGGCTTATGTTAGAAATGTCGATTCTCCTGCTCCTCGGATGCTGCCTGACTGGCTGTGCTTTTCCAGTACCACACGCTTTGACTACATCGAATAATATAAAATTTTCTAGCATAGAAACGAAACTCACCTTCTCACAACCTCCTTTTTTTCTGTTTTCCCTTGTGTTTATCCAGCTTTTTTTTAAACACATTTAGACTGTTGATTCCAACTTGTCCCTGCGGTGGTAATTAGGTCCCACTTTCTAGCGAAAGAGATTTCTTTGGTGGATACAGAAATGATGCAGCTTTAAAGTTGCTCCAACTTTACATTCAGTCCAACAGCAGATATAGTGTTTGCAATAAGGGGCATATTGTTATAAACAGTGTTATTCAAATCTTTCAGATATGAGTTAATGCTCCAATGCTGGCGTGAGAAGCCTTACGAGAGGCCAACATTTGCTCAAATACTGGTGTCCCTCAATAGGATGCTGGAGGAAAGGAAGGTAAGCCTGAACAGATTAACAGAGAGGAACTGTACTTAAATGGAACTGTGCTTTGGGCAACTGAAGTACATTGTTCTACTCTTATATCTAACTGTATCAAACAATAGAACTGCTCAGCATTGGGAGAGACCATTCAGCCCATTGAGTTTCTACTAACTATTTGAAGGACCTAGCCCAATGGTTTGATCCCTATACAGTTTCCCCATAAATGTGTATTGATGAATTTGCTTCCACCACACTTTCAAGCAGTGCATTCCAGATCATAATGATGTACTATGTACAAAAATTAACTTTAATTTATCCCCATGGTTTTTTTTGCTAACAATCTTGAATCTGTGTCCTCGAGTTAGAACACTCTGCTAGTGGAAATAATTTATCCATGTTTACATTATTTTTAAAACCCAAAATTTTCCTCAATTTTCTCTGCTCTGAAAAAAGGAGAGAAATCCTGACACCTATTCACACTGAGGAGAGAGTGAGGACTGCAGATGCTGGAGATCAGAGCTGAAAATGTGTTGCTGGAAATTCAGGAATTCCTGAAGAAGGGCTTATGCCCGAAACATCGATTCTCCTGTTCCTTGGATGCTGCCTGACCTGCTGCGCTTTTCCAGCAACACATTTTCAGACCTATTCATACTGAACCTGGTTTCTGGAATGACAGCTCAGGCTTGCTCCTTTAATGTAATGATGCGTTCTTCTGATGTGAAACTGATCAGATAAGATCCATGACATTTGTTTATTGTTTGTGTATTCATTTAGACCTACGTGAACACAACGTTGTTTGAGAAATTCACGTATGCAGGTATTGACTGCTCTGCTGAAGAGGCTGGGTGAAACACTCCATGTGGAAACAACAGTTATGAAAAAAATGAGCCAAATTGTGTTTTGTAAACTTTTGTAAAATACAGAATTGCCAACACAAATAATGCACTATAGAATATTTTTGATTCCAAAATAAAGAAGTGATTGGTTAAGAATTACCAATAAAAGTTGACTAAGATAATGTGTTGCTATTTGGACCAGTTTTCAAAATCTGTTACAAACTTCGAATTGTTGCTTTATATATTGCACTTTGCATTTTTGTGTGTACAAAGTAGGTGAATTGACCAGGGATCTGTTTGGGACATTCAGATTGGTGAAGATAACCATTCACCTAAAAAGTGCTTCAGCTTTAACTCCACATACTTTCCTAAATTCCCAGTAAAGTCAGAACCGCTAGTATTGAAACAAAATTGCCTCAAATTTTATTACAGGCATTGAAAATATACTATAGAACAATGGGAGCAAATACCAATTCTGCAAGTGAAATTCCTCTGTTACTTTAGTGAAGGTGTTAATTCAAGCATTTTATTTTAGTAAGTGGAATTTAAAATGAATATGCTAAGTGTTTATACTTTATTATCCCACATTGTAATCTCATGGCTGCAGGGTGAAAAAAGAACCAATAAGATGACATAGATAGATACATGGAGGTCAATTATAAGACAGACCTACATTTATACAGCACCTTTCACAAGCTCAGAAGATACCAAAATACATTACAGCCAGTGTAATTAATCACTGTTGTAATGTAGGAAATGGTGCAACCAATTTGCACATCATGAACAGAAATGTTATAAGTGATCAAATACTGGTAATCACATTGTAGATGATAGTCAAGAGATAAATATGGGCTGTCCAGGGCACTAAGGAGAACTCTTCTACTTTATGAAAAGGGGAGTGGAATCTTATGGTCCATCCAAGAGGGAGAGAAGGCCTAGGTTTAACATCGCATTCTAAATGATTAGGTTTTGTATATTGTCCAGTTTTGGGAAAAAAAACCCGCAACTGTCTGGAGGTTAATTGATCAGAGTGAACATCATGAACCTTTGTTTAATGGTGACAATGGTGCTAGATAGGGCTTAAGACTGTTGAGTTGTTTCAAACCTGGAAGATGGATCTGTATAGTATTTAAATTTGTCATTTGATAAATATCTCCATATCTGCCAATTATCACTTTGTGTATTGTTCGTTGAGCCTCCATGCTAACCTTGAATAAGAAAGCATAGTTGTAGTTGGGCTATAGTTGAGCAGTTTAAACTATAAGAGTTGAGATTTCTTTGGGTAGCTAATCCAAACTCCTTAAGTAATTAGAGTTTGCTACAATCATTTCTGCAATTATTATCATGGTCAGAGTTAATATTTAAAAAGGGATCAGTTGTATAACAGAAATAATTCTTGTCAGGATATTAATTTCTTTAGTTAATTGAATGTCTTGTTATTTTCGGAACCAATGACTTCAACATTTTTTATATAAAATTAATCTAATCCTGATATCCTTGTGCTTTTATATTTTTGGATTTCAAAGAATGTGTAAAAAAAGTTGCATTAAATTGTTTTTCTCTCTGAAACTGACCTATTTGATTGCAGCTACAATAGTTTACTTTTGGTAGCGTTGCCATATATACTCAGAAGGTAATATTTTTAATCTGCTTTCTTGATTATTGTATCAATATTTGAGTCTGGTTACATGCATGCATGCATAATATTTATACCTATTTGTAAGCATTTTCGCCAAGTTACAAGCTGTATGGATATTTTAGCTCAAAGTTAAATTAGAAAGGATGGCAGTGAGATATATTTTTATGTACAACTTGCTAATCATGGCTCCAACTATCTTGGTGCTATATTGGATTTGATCAATCAAGAACTTACTTTTCTTAAAATTCTGTTTGGAAAGATAATAAATTTATACTCGGTTTCACTAAGTTACCATATTTCATCACTGTGCATCAATTTAATTTGTTTGAACAAATAAAACATACTTGAAGCACCTGGAGAAGACAAAACAGGCAGAAGAAAGTTTCAGTGCTATGCTGAGAATACTAATTGCTTTATGGACCCTTACCTCTCAATGACAGAGATCCTAGGCTAAATTGTTTTAAAAATATATTTAAACATGATTGCCAAGATATACAAACTATGATGAAAAAGTTGAAAACAGGACCTTATTACAGCATTTGTAGAAAAAAACTACTTTCTTCAATTACAGCACTTGGAAACAGATGAACTTGAAATGTTTTAAGACATACAAAGGTGGTAATTCCAGCACAAAGGCGCATTATTTGAAATGCTGTGCCAAACGTAGTACTAATTCACAGCCAAAACAAATTAATAACGCACATTTTTCTAAACTTTCCATGTAACATGTTTCCTTGCAATATGTGGAGAACATTAGCATTTTGCTCAAATGGGCTAGACAAATTTAAAGTTGCACAGCAATATTTTATTAATGGTACACTCAAACTAAAACAGGATTGAACTATTCAGTTTGTACAATCTTGATGTGAGTGTATTAGCCATAGTATAAATGGCTTTTGCAATCAGTTTATGGAAAGGGAAATTAAAAAAAGCCAAGATTTTTGTTTTTGATGGAATACCATGATCATCATTCATTACCTGTGTTTCAGTGAGAATAGGTCTGGACCCTTCACCTCACAATTAAATTGCTTTCCATTATTCACCATTTAAGATTCTCTTAAGAGTAGTCATTTATAAACAGAGTTAAAAATCACACAACACCGGGTTATAGTCCAACAGGTTTATTTGGAAGTACTAGCTTTCAGAGCACTGCTCCTTCTTCAGGGATACAGACAGACTCTGATCTCACACTTTTAATGTATTGTCTGAGCTGTGATGCCACCTTTTGTTATAAAATTATGTTATCTAAAGAAGATCACTTAAATGAAGTTCTGGGATTTATATATTAGAGAACTGAAACCTGCAACCCATTCTAAAAGATGAAAGATTTAACAATCCAGATTTGTAAAATTTATAATTTCTGTTGCATGACATTGTAACCTTTTGCTATAAATTCTGTGTCTTATGATCTTACACTCCACAACCAGCTGCTGAAGCAACAGTACTCCAAAAGCTAGTGCTTCCAAATAAAGCTATTGGACTATAGCATGCTGTTGTGTGATTTTTAATTTTGTCCACGCCAGTCCAACACCAGCCCCTCCACATCATTTATAAACAGGTGCTGGATGGTTGCTGGCATTATCAAAACGAAACGACATAGAATCTCTTTAAAAGAAAAGCAAGATTTTTAAAAATGGAGATTGGCCAGGGGTGGGAGGGCAGTCGTTAAAATGATTTCCCTTTATTCTATGCCAGATTCACAGTGGGTACGTATAGGGTTCCCATCTCACTTTCCAAACAAGCATTAGAAGATGTAAGAAAGAAATTTGCCTGACTTGTCTGTTTCACTTTTTGGGGAATTATGTGCACCAACAGTTCAGCATGTTGGGGATAGTAATGATAGGTTTTGCATCCTATAATGATATGGAGGCATGTTATGCCTACGTGTAGACAACCAGAAAAATGTGACACTTGTCTTTAAAGTGAAGCAGACTATAATTTTTTTCTTCAACCAAAACAGGGATTACTTATTACAATTCGGCATGGTCACACTATGAAGCAAAGGGAAGTGCACTCAAAGCTTTGAGAATATGAGCTAAACACTGCCGTAGGCTGCTTTCCAAGCAGACAAAGATTTTCTACACTTTAAGTTATGCAGTTTAACCATGCTTCTTGCTTGTTCAGAGGCCAGAGATGGCATTAGTTTTACTGATGATTTATATTACACACGGAGGTTTCATTTTCGTGTATAACGGAGATCCCAGTGGGAAGTTACAGGAAATATACTTGCAAATATATGCAAAAATCTGTGCTGGTAAAGTATGGGTCATGATCAGAGATGCTAACTAATGTCAATCTCCAATAGTAGAAACAATATATGAAAGAAAAACATAACCAGCAGTTTAGAAACTGTGCAGTGGTCACAATTTCACTATTAATTGTAATTCTGGCTTAAAGTGAACTGACATATACTTTTTTGGGAGTGCTGGGATGAGGGGAATGGGTGCAAACAAAGAATTTTTATTAACCACGGAACCATGCAAAGTAATGTTTCTGTTGGAATGAAATTTTCTAAAAATATGTAATAAAATTTCTGCATGTTTGATTAATTTAATGATTAGATCCACCCCAACAACTGACAAGCTTCATGATTAGCCATTCAAGGTCAAAGTTCTCTCATCTTCCTCATCTTGTTGTTGAGTTATTTTGCCCTTTTTTGCTAAATTGAATTCACCTCACTCTCGCTTGGACTCTGGTTCCCTTGTTAATATTAGTTTCTCCAAAGAAGTTGTTGCCTGCACCGCCAGCCCCCACATCACACACCCTCAAGCATCCAGTATTTGTGTGTGATGGTGAAAAGATGAACTAATCCTGTTCTCACCCACAGAAGAGCATAGTTCTAGCAAAAATCACAAAAGAGAGACCAATAATAAGAATCCTGGATGGTGTTTGCTTTTTCCTGTTCAAATGGCACTCTGCCATTTGTCAACTTCTGCTGTGACTACCATTGAACTAAGAAGGCCTGAGTCAAGTTTCCTTACGGTCTCTGCTCTTCCTCCCATTGTTGGACAGTTAAGCCTTTTTCCTGTTTGTGTTCTAACTCCACAACGCGGCGTCCTTTCTGCTCCTGACAGTGTGTTCTTTGTGCAAGGTTCTACTGTTTGTGAAACTCTGCTCTCATGTTTTGAGAAATTGAAGTGAATGCCTGCTTCTCAAGGACTAAGTTAAAAATCATGGCAACAACCACTTGTACCTAACACCTTAACACTCAACAACATTAACAGCTGCAACTGAGGAAATTGTCTTAGGGGGCTTAACAAGTGCAATATGATCAAATTCGGACCCCAAGTCATGCAGAGATCAGGTCGAATGTTTGATCGCTGTGGTAGGTTTTAAGAAACATATAAAAAGGACTAAAGATAGTTAGAGCATCAGAGAGTTTAGGGCAGTGTTGTCACAGTAGAAGTTGAAAAATGACAGAGTGCCACTTGAACGGGAAAAAGCAAACACCATCCAGGATTCTTATTATTGGTCTGTCTTTTATGATCTTTGCTCTCTTCTGTGGGTGAGAACAGGATTAGCTCACCTTTTAACCATCACACACAAATACTGGATGCTTGAGGGCGTTGTCAAAGAGCCTTGGCTATTGAAGTAATGAACACCAATGCTGGAGCCAAAAATACTGAAGGGAGCAGAACTGGATAGCACTTAATACTCCTTATCTGACCAATGCAGACAAAAAAAAATTTGGAAGGCAATAAAAATGATACAGTTCCAGAGACAATGTTTGCTCATTCTCAAAAACTGACCATAACTGACTCAATCGAAAAAAGAAAAGCATATATTTTTATATTTGACAGACTGGGATATCAAATAGTATTTGAATATTGCCCAGATTGGTAACCATCACAAGTCTCTGACTCCTTACCACAATTAAGACAGTGTTTCCTGGAAAGCTTTCTTCAGGATTTCGAGCGACTGAACTCTATCCTGCCTTGGCTCTGCCTTGTAAACTGATGATTCCTATACCTTGCTTTCAGGGTAATATCAGTGCAGCAACAACTGGATGAGCAACAATTGGGTCCTTCCATCAGCTTTATGATCATTTAACTGAACAAAAACGGCAATCATTTTTGTGGGTATTAATTCTCTTAAAAAAGGTTACACTATGATTTTGCTTTTCTTTGAAAAAGCTATTTCTATCACAAGAAAAAGAAAATCATCTGCAAGCCAAAAGTGCCCTTGTACTGATCTTAATCATACATGTTGGTCATAAAAAAATGAAAACTTACTCTTGCTAATTTTCAAACATAACAAAGGCAAATGTATGTTGTAACAAGGATAACAAAGCCTTATTAGCAGATTGAACTACACACACATGGTTCAAATTACACCGTGTTACAAAATGTCAAGCTCCAGAAATGACTATCTGGCCATTGGAAAATCCCTTCAGGACTCCTTGTCAATATTCTCCCTTCCCAACCCTCCCGCAGGTACTAACTCCTTCCTGGAACATCCCATGAATGATCCTTTGATAGTGACTGTCAGTAGTTTATTTGACTACAGTTGTTTTACAGTGAACCTTATCCCATTGTCAGCCAAGGGGTTATCAATGCTCTTGTTTGTAGTAAGGGATCTCCTCCCTCCCATCCACCCACCTCCCCCCACCACCTTCCCCCCCCCCCCCACCAACCCCACCACCTCCCCCCACCCCCCCCCCCCACCCCACCCCCACGCCGCACACACCCAGGCCCTCATTAACTACACAGGAATCTCAAATTCTCAGAGCACAGCCCACAGTTTTTCCAGCACGTCTGTGTGGTGGGCAAGATACCTCACTGCGATCAAATGTGCTGAAAGTCTACACTCTAATCTCCAAACACACATGCTTCCTGTTTGTTCAATCAATAGCTTTGAACCTGGGGCCCACAGACAATGTGGGCGAGTAGAGTGTGGCTCACTCACACACACACACACTGCAGAGTTAGCTGCCTGTCCCAGTTAGGAGCAAAACCCACAGGGAGGAACACTGAGGACAGCAGCCATAAGTAACTACCAATAAGTCAGGTTTTCTTAAAAACATTATTAAAACTTTACTTACATGCTACAATTTCAAACAATCTATAGTTTTGCAATTTTGAGGATGTAAGAATGGCCATAATGAATAACCCATTTGAAAAAGGTTCTGCTTTTGAGAACCACTGTTATACATCGCGATGAAGCAGTCTCATGGAACAAACAATGATTCATGATTTAGGGGCGGCATTGGTCTAATTGTATCATTATTCGACTGTTAATCCACAGACCTTGGTAATGTTCTGGGGACCCGGGTTTGAATCCTGCAAAGGCAGATGGTGGAAATTTGAATTCAATAAAATGAATGAAGAGCCTAATGATGACCAAGAATCCATTGCTGGTTCACTGATCTCCTTTAGGGAAGGAAACTGACATCTTTACCTGGTTTGGTCTACATGTAACTCCAAACTCACAGCAATATGGTTTACTCTTAGCTGACCTCTGGGCATCTAGACATGTAGAATAAATGTTGGCCTGACTAGTGATGCCCTCATATCTCATGAATAGATTTTTTTAATTGAAAGGCATTGGGGGTGAGTTTTAGCAAATGGCCTATTGGTTCAGCTGAATACAGAATGGAACTTCAGACTCTTCCACTTGGTGAATCGAGTTGCTTATTTCCAATGCCACTTGACCATTTGGTACAGGCTACTGGCCTTAGCTTCCACATGGGATATCAGGAAAGTGCGCACAGGTACTCGATGCACAAAGTAAACTGATATTTTAATTAACAGAAGAAGTACTGAATAACAAAAGCAAAGAAGTTAGATTAAACCATTGAAGTGACTGGTGAGATATAAGCTAAGTATGTTGGCCAGATTTCCAAGAAATAGTCATTTCTAAATAATGACAGTACTCCATATCTCTGGCATGAGATTCCAGTCAGCCTGCAGGGGTGCACTTTCATTCTGACAAGTCCTGTGTACACTGTATTCAGGAGGGGGATGGAGAGAAGGCAAAGTGCCCCCTCCTCAACACCAGTCAGTTGCTGTTTTCTCTGATCTATAGGGCTTGCATTACAGACATCCACTTTGACAGTTCCTGTGAAAACGTAACTGTTATAATCAAGAGCGAGATTAGGGTGTCCCCTAAGTATGGTGCCAGTTGGTCGGTATAGGATTCCAGGTAAAAGATGATTTGTTTGGGGTAGGTGGGCATGAGTGATAGCCTCCACATCCAGTGGGGTAAGGTAAAAGAGTATCAGGTCCCAGAGTGAGGGGGATGGCAACAAGCGATGGTGGAGGGGTTATCAGATCCTAGGGGAAAGGGATGTTGGTGCTGCTTCCAGCTGTGGGAGAAGGGCTGTTACTTCTGATGATGACAGAGGTGGGAGGGGACAAGAGGTGTCATGTCTTGGGACAAGGGGTTGCAGCTGAGGGCTGAGAAATCAATTGGGGGTCTGAGTTTGAAATTACAAGTTACTCAGGAGTTAAATTAGGGATTTAATAGTCTGACTTTTTTTTGGAGCAAATGTTTACTTAATCTCAACAGAACTCTCTAAATTCTCTGATTTAAAATGGATACTTTGGGAGTATGTAGTCCTGAGGAATCTTCAATTTCCCAGGCAATTCCTTGGAGTCTGCTCCTGACGGGATTGTGTAGGGTCACGTTACGCAACTCACATCTATGCCACAGGAACGACGATCTGCCCGTCAATAATACGGCTTCTGTCCATTTTCTGAGCATAAACACTTAAGGTCAAATAAAAATAATAAAAGTTTAATTTTTAAACCAAAATTATAATCATGCAGACAGTGATAAAAATGAAAGAAAAACTCAGCGCGGCCACTCAATGCACTGCAACTCAGAACTAATCTAATGGCAGAATAGTGATTAAAAATTCGAGATAGATTTAATCAGCCATACAATAAGGCCACAGCATTTCCAAGACTGAATTGGAAAAAAAAGATCTTTCATCCAAACTTATTTTGTTCCAACAACCATCAAGCTATTTTCTGGACCTCAATATAACCTAATAAGGCCATGAAAATTAAAATTGCTACCAGCAACAAAACCCTCCACAGACTGAACACATTAGGTCCATCCAACAGTGGAGTCCGATATTCTGCATTATCCTTTATCCAGAAAAGTGCTGGAATTATGGTCAAAGTCCAAAATTTCTGAATCATGAAATGGTGTCAAAGAAAACACTGGCGTGCAGCATAGCTACTTGTAAATAGAGTGGGACCATAAAATGTGACCATTCTCTCACCAATGGAATTATTGTCCAATAGACAATACTCCTCAATCATTCCATATTCCCAGAGGTACAGGATGCACCCGGGGGGAGATGAAAGATACTCATGACGTGCAGCTTGGTAATGACCTAAAGCTCTGTACAGGATATTTGTGCCTGACACTTCACTGATGTCACCTCAGGTCCAGTAGAAATCATCAGCATCTGCCCAAAAGCAGGGCTGTATTAAGAACAACCTGCAAAATACTGCAAATACAGTGCAAATAGTGCCAAGTCAGAAAAATATCAGAAACAGAAAGGCCACGTAAGCGGTCTAAGGTACAACATGAGCAATGTAGCCCTTCTCTGAAACTGTGCAACAGTCTCCAAAGATCATTATGGCTTTGACCGGAGGAGGAAACAAATCCCCGATACATTTCAGATGGTTCTAAAATCTGTCGCTGTCGGTTTTCTGATCAGGATTGGAAATCCCTTTGCCTGATTGGATTAAAAACGCTTACCCATCCATGCTTGCCATTTCAGGACGGGGCCTTCTGATATGAATCTGTCCAGAAACACACAAATGCAGCAGAAAAACAAACCAACGCAGAAACTAAGCTCCACTTTGCTACAGTCATTGCACTTTGTTCTGAGATTTAAAACATTCAGCAGCAGGTTCAGGTCCACAGTGTAAAGTGTACTTTTATTTTTCTTTGGACTGTGGACTTGAAATTGAAAAATAATAATATTTTAATCCGAGGGATTGGAAAGGAAGATATTGCAGTTATAGATTCATAGAGATGTACAGCATGGAAACAGGCCCTTCAGACCAACTTCGTCCATGCCGATTAGATATCCGAACCCAATCTAGTCCCATTTGCCAGCACCTGGCCCATATCCCTCTAAACCCTTCCTATTCATATACCCATCCAGATGCCTTTTAAATGTTGTAATTGTATGAGCCTCCATCACTTCCGCTGGCAGCTCATTCCATACACGCACCAATATCTGTGTGAAAATGTTGCCCCTTAGGTCCCTTTTAATTTTTTTCCCCTCTCACCCTACACCTATGCCCTCTAGTTCTAGACTCCCCCACCTCACGGAAAAGACTTTGTCTATTTATCCTATTCATACCTCCATAAGATCACCCCTTATTCTCCAACACTCCAGGGAAAACAGCCCCAGCCCATACAACCTCTCCCTGTAGCTCAAAGCCTCCAATCCTGGTAAGATCCTTGTAAATCTTTTCAGCACCCTTTCAAGTTTCACAATATCCTTCCGATAGGAGTGAGACCAGAATTGCACACAAAAATTCCAAAAGTGGCCTAACCAATGTCCTGTCCAGCCACAACATGAACTCCCAATTCCTACACTCAACGCACTGTCCAATAAAGGAAAGCATACCAAACGCCTTATTCACTATTCGATTGACCTGCGACTCCCCTTTCAAGAAACTATGAATCTGCACTTCAAGGTCTCTTTGTTCAGCAACACTCCCCAGGACCTTACCATTAAGTGTATAAGTCTTGCCCTGATTTGTTTTTCCAAACTGCACCTCCTCGCATTTATCTAAATTAAACTCCATCTGCCACTCCTCAGCCCATTGGCCCATTTGATCATGATCCTGTTTTACTCTGAGGTTACTTTTTTCGCAGTCCACCATATCTCCAATTTTGGTGTCATTTGCAAACATACTAATTATACCTCTTATGTTCACATCCAAATCATTTGTATAAATGATGAAAAGCAGTGGACCCAGTACCAATCCTCCAGGCTAAAAAACAACCCTTCACCACCATCCTCTGTCCTCTCCCTTCGAGCCTGTTCTGTATCCAAATGATCATTTCTCGCTGTATTCCATGTGATCTAACCCTGCTAATCAGTCTACCATGAGGAACCTTGTCGAAAGACTTACGGAAGTCCATATAGATTACATCCACAGCTCTGCCCTCATCAATCCTTTTTGTTACTTCTTCAAAAAACTCAATCAAGTTTGTGAGATATTACTTCCTATCCACAAAGCCATGTTGACTGTCCCTAATCAGTCCTTGCCTTTCCAAATACACGTACATCCTGTCCCTCAGGACCGCCTCCAACGACTTGCCCACCATCAATGTCAGGCTCACCAGTCTATAGTTCCCTGGCTTTTCCTTACCACCTTTCTTATATAGTGGCATCACATTAACCAACCTCCAGTCTTCCAGCTCTGTTATATGGATATTTTTCAAGATGTCACCATCTATTTCCCTTTTTTAAGTGTTACTGGAACTCTGTTAAATCTACAATGATGTCATATTTAATCAATTGAGGAGGTTGGTTGACATCTGATTTTAAAAAACTGAAAGAACAGTGGATGATGGAAATCAGAAACAAAAGCAAGGACCCAAAATGTCAACTCTGATTTCTCTCCAAAGATGCTGCCACACCTGCGGAGATTTTCCAGCAATTTCCGTTTTTGTTTGTGGTTGACACTGGTCTTGATGGCTGTGTACACAGAGGATAGTTTTGACAAGTGATAGACTTTTGATTGTTTGTCAACCAGGACTAGGAGGGCAAAAAGGGTATATGAGATAGCTTTGACAACAAGGAGTAGTGCGAATCCACAGGGATTTTATAAAAACATGAAGGACAAAAGGGTAACAAGGAAGAGAATAGGCCCCTCCAAAGATCAGCAAGGCAGCTAATTTGTGGAACCACAGGAGTTGGGGGAGATACTAAATGAGTTTTTTGCAGCAGTCTTTACTGTGGAGAAGAAGATGGAAGACATAGAATGTAGTGAAATAGATAGTGACATCTTGAAAAATGTCTATATCACAGAGCAGGAGGTGCTGGATATCTTAAAATGCATAAAAGTGGATAAATTCCTAAGGCCTGATCAAATGTACCACAGAACTCTGTGGGAAGCTAGGGAAGTGATTGCTAGGCCCCTTGCTGAGATATTTGGATCATTAATAGTCAGAGGTGAGGTGCTGGAAGACTGGAGGTTGGCTAATGTGGTGCCATTATTTAAGAATGGTGGTAAGGAAAAGCCAGAGACCTATAGACCCGTGAGCCTGACATCAGTGGTGGGTAAGTTGTGTAAGGTGGGGCAAAAATTCCCATCAGCTATCCTGGACTAAAACCTCCTAAACTTGGGACATTGATTTATGGAATTCACATTTAATCTAAGAGTCATTGAGTCAGACTAGGCAATATGCAAGCCTAGAAGCAGCTGTCTGGAACAGGGCTTTAGCTTGTAAGGCTAAAGGAGGGTGGTGGTGGAGGGTTGTTTTTCAGACTGAAGGCCTATGATTAGTGGGGTGCCACAAGGTTCTGTGCTGGGTCCACTGCTTTTCATCATTTATGTAAGTGATTCGGATGTGAACATATGAGCTTTAGTTAGTAATTTTGGAGATGACACCTAAATTGGAGGTGTAGTGGATAGCAAAGAAGGTTACCTCAGAATACAACAGATCTTGATCAGATGGGCCAATGGGCTGAGCATTGGCATATGGAGTTTACTTTAGATAAATGTGAGCTACTGCATTTTGGAAAGGCAAATCAGGGCAAAGCTTATACACTTAATCATAAGGTCCTGGGATGGGTTGCTGAACAAAGAGACCTCAGAGTGCAGGTTCATAGTTCCTTGAAAGTGGAGTCACAGGTGGATAAGATAGTGAAGTCATTTGGTATGCTTTCCTTTATTGATCAGAGCATTGAGTGTAGGAGTTCAGAGGTCATGTTATGATGGTACAGAATATTGAAGTGAATTTATTGTCATGTGTACTGAGGCACAGTGAAAAGCTTCGTCTTGTGAGTAATACAGGCAGATCACAGAGACAAGCAATATAGATAAGTAAATAATGGGTAAACAGCGGTATAAACAAAAACAAAGCACAGGTACAGTCGAATGTTAAGAGTTTGTGAGTCCATTCAGTATTCCAATAGCAGAAACTGTTTCGAAACCAGCTGGTGCATGTGTTCAGGCTTCTGTACCTTCTCTCCGATGGTAGAGGTTGTAGAAAAACATTAGCAGGGTGGGGTGGATCTTTGAGAATGCTGGCGGCCTTTCCTTGACAGCGGGCCTGGTAGATGGTTCCTATAGATGGAAGGTTGGATTTTGTGATTGTCCGGGCTGTGTTCACCACTCTCTGTAACCATCTCTAATCTTGAATGGTATAGTTGCCATACCAGGTAGTGATATATCCAGACAGATATTGGTTAGGCCACTTTTGAAATATTGTTTGCAATTCTGCTCTTCCTCCTAAAGGAAGAATGTTGTGAAATGTGAAAGGGTTCAGAAAAGATTGACAAGGATGTTGCCAGAGTTGGAGGGTTTGAGCTATAGGGCTGGGGCTGTTTTCCTTGGAGGGTCGGAGGCTGAGGGGTGACCTTATAGAGGTTTATAAAGTAATGAGGGGCCTGGATAGGGCAAATAGACAAGATCTTTTCTCTGGGGCGGGGAGTCCAGAACTAGAGGGCATAGGTTGAGGTGAATGGGGAAAGATTTAAAAGGGACCGATGGGGGAAGTTTTTCACGCAAAGGGTGATGCGTGTATGGAATGAGCTGCCAGAGGAAGGGTTGTACAATTACAACATTAAGAAGGCACCTGGATAGTTTAGAGGGACATAGGCCAAGAGCTGGCAAATGGGACTAGACTGATTTAGGACGTCTGGTCGATATGGATGAGTTGGACCGAAGGGTCTGTTTCTATGCTGTACTTCTCTATGACTAGCAGAGTGTGAGTTCAGGGGTACTCCGCATAATAACAACTTTGTGATTGGTTTCTCAGTGTTTGGCTGCCACTCTGTTTCAACAATTCAGTCTGTGAAGGAGCAAATATCTCTCTTCCCCCTCTGTGAGTGGAGAAGTAAAAGAACATTCCAAGCTGCTTGGAATGCTCTCTCACTCTGCAAAGTCCCTTCTTGACATGAAATAAAAGAGAAAAAAAATCTTCAGAAACACTGAAATCACAAATCCTTAATCAGTGAATGAAAGGTTGGGAGCGTGCCCACAATTTCATGTCCTCCTGAAAATCTGAAATAAATTGAAGTAAACCAGCTTATTGCTGTCAGCAATCCAGATTGATCCCAGAATTGTGCTTCACTGATTTTCTTTGTTCCTTCCCTGCCAGTTTGTGTCATGTCACAACTTTTTTGAGTACGTATGGGAACTTTTTAAAAGGGGTAGAGTTTAAGCTAGAGAGGAAGTTGTACATCAGTCATACATCTCTCTTTTCTGCTATCAGTTTTTAATGTAATGCATTTATGAAAGAAAGCTGTTTCAATGTTGAGATACAGAAACCTGATGTGTCTTTTTTAACCGGAGTTTGTCATGAGCATAAATTGAGGACTTTGAATAATTTGATTTAAAAAATTATGCTTGTGATAACTGGAGGAATAGTGGGATTTGATTTCCAGGGCATCAGTCATGACAATGATGTAATAACAAGGAAGCTAGTATATAATGACAGCATTTGGAAAGTGGTAACAGAATCAGTCGTGGTCAGCATGGATTCACTAAAGGGAAATTATGCTTGACAAAACTTCTAGAATATTTTGAGGATGTGACCAGGAGAGTGAACAAGGGTGGATCAGTATATGTTGCATATCTGGACTTTTAAAAGGCTTTTGGCAAGTTACACACAAAAGATTAGTGAGGAAAGTTAAAACTCATGGTGTTGAAAGTGATGTATTGATGTGGCTAGAGAACTGGTTAGCAAACAGGAAAGCAGGCGAGTTGGAATAAATGAGTCCTTTTCAGAGAAGCAGGCAGTGATAAGTGGGATATCACAGAGTTCAGTGCTGGAACCACAGCTGTTCACATTATGCATTAATGATTTGGATGGAGGAATTGAATGCAATATCTCCAGATTTGCAAACAACACTAAAGATAGGTGGCAGTGTGTGCTGTGATCCGAAGGGGCTGCACAGTGACTTGGACAGGCTAGCTGAGTGGGCAAATACTTGGCAAATGCAATATGTGAATAAAGGTTAAGTTATCCACTTTGGTTGCAAAAACAGGTAGACAGATTATTAGCTGAATGTTGGCAGTTTAGGAAAAGGTGATGTGCAATGAGACCTCGGTGTCTTGGTGGAACGGTCGCTGAATGTTGGCAGCAGGTGGTGAGGAAAGCTAATAGCATGCTCCCCTTCATAATGACAGGTTTTGAGGATAGGAGTAGGGCTGTCTTGCTGCAATTATACACGACCTTGATGAGTATTGTTTTGGTTTTGGTCTCCTAGTCTGAGGAAGAACATTCTTGCTACTGAGGAAGTCCAACGAAGGTTTACCACACTAATTCTCCGGATGGCAGGACTGACATATGAAGAAAGATTGAATCGACTGGCTTGTACACGCTGGAATTTAGGAAAATGAGGGGGGGCATCTCAAAGAAACAAAATCCAAATGGGATTGGACAGGTGAAATGTGGGAAGAATGTTCATAATATTGGGGAAGTACAGCACTAGGGGTCACAGTCTAAGAATAAGGGGAAAGCCATTCAGGACTGAGATGAAGAAGAATTTCTTCACTCAGAGTTGTAAACCTGTGGGAATTCTCTACGACAGGATCTGTTGGGGCCAGATCATTAGATTTATTCAAGGGAGTTAGACATCATCCTTGCAGAGAAAGAGATCAAAGGATATGGGGAGAAGGCAGGAATGGGATACTGAAAAAGCATGATCAGTTATGACCATTTTAATGGTGTTGGAGGCTCAATTTTTTTAAATTGGAGAAAGCAAAGATGGAAGGAATGACAGTTTTTAAAAAGAGTGTTCTTCATAATGAAAATCATTAGCATAAATATAGCATAAATTTTGCCTCTCAAAATATACAAACTTCGCAAACATACAAAAAAGGAGCAGAACTAGACCATTCAGCCCAAAGCCCTCGACTATTCAATAAGGTCATGGCTGATCTGTTTGTGTTTCAGACTCCATCATTCCATCCATCCCTGATAGCCTCTAATTTCCTTGCGTAACAAGAGTCTTTAAAGGTATTTAACAACCAATTCCCTTCCGTTCATTGCCTTCCGAAGAGAAGAGTTCTAAAGACTCACAACTCAGAAAAAAATCCTCATTTCAGTCCTAAAATGGGCCTAATTTTAAAACTGCCTCTTTTCTGGACTCACTCTCAACAGTCCAAGTTATAGGGTCACAGATATGTACAGCACAAAAACAGATCCTTCAGTTCAACCCGTCCATGCCAATCAGATATCCCAACCCAATCTAGTCTCACCTGCCAGCACCTGGCCCATGTCCCTCCAAACCCTTCCTATTCATATACCCATCCAGATGCCTTTTAAACGTTACAATTGTACCAGCCTCCACCACTTCCTCTGGCAGTTCATTCCATACACGTACCACCATCTACATGAAAACGTTGCCCCTTAGGTCTTTTTAATATCTTTTCCCTCTCACCCTAAACCTATGCCCTCTAGTTCAGGCCTCCCCCACCTAGGGAAAGATTTTGTCTATTTATCTTATTCATGCCCCTCATGATTTTATAAATCTCTATAAGGTTACCCCTCAGTCTCTGACGCTCCAGGGAAAACAGCCCCAGCCTATTCAACCCCTCCCAATATCTCAAATCCTCCAACACTGGCAACATTCTTGTAAATCTTGTCTGATTCCTTTCAAGTCTCACAACATCCTTCCGATAGGAAGGAGACCAGAACTGCACGCAATATTCCAAAAGTGGCCGAACCAACATCCTGTACAGCAGCAACATGACCTCCCAACTCCTGTACTCAATACTCTGACCAATAAAGGAAAACAGACCAAACACCTTCTTCACTATCCTATCTATCTGTGACTCCACTTTCAAGGAACTATGAACTGCACTCCAAGTTCTTTTTTGTTCAGCAACACTCCCTAGGACCTTACCATTAAGTGTATAAGTCCTAAGATTCACTTTCCCAAAATGCAGCACCTCATATTTATCGACATTAAACTTCATCTGCCATTTCTCAGCCCATTGGCCCATCTGATCAAGATCCCATTGTAATCTGAGGTAACCCTCTTCGCTGTCCACTACACCTCCAATTTTGGTGTCATCTGCAAACTTACTAACTGTACCTCTTATGCTCGCATCCAAATCATTTATGTAAATGACAAAAAGTAGAGGACCCAGCACCGATCCTTGTGGCACTCAGGTCCTAGCTCCCAGCCCTGCCGTGTTTTCACCATCCCTTCAGATCTACCCCTCTCTGAGGATGAAAGATCAGTCCTCAGCAGAGGCCTCACTTTCATTCCCCTACACTCTCGGATTAACGAGTTCAACATGCGGCATGACATCGAACAATTCTTCAGCCGCCTTCACCTCCGTGCCTACTTCTCCAACCAGGACTCCCGCCCACCCTCTAACGACCCCTTTCTCCCGCCTCCAACACACCCCATCCACCTGGACACCCTGTGCTGGCCTCTTACCCGCCCTCTATCTCTTCATAGCCAACTGTCGCCGCGACATTAACCGCCTCAACTTCTCCACCCCTCTCACCCACTCCAACCTCTCACCCTCAGAACGTGCAGCCCTCCACTCCCTCCACTCCAACCCCAACCTCACCATCAAACCAGCAGGCAAAAGGAAGCGCAGTAGTAGTTTGGCGCACCGACCTTTACATCGCTGAGGCTAAATGCCAGCTCGCAGACACCTCCTCCTACTGCCCCCTTGACCATGACCCCACCTCCCACCACCAAACCATCATCTCCCAGACCATCCTGAACCTCATCACCTCAGGGGATCTCCCATCCACTGCCTCCAACCTCATAGTCCCACAACCCCGCACCGCCCGTTTTTACCTCCTGCCCAAAATCGACAAACCTGAATGCCCCGGCCGACCCATTGTCTCAGCCTGCTCCTGCCCCACCGAACTCATCTCTGCATACCTCGACACAGTCCTGTCCCCCTTAGTCCAAGAACTGCCCACCTACGTTCGGGACACCACCCACGCCCTCCACCTCCTCCATGATTTTCGCTTCCCCAGTGCCCAACGCCTTATCTTCACCATGGACATCCAGTCCCTGTACACCTCCATCCCCCATCACGAAGGACTTAAAGCCCTCTGCTT
This sequence comes from Chiloscyllium punctatum, assembly GCF_047496795.1. Taxonomy (NCBI): domain Eukaryota; kingdom Metazoa; phylum Chordata; class Chondrichthyes; order Orectolobiformes; family Hemiscylliidae; genus Chiloscyllium; species Chiloscyllium punctatum. Next base: position 130,651,184 of record NC_092740.1, read on the forward strand.
CTTCCTTTCCCGCCGTACCAACCAGTACCCTTCCACCAACACCCTCCTTTGACTGACTGAACTGGTCCTCACCCTGAACAACTTCTCTTTCCAATCCTCCCACTTCCTCCAAACCAAAGGAGTAGCCATGGGCACCCGCATCTCTCCCACTTCCCGCTCCTCCGCCCTTGAGCCCCGCCCCTCCAACCACCACCAGGACAGAACCCCACTGGTCCCCACCTACCACCCCACCAACCTCCATGTCCAACGTATCATCCGCCGTCATTTCCACCACCTCCAAACGGACCCCAGCACCAGGGACATATTTCCCTCCCCTCCCCTATCAGCGTTTCGAAAAGACTACTCCCTCCGTTACTCCCTAGTCAGGTCCACACCCCCCACCAACCCAACCTCCACTCCCGGCACCTTCCCCTGCAACCGCAAGAAATGCAAAACTTGTGCCCACACCTCCCCCCTTACCTCCCTCCAAGGCCCCAAGGGACACTTCCATATCCGCCACAAATTCACCTGCACCTCCACACACATCATCTATTGCATCCGCTGCATCCGATGTGGCCTCCTCTATATTGGGGAGACAGGCCGCCTACTTGCGGAACGTTTCAGAGAACACCTCTGGGACACCCGGACCAACCAACCCAACCACCCCGTAGCCCAACACTTCAACTCCCCCTCCCGCTCCACCAAGGACATGCAGGTCCTTGGACTCCTCCATCGCCAGACCATAGCAACACGACGGTTGGAGGAAGAGCGCCTCATCTTCCGCCTGGGAACCCTCCAACCACAAGGATGAACTCCGATTTCTCCAGTTTCCTCATTTCCCCTCCCCCCACCTTGTCTCAGTCAAATCCCTCGAACTCAGCACTGCCTTCCTAACCTGCAATCTTCTTCCTGACCTCTCCGCCCCCACCCCACTCCGGCCTATCACCCTCACCTTGACCTCCCTCCGCCTATCGCATTCCCAACACCCCTCCCCCAAGTCCCTCCTTCCTATCTTTTATCTTAGCCTGCTGGACACACTTTCATCATTCCTGAAGAAGGGCTGATGCCCAAAACGTCGATTCTCCTGCTCCTTGGATGCTGCCTGACCTGCTGCACTTTTCCAGCAACACATTTTCAGCTCAGCACTCCACTGGTCACAGGCCTCCAATCTGAAAAACAGCCCTGCACCCCCACCCTCTGTCTTCTACCTTTGAGCCAGTTCTGAATCCAAATACCTAGCTCTCCCTATATTCCATGAGATCTAACCTTGCTAACCAGTCGCCCATGGGGAACCTTGTCGAATGCCTTACTAAATTCCATATAGATCACGTCCACCACTCTACCCTCATCAATCCCCTTTGTTACTTCTTCAAAAAACTCAGATCAAATTTGTGAGACTTGATTTCCCTCACACAAAGCCATGTTGACTATCCCTAATCAGTCCTTGCCTTTCTAAATACATGTAAATCCTGTCCCTTAGGATGCCCTCCAACAACTTGCCCACCACCATCAGGCTCACTGGTTTATAGGTGCCTGGCTTTTCCTTACCACCTTTCTTAAACAGTAGCACGTTAGCCAACCTCCATTTTTCCTGCACCTCACCTGTGACTATCGATGATACAAATATCTCAGCAAGGGGCCCAGCAATCACTTCCCTAGCTTCCCACAGAGTCCTAGGGTACACCTGATCTTCCATGTCCTTTTCCACAGTATAGACAAGTTTTGTATGTCTCCCATTTCCTGCAGCTCCACACAAAGGCCAATTACTGATCATTGAGGGGCCCTATTATTTCCCTACTTGCCCTTTTGTCTTTAATCTATTTGTAAAAACCCTTTGGATTCCCCTTAATTCTATTTACCAAAGCTATCTCAAGTCCCCTTTTTGCCTACCTGATTTCCCTCTTAAGTATTCTCTTATTGCCTTTATATTTTTCTAAGGGTAAATTTGATCTATTCTGTCTATATCTGACATATGCTTCCTTCTTTTTCTTAACCAATTTCTCTATTTCTTTAGTCATCCAGCATTCCCTGTACCTACCAGACTTTACTTTCACCCTAACAGGAATATACTTTTTCTAGACACTCGTTATCTCATTTCTGAAGGCTTCCCATTTTCCAGCCGTCCCTTTACCTGCAAACATCTGCCCCCAATCAGCTTTTGAAAGGTCTTGCCTAATACCATCAAAATTGGCCTTTCTCCAATTTAGAACTCCAACTGTTAGATCTGGTCTATCCTTTTCCATCACGATTTTAAAACTAATTATGGTCACTGACCCCCATAAAATGCTCTCCCACTGACACCTCAGTCACCTACCCTGCCTTATTTCCCAAAAGTAGGTCCAGTTTTGCACCTTGTAAGTACATCCACATATTTTTCTTGTACACACTTAACAAATTCTTCTTCAGCTAAACCCTTAACACTATGGCACTCCCAGTCTATGTTTGGAAAGTTAAAATCCCCTACCATAACCAACCTATCATTCTTACAGTTAACTGAGATCTCCTTAAAAATTTGTTTCTCAATATCCCTCTGTCTATTGGGAGTTTATAATACAAACCCAATAAGGTGATCATTCCCTTTCTTATTTCTCAGTTCAACCCAAATAAAACTTCCCTGGATGTATTTCCGGGAATATCCTCCCTCAATACAGCTTAATGTTATCCCTTATTAAAAAAGTCACTCACCACTCTCCCCTTCCCTTTCTATCCTTCCTATATCACTTGTATCTTGGAACATTACGTTGCCAGTCCTGTCCATCCCTGAGCCATGTTTCTGTAATTGCTATGATATCCCAGCCCCAGGTTCCTAACCATGCCCTGAGTTCATCAGTTTAATTTATCAGTCCTACCTTGTTCTCTGCTTTTTTCCCTGCCTGCCCTAATGGTTTGAGTCACTTCTTTTGTCAACTGTACCAGTCTCAGATTGATCTATTTTCTCACTATCTCCCTGGTTACCACCCTCTCCCCCCACATTAATAGTTTCAATCCTCCTGGCTAACTCAATACTTATGACTGATATTTTTAAGCTTAATTAAGAGATAGATCTCATTAAAACATATAATCAAGGAAGAACCCACTCTATTCACTACTGCAGACTTACTGTAAGACCTCACTTAAAAATATTCACTTATCTGTTTCTGTGCTATAACCTCTCTCAAACAAGTACCTCCAAGATCAGTTGTGAATTGTTCAAGACATTTTAAGGTCTTACACAGTGGAATTAAGTCACCAATCACTCTTTCAAAATCAGTTGCAACAAACTCAGCCTGATAAATCCTCATTCATTCCAATTAGCAATCAAATAAACTTGCTCTGAGTGACCTATAATGCATTTACATCCTTCCTTAAATAGGGAGACCAAAATGTAAAGAATAACATTCCTTTAGCCTCCAGATTATGTGCCAACTACATTTATTAATTAATTTCAAACAGAATTTTCAAAAACACTCATTATACCTTTGTTAGGGAATGACAAAGGACAGGTGTTTCTATTTATTTTATTTTAAAAGAAAATGTTTTAGAGTCATAGATGTATAGCATGGAAACACACCCTTCAATCCAACCCATCCATGCCGACCAGATATCCGAACTCAATCTAGTCCCACCTGCCAGCACCTGGTCCATATCCCTCCAAACCCTTCCTATTCATACACCCATTTTAACAAGTGATGTAATTGCTAAGAATGAACAAATGACAATTTTTCAGATAGGTTTTAAGAAAGGATTAAGGTTTATTTTCCAACACCCAAAATGTATATGTAAATACTCCAAGGCAAACCAAATCACAAACCTGGCCCTTCCAATAGCTAAATGCCCTGGCTCCTGATGGAGTTTAGGCAGGATTCTGCTCTGTAGCTAGTCTGTGTCGGTTTCTCCTTTTTTTTGCTCCAAGAAATGTATTATATTAAATGTCCCCCATCAGCAACCTGGTCCCTGTTATGTGACTATAGTATCTTTTTTTCACTGTCTTCTCAAATGGTCGCTGATGATGGTGTGCTGACAGACAGTGGTCTCCAAGTTTAACACATTCCCATTTGCTTAAATTGAGAGATTGCTTCTATACACCCATTCTTGTGGAATTCCGCTCTGAATTTGAAATATCTGCACATCCACTATAAATTTGTTTCTGCACGTATTTGGATAATGGCATTCATCAATCCACTTTATTGCACTTTAATTCCTTTTTAATGAAATATCCCTTAAGTTAATTTGGTATTTTAACATCTTGTTAAGACCTAGAGGCTTTCTTCTTGAGCCTTCAAATTATGTTGAGAAAAAAAAGGAAAAAAGTTCACCTTACCTCTGAATTCCATTTTGTTTTAAAAGTAGAGTCAATTTCCATAAATCCACAAGTTTATATTCTACGACAGCGTTACCTTTCAGAGTGCATACAGTCCACTTGAAACACTTTGAAACGCATTATGCAGATTTACTTCAAAACATTGTTGTCAGAAAAGATATATGCCGCATCAATCTATTCTGAAATAATTCACCAATGATTCAGAATAATAAGACACATAAAGGACTAATGTAGGGCATTAAATCACCTGTCAATCTAATCTCCTTTAAGAACAAAATAGCTTGCTGATCCTTGGCTAATCTTTTCCTTCTAACAAATTTTTTCCTTTCAATCCATCTGTTTTGCTCCAACAGCTAAATCCCCAACATGTTTAAGGCTTGGAATGACCACTTACCATCTGCATTAGAAGCCAAACTGAAAATTTGATTTAACTTAATCTTACCTCAATCACCTCTACACATCCTAGAAAATAAACTATTGTGCATGAATAAATTCTATAATTGAGTATTGCTGATACAAGAAACATGCTATTGAAGCTTTTCATCTTGTATTCATCCGGACAGAGCTGTTAGAAAAAAACATGTTCTTTACGGCAATGCCTGAGCCAGAGTGTGCTTACACATTAACTGTTCCCATGACTTGTCCGGACTTGTCCTACCTGCCTATCTTCTTTTCCACCTATCCACTCCACCCTCTCCTCCTTGACCTATCATCTTCATCCCCTCCCCCACTCACCCATTGTACTCTATGCTACTTTCTCCCCACCCCCACCCTCCTCTAGCTTATCTCTCCACGCTTCAGGCTCACTGCCTTTATTCCTGATGAAGGGCTTTTGCCCGAAACATCGATTTCAAAGCTACTTGGATGCTGCCTGAACTGCTGTGCTCTTCCAGCACCACTAATCCAGAATCTGGTTTCCAGCATCTGCAGTCATTGTTTTTAATCGACTTAATATGAACCCTGTTTGACTTGCAATAAAATATTGCTCCTTTCAATTTTGATATTTTTGCATCTTGCCCTGATGCTTCTAAAAAAAGTTTTTGATTTATTCATACATGGGATGCGGGCACCACTAGCTGGCCAGTATTTATTGCCCATCCCTAGTTGCCCATGAGAAGATGGTGGGTGAGCTGCCTTCTTGAACCGCTGCAGTCCACATTGTTGTGGTTGACCCACAATGCCATTAGGGAGAAAATTTAACCACGTCCTTTTTTTAAAGCAACGCTCAAAATCTGCACTACCAAATGATTGATTCTATAATTTTTAATTTCACTGAAATGTTTTTACTTTCGCTGCACAGGTACCAAACTTACAATAATCAATGAGTCATGGGAACATCAGCATGATTTCTATCCTCCACAAGAAAGAACTGGTGAAACCATTTCATTAATATTCATTCAGAAATTATTGCTCCGAAAAGTTAACATCAACATGTAAAATTACCTGAAATACTGGGACTGAGATTAACCTGCTGAAACTTAAAAGTTGGTGGGTAGGCCTGTTGCTCCTTTCACCTCGACAGTTAGCTTATAGAGTTACTCAGAAAGACCTCATTAACCAGCCAAACACCTCACCTGTTTCACCTGATAGGCCTCATGAAGTGCTTCAGACAGTGCCTGACATTTTAAGAGAGAACTAGCTGGAGGTAGTGTTATGGACCAGACCAGACTCCCTCAAAGTATTCAAAGAAGGTAAGTTTATCTTAAATTAAAGGCAAATGCCAAGTGTCCATTCCAAAGCAATGCAACTTATCAAACTACCTGATGTTAAGCAAAACACAATTTATTTCAACACCATAGTTAAAATACAACCAAAGGTGAATTTAGGATAACTTAACTCAATTGGAAATCTTAACAGAATAATAGATGATGTAACTATTATTAATGAACTGTTCCAATGTATAAACAACCCATAAACATCCTAAAAGGTAAAATTCAGACACAGATGCTCACATGCAGTTCCCAAAATCAGGGAGGAAAACCAAAACATTAAGAGTAAATCAGAAGGAGTAGCAGCCAGGCACCATTCACAAAAGCTTTCAACTCTTCTGAGACCTCAATAGCTTCTGCTTAAAGCTAACACTAAAACCTAGAAAGCCTGGCCTATGAGAACTTGGCCAAACCCAGACTGCTTCATTGTTCCAAATTTTAAAAAAAACAAGCTCTCACATGCTGTTTACTTCCTTAGAGACAGCTTAGTGCTTCTGCCTTCAACCTCTCTTCAAATAAACCAGGACAAAATAACCTCTTGAAAGCCACAGCATTATCATATAGGTGATGCATGTTGGAGACAGAGGTACGAGGCAGGTGCTGTAGGCAGAATGCAACAGAGTCTAAGAGGATGTGTATATCATTACACTGTAAAGAAATAATTTTAAGGAAAACATTTTGGTCTTCAGCACCAATGTGGAGATGATAACTCATTTGAACCCCAACACAAGACAAAACAGAAAGCCTGTTATCATAATCGTCATAATAACTTCATATTCTTTTGAATCCTCTAAAAGTATTGCAAGGAACTCTTGGATTATCTTCACTGTGACAATGTTTGGATTGCCTGAAGTCATGAAAGTCTAGTGTATGGTGTTGTAATCTCTCCGGAAACTACAGCTAGAAATTGAAGAAAACATTTAAAATAAAGGCTTACATTTATACATCAACTTTCAGGACTCCCCAAAGCTCTTCACAGCTAATGCTGTACATTTTGACAATATTATCATGTTGGAAACATAGCAGCCCATGTGCAAACCACAACCCCCAAAACGTTAGAATAACCAGATACTGTTTTTGATGATGTTGGATGAAAGATACATATTGACCAGAGAGAAATCCCGCCACCATCCCCACACTTCTTCAATTAGTGTACTAGACAATTTTCTGTACAGTTGAGAAGGCAAATTGGACCCTCTGTAAAACATCTCATCCAAACAATTTGCCTTCTTCTATGCAGCTCTCATTCAGTACTAGGTCATCAGCCTAAATTATTTCTCAGTGACTGAATAGGGTCCAGGATTCACAATCTTCTTACTCAAATGAGTGTGCTGCCCACTGAGTCATTCTACTTTGTAACTTCCCAAAATAGCAAATAAGAGGCACGGCTTCTGAGACCATTACACTAACAGCTTGTTTAGTATATTCAAAAGGAAATCGTATCTCCCATGTTATCTTTTTGTTCAGTCATGAAATGTGGATATCACAAATATTTATTACTCATTCTACCCCCTGTAGCTCTAATGTCATGTTTGCAGCATATTAAGAATTTCAAATCTCATCTAGTGGAGTTAAGTGAAGTATTGGTCCAGCTTTTGTGACAACAGTGTTATTCTAAAAAGACTAGACAGGACAAATGCAGGAAGGATGTTCTGGTTAGTGTAGAGACCAGAACTAGGAGTCATAATCTAAAGATAAGGAATTGGATATAGCACGTGCAACCAAAGAGATCAAAAGATTAGAGAAAGAGCAGGATCAGTTATGATCAATGAATGGCAGAAAAGGTCTGAAGATCTAAACAGCTTACTTCTGCCCTTATTCGGTGTTTCATTACAAAAACATGCAAGGCTGTGGGCAACTGTATACATAAATGAACTTGCAGGAATCAGCTGGAACTTTGTTAAAAGTCAAACAGCACCAGATTTGTACACAGTCATGAAATCTGGTCCCTCGGAAATAAAAGGATTAAGTTATTATATACAAGGTGATGAGAAGTGTGAAGAGCAGTAACCATTCAAACTACTGTAGTCTGATCCTTCTGCTTCAAAAGTTGTTCAGTGGAGGGGGGAGAACAGCTACAAAACCAGCCAAAATGCTTCTGGTAAATATTTTAGAAAATCAATCCAAAACTGCTGTAATAAATTTTAATGAACCATCTCTAATGCAAGCATTTAATATCTTGGCAAAAAGTGAAGACATGAATCTATGATATCTTACAGGACACTTCAACTTTCAGTAATCTAGCCAGTAAATTTTAATTAACAGATTTCTGTTCTTTACAGAAAGAAAATTTGTTTTAAACTACAGACAACAATTATTACAGTGCATTTTACAAGTAGATTCCATCCTTTCCAGTCAAATGTTATTTAAAAAGGAGGAAGATCAATAATGAATAAGTTGGTATCATAATAAATCAACAATCTGACAAATCTGCAAAAAGTGTCCAGAGACAACCACACTTTCAGGTTTATATAAGTGCATAGGACAAGGAGTAGGAAAGGTAGAAAAACTGATATTCTAGATGAATGTATCTGTATGCAATGAGATGATTATTACAATCAAAGTATTTTTCATTTTTTAATTTTTCTTCAGTCTTACTAGACTTGGTATCATGAACATATTCAGACATTTTCCAGAGAATGCTAGAGTTTGACAAAGAAAGAGACCTATGGTCTCTTTTTAGGGAAACAGTACTTTGGTATCTACCAACAGAAGTTTATTAGCTTGAAGAGTTACTCAAAATACCTCAGCACAGACCCTCATGACCTATAGAGAAATGGAAATCACAAAGCAGTCATATTTACCAAAAAGTCTTCAGAAAATACATGAACAATTTTCAAATGCTCACTCATTTAAATAAACATTCAATAATGGCTTCACTATTACAGCAATTATATTGCTGGGATTGTTAGCATACAGTACACACCAATTATTGGTCAGTGCACAAGTAATTCAAACTCATCCTTGGAAATCAAGTACATCTCAAACATGAGAGATTTATTGGCCTCCTTTTAGCACAAAGTTTTAAATACAAACAAATTTCCAGGAGCCCAGCTTATATTGTATTCTGGACCACTCCCCAATTACCATCTCACACCACAGATAAACCTGACATTGAATACATAGTATCTTCTTCAATTAGATGAGGCAATGAATGGGCTTAGTACGTCATCCACTTTGACATCACAACTTGGAAGGCTGAAGTATTCTTCTTATGGTTTTTCCAATCAAGTCTCACCACTTCCTGCTCTTCACATCCTCCTTCACTCTCCACATCATGAGTTCCATGCATGCAGAAGCTTTATCAGAGCCCTTCACTGGTAGTAGGGAGGAAAGGAAACCAAGTTTATTCTCCAAATTCCCCCCATCAATTCTTTTTTTTAAAGTTACAATACCAACTGTAGCTATCTCCTGTTAATGCAAGTAGTACTGCATAGGAGTGGACCACTCTATCCACCATACCTGTGCTGGCACTTTGAAAGAGCTATTGGATTTGTTTCACTTCCCAACATTTTCCCATAACCCTGCAAATTTTACTTTAAAAGTATCATCTATTTCTTTCTTTAGAAAGTTATTGCAAAATTTGTTTCAATCATCTCCTTAAGTGGCCCATATCTCCCACATGAAGGTTGAAATTTTGAAAGTCTCTGGATACTAAGTATATTTATTACAGATAACAAAAAAGGAATCAATGCATATAAGAATAGTAGATCAGTTATGATCTTATTCAAATGGTAGAGGACATGCTAAAGGCTCAAGATGCCAGCTTTTGTTTAGCATTATTTGTTCCCATGCCTCCATTGTCAATCACAATAAATCTACTCGTCTGGCTGCCAACCTCTGGCCAATAGCAACAATGTACATTCCACAAAACTCTTCATGATTTCCTCAAAAAAACCTTTAACCTGGAATGCCATTCCAGATTTTCCATGTAATGGAGGACACTCCATTCCAGCCAAAGGCTCATTATTTGAAGGAGTTTTGACGACAGAATTAAGAGAGCCATGTTCAACCCTGAGCCAATAGGCAGGCACTTTAGTTGGAGGAAACACTAATGAGATTCACTCCTTTCTTTAACACTTACAAATTTTTATTCTGCTACCACTGCCCTTCTTGAAGGGATTTCTTGGTCCAATCCATTCAGGTGTTTAAATTGTACCAATACCACAGGGAACAAAAAAATATAATGCTAAATTTACTAACAGCTTTAAGATGGGTCAGAAAGTTAATTATCAGGAGGACTTAAGTCAACAAAAGGGATTCAGCTAGATTAAGTAATTGAACATTTGGCAGATAAGTGTGAAGTTCTACCCATTGAAATATTTAGGTAAGCTTAAAACATGAAAAATGACTTGACATGGTGATTGCCTAGAGGATCCTTTCCTGCAGAGACTCCAGAGGTAAGGACAGTTCAAAAATTAGAGAGGTATGTTCTATTTAGGGTAGAACAGAATTCGTCTCAACAAGATGAGGTGTGCAGGTGTTGGCATAATGTGGACAAAGTTTTAAAAATCACATCACCAGATTATAGGTAGCTACTTGATGAAGGAGCAGCACTTCAAAAACTAATACTTCCAAATAAACCTGTTGGACTATAACCTGGTGTTGTGTGATTTTTAACTTTGCCAACTGGATGTTAGACTCGGGAGTTTTCTTCCCCAGAGAAGAGTAGAGATTTGGGGCAAGATTGGATATTGTCAAGGCTGTTACATTTTTGATCAACAAGGAAGGTGAAGATTATGGAGAGACAGAAAGGGCAGTGAATTCGAGACCACAATCAGAAGAGGAGATCTTCCCAAATGATGGAGTAGGCTTAAGTCTCAAATGGCCCGTTCTGGCTCCTAATTCTTGTGTTCATGACCTGCTGAATGCAATTAATTCAAGAAAGTTAACCACTTGCCTGTGTGAAAAAGATTTTATTTAAGAGCATTTTAGAAAATCATTTGATAAACTCTGCTACACAAGTCATTCATGGGTGACCATCAGAAAAAGTAAATGGCGCTGGAATTATTGAATTTCCCTGTGGTCATCACCCCCCCCTCCCTCGCAGACAAGAATATTACACTTTGGATCGGATGGCGCAGTGGAAGGAGATAGAGAATGGCCTCAACGGAATACATCGGCCAGGTTCATGTCACCACTGTTGGCCGTGCTACACAAAAGAGGGAGGAAAACAAGCAGAGCTACGGTGATAAGGGATTAAATAGTAAGGGGTACTGAGGTGTTTATAGCCACAGATGTGAATCCAGGATGGGATGTTGCCTTCCTGGTGCCAGGTTCAGGGATATCAAGGAGCAGCTGCAGGACATTCTGGAGCAACCAAATGGTCATGGCACACATAGGTACCAACAACATAGATAAACAAAGGGGCGAGGGCCCAAAGGCAGAACAGGAGGTTATGAGAAGTTAAAAGGCAGGATCTGAATGGAACAACTTCAGGACTATTCCCAATGCCACATGCTAGTAAAAGTAGGAAGAGAAGATAGATCAGATAAGTGTGTGGCTGGAGAAAGAGTGTACAATGGAGGGGTTTCAATTCTAGAGGCATTGGGACCGGTTCTCGGGATGATGAGATGTGTACAAGCCTGCAAGTTGCATCTGGGCAGAACTGGGACAAATATCCAGGTGGGGACTTTTGCTCGTTCCATTGGTATGGATTTAAATTGGCTTCCATCCCCCAGCCATACTAGAGTGTAGGATTAGATGGATCAGACTCAGATCAGGCATCAGTAGATAGAACATTAGTTAGATGATATAGTCAGTGATTCAGAAAGACGATAGAAGTGAACATTAAAAAGCATCCAAAGGAAATTGTTGGTGTTGAGCTGTTTTATACTTCAAATGCAAGGAATATTGCAAACAAAGCAGATGAACTAAGATATCACAGCACAGTGCAATCACTACAACACAAACCTGGCTAAAGGAGAGGCAAAATTGGCAGTTTAGGATAAGGATAGAGTGGGTGGCAAAAATGGAGAGGTGGCAGTGGTATTGGTTAAAAGGTAAATTACACTTGCAAGAAGGGATGATATATGCTAAATAGGTTAACAAATGAGGCTTTACAGGTTGCATTTAGGAATAAAAGAAAGAAAGAGGCAGTCACACTACTAGAAGTATACCACAGACATCCAAATAGTGAGGGGGAGATAGAAGGACATACCTGTAGACAAAGTTCTACCTGTAGGAATAAGACGCAATAATAGCAGGAGATTTCAACTATCCCAATATCAACGGGGTTTCAAAACATTAGAACAGGCATTGAGAGTGGAAGAAAAAAACCGATGCACTGTGTCCAGGAATTTTATTTTTAAAACAATACATGACAAGCCCAATGACAGGCGGTGCTATTCTGGATTCAGTTTTGGGAAAAGATGGGCAAGTTGCAGCTGTACAGGACATTGATTTGGTCACTTTTGGAATATTGCATGCAATTCTGGACTCATTCCTTTCGGAAGGATGTTGTGAAACTTGAAAGGCTTCAGAAAAGATTGACAAGGATGTTGCCAGGGTTGGAGGATTTGAGATGTAGGCGGAGGTTGAATAGGCTAGGGCTGTTTTCCCTGCGTGAAAAAGTTGCCCCTTAGGTCTCTTTTATGTCTTTCCCCTCTCACCCTAAACCTATGCCCTCTAGTTCTGGACTCCCTCACCCCAGGGAAAAGACCTTATCTATTTATCCTATCCATGCCCCTCATGATTTAGGAATCCCTGTTGTTTGCTTCATACATGCACAACTTTGAATAGAATATGGGGAGGTACAATTGAAGGAGTGAGGGAGTAATAAAACTTAAGAGCAGCACAGTGGCTAGCACTGCTGCCTCAGTGCCAGAGACCAAGGTTCGATTCCAGCCTTGGGCAACTTTGTGGAGTTTGCACACATTCTCCCAGTGTCTATGTGGGTTTCCTCTGGGTGCTCCTGTTTTCTCCCACAATCCAAAGCAGCATGGGTGAGGTGAATTGGCCAAAATTGCCCATAGTGTTCAGAGATGGTGTAGGTCAGGTGCATTGGTCAGGGGTAAAATGTAGGGGAATGGGTGGGTTACTCTTCGGAGGTTCAGTGTGGACTTGTTGGGCTGAAGGGCCTGTTTCCACACTGTATGGAAACTAATCTAAAACCAAACTCAGCCAGTTATTCTGATTTCTGCACTTTAATTTAGTTTTCGATGTGATGCAGGTGTTGCTGGAAAAGTCAGCACTTATTGGCCAACACCAATTACCCTTCGAACAGAGTAGAGGACAGGACTAATTAATGGGAAGAATACTGTAGGAGTAACTGGTGGGATGCTTCAGCAAAATCTTTAGTCAATCTACAAAGACTTCAGTAAAAAAAAGTGTAACATATCCAGGTTTTCTCAAAACGCAAGCTAATTTGAGAAAGTAAACCATGAATTGAAATGGGCTACAGAAGGCAAAGAAGTGAGCAAGAATGCAGATAAGTTATTCACTTTCAGCAGGTAAATTAGAAAGTTATTTTTTTAAACAACCAGAGAGAGACTGGGATATGTAAGCATTCTGAGACACCTGGCTGGCCTCTCAAATCAAAGCTTAACCAAGCATGACAAGCAATTATGAAAGCAATTGGCAGTTTAGTCTTTATTACCTTTTGCCTCAATCCCTTTGTAAAGACATTTTGCTATAAATCAGACTTTTGACCAACTTATACAAGTGTGGTCTTGCCAAAAATGTGGTCAAGATAAGGAGATGAACAAGTTTAAAATGATTTACTCTAGTTTCCATTTATGTTCTACAATTACTTACCATTATCTGGGATGGTATGGCTGAGGTATTCTGCCATTAAATTCCTGAGGGCCCGTTTGTGAGGTAACCCTAAGGAATGTGGAAACACGACGGATACATCAATGACCATGCTGTGAATAAGCTGTAACGAAAAAGTATTTTGAGAAAGGATAAAGTTTCTCCTTCCAGATGAAGAAAAATGAAGTTGTTTTAAACTTTAAATCCCAGTAACATGCAATTTAGTCACGTAACATGGGTATTATGTTCACTTAGAGACACTAACACTTCTGCGATTCAGGGTTTCAAAATAATCTGTAAACTGACAAACCAATGGCCATTAATTTATTGCCTGTAACATTGGACACATTATGAATGAAAACAACAACCTTTAGAATTCTCATAGCAGGGAACTGGGTTGCATTTGAAAAAATGCAGAGAATCTCCATTTTTGTCAGAGCTAATGCGACACAAATTTCAATCTGTAAACATTCCAAATGTTGCCAATTTTATCATCACAAAGATATCCTCATCACTCCTTCCCTCAAACAATGCAAAGAACCCCTTGCACCCTCATCATCTAATCAATCAGCCTTTGCATCTACTTTCTCACTACAAAGTATCAGTACAATAGAAGTGATCATTTAACCCAAGTTAAATATTGACAATATCCATTCATCTTTTGTGCTTATTAATTTATTCACTCAGGATGGCATATTTCTGAAGGCCAGCACTTGCCACTCATTCCTGATTATTTTTTGAATGGCATGATTCTCCGAAGCTATTTCAGAGGCAGTGGACAGTCAACCATGTTACTATGGTTGTGGGATCTCAGGTAGGTCAAAGATAGCAGTGTTCCTTCTCAAAAAAAGTGATCCAAAATGGCTTTGAAGATTGGTATTAGTTACCATTACTAAATCTAACATTTCGTTCCAGATCCTGTTAATTCATTAAATTCACCTTGCTGGGATTTGAATAAATGTCCCCAAAGCTTTATCCTAGATCTCTAGAATACAAGGCTAGTGACACAGTCGCAACACCACCAGCTCTTGTCCTATCCTCCTCCAGATATTTAATTTGTAACTAAACTAAGTGCCCCTTATACAGAAGCATTGTTTGTGTACAAGCTGCTTAATGCTACTGTTCTTAATAATTTGCATATTCCTTCAAAATTTTATTGCTCCTGCCTATTGCCCATGAGATATCTTTTATAGTATTCGAAAAGCTGTTTTCTCTTAAAGATAGAAGGATTCTGGGTAATCTAAGATGGAGGGCAGGAAAAATTTCTGGCTAGAAAAGCCTGCTCCTTGGAGGTATTTTAGGTGTTGGAGGTGATTTCCTTGAATTCCAGGAGCAACAACTGCTGTTTTATATGCTGTTGCAATTGTTTTGGAACTTTGAAAAAAAAAGTCAAAACAACAGCACTTTTAAAAGGGAGAAAGATAGACAAAGGCAGCAAGCACATGTTCTGTAAGGGCAAAAGAGAAAGAAACCCACACTGCTACCTGACACAGCAGTGAATCTGTGCAGTTACTGCTTTTGCTGTTTGAACTCATGTATTGCTGGACAACAGAGTGTGTCTAGGAAAACAGCAAAACTCACAACTGATCTTGGAGGAATCTGTTTGGGAGAGGTCACAGTACAGAAACAGATAAGTAAATAGTTTTAAGTATAGCCTTGTTGTAAATCTACAATTGTGAGTAGAGGGAGTTATTTCGTGATTATGTTTAATTGGGATCGGTCTCTTGATTTTTAAAAGAAATATAAGCCATAAGTATTAAGTTAGCCTGGAGTAATGTTTTGTAGAGCAATAAGACAATGCTATTTTCAGGGTCTGTAGATTGGAAGGAGCAAAATGACTTTTAGTAGAGTGCTATACTCTTGTCAGATAGATGTTTCAGGAGAGTTTAAGAGTTACTGAGGATTATATCTGCAATATACGTCATTGGTTGCTTATCCTGTTAGATTGAATGGATCAGCTGGAGCAACAGTTAGAGGCAATGAGGAATTTACAACGGCTAGGGGGTGTGACGGATAGCAGTTATAGGAAGGGAGAAAAGCCGCAAACAATCAGGTAGATGGTTTAACTCCAAGGAAGGTAGGTGGGTAGTGCAGGAGTCTCCTGTGGCTATTGCCATTTTGGATAATGGAGGGGTTGATGGGCTTTCAGGGGAATGTAGCATGAACAGCCAAGTTTGTGGTATCAAGACTGGCTGTAGAGTAATGAGGGGTATGTTGGGTTCAAAGCGATAGATTGTAATAGGGGACTCTAAAATCAGGGACACAGACTTTTCTATGGCCAGCAGCGAAAAATCAGAATGGTGCGTTGCCTCCCTGGTGCCAGGATCAAGGATGTCTCGGAGGGTGCAGCATGTTCTGAAAGGGGAGAGGGGCCAGCAGGTCATTGATCAGTGGTACTAACAACATAGGAAGGGAAAAGGGTGAGATTCTGAAGGGAGATTACAGAGTTAGGCAGGAATTTAAAAAGGAGATAGAGGGTAGTAATGTCTGGTTTACTTCTGGTGCTGCGAGCTAATGAGGATAGGAATAGGAGGATAGAGCAGATGAATGAATGGCTGAAGAGCCGGTATATGGGAGAAGGATTCAAGTTTTTGAATCATTGGAATCTCTTCTGGAGTAAAATGGACCTATACAAGAAGGATGGATTGCACCTGAATTGGAAGGTGACTAATATGCTGGCAGGGAGATTTGCTGGAGCTGCTCGGGAGGATTTAAACTGTTAAGGTGGGGAAGGGGGGTCCCAGGGAGATAATGAGAAAAGATAAATCTGAGCTTGTCACAGTTGAGAAAAGTCGTCAAACAATCAGGGCAGGCAGGGACGGACAAAACAGAGAACAAGGTAGGACTAATAAATTAAGCTGCATTTATTTCAATGCAAGAGGCCTAATAGGGAAGACAGATGAACTCAGGGCATGGTTAGGAACCTAGGACTGGGATATCATAGCAATTACAGAAATATGGTTCAGAGATGGACAGGACTGGCAGCTTAATGTTCCAGGACAACAAATGCTACAGGGAGGATAGAAAGGGAGGCAAGAGAGCAGGGGGAAATAACACTTGTTGAGAAGGGATAGCATTGCAGCTGCACTGAGGAAGGATATACATCCAGGGAAGTTATTGGGTGGAACTGAGAAATAAGAAAGGGATGATCACCTTATTGGGATTGTATTATGGACACCCTAATAGACGGTGGGAAATTGAGAAACAAATTTGTAAGGAGATCCCAGTTATCTCTAAGAATAATACGGTGGTTATGGTAGGGGATTTTAACTTTCAAAACATAGCTCTCAGAGTTAAGGGTTTAGATAGAGGAATTTGTTTAGTGTGTACAATAAACATTTGAGTCAGTATGTGACTAGAGAAGGTGCAAAATTTGATCTACTCTTGGGAAATAAGACAGGGCAGGTGACTGAGGTGTCAGTGGGGGAACACTTTGGGGCCAGCAACCATAATTCTATTAGTTTTAAAATATTGATGGAAAAGGATAGACCAGATCTAAAAGTTGAAGTTCTAAATTGGAGGAAGGCGAAATTTGACAGAATTAGGAAAGAACTTTTAAAGGCTGATGGGGGACAGATGTTCACAAGGAAAGAGACGGTGGAAAACGGGAAGGCTTTAGGAATGAGATAACGAGAGTCCAGAGACAAGTATATTCCTGTTAGGGGAAAGTAAAGGCTGGGAGGTATAGGGAATGCTGAATGACTAGAGAAATGGAGGATTTGGTTACAAAAAGAAGGAAGCATATGTAAGGAATAGACAGGATAGATTGAGTGAATCCTTCCAAGAGTATAAAGGCAGTAGAAGTATACTTAAGAGGGAAATCAGAAGGGCAAAAAGGGGACATGAGATAACTTTGGCAAATAGAATTAAGGAGAATCCAAAGGGTTTTTACAAATACATTAAGGAGAAAAGGGTTAACTAGGGAGAGAATAAGCCCCCTCAAAGATCAGCAAGGCGACCTTAGTGTGGAGCTGCAGGAGATTGGAGGGGTGGGGGGGGTAGGAAGATACCAAATGAGTGTTCTGCATCAGTATTTACTGTGGAAAAAGGACATGAAAGATATAAAATGTTGGGAAATAGATTGTGACATCTTGAAAAATGTCCATATTACACAGGAGGAAATGCTGGATGTCTTGAAATGCATTAAGGTGGATAAATCCCCAGGACCTGATCAGGTGTACCTAGAAATATGTTGGAAGCTAGGGAAGTGATTGCTGGCCCCTTGCTGAGAAGCTACAGAAGACTGGAGGTTGGCTAACATAACGAGAATCCAGAGAAAGTATATTCCTGTTAGGATGAAAGAAAGGCTCGTACGTATAGGGAATACTAGATGACTGAAGAAAATGAGGGTTTGGTTAAAAGAAGGAAGATCGAGTGAATCCTTAGAAGAGTATAAAGGCAGTAGGGAGTATACGTAAGAGGGAAATCAGGAGGGTAAAAAGGGGACATGAGATAGCTTTGGCAAATAGAATTAAGGAGAATCCAAAGGGTTTTTATAAATACGTTAAGGACAAAAGGGTAACTAGGGAGAGAACAGAGCCCCTCAAGGATCACAGCAGGCCAGGCAGCATCCAAGGAGCAGGAGAATCGACGTTTCGGGCATAAGCCCTTCTTCAGGAAGGAGGCTGGTGTGCCAAGCGGGCGGAGATAAAAAGTAGGAGGGGGGGGGGGCTGCTGGGAATACGATAGGTGGAAGGAGGTGAGGGTGAGGGTGATAGGCCGGAGAGGGGGTGGGGGCGGAGAGGTCGGGAAGAAGACTGCAGGTCAAGAGGGCGGTGCTGAATCCGGGGGTTGGGACTGAGATAAAAAAAGGTGGGGGGAGGGGAAAATGAGGAAGTTGGAGAAATCTACATTCATCCCGTGTGGTTGGAGGGTTCCTAGGCGGAAGAGGAGGCGCTCTTCCTCCAGGTGTCATGTGGTCAGGGTCTGGCGATGGAGGCGGCCAAGGACCTGCATGTCCTCGGCGAGGTGAGAGGGGAAGTTCAAGTGTTCAGCCACGGGGCGGTTGGGTTGCTTGGTGCGGGTGTCCCAGAGGTGTTCCCTGAAACATTCCACAAGTAGGCGGCCTGTCTCCCCAATGTAGAGAAGACCACACCGGGTGCAGCGGATACAGGAAATGGTGTGTGTGTGTGGAGGTGCAGGTGAATTTGCGATAGATATGGAAGGATCCATCGGGGCCTTGGAGGGTGGGGAAAGGGGTGAGGTGTGGGCGCAAGTTTTGCACTTCTTGCAGTTGCAGGGGAAGGTGCCAGGAGTGGAGGTTGGGCTGGTGGGGGGGTGGACCTGACGAGGGAGTCGCGGAGGGAGTGGTCTCTCCTGAATGCTGATAGGGGTGGAGACAGAAATATATCCCTGGTGGTGGGTCTGTCTGGAGGTGGCAGAAATGACAGAGGATGATGTTGGTGGGGTGGAAGGTGAGGACCAGTGGGGTTCTGTCCTGGCGGTGATTGGAAGAGCAGGGTTCAAGGGCAGAGGTGCGGGAAGTGGAGGAGATGCAGTGGAGAGCATCATCGACCATGTCGGAGGGGAAATTGCGGTCTTTGAAGGAGGCCATTTGGGTAGTTCGGTAGTGGAATTGGTCCTCCTGGGAGCAGATGCAGCGGAGGCGAAGGAATTGGGAATATGGGATGGCATTTTTATAGGGGGCAGGGTGGGAGGAGGTGTAATCTAGGTAGCTGTAGGAGTTGGTCAGTTTGTAGTAAATGTCTGTGTTGAGTCGGTCGCCAGAGATAGAAATGGAGAGGTCTAGGAAGGGGAGGGAGGAGTCTGAGAAGGTCCAGGTAAATTTGAGGTCGGGGTGGAAGGTGTTAGTAAAGTGGATGAACTGTTCAACCTCCTCGTGGGAGAACAAGGTAGCACCAATACAATCATTGATGTAGCGGAGGAAAAGGTGGGGGCTGGTGCCAGTGTAGCTGTGGAAGATGGACTGTTCCACATATCCAACAAAGAGGCAGGCATAGCTGGGGCCCATGCGGGTGCCATGGCTACTCCTTTCGTTTGGAGGAAGTGGGAGGATTGGAGGAAGTTGTTAAGAGTGAGGACCAGTTCAGTCAGTTGAAGGAGGGTATCAGTGGAAGGGTACTGGTTGGGTCGGTGGGAGAGGAAGCAGAGGGCTTGGAGGCCTTCGTGATGGGGGATGGAAGTGTATAGGGACTGGATGTCCATGGTGAAGATAAGGCGTTGGGGGCTGGGGAAACAAAAATCATGGAGGAGGTGGAGGGTGTTGGTGGTGTCCCGAACGTAGGTGGGGAGTTCTTGGACAAAGGGGGACAGGACAGTGTTGAGGTATGCAGAGATGAGTTCTGTGGGGCAGGAGCAGGAGCAGGAGCAGACAAGCGAGGCACAGTGGTAGTTTGGCGCACCGATCTTTACACTGCTGAAGCTAGATGCCAACTCACCGGACCTCGCTGGTGGGCAAGTTGTTGGAGGGACTCCTGAGAGACAGGATGTACATGTATTTGGAAAGGCAAAGACTGATTAGAGATAGTCAACATGGCTTTGTGCATGGGAAATCACGTCTCACAAACTTGATTGAGTTTTTTGAGGAAGTAACAAAGAGGATTGAGGAGGGCAGAGCAGTAGATGTGATCTATAGGGACTTCAGTAAGGCATTCAACAAGGTTCCCCATGGGAAACTGATTAGCAAGGTTAGATCTCATGAAATACAGAGAGAACTAACCATTTGGATACAGAATTGGCTCAAAGGTAGAAGACAGAGGGTGGTGGAGGAGAGTAGATTTTCAGACTGAAGGCCTATGACCAGTGGAGTACGACAAGGATCGGTGCTGGGTCCTCTACGTTTTGTCATTTACATAAATGATTTGGATGAGAGCATAAGAGGTACAGTTAGTAAGTTTGCAGATAATACCAAAATTGAAGATGTATTAGACAGCAAAGAGGGTTACCTCAGATTACAACAGGATCTTGACCAGATGGGCCAATGGGCAGAGAAGTGGCAGATGGAGTTTAATTCAGATAAATGCGAGGTGATGCATTTTGGGAAAGTGAATATTTGCAGGATGTATACACTTAATGGTAAGGTCCTAGGGAGTGTTACTGAACAAAGAGACCTTGGAATGCAGGTTCATAGCTCCTTGAAAGTGGAGTCACAGGAGATAGGATAGTGAAGGTTGCATTTGGTATGCTTTCTTTTATTGTTCAGAGTATTGAGTACAGGAGTTGGGAGGTCATGTTGCAGCTGTGCAGGACATTGATTAGGCCACTGTTGGATTATTGTGTGCAATTCTGGTCTTCTTCCTATTGGAAAGATGTTGTGAAACTTGAAAGGTTCAGATAAGATTTACAAGAATGTTGCCAGGGTCAGAAGATTTGAGCTATAGGGAGAGGCGGAACAGGCTGGCTGTTTTCCCTGGAGCATTGGAGGCTGAGGGGTGACCTTACACAGAGATTTACAAAATTATGAGGGGCATGGATAGGGTGAATAGACAAAGTCTTTTCCCTGGGGTCAGGGAGTCCAGAACTAGAGGGCATAGGTTTAGGGTGAGAGGGGAAAGATATGAAAGAGACCTAGGGGGCAACTTTTTCACAAGGAGGGTGGTACGTGTATGGAATGAGCTGCCAGAGGAAGTAGTGGAGGCTGGTATAATTGCAACATTGAAGAGGCATTTAGATGGGTATTTGAATAGGAGGGGTTTGGAGGGATATGTGCCAGGTGCTGGCAGGTGGGATTAGATTGGGTTGGGATATCTGGTCAGCATGGATGGGTTGGACTGAGGGTCTGTTTCCATGCTGTACATCTTTAAGACTCTAAAAACAGTAAAGAGCATCAATTCTTGTTCAGTTAACTTTGCAATGGCTCAGCTTTAATTCTGTACCAATGGCCCAACTCAGAGGCTGGTGCAAGAGCTGGATAATTGTGACATTGACATACAGGGTATTTTGCCTAGAGGTTTTGTCCTACTAAGCTGAGCTTTCTATATGTATGCTGATGAATTTCAGTTCTCCCTTATCTTTCTTGAACCTTCCGCAGTCAAATGTGATCAGGCTCGTTCAACATTCAAAATATTGGGAAGAGTGAAGCCACAATTTTTACCCACGAGCAACTAATGGGCTACCAACTCCAAGTTGTCTGCCTGTCAACTGTCCAAGACTGAACCAGATCGCTCATTGACTTCTGATCCAGAAACTTGTTTCTTACCATGTATTTGTGCCAACCAAGATGGTTTATTTTCAATGCCATATCTTCCAACTCTTTCCATTAACTTATCTGCCATAAACAGTCTGCATCTATGCCTTTATTACTTTTGACTTTCCTTCATTCACCTTCCTAAACTTGAACTCATTCAAACCTCTGCAACCCTCAACATTCATATCAAGTCCTCTTCTCACCACTCTGTACTTACAGACTGACATCATTCCTCATTTGAAAAATTGACATTCCCAGTTCTTAACAGTCCTCATACCACCTTCGCCACCACCTCTTCCTCCTCCCCACCTCTCAAAAACAACTTTGTTTGGAACTTACAACCCTTGCTTTGTCAAGGCACATCCCTTTATTTTAATCATATCACTACTGGCAACTAAACCTTCAGCTACCTGCTCTGGAATTCCCTGTTTGACCCTTCTTTCTGCAAATCACTTAAGACCTATCTCCAGTTAGTATCCAAAGCATTGTTCAAATATTTCTAAATATGGTCCAGAGTTAAAGTTTTTGGATTACATTAAATCTGTTTTATAAATGCAGGTAGTTGTACTACATTGGCATATTTATTACATATGCAGTACAACTATAAAAATAGCATTTCTACATTTGGCCGAGGTGTGTAGTTTCTGATAAAAATGTGTAAATATAATTGCAATCATGTTCTCATTGAATTAATCTATTGGATACTTTGATGTATTGAAAAAAAAATTCAATGATAGGGTCTGGGTTAAAATAAGCTGTTTATATGGGAGAATATTTGGTCACTGGCAGCAAGTCTTACAACCATGTCAACACCTATTGCTCAAATCCCACTCACTCTTGAATGTAAGATATAGATAACATATCAACAAATAAGTGGGCACATGAGTATCATAAATACACTGATGCTACAAAACAAGTCAAACAAACTATACTTACAACAAATTCAAGTGTCAGCTAAGTAGGGTAATATTGTCAGCAACTTAACCATGGTTCTCCTTTTAAAAAAGGAACTAAAAGCTAACACCAAGCTTTCAGTGCAATTCAAATGTCATCTAATTTCAAATAATAGCTCTGATTTTAGCTGCTATCTTTTTGTGACCCAACCGCTTCTTTTCATTAAACATTCAATGTTGAAACTTTCTTCTGCCAGGGCAAAGATGATTTTCTTTTGTTAATCAAAAAAAGCAAGTCATCAGGCTGAGTTAACAAGCACTCAGTTTAAGCTAAACACAAAGGTCTCACTCGAAAACTGCTCATCCTCTGATCCTTGCACCTATAGGAGGCTTTTGTTGAACAATAACTCATTGCATTATCTCTGGAGATTCCCTAATAAATCCACCTACTCAAGTGTTTGATAAATCCTGTGATCCCTTTAGATTTCAAATTGAAGTAGATTAAATCTGTCAAAGCATCACTAGATTTTTAAATGCTTACAATTTATTACATATGCAGTACAACTATAAAAATAGCATTTCTACATTTGGCCGAGGTGTGTAGTTTCTGATAAAAATGTGTAAATATAATTGCAATCATGTTCTCATTGAATTAATCTATTGGATACTTTGATGTATTGAAAAAAAAATTCAATGATAGGGTCTGGGTTAAAATAAGCTGTTTATATGGGAGAATATTTGGTCACTGGCAGCAAGTCTTACAACCATGTCAACAGAAATCAAACCCCTTAGAAATTCAGGGAGGATGCCAGCTAAGAACTTTCAATGTCTCAACTCAATGGTATCCAACATGACAGAGTCTATACAGGAAACCTTTACCTGCAAAAGCAAACTAGAAACAAGTTAAATTAAAAACAGAGCTAATATTGCATTGGATAACAAAAAACCTCAGTAAGTTCACCATAAAAGGAGAGAAGAGGCACTAGAATCTCTCCATGGGCACTATATTTTAAAACAGAATTAAGGAGAAACTTCAGGTGGTGAATCTATGGAATTCATTGCCACAGAAGGGTGTGGAGGCCAATCATTGAGTATACTTAAGTCTGAGATGGATAGCTTCTTGAGCGTCAAGAGGATCAAGGGTTAGGGGGAGAAAG
Source organism: Chiloscyllium punctatum (assembly GCF_047496795.1). Taxonomy (NCBI): domain Eukaryota; kingdom Metazoa; phylum Chordata; class Chondrichthyes; order Orectolobiformes; family Hemiscylliidae; genus Chiloscyllium; species Chiloscyllium punctatum. Next base: position 130,675,120 of record NC_092740.1, read on the forward strand.
CTGGAGAATGGAGTTGGGAAACTTAGTAGCCATGACTGAATGACTGAGCAGATTCTATGGGCTGAATAGCCTAATTTCTGCTCCTATGTCTTATATTTCTGATGGACAGAGACTGATCAAGCTGTACTCAAAGAACAAGGAATTCAAAATAAAATTAGCACCACCCCACCCCAAACCCTTGCATATGTTACACGAAGTGCTTGGGCAGCATGGACAAGAAACAGTGGTTAGCAGCACTTGCAGGAATGTTTGGTCATCAGAAATTGAGTACAGGTTGCAAATTTACAAGATCCAAGAAAGTGTGGAAAGAATGTCTTTATACTTCAGAATTTCAGCATGATAGTTATACTTCTAACAAAAGCATTCTCAAAGACAGTTGAGCAGCATAGCACTGAATAAAGACTGTTCTCAAACCTATGTAATTAACCTGAGTACATTGAAGCAAGTTTACCCATGTAATAGGTGAACATTGTTCTAAAACTATTCTGTTTAAGCTTTGTGCAGATCAGATGAACAAGGCTCAGTTCTATTTCATCCATTATAGGTTTAGGTCTCTGGAGAAGGGTTCAAATGTACTGCGAGCACAAAATTTCACCATCAATTCAAGGCTGGACAGTTTTCATAATTCTTACTAAGAACTTTCCATTATTTACAGTTTACCTCTATCACCAAAATCAGATCTGCACGAAATATGACCATTATACTCATTTAAAAAAATGAAAAAAATTCCTCGTTCAGTATAACAGGAATGAGGATAGAGTTAAAGTCCCAGATCTTTTTACAGAAAGTGATCATTTTAGCCCACAAGAACCAAAAAGGTAGCATGATAATGAGCAAGTTGGACTTTTTAAATCCATAGTTTCAAAAAACCTTGAAAATCCTCTCAGGATACCCAGGTCTTGTTGCACCTTCCCTTTTCCCAGTCTATTGCTGTTCAGATAATCATCCACCTGTTTTTACTACCAGTGTGGATAACCTGTCAATTATCCACATTATGTTCATCTGCCATGCATTTACCCAATCATTGAACTTGTCCAAAATTACCAAGCATCTTTGTTGCAGCCTCAGTTTACCCTCCCATCAAGTTTTCCAGATGACCGAAAATTGGAGATATGACATTTAGTTCCTTCATCTAAATCACTTGCACTTGCTAATCTCTTATGAAAAGGTCCTTATTGAAAGTCTTCTGAAAGTCCAAGTTATCATGTACTGGGTCCCCCTTATCAACGTTAGAGTCACATCCTCAAAAGATTCCAGGAGATTTGTCAAGCATAATTTCCCTTTAGTAAATCCAGGCTGACTTAGTCCAATCCGGAGACTAAATTCTCACTATTAAAGCTTTCATGATTGATCTTATTTTCGCTAGTGATTTTGGTTAAAACCAATCTATAATTCATCATCTTTTACCCTGCTTCCCTTTTTTTCTATAAAGGGAAAATCACACGAGCTACCCTCCAATACATAGCAATTGTTCCAGACTCTAGAATCTGGAAAGATGACAACATGTTATTATTTCTAGGACCATTTTCTCAAGTACTCTGGGATGTGGATTTTCAGGTCCTTAGGATTTCTCGGCCTTTAATCCAATCAATTTCCCCAACACCATTTTCCTATTAATACTGACTTCTTTCAGATCCTCTCTAAGTGGATCCATTGTTTTCCAACATTTTCTGTACATCTGTGCCTGCCTTTGGGAAAGCAGAACCAAAATGTACTTAAACCGTCAGGCAATTTTTTTCACCATTTCAGACAGCAAGGGACCCAACATTTGTTTTCATTAATATTTTTCTTCACATACCAATAGAAGCTTTTACAAGTCAGTGTTCCCCGCAAACTCACTCTCGCACTCTATTCTCTCCCTCCCCTCCCCCCCGCCTTCCCTCTTAATTCTTTCATTCTCCTTTATTGAAATCTGAACTTCAGTCCTCAGGTCTGCCACTTCTATTTGGTCAAGATGTCAGCCCCTTCCCTTGGAGATCATACTGTATCCAATTTCCCTTAATAGTGACAGTTGGGCCACTTTTCCTGGTTTTATTTTTGTGGAGAGAAAGTGAGGATTGCAGATACTGGAGGTCAGAGTCAAAAAATATGGAACTAAAAGCATAGCTGGTCAGGCAGCATTCAAGGAGTAGGAGAGTCGATGTTTCGAACATAAACTCTTCATCAGGATTGTGAAGAGGTTATGCTCGAAACGTCGACTCCCCTGCTCCTGAGATGCTGCCTGACTGGCTGTGCTTTTCCAGCGCCACACATTGAGACACTGGTTTTATTTTTGCTCCAGTCAGGAATGAACGAAAGGCCTATACCACAAGCACTGATTTGCAAGTGACGACAAATGGTGAAGAATAAGCAATTACCTATTTGTTTAAATCTATTTAATCAGGGCACAGAAATGGTTTCTATTTCAATAACAGATACAGTACATGCAAGTAATACTGGATTTGGTGTCAGAATTTTGTAATTACTAAACCAGAAATAGCAGTCTAAAATTCATGGAACACAACTCTGAATACGAAAATGGTTAAGTTATTTAGAAATTACAAGATGCACATCCTGTATAGGAAATGGAAAGCTTTAAATAGGCGAAATAATTAAAAGATAGATTAAAATTTTGATGCCATATATTGTTTCATTTAATTGGTTGAGGTATTTTAGGTGTAGAGGTGTTTAGGTGTTGGCTTCAGTCCATTTTGGATTGTCAGAAGTTAACGTGGAAAATGACTCAAATTATAGAGCTCAGCCTCATTACCAAGGGGCTCTTTCCCCCACTAAAATAAGTGCAAGTTTTTTCCAACCAGAAAAAAAAATTTCCAGAATCTATACTAGGTCCAAGACAATATACCATATCAGACAAGCCATACAAACACTACATATCTTTTCTCATTGGGATTGGGATCAGGAGGATGCAGGACAAAAACAGAGGCATTTTGTTCTTAAAAGATAGTCACACATGGGAACTGCTGACTGGCCACAATTTGTTGCCTGTTCCTAGTTACCCTTGACAGAGTGGTGAGCTGCCTTCTTGAATTATTGCTGTCCACAATGCCCAGAGGGAATTCCAGCATTTTAATTAAGACACAAAGAATGGTGATATATTTGCAGGTCAGGATGGTCAGTGGCTTGGAGGGGGTCTTTGTAGGCGATGGCATACCCATAAGAGGTAGGAGCAAAATTAGGCCATTTTGCCCACTGAGCAGCTTTGCCATTCAATCATGGCTATATCTCAAGCTCCCCATAACACTTGATCCCCTTACCAATCAAGAACACCCATCTCAATGACTTAGCCTCCACAGCCTATGAAATGAATTCCACAGATTAACCACCCCTGGATAAAGAAATTCCTGAAGTCTGTTCTAAAGGGTCATCCCTTAACGGACGCTTTGTCCTCAGGTTCTAGTCTCTTCTACTAGAGGAAGTATCTTCCCCACTTGCATTCTATCCAGACCTGAGGGTTCTCTAAGTTTCAATGCCATAATTCTAAACTTCAGTACAGAGCACGTCTTCACTCCTTATATGGTGAGCCCTTCAACCCTGGGATTATTGTAAAGCACGTCTGCACTTCCCTCCAACACCAGCATATCCTACCTTATATATGGGGCCCAAAACTCCAAATATAGTCTGACCTGAGCCTTGTACTGAGAGTCCATTTATTGGATAGTGTAATCGAACCCTCTTTAAAAGGAATGCTAACATTGTACTCTCCTTCCTAACCACCAACTGAACCTGCACATTAACCTGGGAGTCCTAGTTCCGGATTCCCTAAGTCCTTTTGTGCTTCAGATTTCCAATGCATTTCCCTAATTAGAAGCTTGTCCATACCTCTATTCTTACCTAATTTCCCTGCATCATATTCCATTTGCCATTACTTTGCCAACTCTCCTCTATTGTCCAAGTCCTTTTGTAGCTCCTCTCCACCCCCAGTTTCAACACTTTTGTTCTTCTACCTTTGTCATGTTTGCTGATGACAATGTTCCCAGCTCCTTTGTCCAGATTATTAAATGTCTAGCACAAGTAGTTGTGGTCTTAAAACAGACCTTCAGAACTCTACTAGTCATCTCCACAAGCTGCCATCTTGAAAAAGACCCATTTTTCCCTGCATTCTGGCTGACAGACAAAAAGCAAACAATCTTCTGTCCATGCCAGTACGTTTCCCCAACATGGGCTTTTAACTCATTAAGCAGGCTCCTATACAGCATCTTGTCAAAGATCTTCTGAAAATCCAAGTAGATTACATCCACTGGCTCTCCTTTACCCAGCTTGCATGTTACTCAAATGAATTCTAACAGATTTGTCAGGCACAACCTTCCCTTGACAACGCTGTGCTGATTCCATCCTATTTTACTATGCACTTCCAAGTATTTGACAATTTTGTACTAAATAACGGATTCAAAAATCTTACAATGCCAGACTAACTGGCCTATAGTTTCCTGTCTTCTGCTTCCCTCCCTTCATAAAGAGGGGTATTACATTAGCCATTTTCCAGTCCTCTGGTATTTATTCTCCTTGTAGATGGAAGTGGCGGCAGGTTTGAAGGACCTTTGTAAGAATCTTTGGTGAATTTATGCTGCTTCTACAAGATACATTACAGAGTGTCCTATAGAGCAGTAGTGATGGACTGAGCAAGCACTTTAGATGTGGTGCAAATCAAGCAGGCTGCTTTGTCCTCAATAGTGTCAAGCTTGTGTGTTGTCAAAGATGCATCCATCCAGGCAAGTGCAGAGCATTCCATCATACTCCTTACTTGTGCCTTGTAGATGGTAGGCAGGATTTGGAGAGTTAGGTGAGTTACTCAGCACAGTATTCGTAGCCTGATTCGCTTTTGCAACCACTTTGTGTGGAGTCCAGTTGAGTTTCTGGTCAATGGTAACCTTGACCGGTTACGGTGGCACGGTGGCACAGTGGTTAGCACTGCTGCCTCTCAGCGCCAGAGACCCGGGTTCAATTCCCGCCTCAGGCGACTGACTGTGTGGAGTTTGCACATTCTCCCAGTGTCTGCGTGGGTTTCCTCCGGGTGCTCCGCTTTCCTCCCACAGTCTAAAAATGCGCAGGTTAGGTGAATTGGCCACGCTAAATTGCCCATAGTGTTAGATGTAGGGGTAAATGTAGGGGAAGGGGTATGGGCGGGTGCGCTTCGGCGGGTCGGTGTGGACTTGTTGGGCCAAAGGGCCTGTTTCCACACTAAGTAATCTAATCAAGGATGTTAATATGGGGAATTCAGTGATGATAACACCACTGAAGATCAAGGGTGGTGGTAAGATTACCATTTATTGAAGATGGCCATTGCCTGACACATGTGCCACTTGTCATCCCAACCCTAGATACTGTTCAGATCTTGCTGTATTTGAACAAATGAACTGTTTCGGTATCATAGTATTCACAAGTGGTACAAATAACATTGGTTGCACAACATCCCCACTTTTGTCTTTATGGCAGAGGGATATTCATTGATGAAGCAGCTAAAGATAGTTAGGCTGATGAACACCTGCAATTACATCCTACAGCTGAGATGACAGACCAAAAACCACCCTCCTATGAGCTAAGTATGACTCCAACCTGTAGAGTTTGCCCCAATACCCAGTGATTCCAAATCTATAAGAGCTCCTTGATGCCACGCTCATTCAATGTGGCCTTGATGTCAAGGGCTGTCACTCTCACCTCACCTCTGGAATTCAACTCTTTTCTCCATGCTTGAACCAAGACTGTAAAGAGGTCAGGAGTTGAGTAGCCCTGGCAAAATCCAAACTGGGTATCAGTGAGGTTATTGCTCAGATGCTGCTGCTGCTGATATCTTAAGGTCACTTCATTGATGATATAGAGTGAACTGATGGGGAGCTAATTGGTCATGTTGTGTTGGTCCTGTACAAGACACATCTGGGTAGATTTCTACATTGTCAGGTACATGCCAGTGTTCTGGAGTGCAAGTATTTGGTATTATTACTGGAATATTGTCAGGACCCATTGCCTTAGCAAGATCTGTAACTCCAAGCATTTCTGATCACATGGAGTGAATTGAATTGGCTGAAGATTGGTATTGGTGATGCTGGGGATCACTGGAGGTGGCATGATACATCATCTACCTGGGATCTTCTGACTAAAAAGATTGCACCAAGTGCTTCATCTTATCTTTTGCACTGATAGTTGGCCTCTTCAATCATTCACAATAGGGTTATTTGTGGAGTCTCCACCTCCAGTGAGTTGTTCAACTGTCCATAACCATTCCTGACTGGATGCAGCAGGATGACAGAGCTTAGATCTGATCTATTGGTAGTGGTATCTCTCAATTCCATTTATCACTGTAGTACTGTTGTTTGGTAGCTTCACTAGGTTGACACCCCATCTTCAGGTATGCCTGGTGCTGCTCCTGGCATACCCTCCTGCACTCTCCACTGAATCAGGATTAATCTCAAGGCTTAATGGTAATGACAGTGGGGTATATGCTGGGCCATGAGATTACAGATTGTGCTCAAGTACAATTCTGCTACTAGTAGTCCACAGCATGTCATGGATGCCCAGTCCTAAATTACTCAATTTGTTCAAAGTCTGTCCCATTAAGCACAGTGATGGTACCACAGAACATGTAGGGTATTCTTGATAACTCTTCAGAGCTTAAGTGAAGTGTGGAGGGGACAGCATTTATGTTTAGTTTGGAAGAGGTGGGGGTAATTGGTGCAGGATGCTGATAGTTCAGATTAAGTGATCAGAGTGTGACAATGGCACAATGGCATGTTTCGTGCCAGACTTGAAAGGATAGCAACTAGAATGAAAGGGGGGGGAAGGGGAGGACATGATAAGCTTAAAAAGAAAAATGAAATGGGAATTTGTTGACAATGTAAAAGGTATTGAACCTCACATTAGTTCCAGAAGAATGTAAAGTGCCTAGTCTGAAAAGATGTTGTTCCTCCAGCATGCAGAGGGCAGACAAGTGCACATGCGAGCAGGGCACTGCATTAAAATGACCAGCTACTAAAAAGGTCAGGGTCCTGTTTGCATACACACCAGAGCCATTCTGCAAAGTGGTCACCCAGTCAGTATTTGGTTTCTCCAATGTAGAGGCGGCCACATTGGGAGCAGTATATACAAATGATTGGAGGAGGTACAAGTGAAATGCTGCTTTACATGGAGAGCCAGGTTAGACCCTTGGATGGTGAACATGTGAAAATGGAACTTTGTCTCCACAAGAACTGTGCAACGTTCACTGTTACCAATAAAGGTCACGAACAGATGCATCTGCAGCTGGCAGATTGGCAAGGATGATGTTGATGGTTTTTCCCTGGTTAGTTCCCTGACCACCTTCCACATCTTGGAAAGTTAAAAATAAGTTGTCAAGGCTCAGCAGTTCTGACAGCAGTTGTGGAGAGAAATCAGTTAACTTTTCAGGTTGAGCAACCCTTCCTTAGAGCTGGTAGTAGTGAGAAAAAAGTTGGACCTTACCCTACCCCACATACCAGGTCTTGTTCATCACTTGGTCTGCTATTACACACAACCCATTGTTAACCACTAATTATCCCCATTAATAGCTATTTATCCTCCCAAGCTGATAGTTATCCTCTCCTTTGTCTGTCCAATTGTTCTTCTCTCTTTGGGGGTCTATCCCCAACTATTGTTTATTCTTACCCTGCTCCCCCCACCTTATCTTCTGCATAAAAACCAATTTTTTCTGAGCTGCCATTAGTTCTGGAGAGCATTTGCTGAGCCTGAAATGTTAGCTCTGCTTTCTCTCCACAGATACTGCCAGACTTGCTGAGCATTTCCAACAGTTTGTTGTTTCTGATTTCCAGCATCCAGAGTTCTTTTAGTTTAAAATAAATTGTAAATATTGGACACAAGATTAAAAAATCTTCAAAAAGCAAATTCTTCAATTTCACTGCAGTGGAAAAAATCTTACCTTCAATGCAAGCAAGTCTTTGTCCAAACTATGGCCAATCAAAATGGTGTCAGCACTGAACATGGTCAGTAATGCCGAATGAACATCAGAACGAGTTGTTTTTGCATTCATCACGTCCTCTCGAGTCACACCAGAAAACCTAGTTTCAAAATTTAAAACTGATCAGAAGTAATTATAAACAGCCAATTGTTAACCAAAATGAATATGTTTCTTTTGGTAGGGTGGGGGAGCAAATTGCAAGATCAGATGAGCTTTTAATTACATAAATTTTAATGAAGTTATTTACAAAGGATTTATTTCATTAAAATATGGCTGTTCCTTCAGCACTGTGAAGTGTTACTAATTAATGCAAAAAGTCAACCAAATTTGAGTATAAATACATAAAACTTACTGGAGAGAGACAGGTTACCAGAGATTTCTGTTCCAAACAATTGAACAATGTCATTTGTAGACTTCCACGCTAAGAGATACCAGATACATAGGCTGTATGCCCTGGTGATTGACTGATCAAAACAGCTGTCTTTGCTTCTTCCTATCAGGCTGAGTACAAACTGTACTAAATCAGCCTACACTTACAAACTCAAATCCTAAAACACCCATTAGGGATATTTCCTTCATCAAGCAGCACTCACAACCTACTTTGTGTGCCAATAGCTACATTAATCACCAATTTAAAGATGATCAGTTGAGCTCACAATATGGCCTAATTAAGCTTGCTAGGAATAACATACATTCCTTTATGAGGACTTCTTCTGTTCTGTCTAAATAAAGAAATTCATTCAAGCCTGCAATTACTTTTGCATTATCCAGGAACTGGGAACTACTTATTCCAAGGCAACACCTTGGCCAGAGTCAATGGCTAGCTAATTAGCATCCTTTTCTCCTTTGGTATAAAAGTTGTAATGATGGTTTGAAATTTAGCTTCTTTGTATTTAGCCTGATGAACAAAATATGAGAAATCTTTGGCAACATGTTTCTCCCAGCAGCAATATTAAAGTTTATGCTACAAAGCAACATTTGGAATACGTTATTTCATTCTTTTGATTTTAAAATAATTTTATTCTCATTCAACTCCATTCTTCCAGCACATTTTGGGATCAATGTTGGCTTTTTAACAAGTTAAAATGCACTTAATCTGGCATGCTTGGATAGTTATTTCATCTATTAAAAGATGAATACAAGTAATATACACAAATGATTACTTACCTGGTGTTGAAATCAATCACTTCATTGTCAGGTTTAACAAACACATCATAAACCACTTCAAGATTGGCACTGATCACACTTACATGAGAAAGTGATCCTCCTTGCTTAGTGTAGCACTAGAATTGGAAAGAGGTATTCAACTTTTCCAGCATGATCAGAGTTCAACCAACACTTCTATTCATAGAACATAGAAGAATACAGCGCAGTACAGGCCCTTCAGCCCTCGATGTTGCGCCGATCAAAGCCCACCTAACCTACACTAACCCACTATCCTCCATATACTTATCCAATGCCCGCTTAAATACCCATAAAGAGGGAGAGTCCACTACTGCTACTGGCAGGGCATTCCATGAACTTACGACTCGCTGAGTGAAGAACCTACCCCTAACATCAGTCCTATATCTACCCCCCCTTAATTTAAAGCTATGCCCCCTTGTAATAGCTGACTCCATACGTGGAAAAAGGTTCTCACTGTCAACCCGATCTAACCCCCTAATCATCTTGTACACCTCTATCAAATCACCCCTAAACCTTCTTTTCTCCAATGAAAACAACCCCAAGTGCCTCAGCCTTTCCTCATAGGATTTTCCTACCATACCAGGCAACATCCTGGTAAACTTCCTCTGCACCCGTTCCAGTGCCTCCACATCCTTCCTATAGTATGGCGACCAAAACTGCACACAATATTCCAGATGCGGCCGCACCAGAGTCTTATACAACTGCAGCATGACCTCAGGACTCTGGAACTCAATTCCTCTACCAATAAAAGCCAGTACACCATATGCCTTCTTCACTGCACTACTTACCTGGGTGGCAACTTTCAGAGATCTGTGTACATGGACACCAAGATCCCTCTGCTCTTCCACACTACCAAGTAGTCTACCATTAGCCCAGTAATCCATCTTTTTATTACTCTTACCAAAGTGAATGACTTCACACTTAGCTACATTGAACTCCATTTGCCACCTTTCTGCCTAGCTCTGCAGCTTCTCTATATCCCGCTGTAACCTGCCATATCCTTCCTCACTGTCTACAACTCCTCCGACTTTCGTATCATCCGCAAACTTGCTCACCCAACCTTCTAACCCTTCCTCCAGGTCATTTATAAAAATGACAAACAGCAATGGTCCCAAAACAGATCCTTGCGGAACACCGCTAGTGACGACACTCCAAGATGAACCTTTGCCATCAACTACTACCCTCTGTCTTCTTCCAGAGAGCCAATTCCTAATCCAAACCTCCAACTCACCCTCAATGCCATATCTCTGTATTTTCTGCAGTAGCCTACCATGGGGGACCTTATCAAATGCCTTACTAAAATCCATATATACCACATCTACCGCTTTCCCCTCATCTACCTCCTTAGTCACCTTCTCAAAGAATTCAATAAGGTTTGTGAGGCACGACCTGTCCTTCACAAAACCATGCTGACTATCCTTGATCACATTATTCTTATCCAGATGTACATAAATCCTATCCCTTACAATTCTCTCTAAGACTTTGCCCACAACAGAAGTGAGACTCACTGGCCTATAGTTACTAGGATTATCCCTACTCCCCTTCTTGAACAAGGGAACCACGTTTGCTAGCCTCCAGTCCTCTGGCACTACTCCTGTCGACAAAGAGGACACAAAAATCAAGGCCAATAGCTCTGCAATCTCCTCCCTTGCTTCCCAGAGAATCCTAGGATAAATGCCATCAGGCCCAGGGGACTTATCTATTTTCACCCTTGCCAGAATTTCAACACTTCAAGATCAACTATCTTTAAAAAGCATGAACAGGAACAGACCATTCAGCCCCTCCCATTCAAATACGATCATGGATAATTCAACATTCTTCACATTTTCTTGTCCTTTCCCCATAACCCTCAACTCCATTCCTGATAAAGAATCGATAACAGCCTTAAAATGCACACAGGGACTCTGCCTCATGGCTCTCTACGGCAACAAATTCTAAAGACACTCAACTATGAGAGAAGCAATTCCTCATCTCCTTGGGTTTGGTATTAGGGTGAACTTTTTAAAACATTTATTCACTCATGAGAACTGCTTGTTGCCATTCATTGCTCACCTCTAGTTGCCCTTAAGGGAGGCTGTGAGCTACCTTCTTGAACTGCTGCATTCCACATGCTAAAATCCAACGCATGGCACCCTGAGGGAGGAGTCTCCAGGATTTTGACTCAGCCATATTGAAGGAACTGTAATATAGTGCTAAGTCAGAATGGAGTGTGGGCATGGAAGGCAACTTACAGGTGGTGTTCACATTTACCTGCTGCGCTTGTCCTTCTAGATGGACATGGTCATGGGTTTGGAAGGAGCCAAGGATCTTGGACTTTCTGCATCTTGTAGATAGTACAGTCTGCTGCTGAGCAGTGGTGAAAAGGAGTAGATGCTTGTAAATTTAGTGCCAATAAAGTGGGCTGCTTCTTTTTGAAGGGCTCAAGGAGAGTTTGGGCCCGAAACAGATTTTCCCGCTCCTCGGATGCTGCCTGACCTGCTGCGTTTTTCCAACATACTCAACTCTGCTGTCCAGTATCTGCAGACCTCACTGTCTCCTTGTTCTGAATGGTGTCAAGCTCGAGTGTTGTTGGAGCTGCAGCCATGCAGGCTGGCAGGGAATATGTCATCACAATCATGACTTGTCTTGTCGATGAACAGGTTTTGGGGAGTCGGGAACAGAGCTACTCGCCTCAGCATTCCTAACCTCTGACCTGCTCTTGTTGAAAGTCTTGTGGCCAGTTCTGTTTCTGGTCAATGGCAACTTGCAGGATGTTGATAATAGGGGATTCAGTGATAGTAACATCATTGAATGTCAAGGGGCAGTGGTTAGACTGCCTCAATTGAGATGTTCATTGCCTGGCATTTGCATGGCACAAATGTTACTTGCCACTTGTCAACTCAAGCCTGGACATTGTCCAAATATACCAAGATCTGGGCATGGTCAGCTTCAGTATCTGAGAAGTCGTGAATGGTGCTGAGCATCCCCACTTCCTATGATGGGAAAAAGGTAATTGATGAAGTAACTGAAGATTATTGGACCTAGAACATTAACCTAAGGACCTTCTGCAGAGATGCTCTGCAGCAATGACTGACCTCCCATCAACCAATGATCTTCTTATGTGCCAGGTATGACTCCAGCCATTGGGGAGTTTGTGCCCTGATTCTCACATATTCCAATTTTGCTCAGGATCCTTGATACCACGCTTATTCAAATGCAGCCTTGCTGTCATTTCACCTCTGGAATTCAGCTCTTCTGACCACGTTTGAACTAAGGTTGTAATGAGGCCGGGAGCTTAGGTGACCCTGGTGAAACCCAAACTGGGCATCACTGAACAGGTGCTGCTTGATACCACTGTTGATGACACATTTAAACACTTTATTGATGACAGACTCATGGGACTATAATTGGCCAGGTTGGATTTGTCCTGCCTTTTGCATGGAGGACATATCTAGGCAATTTTTCACGTTGTTAGGTAATGTCTCCATTGTCACTGCCTGGAAAGGTTGGCTAGGTGAACAGCAAGTTCTGCAACCCAAGCCTTCACTACTATTGCTGGAATATTGTCAGAGTCTTTGCGAGGGCCTCTAACTATCTTGACATCTCACGGATTGAATCAAATTGGCCGAGGTCTAGTATGTGAGATGCTGGGGACCACTGGAGGGGGAAGATGGATCAATTCTTATGGTCGAAGAATACCTCAAATTCTTCAGCTTTCATTTTTACTCAAGTGTTGAGCTCTACCATTGAGGAAGGGGAGTATGTGAAGCCACCTCCTCTAGTGAGTCATTTGCTTGCCCATCATTCATGATTGGATGTGCCAGGACTGCAGAGCTTAGATTTAATCAGTTAGTTGTGGGATTGCTTAGCTCGGTCTAGCACTTGCTGCTTTTGCTGTCAGGCAAGCAAGTAGCTGTGTGGTGGCTTAACCAGGTTGACATCTTCAGGTATGCCTGGCGCTCCTGACATGCCCTGCTGCACTCTCCATTGAGCCAGTGTTGATCCCCTTGCTTAATGGTAACATGGGAAATGTGCTGGGCCATAAGATTGCAGATCATGGAGTCCAATTCTGCTGCTTTGGATGGCCCACAGTGCCTCTTGGATGAGCAGTCTTTAGATGCTAGATCTGTTTGAATTCTATCCCATTTAGCACAGTGATAGTGTTAATCAACACAATGGATTGTATTCAGTGAGACTTCGCCTCTGCAAGGACTGTGCGGTGGTCACTCTTATTGATACTGTAATGACCGGATACATCAACAGTTGGCAGATCGGTAAGGATCAGGTAGTCTTTTCCCTTATTGATTCCCTCACCACCTGTAGCAGACGCAACCTAGCATCAAGGTCCTTTCAGACCAAACCATTGCAATCACTGTGCTGCTGCTGAAACATTCTTGGTGGGTGGACATGGAAATCCTCCACCCAGAGCACATTTTATACACTTGCTACCCTCAGTCCTTTCTCAGTGTTGCTCAACATGAAGTAGTACGAATCCATTAGCCAAGGGAGGATAGTACATGGTACATCAGCAAGAGCTTTCCTTGTCTATGTTTAACCTGAAGCCACAAGACTTCAGGAGGAATGGATCAATGTTGAGGAATACCAGCACATCTCCCTCCTGATTGGATACCATTATGCTGCTACCTTTGCTGGGACAGGACATATCCAGTGGTGTCATCAGGGACAGTCATACTGATGGAATCGTACCTCACAGACAACAGACTGTCATCACTTCATTAGTCTGAAACAGCTATGCTAATTTTGGTACTAGACACCAGATAGTGGTGAGGATGACTTTGCTGGATCAATGTCATTGTCTTTACCCATTCGTCAGTCGATGCCAGGCAGACCATAGTTTTATTTCTTTGTTCAGGACTTCATAGGGATCAGTTCAAACAGAGTGCTCACTAGGCCATTTCAGAGGGCAGATGAAAGTCAACCATTTTGTTGGAGTCTCATATCTGGAGTCACATGTAGGCCAGACCAGGTAAGAATGGCAGATTGCCTTCCCTAAAGTGACGTTATTGAGCCAGATAGGCATATCTAACCATTGACAATAATTCCATGGTCATCAGTAGATTCTTAATTCAAGAATTTTATTGAATTCAAATTCTACCATCTGCCAACATGAGATTCAAACCTAGGTTTCTGCAACATTGGTCAAGTTTGTGGATGAATTATCAAGTGATAATACTTTCCCACAATAGAGTCATAGAGTTATAGAGATGTACAGCATGGAAACAGACCCTTCAGTCCAACCCGTCCATGCTGACCAGATATCCCAACCCAATCTAGTCCTACCTGCCAGCACCCGGCACATATTCCTCCAAACCCTTCCTATTCATATACCCATCCAAATGCCTCTTAAATGTTGCAATTGTACCAGCCTCTACCACATCCTCTGGCAGCTCATTCCATACACGTATCACCCTCTGAAAAAGTTGCCCCTTATGTCTCTTTTATATCTTTCCCCTCTCACCCTAAACCTATGCCCTCTAGTTCTGGACTCCGACCCCAGGGAAAAGACTTTGTCTATTTATCCTATCCATGGCCCTCAATTTTGTAAACCTCTATAAGGTCACCCCTCTGCCTCCAACGCTCCAGGGAAAACAGCCCCAGCCTGTTCAACCTCTCCCTATAGCTCAGATCCAACTCTGGCAACATCCCTGTAAATCTTTTCTGAACCCTTTCAAGTTTTACAACATCTTTCCAATAGGAAGGAGGTCCTCCAATAAATGATAGGAAGAGAAACCATTGATAAAACTATTCTGGTCAATAGACAGATTATATTACAAAATTGAGACAAGACGACAGAAAGGAGAAAGAAAACATGAGTCACAATAAGAGAATGTGACTCATGAATTTGATCAAAACAGTTCAATATTGTAAGAGACAAGTATAGATGGATTGCTGATGTCACAAGTTAAATATGTAAATGAACGTGGACGTTCACACTTAAGCTATATTGCTGCGAGTGCTGCGTTATAGTTGCAATGCTTCGAATATTAAAAGGTAGTGTCAGACTGGCCAAAACTTATCAGAGCCCAGAAATTGTGAAATAATTGTTGCATGTGAAGGTTCCAATTTTACTTACCAATTCAGAGTTCACTGCATAAACACCAGGATTCCCATCAAGCGGGAGCAGTTTAAGGGAAGTCTTCACAAAGCCATTAAGGTTCTCTTTTTGATTGTAGACATGTAACTGTACAAGGGAAACAGCTGATAATTAACACCAAAACTCAAGGCATTTTATTTAGTGCTTTGGTCCAAGATTCAGTAAAATATTAGTGAGAGAAAGTGTGAATGAAGCTGCTTCAGTATGCATTCTCCCTTACCATGTTTATTGAACATCAATGCATTAAAGCATGTGAATTAATAAACTTCTTCACTTCCATGTTACTGCTACAATGAGTAGGATATTATTCATTCAGAGCCAAGGGTTCAAGGTAATATCTAAAGTGGCTCAAGCTAAATAATTCTTACAAAGAGCTGTGGAGGATCTAGAGAGAACAGGGTACAAGATGGGGGAACTGGCCAGATGTGTGTTGGAACTGTGAAGTCTGGAGATAACAAAGGCATACATAAAGGTTTCTGCAGCAAGTAGGCTGCAGCAGGACCAGAGATGAATAACATTGTATATTTCCTCCATATAAGGATTACGTGGTCAGAACTTAGCTCAATATCAATGTTGACAAAAGTTTGTGAAAGCTCTGGGTTAGTCTACAGTACCAGAAAGAGGGGGGCACTGAGTGGCTAGACAATGGAACTTGAGGTGGGTGCTGAAGATAATGGTTTTTTCCTTGCCAGTGCTTTCATGGGTGGAGGAAATTTTGAATCATCCAAATCTGAATGCCACACAAGCAAGGCTGGTAACAGAGACAGTGGAGGGTTTGAGAGGTGCTAGTTAAGGAAAGGTATGACTGGCTGTTAAGAGTGCAAATTTCTCACAGCTGCCTTCAGAATTGGACTTGGGGTCGTGGATTATCAACATTTACGTTTTCTTAAAACAATTCAGATAGAAAAGAAAATTCCTACCCAAAGCTGCAGAAAGAGGCCAAATAGCAAATTGATTTGTTTTCAAAATACCTTAGCAAGTTGACAGCCAACAGAGCCCAAGGATCCTCCACAGCAACTGTATCGAGCATCCCATCCACCAGAGACTGGAATTGAACACGGTTTAGTATAGCTAATCACCCAATTTAAAGCAGATCTTAAAATTAAATAATTAAGTCACAACTAGTACAAAATTGTGTCCTAGGATTGATAATCGGAGAATGGAGTAGATGTTTTGTTCAGTATTACAAGAATGACGAGAAAGTGAGGACTGCAGATGCTGGAGATCAGAGCTGAAAATGTGTTGCTGGAAAAAAGCAGCAGGTCAGGCAGCATCCAAGGAGCAGGAGAATCGACGTTTCGGGCATGAGCCCTTCTTCCGGAAGAAGGGCTTATGCCCGAAACATCGATTCTCCTGTTCCTTGGATGCTGCCTGACCTGCTGCGCTTTTCCAGCAACACATTTTCAGCAGTGTTACAAGAATGTTTAGCTCCAAAGAATGTAATCATATTGGGAGAATATTGATAAATATCAAAGGTAAGAAATCAAGGATAAGCTTGAATTGAATTGGCTTTGTCGCACACTCTCACAAGTACTATGAAAAGTTTACAAGTCATCAGCATTCTAGGTACAAAAAAGGTACCTTGGTATAGATTCTTGAGTGGTTAATATTGAAGAGATTGGAAAGCCATGACAGACTGGGCTAAAAGAAAATTGGTAATCAATGACCTTCAAAAGAGGTATGAATTAGTTAAGAAGGGTGCGATCACAAATAAAGTGAACTATCCCGTAACTGTGCAAGGATAAAGCAGAAATGCCAACTAGTCAGTTTTCATAAACAAAAAAAAAAGGTTGGGAGTACAGAATTGAGTGTAGAACAACATGAGACGTGTTATCAAAGCTTTTCCGCTATCTTACACATCAGAACAGATGCAAGAATGTTAAGCTTCAAAAGGAAGATTATTCATACTGCACACGTACAAGGGTGCTGATTAGTCAAGGCAATATAAATCAGAATATTGAAGGAGCTTTTGCCCAGCCCTCCCAATTTGTTGTTTAAAAAAGGTACAGTGAGTGGACATTATTTTCTTGCAGAGAACTGGTCCCAGAAAAATGAACATCTAAAACAAGCAGGAGTTGGTTATTCAGCCCATTGCTTTGCCATGCAACAAGATCATGGCTGATCAGATTGTAACCTCAAGTCCATGTTACTGCCTACCATGAAGAACCTTTTATCCCCTACTTTAACAAGCCTCTACCCACCAGTCATAAAAATCTAAGAACTGCCTGCCATACCTTTTCAGGTAGGGAACTCCAGAGATTCCCGTCCCGCAAAAATAAGTACCTACGGCTTGAAAATTCATTTTAAAAAAAAAGTAAAAGCAACCAAGTTCTAGATTATCCCATAAGAAATGTTCCCTCCATACCCACCCTGTCAAGATCCCCCAGGAACTTGTTTCCAGTCAAAGTCACCCCTTACCTGCTCAACCTATATGAGGATATTCCATTCCAGGTATTAATAAGGTAAACTTTCTCTGAATCGTTTCCAAGGCATGTACACGCTTCCTAAGCTAATATGACCAGTATTGAGCATAATATTCCAACGTGGGTTCACAGATGCCTAGCATAACTGATACACAACCTCAAATCAATTCTACCCAGAATAAATAGCATTCAGTTAGCTTTCCTGATTATTTTCTGTACCGGCATATTATCCTTATGATTAATGCACTAGGACATCCATATCCCTCTGTAACCATCTCACTATTTAAATATGCATTTTTCTTCTCTGCCAAAGTGGGCAATTGCACATTTTCCAAACATTTTTGCCAACTCATTTAATCTTTTTGTTACCTATGCCTTCTTCACACAATTTACTTTGACTCATTTGAGTCACCAGCAAGTTTGGTGACCATACTTCTGTCCCTTCAATTAATATGAATGATAAACAGTACAAGTTGCAACAAAAATCACTATGGCACTGTCATTGCACCTTGCCAACCTGAAAGAAATTAATTACTGCCTTTGGGATTTATGTATGAATATATGTTGCTTCTTGAAAGCAACAATGAACCACATTGAGCCTGACAGAATTCAGTCCCTCCAGAATTGCCCAAATGTGCAATCAAGTCTAATATCAGAGAGAGTGTTGTTTTGCGAGCATTTTGTTAGCAAGTTCTTGGTTAAGAGCAGCTAAAGAGCCATGCTATTTTATACATAGGCATTGGAATGTGTTGTCCATATACCTGCCATCGAACCTGCTCTAAAAATTTATGAACTCAATGCAGATAAAGGCCAATTGAACCATCAAGCCCTGTTCACTATTAAATGGATCCTTGGCAGATTGATTTGTGCTTTGTAATTTACATTCCAATCTACTCCTGGCAAGATCTGAATCCCTCGCTTAAAGGACTGATATCACTTTAAAATATTTAATGCTTCAATTGCCATCTAAGTTCCAAAAGCACAACCCTAAAAGATCTCTCTGAACTGGATTAGCCATTTTTTATGGCTACAAGAGGTCAGACTAGGAATCATGGGGCAAGTAACTCCCCTCCAGTCTCTCAATTGCCTCTCTACAATCTAAAAGGCAGACATCAAGCAGGTGATGGAATATGCTCCCATTTGCCTGGATGTGTGCAACTCCAGTAATGTTTAAGCAGCCTGATAATGCAGACAAAGTAGCATGATAACACAAACAAAGTAGCATGATTGGTACCCCAACCACTACCTTTACAATATTCACTCCATTCATCAACAGTGCTAACAAAGTGGACTGTCTACAAGATACACAGCTGTTGTTCAATGAGGCTCCTTCCCTTGCACCTTCCAAACCTGTGACCTGTACCAGCTAGGAAGACTATGGCAGCAGATGCAGTTACATAGTTGTTCCTTCACTGTCACTAAGTCAAACTCCTTCAACACTATAGGTGGCAGCTATTCAAGGCAGAACCTCTGTACCACCTTACCCAGCTCAATTAGGGATGGGTACAAATACTAATCTAGCCATGATGCCCGCAACCCGTGAACTAATAAAAAGTTAAGAATCGATATACTCAAACCTCTTCACCCATCTGTGATGGTGGAATATAAATTGAAAATGTGAATTTGCAGAGTCATATTAAGTCTCAATTCTAATTATGTTCAGAGTCTAAAAATAACCAACTTAATAATGCAATATAGCGATTCATAAATAACCTCTCGTACCAGCAGCATTCTCCAAACCTCAACCATGCAATGGGGTATAAAATTATTGTACTTAAATATGGTGTATGAATCCACTTACTGTTTAGATGGTGTGAAACTATATCTTTCAAGTTAATCACCCCTCAATATTGTGCAGTATGTGTGGCCATTTTCAACAGTTAACCCAAACACTTCTGGCAAGGAAGGCAATGCAATTCAATGAAATTAGTTTTTTAATATTTGCATGATAGAAATACAGTCTGGTTTCTCCAAATGCAAGCTAAAAACCATGATACATTAAATATCTTTGACAGTATATAATTCAGTTATTGTAAATTCAGATATTTGGTGAAACAGGGCATTTCCCACAGTGTGCTTCATCACTTAACTCAATCTGTCGTGTACAATTGGAATAAGTCTAGATAATGCCATAGGAAGAGAAATAGGAACATCCTGTATTTAATGATGAATGGAACCAACAGGCTCTCCTTAACTATAAATCTAAAGAGAGGACTAAGAAACAAAGACAGGGAAGGAAATCATATTAATTCATGTCAAACCAGTTACAGAGAGGGAAATAATACAAAAAGCTTTAAAACTAGAAAGTTAGTTAAATCCAAGCTTACTATATGCAGAAGTTAGGGAATAGTTCAGAAAGAGTCTCAGGGATGGAAGTGTGGAGTGGTTGCTGCAATGACCGATAATCTCCATTAGTGTCCTTGAGAAGCTGTCTAGCCCTAACTTCCTTTGATATATTGAAATGAATTTCAAATGCAGGAATGTCAAGGGTGAGTTACTACTTCCAACCAGAATCTCTCCTTCAGTTTTTGGACAATTAAGCAATGATTAAAAAAAAATTCAAACTCGTTGTTTGTTTTGGCAGAAAGGTTTGGTCAATATTTTCTTCAAAGAATATATGACTCATTGCGTTCAAAATCACGAATGGGGAAAAGGAGGATTTTTCTCTCCTATTGACACACTTCAGACTCTTTCAGTGTATTTTGTATGCATATTGAATTTCTACACAACATTCACCTTGCCGTCTTATTGTCCTACCCCAGTGGTGGCTACATTCTTCCTTGGAGATGTAACTCCCATCAGGTGTTACAGAGAATCGTCTCCCACAACGACAGCAAACCTGAATTAATGCTGAAACGAGAAAGATTACTGTATGAATCTTTTGCTCAGATGAAGACAACATTTACATAATGCCAAAGACCAGAAAAGAAAAAACATGGTCACAGAAGTACAAACCAACCCAAATCTTGACCATCCCAGGGAATAAAAAGAATTATTTGAAACAGAGTAAATTGACTGAAATAAGGAACACAGATCAAATTAATCTTGTCACTGGGACAGTGAAATGGTGATAATTTACCAGCTAATGCCTTTGAAAACAAACTGCTGCTCAGTCAGCTCAAAGATTCAACTGGAATGAATATGAATTAGTTTCAGCACCAGCTCAGATAACTCTCCCCTGGAGCATGACCCCACAATGGATCAGGTGATTGTAGTTTACAGAATCTCATTTCATCTGATGATCTCTCTCACCACACAGTCACCCCACCTCCAAATAAATAGACCCTAACCCCACACACCTGACTTCTACCTCTGTCCCAAAACCCACAAACAGGTCTGTCCAGGCAGACCCATTTTTTCTACCCCACAGAACTCATCGCTTCCGACCTCAACTGGGTCTTTCCTCCCCAGTACCTGAACACTTCTATCTGGGATTTCTCTGACACTTCACACGAGTTTCAGAGTTTTCAGTTTGAGCTCCAGCTGCTTCCTGTTTACCACAAACAAGCAATCCCTTTACGTATCCATCCTTCACCATGATGAACTCCTGGCTCTCTGCTTTTTCCTGGAAGGCATGTCTGAGTCACCCCCATTCACAACCACCACCCTCCATCTGGTTGAGCCCGTCTTCACACTGAATAACTCCTCTCATTTCCTTCAGGTCGGGGATGGCCAATGGTACTCACATGGGCTCCAGTTATGCTGGTCTCTTGGTGGAGTAGGTGGAACATTGCTGTTCTGGTCTTATTCCAGAACCCACCCACAACTCCTTCGCAGATATATCCTTGATATCATTGTGTTGCTTCCCACTCTCATCCAGAATTTGAAAAGTTAATCAGTTTTCCTTCCAATTTCCACCCTGCCCTCACTTTCACCAGGCCCATTTCGGACTCCTCCCTTCCTCTACATGGGTTTTCATTTCTGGGCATAGGCTGGTCACCAATATCCACCATAAACCCACCAACTTCCACAGCTACCTTGACTAATATCCTCACACTCTGCCTCCTGTAAATACTATTCCAATCTCCCACTTCTTCCATTTCCACTGCATCTGTTCTGACAATGCCAACTTGGACAAGGGAGCCTCCAAAATATCCACCTTCTTCCAGAGGTTTCCCAGCATCATTGTTCCCAGCACCCAGCCCTCAACCAGTTCTATCCCACACTTCAGCATTCACCTCTTCCCTCCTGCAGTGATAAAATTCCGTGTCCTTACCTACCAGCATCCACATGCAGATGATCATTAACCCCCAATTCCACTATCTCTAGCAGAGAAGCCATTACCTGACACACATTCCCCTCCCTTCCATAGGTACCATGCTCCACTCTTCCTTCACTCCCAACAGCCCCCCATGGCACCTTCCCCTGCAACGGCAGAAGGTCTAACACCTGCCCATTTACCACCTCAGTATCCAAGGCCCCAAATATACCTTCCAGGTGAAGCAGCATTTTACCTGCACTTATCAGAATATGGTCTACTACATTCGCTGCTCACAATGTGATCTCCTCTACACTGGGGAAACGAAGCATAGACTGGGTGACCACTCCGTGGAACACCTTCTGCCTGCAAAAAAAGACTGAGCTTCCAGTTGCCTGCCATCTTAACACACCGCTGTGTTCCCTGGCCAACATCTGTCTCAGGCTTGCTGCAGTGCTCCAAAGCTCAGGTTAAGCTCGAAGAGCAGCACCGAATTCTCTGCTTGGGGACCCTACAGCCATTTGGACTCATTACCAAGTTCAATAACTTTAGTACTTGAGCTGTCCCAACCCCCTCACACCAGATATTGTTACCACAGTCTGGTAAGACACCCAATCCATTGGTAGCCACTAACAGTCCCATTAATAGCTATTCACCCTCCCAACCAGATTATCCACTCCTTTATCTGTCCACCGGTTCTTCTCTCTCTTCGGGCTCTAGACCCAGCTATCATTTACTCCTTACCCCTCCCCACAAACCTTATCTTCTGAATAATAAAAAAAATACATTTCCCTAGCTACCATTTCTGGGGAAAGGTCACCAGAATCAAAACATATCAGATTACTCTTCACAGATGCTGCCAGACTTGAGCTTATCCTGCAATTTCTGCTTTTGTTTGTTAATGTCAAACCTTCATTCTACTTGCAAAATCACCCCTGGATTACTTGTTAATAAGAATGTGAATACAGGAAAATGGTCAACGCCTGTAAAAACCAAACAAAAACCCATCTTATGCTAGGTATGCTCAGTTTTTATTCCACTGTTCAGGCACTCAATAGTTTTGTTTAGATTCCCAGAATTTGCATCACTTTCTTCAGTTCGACTGTGCTATATTGCGTTTGCCATTCTAAGAGACAAAGATGATCAAGATCAGAGCTCAATTTGTATGTATTTAATTGGAAACTCCAATATTAA
The DNA here is from genome assembly GCF_047496795.1 of Chiloscyllium punctatum. NCBI lineage: Eukaryota > Metazoa > Chordata > Chondrichthyes > Orectolobiformes > Hemiscylliidae > Chiloscyllium > Chiloscyllium punctatum. The sequence continues at coordinate 130,698,138 of NC_092740.1, forward strand.
CCATCAAATACAGAGAACATGACTTAAATGCAAATCTGACCAAGGGTTTAAAATAATAAAGGGAGACCAGAGACATTTCATCAAAAGGTTTAGTCAGGGTATCCATTGAAGAGTTCAATGTTTGAACCACTTATATAAATGCTACATTATTCCTACCAGCTGTTATTCATTATGCTGCAAATTTGAAAACAAAAAAGTTCACTATGTTATTGAGTCAGATGTACAGCACAGAAACAGAACTTTCTGTCCAACTCGTCCATGCCGACCAGATATCCTAAATTAATCTAGTCCCATTTGCCAGCATTTGGCCCATATCCCTCTAAACTCTTCTTATTCATATACCCATCCAGGTGCCTTTTAAGTGCTGTACTTTTACCAGCCTCCAATTTCTCTAGCAGCTCATTCCATTCATGCACCACCCTTTGCATGAAAAAGTTGCCCCTTAGATCCCTTTTAGATCTTTCCCCTCAACTTAAGTCCACGCCTTCTTGTTTTGGTCTCCCAGACCCCAGGCAAAAAAGACCTTGTCTACTTACCCTATCCACATCCCTCATTATTTTTATAAACCTCTAAGGTCAACCCTCAGCCGAGGGAAAATAGCGCCAGGGAAAACTCAGGGAAAGTAGCCCCAGCCTATTCAGACTCTCCTTAAACCTCAAATCTCCAGCCCAGGCAATATCCTTGCAAGTCTTTTCTGAACCCTTTCAAGTTCTACAACATCCTTCCATTAGGAGGGAGACCAGAATTACACACAATATTCCACAAGTTGCCTAACCAATGTCCTGGGCACCCACAACAGATCTTGCAACTCCTATGCTCAAACGCTCTGACCAATAAAGGCAAGCATATCAAATGCCATTGATAGCTCATGCCCCTACTTTGCCCATGAAGACAGAACAAGATGGTGATCTGGAACTTATTGTCCCCTCACCATCCTCTCATCCCCTGGTTTAGAGGACACATGCACCCATTTCCAAAGCTCTATGTGCTATTCTACAGTTGCAATCAAGCTGTGTCAACTCAGTCCGGAGTGTCTCATGTGAAAGATGTTACCTCTGTTTATATCTGTTTAATCTACAGTGTGGGGACTGAAACTCTTGCAATTGTTTCACTGAAAAAGACATGAACTGATTAAAAAAGACTTGAAATTCTCCTGCTTATTGTGGTAGATGCTTAACAAGGAATGAAAAAGAATTATTTGACGACAATTTGACACTTAAAAGCAAAAATTAGGACAAAAGCAGGAAAAGGCCATAAATCACAAAAATACTAATCTTACTGAACGATTGTTGACATTATTGCATGTTTGAGAAATAAACTTTGTAATTGTTAAAAATGAACAGGTCCTTGCAAAGGCATAACATAACGTAATATCACTACCAGAAAGTGTGGTGCTAGAAAAGCACAGCCAGCCAGGCAGCATCTGAGGAGCAGGAGAGTCGACGTTTCAAGCATAAACTCATCAGGAATGAGCTCATCAGGAATTGCTGAAGAGCTTATGCTCGAAATGTTGACTCTCCTGCTCCTCGGATGCTGCCTGGCTGGCTGTGCTTTTCCAGCACCACACTTCTTGAATCTGACCTCCAGCATCTCCAGTCCTCATTTTCCCCCCAACATAATATCACTTACAACCATTATTTTTCACACACCACATCTGAAGTTAATGTTGAAAACGACTATATTAACAGAGGCCAAAACTACCAGAAAACAGACTGCAACTGCAGTTACACGCATATCATAGCCATCATGAGGTCTAAAAACAAAAATGTTCTCACATCATCACTCATCTACTTGATGCATTTTGATTAATATATCTGAAAATTAGCTCAGATGTAATGATTTTAAAATCAAGTGTAAATCCACTATGTGAACCTCCAGCAGTCTCCAGCATCACAGCTGCCAGTCTTCAGACAATTCAAGTCACTCCACGTGAGATCAAAAAGCAGTTGGCAAAGATGGATACTGCTAAGGCTATGAGCCCTGACAACATTTTAGCAATAATACTAAAGGCTTGTGTGCCTGTACTTGCTGGTCTCCTAGCCAAGCTGATCCTCTTAATTACAACACTGGCATCCATCTGACAATGTGAAAATTTATCCAGGTATGTCATGTAAACAAAAAGCAGGACAATCCAACCCAACCAATTACTACCCCATCAGTCTACTCTCAATCATCAGTAAAGTGACGGAAGCTGTCAGTGCGATCAACTGCTCAGCAACAACTTTGCTCAGTGACACCCTGTTTGGGTTCTGTCAGGGGTGCTCAGTTCCTGACCTCACCACAGATTTCATTCAAAGATTGTTAAAAAGAGACGAATTCTAGAGGAGAGATGAGGTGATGTGTGAAAGAGAGAACGAGAGCGCGAGAGAGACAGTCCTTGACGTCAAGGCCAGATACAATTGTGGCATCAAGAAGCCCTCACAAAAATGGAATCAATGGGTAGCAGGAGCCATCACTCCAATGATTAGAAACAAACTGCACAGGGGATGACGATCATGGTTATTAGAGGTTAGTCCTGGACCTGAGATGACATCTCTGTAGGAGTTCCGCAGGATAGTGTCCTAGGCCCAACCATTTTCAGCCTTCTTTCCATCATGTCAGCTGTGGGGATATTTAGCACCATTCACAATGACTCAGATACTGAAGCCGTCAATGTTCAAATGCAACAAAATCTGGATGACATCCAGGCTTGAGCTAACAAGTGACCATTAATACACACAATATACAAATATGCCAAGCAATGACATCTAACAGGCAGACAATCCAAGTATAGCCCTTTGACATTCAATGGTATTATCATCATTGAATGTCCCAGTTCAACATCCAGGGGGATTTTGGGGTGGGGGTGGGGGGGGGGGCGGTGGAATTACCAGTGACCACAAAAATCAACTGAATTGACAACAGCAGCTGCACGATGTCAGCTGCTAGGAATATAGTGGTGAGTAATTCACCTCCTGACACCCAGAACCTGTCAGGAATGTGATGGAATACTCTTCATTTGCCTGGATGGGTGCAACTCCAACACCACAAGAAGCTTGACACCATTCAGGTCAAAGCAGCCCACTTGATTGGTGTCACATCTACTAGCAGTCATCCCCGCCACCACTAACACTCACCAGCTGGAGTGCGTACAATCTAAAAATACACTGCAGAACTTCAAAAATCCTCAGAAAGCATCTCACCTAGAAGGACAAAAGGCAGCAGATACATGGGAACACCATCACCGGCGAGATCCCCTCCAAGCCACTCAGCATCCTGACTTGGAAAAGTATCACTTCACCATTCCTTAACAACTGCTGGGTCCCTCCTTTAGAGCATTGTGGATCTACCAGCAATATATGACTGCAGCAGTTAATTCCACCTTCTAAAGGGCAACTAGGGATGGCAATAAAATGATGGTCAACCAGTAACACCCACAACCCATCAATCAAATGAAAAACAACTTGTGAACATGTACTTTAAATCTATCAACTTGGACTATGTAACACTTTACTTATTTAATTGGTGCACAGTTTGAGCAAATTCAAAAAGCTCATTTTAAAATATGACAGCTAATATCCTTAACTCTTAAGCCATAGTTTATAACAAGTTATTCTTGAGGGGCTACACATCAGTGTAATTAATTGAAACTTGTCACTATGATTAATTTCTCGGGGAGCATGGCGAAATTTCAGGCAATTCTTTCAAAATTAACAAAGTGGAAGTCTCATTCTTTTGGATATAAATGTGAATTTTGAAGTTCCTTGACCTTGCATTGATTTAGTGTCTAGCCAAATTATATTGTGGCGGAGAAAGGAAATCAGCATAACTGAGCAAAATCACTATTCCAAATGTTCAAATGATGAAATTATGAAAAGAACTGCCATTTTAAACATTGAAATAGAATTGAAAATGTTACACTTGAAGTATAAGAAACATATTAAAAAACAGCCTGGCTCAACAGAAGAGTCCAATATTAAATTGATCTTGCAGTGACAATAAGATGTTCAATGAATTAGTTTATGTACTTATACCGCCATCTACTGGATAACTTGCTTAATTACAATAAGGCTATTTACAAGCCAATCTCCAGTAAAAAAAACTACAATTATTTGGTGCCACTAAACACAAACATTGAACAGCCCTGAAATATAAAAGAAAAATGCATAATAGCCAGTAGTTTGATATCAGAGGCCAAAATCATGGATTGAATAGAGGAGGATTGAGATGGAGATGGGACAGCCAAAAAGGAATTGAATTTCAGGTGATTTAGATGGAGAAGCAGAGGACATCTCACAATGACAAACAATTGAAGACAATCACAAACGAGAGGGCAAAAGCCAACAATCAGGTGCTGGCAAATATCTTGGGTGTTACAAAGGATTACCAAGGATAGTGAAATAAAGGGATTTAAAACAAAAGGAATAAATTTGAATTGAAGGCAAGGTTTCACATTCTCACAGGAACACAGGAAATGAGGAATGGGGGGAGTCAGACCTGGAGAATTTGGATAGGCTGAGGATAGAGATCAATTATAGATTATTAGGGTGAAGGATCAGAAAGGCAGTCACACAATATGCCATCCCTTCCCTCCCAAAAGGCATGGTTAAGAACAAATAGTTTATTGTAATTCAACATTGTTTATTGAGATGAGCCAAACTTTGACAAGGGTTAAGCATCAAAATGACAGAGGTGCCAGTGTTGGACTGGGGTGGACAAAGTTAAAAATCACAACACCAGGTTATAGTCCAACAGGTTAATTTGGAAGGACTAGCTTTCAGAGCACCGCTCCTTCATCAGGTAGCTGTCACACCCACCTGATGAAGGAGCGTCGCTCTGAAAGCTAGTGCGTCCAATTAAACCTGTTAGACTATAACCTGGTGTTGAGATTTTTAACTTCAGCAAAGACAGCAGAGAGACACAAGGGCGTTGAAAATTCAAGTTGAGAGAAAGCTTTATTTTGACCGGTCACTGTGGATTTTATTCATTTTTATGGATAAAGTTCCAATGAACTGTTTTTAAAGTGCACTACTTGAGCTTTTTGAATAAGCACATCCTAAACAAAATGTGTATTTAAAACTCAATTACATAAAGTATGCCATTATGTAGATTTTGCTGTAGTATAATGATTTTTTCCAGGTAACCATAAAATAAAACCTCTTCACACTCACAGTCAGCAATATATTTATTTGCTTCGCCATTGAATAGTAGAGCAGTTCCTGGGTTTTCAGGGTCATAACGAGGATATCCATTTTCCTTCAACTGTCCTTCAGTTAAGACATAGCTCTTGAGAGCACTATAAAGTGCAGCACCTGTAGAGTTCAAAATATTACACTCTACATCAGACATTAGGTGCATAGAGGAAAACTTTCATAGGCCATGATATTAGAATACAAATTAGTGATATATAGCAACAGATATTTTTCATGTTGGTTGATCAGTGTCTAGAAAGTGAACTCTCCATAATCAAGAACACCCAGGTAATTGTGTGCGCACATGCTTGAGTGTTTGGGAGTGGGGGGGGGGGGCTTAGCTGGATGGCTGGTTTGAGATGCAGAGTGACGTCAACACTGTCGGCTCAACCTCAGCCAGCATGGGATTTATTAATCTCACTGAGAACTACCAGTCCGTCACATTTGTCTAATGAGAGCAGCCTTATGGTCCTATGGGACTACATTAACTTTGCCTTCTTTTACATCCAGGTCAGAAATAGAACAGCTAGACAAAAACTACATTTTAAAAATCAGTAGTTCGCAAACATGTTTTACTGAAGAATTTTTTCCCCCCCCCCCCGCAGATATTTACGGACACTCCCACTACCTAAAATAAAACAAAATATGCAAACGTTGATGACTTCTTTTTCAAAATAGCATTTTATAAAATAGTCTCCCTTTATATATACACATTACCCTTCTGGGTAAAGCAGTCAGCCCATTGTATGCTGTACATATTCTTATACTCTACTGCTGCCCAAAATATTTATAGGCCTCAGGAAAGCCTCTATGTACCTCCAGGGATCTGCAGACCCCAGTCTCTACAGCTGTTCTGCACTGCTCACAACAGAATGAGTCTTTAGTCTGACCATGGATGATACCCCAGCATTTGCTCCATGTGACACAGGTATCATACTTTGACTATTCAGCAAGATTGCCAATTAATGCCACACAAGGATGACATTCAGCCAATCAGCCTGAACGCAGGCCGAATCCCTTACAATCAAATGGAATAAAAACAGATGCTTTGCCAACAGGTAGTTCAGTCTTTTAACGCCAGGCAAAAACATCCAGAAATATAAAAGCCAATGCTGAACAAGGACCATTAGAAATATTCATAAAAATGACAAACAAATGTTTTTGGCATAGCGCTGTTAAATAATGGAGATTGCAGATACCAACATTAAAAGTTAAAGCATTCTGCAACTTGCTAATGACAGAAAAACTGTTTAAAAGGTGCCAGCTAAAGTTATCCATGGTGTAATATCAACAGCAGAAGCCACAATAGGAGGAGTGGACATAAACAACACAGCCAGATTTAACCAAACTGTCAGACATCTCAGGAACACCCTGGCTCCTGTTGAAAAAAACAGGACTTTGAAAGATATCTCTGGGCACAGACTTTGGATTCAAGTAGTTTTTCATTAAACTTGGTTAGAACATAGATAACATTACTCACCTGTGATATACATGTGGTCAACTACAAGTGAAATGTTTCTTGGTCTCCAGAAAGATCATTGGCCCATGATTGAACTGTGCGCTAAGGCAGTACAAGAAATCTGGAAACTTGGCCAAATCATAATATTATTTGACATCTTTACATATCAGTAAAGACAACTATTCAGTTCAAATGGTCCACACTGATATTTACATTCTGCAGACACCTTATCCTTGTCTCTTCATCCTATGCAAACAGGATATTTTAACGGTTTCATCCTCACACATTTAGCTAACTTCCCTAAAAATGGATCTATATAATTCACAATCAATCCATGAGGTGATGAAACCCATACTCCGGGTACCCAAATTGCCTAGTCAGTTTAGTGCCTTTATTGCCTCTAGTTCAGATTGCTCATTTAAAAAAAATGTCTGCCTGGGTAGACAAAGAAAAAGGTCCATCAAAACAAAGAACCTTAAATAGTACAGTTCAGGACAACCCTTTGGCCCCCGATGTTGTGGCGATCTTTTATCCTTCTAAAGATCAAACTAACCTACACAACCCTTCATTTGACTGTCAGCCATATCCCGTCCCTAATGCATCCGACTCTACCACCACTGTTGGCAGTGTATTCCACACACCCACCACTGTGTAAAGAACCTACTTCTGACATCTCTCCTAAACCTTCCTCCAATCACAATTGTGATAACCATTTCTACCCTGGGAAAAAGTTTTTGACTATTCACTATCTATGCTTCTCATTATCTTGTTCACCTCTATCAAGTCACCTCTCATCTTTCTTTGTTCCAATGAGAAAATCCCAGTTTCCTCAACCTTTCATAAGACACTCCCTCCAGTCCAGGCAGCAACCTGGTAAATCTCCTCTGCACCCTTCCACATCCTTCCTATGATGACCTAACCAGAACTCTCAATATTTCAAGTGTGGTCCAACTAGAGCTTTATAGAACTGCAGCATAACCTCTTGGCTCTTAAACTCAATTGCCTTGCTAATGAAAGCCAACATATCTACACCTTAGCTCTTAACATGGGTGGCAACTTTGAGGGATTATGGATGTAGACCAAGATCGTTCTGTTCCTCCACACTGCCAAGGATCCTGTCTTTAACCCTGCATTCTACATTCAGATTCGATCTTCCAAACCGAATCACTTCACACTTTTCCAGGTTGAACTCCATCTGCACTTCTCACCCCAGTTCTGCATCTTGTCAATGTCCTGTTGCAACCTATAACAGCCCTCCATACTATGCGCCACTCTACCAACCCTCATCTCATCAGCGAACTTACTAGCCCATCCTTCGACGTCCTCATCCAAGTCACTTATAAAAATCACAAAGAACATATCCTTGCAGAACACCACTGGTCACCAAGCTCCAGACTGAGCACTTTCCATCTACAACCACCCTCTGTCCTTTATAAACCAGTCAATTCTGTATCCAGACAGCCAAATTTCCCCATATCCCATGCCTCTACTTTAAGTGAGGCTATCACGGAGAACTTTATCAAATGCTTTGCTAAAATCCACGTACACCACATCCATGCTCTACCTTCAAATGTGTTTTGTCACATCCTCCAAGAATTCAATAAGACTTGAGGCATGACCTGCCCTTCAAAATCATGCTGACTATCTCTAATCAAACAATGGTTTTCCATGGAATTATAAATCCTGTCTCTCAATCTTCTCCAATACTTCACTCACCGCTGACATAAAACTGACTGGTCTGTAATTCCCAGGATTATCCCTATTCCCTTTCTTGAACAAGGAAATATCATTTGCCACCCTCCGATCATCTGGCACGACTCCAGTGAATAGTGAAGAGCAAAGATAAAATCACCAAAGGCACAGCAATCTCTGCCCTCACTTCCTGTCATAAACTTGGGTATATCCCGCCTGGCCCAGGGGACTTATCTTTGTTTTTCAAAATTTTCAACACATCAGGTGAACCCCTTACTCTCCCGTTCTCATAAATTAGCCTCAGCCTGTTTTAATCTTTCCCAATAGTTAAGGTAAGTGGTGCAGGTATGATGGGTTGAATGGCCTCCTTCAATGCTTTAACAATTTGGTGATTGGGTTCAGTTCTAACAACACTCTAGGACATCACCCCACCCAGCACAATGCAGCCCACTTCATAGCACCACAGATAGTGGCAGCACGGTGTACATTTCAGATGCAACACATTATTTAACCAAGGCTCCTTGAAATGCACCTTCCAATGCTGTAATCTGGACCACGTGGGACACAACACTACCTGTAATTTCCCCTCCAAGTCACACCATCCTGATTTGGAAATAAAATGACTGTGACCTTTAAAGGTCACAGAGTCAAAATTATGGCATTGTCTTCCTGACAGCTGTGGGTATCCCTATATCATGTTCTACAGAGTTCAAGGCTACAGTTCATCACCACTTTCTCCAGGGAAATTACAGATGGGCAATAATTACTGGCCTAGCCAGTGACACATCCCATTGACTAATGAGACAAAACAGGTCTCTTTAGGGATTTTAAATCTGTATTTTCATTATAATCTTCCTTAGTATCAGATACCAATTCTTAAGTCCATGTAAAAGCTTGTTAAATTTTATCTGCTAACCCAAGGAAAAATAAATGTTCTTTCACTCAAGTATATCTAGCAATTGTCTCATTGCTTCATTTTAATTGGGGAAAGATTTAGCCACGTGCAAAAGTGGAATTAAATAGTGTTGCAGCCTACCGGAGACACTGGAATAAGAGCTAATTCACCCTTCCTCACTTGCACCACAGGAGCCCATTTAAATGAGTGTCATTACTTCATGTCAATCTCTTGTTTTTCCCTCTTACATATGCCCATGCATATTATTCTTATCCAAATAATCATCATATGCCCTCGTGAATACCTGAATTGATCATGCCTCCACCACATTTCCTGGCAATGCATTCTGGACCCAAATTACTCACTAAGTGAACGCTTTTCCTTAGTTCACGTTAGCTTCTTTTGCAGTTCGTAAAGTCTATGCTCTCTTGCTCCTATCTATTCTACCCAACCCTCTCATTTTGTAAACCTCAGATTTCCTCTTAGCTTTCTGTCCAAGGCAAACAGTCCAGATTTCAATCCATCCTCACAACTAAAGTTCCTCATCCTTGGCACCATTCTTATGAATTGCTTCTGCACACTCTCCATTGCATTGACATCTTTCCTATCACGTGGCACCCAGAACTATACACAATATTCTAACTGAAGTCCAAATGTGCTTCACATCTGATCATGTAAATAGGACTAGCATTAAAAAAAAGGACTTTTGAAATAAAAAGTGATAAAGAACAAGCTTGATATTTCACTCCCAAGATAGAAGTATTGAGATAAGAACCCTTGATTAACTCACCTTCTAGAATTGTTCCTGATGAAAGTCTCTTCCTTTTAGAGGACTGGCAACCTTGAAAATAAACACATTTTGTTTTCTCAAAGTTCATTGCTATTTCACACTGGCCCATCCAATGCAGTAGATTGAGAAATTATTCATTTTAACTCAATGCACCAGTCTTTTCCTAAGAAAATTTAACCAATTGCAAAATACATATTATGGGATTCAAGTTGCTAAAAGTTGGCTTTCAAATGGAACTTGAGTCAAACAAACATTGCTTTCATATTAAATTAGTGATTCAAGAAGTGTACACAATGCAATGATTATATCATTGACAAAATATCAGAAATCCTCCCAAAAAAATCAATTTTCCTCTGATTTTTTGATAAGTATTATTACTCTCAACATTGGTCAACCTTTGTAACATTTTTCAATTACGTCCATTGCTAATTTGCACAGGGATAGCTTGGATAGGGTAGCATGAAAACATACCTTCTGAAGACATTGGTCCTTGATTTGCCAGATTCTTCAAGATCTTCAGTGCATGCACAGCTACATTCAAATACATGAACTTGTTTGCACTACGTTCAAAAATAACTTTTTCTTCAGACATAGCCTAAAACAAGGGGAAAAATTACTGACTCCTTTCAAAAGCAATTAGCTCTCAATTATGTTGACCTTCAACTGGCATCCAAAGTGTTGGGATTGAGGAGATTCCAGGTTTGCTGTATCCCAGTCATCAACTGCCAAAAGGACAGCAATAAGATCATAATTATCCTTATTTTATCTTCAGACCTAGTAAAGGAAATAAGGTGATCATAAAGCTCCAATAGAAATTCAGTGGTCAGGTGCTGACAATACATCAACAATAATTTCATCATCTTTACTCTCTTAGCTAGCAAAAAGAATCAAGGGGCACAGACTTACAGTAACCTGCAGAGCAGCAAACGTGATGCCAGAAGATAAACCTTCACATAACAACTAGATTTAGAATGCACTGCCTGAAAGTATTATGGATACAGGCTCATTTGAGGAATTCCACAGGGCACTAAATGACTAGAGGACCTGTACACTACGCCCACAAGTAAATTTACCTTGAATTTTATCTTTTTGTATTCTCTAGTCACATCAGCTGTTTTTGGTTCATACTCTATCCTCTCCTATCACACTCACTAACATTTCCCACTTTAACTTGTTCTTTTGTCTGGTCTCTTGTTTGATTTCTGTCCTATCTTCCCAAATTTGATTCTTGCTCCTACTAGTTAAAAATAAAAATTTTCCACCTCTCTAATTATCTGGCTTGAAACAACAGCCAGAGTTCAGGTGGGGGAAATCATCCCAAATGATGTACATCTCACTGTCCCCAGTACTAGTCCCACTGCGCCAAGAACGTTTCTGGTTCTTGTCTCCCACACCAGTCTTTAAGTCATGCATGTATTTGTCTAATCACATTTCCCACATATCAACTTGTGTGGCTCGTGTAATAATCTAGCAATTTATGACTTATTGAGGTCAGCTTCTCAATTTGGCACCTCTGATTCAGACTATTTCACAAACTCAATGTCATTGGTACATGCAAGGAACACAGCAACTGGATCCTCCCCATCCACTGCTTGTTCATCTTCAGTCTTAAGTGGATATTCTGAATCAAGACAGAGGCAGATAGCCATCTGCACTCTTCCTTTGCAGTAGAGAACAATGTCAGTCCTCCTCAATACATGTCACCTACCACCATTATGCTTCTTCTTACTCCCTCCTTCGAGTGGTTTCTGTACCATGTGCCTTATCCACCCTGCAGTCTTCCCTGAAGCTGAAAGAACTTCAGGCCTGTTGGTCAATTACAAAGACTAAGGGCTCTGCCCTCTTGGTTCCCTTACCTATGGGCTGGAAGTGAAGCAATCCCTGAACATAGGGTGGAATCTTCTGATTTGGTCAAAGAGATGTGTCTGCCTCCCGGTGCAGTGAATTTATGAAACACTCCACTTTTGTTTTGCATAATTCACACTTCACTTCAAAACAAAACTGAACTAAGATGCTCTAAGTTTAAACATCTACTGCAGAGTGTGTGTTCTGGATCAAAATGGCATCTAGGAGCTCCCACATGCTACAGCTTCTTCAAATTAATGGGATGTGCATGTTGCTAGCTGAGCTAGTGTTTATTACCATCACTTGCTGCCCAAGAGGTGGTACTGGTGAGCTGCCTTCCCTGATCCCTGCAATCCATTTGCTTTAGATACACTCTCAATGCCATTAGGGAGACAGCTCCAAAACTTTGACCCAGTGACAGATAATTTATTATGCCATTTTAAAATTAGATTTTACAAATTTACTTTCTTTTTCATGTTTAATGGAATACACCATTGGTTACCATGCTTTTCTTGCCTTAAGCTCAAAGTAGTATAAATTTTAGTCACTTACCAGACTCACCAAATTGTTCTGCTACAGAGAAAGAAACTAATTCTTGGGAGCTAAAGGTTAGAAATAAAAAAAGCACACTTTTCCCCCTTCCTCCAACTCCCTCAAACACCATGTTTGAATACTATTAAGCTGCATTAAGTTGACCAGTTTTGTACATTCCGAAAAGGAACAGCCGAGGTTACCCAGTTAGAGGAAGCAGTTTCAAGTACTTCAACTAAATCCAACTGTTCTTCCCCTGCAGGCCTTGTTAAAACTGGCAACCTAAGAATTTTAAACAACAGATTTCAGTTAAATGTCCACCACAAACAAGATCAGATTTGTACAGAAAGATTTAGACAATAAGTAACTGCCGGCATTCAATCTTTCATCTTTGTCATCTCACACTATATTCCATCCCAAGTATTAAACGATTACAGAGCAGATGACAGATTCTCCAAAATAACGGTAAGAAATAATGTTAATTGCATTTGTAGAAAACATGGGGTGCGCTTCTACAGTTGTTAAATGTACTCCATTTTAAGGAATTGCCAGTGTTCCAGTCAATTTCTGTACTAACCTTTTTAACTGCTGCTTGTCGAGACGAACAGGTCTTCAAAAACTCCTCAATAAAAAAGCCAAGATACTGTTTTCGCACAGTGTTGGACACTTTCGCTCCTCGCTTTGAGCTAGCTCTCTGAAACAGAGGAAAAGAAAAGGTAGCCCTTTTGTTCAGAGAATGGGACAAATGTTTCAGCACTTCTTCAAACAACATTTATATACCTGTGGAGCAGGAACACGGCTGGCTGATTCCAATGGAGAAAGTGTACGTGTGGTTTTGGAAGTATGGTCTTGAGCAATCTGTTCTTTTAAAGACACATTACAGCTAGGGCTAGAGCGTGAACTGGGACGTTTCCTGAAAGAATTCTGGGAAACTAGAGGCAATGACACAGTTAGTGACAAATAACAAAAATATTCTATCCACAGTGTCATTTCAATTCCTATCTTTGCCCAGTAAGTGCTGTACACAAAAACAGGAAATACCACAAATCCATTCACTTGCATGATGCAGTAAGTCAATTCAGTCAGTACATTCTATAGTAAATTTTCTGAATTGTGAAAGTAAATTTTAAAAAGTGGCTTGAATGCCTTTTCATCCCCCAGTAACTCCATCAGATAAAAGGTGGGCGGGGTGTTATGGGTCAATTCTAATTTTGTTTGTCAATTTAGCTCTCCTGCCAACCACTTCATCCCCTCCTCAGGTGAAGGGTAAGCAAACGAATAGTGTTTGAGAACATCACAGGCATACACGTTCTTTGGAGATTCTGGAAAAGATTAAGAAAGTTGAAGATGGTGTGGAAAGTGAAGCTTTTTAAAAAAACGTTGGGAAGAAATAAAGTTCTCCTTTATAAATAAATGTTATAAAGGTAGAGGTTCAGCAGAAAGCTTTAAATGCTATTCAGTTTTAAGATTTAAAGACATTCCAGCCATGGCACAATTAGCCTTCTCTTCACAATAAAGTCTTTATTGGTTAAAGTTTGTTCCTCTTTTCAAACCCTCTATCCATATTTGGTTTGTTGTTGTTCTTGGTTCTGTTTATGTCAAGAAACAATTCCCATACAATTCTCCATTCTATTTAGGTCAAGAGAAAAATTATACAATAGATGTTGTGACGAAGCTGTTCCTTTAGCAAGGTTATGTTGTCTTTGTTTTTTTTTTGCCCCCAAGAGGGTTTGTAAAAGCCAGGGGTTCTGATTTATCTGGGGTTTGGGGTCTTTTCTACCGGCTAATAGATACTGCCCAAGGCAACAATCAGGGAAAAAGGCTTTTAAGTTTTTAAAAAAAAAACACTTGGACCATGAAAGGAGAGTGGCCAATTCTCCCAGTTCAGGGATTTTTTCCAGTTTGGTTTAGCTTTAACTGGGAACAGAAGCAGCAATAGTGAAAGAAGGTTCCATGCTTGAGCAATGATCCCTAGCTGATCCTCTCTCCCTCTCTAACATCTCTCCTATAAGAACCTGGGTTTGAATTTACCTTTTTTGCCAAGGGGTATACTTATGGGGACGTTAAAAAATTGGAACACCATCATTAAGTTGAGAAAGCGTCACGTGTTCAGATGGATTAAGTTATTCAATAGGAGAAAGTAAGAACTGCAGGTGCTGGAGATTAGTTGCGAGTGTTGGGTGCTGGAAAAGCACAGGTCAGGCAGCATCAGAGGAGCTGGAGAGTTGACGTTTCAGGCAAAAGCCCTTCATCAGGAAACAGTTATTCTATATTCTGTTCTGGTTTCATTTGGTAGTCTGTAAGTAATTTTTTTCGTTTTGAAACAGTGGTTTGATCAGCTGCATCACTCCTGGAATAACCACCTTCCATCTGCCTAAAACAGCTAATAAAACCGAAGGTCGAGGCTACCTTCTTAATGTGTTGAGGGGATCTGGCCTAGTCCATAATATTCAATTCAATATCACTAAGTTAAACCAACCCCCAATACTTTTAGGAACCACCATAAAGCCATTAACATTGATACATTTAAATTGAAGTGTCATAGCACTTGTTTCAACATTATTAGCTGGAAAGCCAACATGGCAAAGTTACTGAAAAAACAAAATTCAAGCACTGAAGTGGTTACTGAGATATCACATCACACCATCAGATGCTAATAAAGGTTGCAGAAGATTAATTTGACATGGGGTAAACACCTAAATAAAAATCAGGCAATTTCAGCAGGTCTGAGAGCACCCGTGGAGAGAAAAAAGTCAACACTGAGTTCAATAATGACTTTAGAATGGATTAGCATTAGCATGAAATCTCAACTGTTTCCCTTGTCCTGGCTACTGCCAGACTTGCTGAGATTCTCTAGCACTGCTTTCAAACACATAGCCTCAGCAAATAGACAAATATGCACAAAGATGTAGCTAAAAAACATTTCCAAACACCTTAGAAATAGGACTTTCTTTCAAATAAAAAGAAAAAGTGGTTGAAAACCAACAACCCCACATGGGCAGTCAAGGAGGTTGCAGTGATTCTCCTAGGTCTGGGAATAGGGTAGTGGTGAGGGAAGCAACAGGGGAGAAAAAACACTAGGCCTCATCTTAATCTACCAATACTGTCATGGACAGATGCAAGTGACCACCAGAGATCTTAGGGAGATGAAGTCTTGCTTTCTCACACAGTACCATACATTGTTGTGTCACTAGCTACTGTGCTAAATGGGATAGACTCCAAACAGATCTAGAAACTCAAGGTTGGGCATCCATGAAGCACAATGGGCCATCAGCAACAGCAGAATCATACTACAGTGCAATCCACATCCTCACAGTCCAGCATACCCCACTGTACCATTACCTTTAAGCCTGGGGAACAACCTTGGATCAATGGAAAGCACAGGAGGAACATGACGAGCAGTTTCAGGCATACATAAACAGGAATCATCAACTTAAAGCTACTAAACAAGACTACATGCATGTAGACAATGTATTTGAAACAGCATAAGCAGACAGATCTAAGCAATCCCACAACTATGATCAGATCCAAGCTTTGTCTACTTACATATTCATATCCAGTCATAAGTGGTAGTGGACAACTAAATAACTCACTGGTGGAAGCTCGTGTTTCTGTGCTAACTGATCAAAAGACATCATTGTGTCTCCACCAAATAAATCGCCTATGCGAGACACACCCCCTAGCTGCCCAATGTTTGAATCCTGAATCCAATCATCCCCAGTTGAAAATCTGGCATACCCATTATAGGTGTAAGAGAAGACGTTTTGCCAATATTGCCTTCCCTCTGCTGAATTGCACTCCATGCTTTAACAGTATTGATAACTATTGGGTTATGGCAATATTCCCTAACTGTCCTCATTTTGTCCAAATACAGCAAGCTAGTAAGGGGGCACCTTGCCAGAGAGGTTTTGATACCTAACCATATTGAAAGAGGTCCCCCCACAAGCCCAATCACTCAAGAAAGATAAAAGCGAGCTTTGTTGGTAGCTTTTAATGTGCAAGAGATCCACTCCCTCCAATCTGAGAGACAATTGCAGTTTAGCTAAAGGGCTGCTCACAATACCAAATAAGAGAGCTGAACCAGCCGGTCAGTATCCTGAACGTTTGCTTATTGAAAATCCCACCCCCGCCATGACCACTGAAATGGGAATCAATATTCACCCTCAAGACTTTGCACCTTCTTAAAACCACCCATAGGCATAGCCTCTGATTTTGCAAAATTAATCTTGTACCCCGAAAAGGTGCCAAACTTGCAGATACATTGCATCAGGCAAGGCAACAAAACTGCTGGATTTGACACAAAAAAAAAAGAGGACATCGTCCACGTACAACAAAATCTGATGTAATTTTGATCCCACTTCTGGAGCTGGGATTTTAGGATCCCTATGAAGGGCCTCTGCCAATGGTTCAATTACCAATGTAAAACACATTGGCGAAAGGTTCAGCCCTGTCGGCTGCCTCTATAAGTGTTAAAATTGCTTGTTCGTACCCTATTGGCGATGACAGCAGTGAGAGGATCACTGTACAGAACCTTTACCCATCTTATAAAGGCTTCGCCCAAGTCCAACCACTCCAGAGTACAAAAAAGGTACGGTCACTCAAATCTGTCAAATGCCTTCTCTGCATCTAGAGAAATCACCGATCCCTCTATTGTCTGTTGACATGCTTGAATTACATTATTGGAGGATGTGTGGCCCTTTATGAAGCCAGTCTGGTCCTCTTTAACAGTCTCCAGCCTTAACACAAGAGTCTTAGAGGATTTTGAAGGTCACATTTATGAGTGAAAAGGGCCTATAAGAAGCAGAGTCCTCCAGGACCTTCCCTTTTTAAAGAAAAAGTGAAATATTGGCCTCTCAGATGGCAGGAGATTATCATGACTGTACAAGTCATTGAACATGTAGAGCATCAGGCCTGACAATATGTTTAAAAATTCCTTATAGAATTCACTGTGAGGTCCATCAGGACCGGGCGCCTTTCCACCCCTGAAGCTGCTTCAGTCTCCTGCACTTCTTGCTCTGATAAGGGGGCATTGAAAAAAGATTCTTGTTCAGGGGTCATGCCCAGGAGCTCCAGATCCTTGAAAAAGGACTCTATCTTGGCCCACCCCTCCTCACAACCCTCAGATTGGTGTAATTCAGAGTAAAATCTCTGGAATGCCACATTAATATTTTTGGATTCACATGTTAGGTTCCCAGACTCTTCCCTAATCGACATAATGGTTTGAGGGGCACTCCTTTTCCTGCTGAGCTATGCTAGGTACTTGCCCGGCTTGTCATCATGCTCATATACCATTTGTTTTATGAAAGTAAGCTCCTTCCTTGCGGTCTGAGAGAGCAAGGAATTCAATGCAGACCGCAGCACTGTAATCCTCTGTAGCTTGGCCAACAAGGGCCAAAGTAAGCCTTCTCTGCTGCCTTCAACCATCCTTCGAGGAAACATTGCTGTTTGTCCTTCTGCTGCTTCCTACTGGCAGAGTAGGAAATAACTAACCCCCAGCATAGGCTTTGGCAGTTTCCCAAGGGACGGATGGGCTACTAACCGAGGAACTCCCTAAAATTACTCCACAAAATTATCCTTAAGGATAAAAGGATCCACTCACCAGTGCCTCGAGCTCACTGTAGGGTCCTTATTCGTAACTGCTGAAAATGTGTTGCTGGAAAAGCACAGCAGGTCAGGCAGCATCCAAGGAGGAGAATCGATGTTTCAGGAATGAGCCCTTCTTCAAGATTCCTGAAGAAGGGCTCATGCCCAAAACGTCGATTCTCCTGTTCCTTGGATGCTGCCTGACCTGCTGCGCTTTTCCAGCAACACATTTTCAGCTGTGATCTCCAACATCTGCAGTCCTCACTTTCTCCTTAATCGTAACAACAGGTACACTGGAGCGTGATTGGAGATGGTAATATTACCAATTGTACAAGATGCTACCAAGTCCAGGATTGCTTACGGGGGTCAGGAAAAAAATATCAATCCTGGCGTGACATCTGTGCGGATTGGAAAAATAAACAAAATCTTTCTGTAGGGTGGAGGGGCCTCCAGACATTTGTATAGATGGCACGAGGGGACCTTTGGGTAACTTGTCTACCGTGGGATACACAAGACAGTTAAAATCTCCCCCATAATGCTATGCTGGGACTAGAGACTGAACAATTTAGAGAATGCATCTACCAGAAATTTGAGGGGATGGGCTAGGACAGCAATAAACATTTAAAACACCATATTCTTCCCCATTTATCTGGGCTTTGAGAATTACAAACCTCCTGTGTCTCTTGAGCACACACTAGTAATGGGAGATTCCTGCTAACCAATATAGCCACTCCCCTACTTGTGGTATTAAAAGATGAAAAGTAAACCCGTTCAAAGCCATTCTGCTGTAGTTTCAAATGCTCCTTATCATCCAAGTGTGTCACCTGTAACAAAGCAATATCCACCTTTTCCTTAGACTCGAAAGTGCCTTCTTCCTCTTAATTGGTGACTGACTGCCTTGATATTCCACGTACCCCATTTAGTCAAGTCATTAGCCATTGCCTTCTGCAGTAGCATTTAAATACCAGAGAGGAGAAACTCAAATCACAAATCACCAAGCCTTCGTGTTGCAAGATCCATCGAACAATAAAACTATATAAACTAGACCCACTACACTTAACAAACCTATCAAAGGATTATATACAAGAAAAAATCAAAAAACAAACCAACATATAAAGCGTCAATGGCACCGTGTAGGGGAACTCAACCCCTGCCCAAAGGAGGCATCTACACATCCCAAAACCCAACTTCCTATCCCGCTGCCAATACTGCGGCCCAGGCATTAAAATATCTGAACCGAACATAAACTGCCTGCAAGTAGGCATCTAGCCATCCCAACCATTTTCCCTCCTCCTAGCTAGAGTTGCACTGTAAACACAAGCAGTAAAGAAAGAAAATACACCATGAGATAACACTGTGGATAACGATTTTTTTTCAAAAAAAAAAAGGGAGGGGGAAGTACCCCACCCATCCTTTGGTATAAGTTTAACTTAGAAATTGAAAGTACACATCTCAACTGCCCACAAACAGTTTAGACCAGATTATTGCCAATAATAAAAAAAGGAAAAAGATAGCCCCAACCAGACTTCCTCTTTTTAAAAGGAAAAAGAAAGACATACCCAACAACACTACTATTTGTAAACACAAAATTGTTCAGATTAAGTTAATTTGTCCACTAAGTCTCTAGCCTTCTCCGACGTGTCTAAAAGAGATGTACAGATCCATCTAAGGTAATCTGAAGCAGAGCTGGATACCTCAGGAGTACTGGATCCCAAACTCCCTCAGTCTTCTCTTGACACAATCATAGGATTCTCTCTTCTGGACCACCACCACTGAGAAGTCCTGGAAGAACGTGATCTTAGATCTCTCGTACACTAGGGCCTTTGGATCCTTCCTCTGGATTCTGGAAGCTTCCATGATTCTCTCATTATCTCTATAATGATGAAACCGCACCAAGACGAG
Organism: Chiloscyllium punctatum; assembly: GCF_047496795.1. NCBI lineage: Eukaryota > Metazoa > Chordata > Chondrichthyes > Orectolobiformes > Hemiscylliidae > Chiloscyllium > Chiloscyllium punctatum. The sequence goes on from NC_092740.1 coordinate 130,718,006, forward strand.
GACGTTGGTGACCTGACCTCTGAACCATGACCCAGTAAGTCCTCTCGATCTTCAAGCCTCTCATTCCAGCCTCCGAGTTAAGGAATTTCAGCAACCAATCCTCAAATTCCACTGGCCACTCACCTTTCAGCAGACCGACAATCGGAATTTTTTTTTTTCTCCTTCCCCTGTTCAAGGTCAGCCAAATTACGGATCTGCGTCTCCAAGCCTTGGATCCTATCCATGGAGGAACCGGTATCAGCTTCCACCACTGTGACTGTGTTCTACCTCACCCATCCTTTTCTCCAGATCTCACAGCCACTGTTCATGCTTCTGCAGCGTGATAAGAGATCAGGGCCAGCTTCTCCTCTATCTACTTGCCCAACATCGAGATTTCGCAAACTCCTTCACCAGGACCTGATGAGAAATTGAGTCGGAGGATCCTGCAGTCTGGCCCGCGGGCTCGGCTTCTGACGTACCTTTTCCCTTCATCGGCATCCCTGGTCAATGAAAATCAAGGTAAGTTGCTCTCTAACCATTTCCTGGGACTCCATGACCCTTCCAGAGTCCCAGGATATCGCAGTGGTCTGGGTAGGGTGGGCTCTGACTTCATCTCTCTTCTTAGATCACCACCATCTTGGATCCCCATAACTTGCCTTTTGCTTATTTGGGATGCGGCCATCACTGGCTGACCAACATTATTTTCCACCCCAAATTGCACTCGAGGTGGTGGTGATGGCACCCCCAAGCCTGTCCCACTACCTACAAACCACAAGTCAGGGGTCTGACAGAAATGCCCCATTTTTGCCTGGATGAGTGCAGTTTCAACAATGCAAGAAACTTGACACACTCATTTGATTGGAATCATCTCTAATTCCTCCACTACTAATACTCATAGCAACATTGCAAAATTCAAAGCTCCTTAAGAACCACCTTTCAAACCAGACCAGTGCCATCTAGAAGAGGACAAGATACACAGGAAACACCACCTGCAAGCTCTCTTCCAAGCCACTCAAAAGACCTTACATGGAAATATATCGTCATTCAGTCAAATTCTTAATAGTATTCAAATTCCTAACAGATCTACCTAAAGCAGATAAACTGGTCAAGAAGGAAACTAATCATCACCCTCTAAAGGACAACTAGGGACAGGTAATAAATGCTAGGCCAGCCAGCAACTCCCACACTGAAACAAAGAAAATAGGAGCAGTAGTAGACCACTTGAGCCTTTGAGCCTGCTGTACTATTGATTATAATTATGGCTGATCAAACTCAATCTAATCCCACACTCCCCCAGATCACTTGACCCGTTTAAGCCACAGAGCTATATCAACGTCATTCTCCAAAAGGAAATGCTTTGGGCTCAACCACTTGGAGTGGTAGTGAACTCTACAGACTTGCCACTCTGGGTGAAGAAATTTCTCCTCATCTCAATCCTAACTGGCCTATCTTATATCCTTAAGCTGTAACACCCCAGTTCTGGGCTCCCTGGTCATTTGAAATGACCTCCTAAATTTGCTCTGTCTAATCCTACTAGAAAACCTCAAAACCAACAAAATTCATCACCCCTTACCTCACTCTACAAAACGTACTGAATAGAGTCCATCTTATTTCTCTCTCTCAAGACAGTTGGCCTTCTTTGCTGCATATTGTACCCCTGCTGCTTACATTCAGAGTCTGAGCAGGAGGATACCCCGGTCCTGAACATACTCCTCAGTTACAGCCATTCAAATAATAAATTTGCTTTTCTATTTCCACTAGGAAAGTGGAAAGTTTCACATTTACCCACATTAAACTGCATCTGTAATGCACTTGCCTGCCATCTCAACCTGTCCAAATCATACTGCAACATCTCTCTACCCTTCTCATAGGTCACCCTTCCATCCAGCTTTGGCATTTAGATTTAGAGAATACATTTATATCCCTCATCTAAATCATTAACGTATTGGAAATAGCAGGGCTCTAACACCACATCACATTCTACCATTCAAGAAAGTCCCACTTATTGTTACTGATTTCTCAGTCTGCTAGTAAACTTTCAATCCATCTCAATGCACTACTCCCAGTCCCATGCTTTAATTTTATACATTAATCTCTTGGAAGGAACTGAGTGGGAAGCCTTTTGAAAGTCCAAATAAACACCACCACTGGCTCCCCCGATCATGATACAACCTTGAAGAACTCTAGATTTGTTAAGCATGATTTCCCTTTTCTAAATCCACGCTGACTGTCTCGGATTCTACCAGTGTTTCCTGCTCTGCCTTAAAATGTTTGACAAATAACTCTAGCATCTTCCCCAATGCCAATGGCATTCTACAATTCCTTGTTTTCTGTCTATATCCCTTTTTAAAAAGAATGTGGTTACACTAACTAACCTCTAAGCTGGAGGAGCTGGTCCTGTCTTGAAACCTTGGAAGATGACCAATCTGTGCGGCACGGTGGCACACAGTGGTTGGCACTGCTGCCTCACAGCACCAGAGACCCGGGTTCAATTCCCGCCTCAGGCGACTGACTGTGTGGAGTTTGCACATTCTCTCAGTGTCTGCGTGGGTTTCCTCTGGGTGCTCCAGTTTCCTCCCACAGTCCAAAAATGTGCAGATTAGGTGAATTGGCCATGCTAAATTGCCCGTAGTGTTAGGTAAAGGGGTAAATGTAGGGCAATGAGTCTGGGTGGGTTGCGCTTCGGCGGGTCGGTATGGACTTGTTGGGCCGAAGGGCCTGTTTCCACACTGTAAGTAATCTAATGTATCCACTATTTATAGGGTCACTTCCTTAAATACACTGGTATTTTGCTTTAGGCCCTGGGGATTTATCAGCCTTCAATTCCATCAATTTCACCAACGTCATTTAAAGCATTTTTCTTTACCTTTTATCCCTACCCCTACCTTTTATCTCAGCCCGCTTGGCACACCAGCCTCATTCCTGAAGGGCTTGTGCCGAAAACGTCGATTCGCCTGCTCCTCGGATGCTGCCTGGCCTGCTGTGTTTTTCCAGCACCACATATTTCAACAACTGCCAGCAGCTTAAATGTTTGTTTGATAAAAAAAAATTGTTGATTGTGAAACAAGGCCCAATAGGTAATTGCAGGTTAGTCCTTGTTCAAATATATTTGATAGACTGACACTGGGGAAGCAATATGTTTCACAAGATAGCAGTTGCTTGGCCATTAAACAAGGTCAGTACTTGGGAATTGATGCCAGAATGTCAAGGATGGAACATTATAGTGAAGCAGCCAGAATTTGGATTGGTCTTTGGACTATGGCTCTATATGATGGAGGAGCTTGGCTGTTGATGCTGCAGAAAAATTTGACAGCTCCCTGCCAAAAACCGATCAGCCATATTGGAACCTATTATCAATCTAGTGGCAGTTCAAAGAATAGAAACTGAGTTTGAGTATCACCAAAACTCCCTCAAAAAGGTGGCTTGATTGTTTTTTGGCTGCTTTTCAGAAGACATCAATCCAGCCTGTGAAACAATGCATTGTGAAAACAGTTGAATTAATCTGGCTAGTTGCTATTAATTTATTCCTTAACTGTACTTGTTTGCCTGTTTTATATGTGGGTGGGACTTAAAACAAAGGCTGTTGGGTTTAAATCATAGCCAAATTGATTGTTTAATTTTGGTTTGCTAAAATTACCGTATTAATAATAATTAGCTAAGTCTTTTAAGCTGCAAACCGAATATCTAGAGTCAGGACTTAGTTTTTCAAAACGTCCTGATATTAGGAACCATTGGGGTCCATCGAGGTTCTTTTAAGGATCTAATTTTACTGTGTTGTAAATACAGGAGTAGCATGGTCGTTTGATTTCACTGTCTGCATCATAACTGTCTCCATCAAGCTAGGGAACAACCAAACTCAAGATGATAGATGTGCAGCAGTTATATAGTGAACACTATTAAAAGCCCCAGAAAAACAAAAAAATTACAAAGACCTACATTTTTTTGCCACCTGAAGTAAAATTACCTGCAAAGCCAGTAAGTTTAAAAAATTAAGATATGAGAAGTAATATATTGCAGATGCTGAAAATCTGAAATAAAAGCAGAAAATACTTAAAATAATACCCAGCAAGTCAAGCAGTATTTCTAGGAAGAAAGACAGTTACTACATTTTAGGCTAGTGACCTTTTACTAACACTTTACATAAGTTTATCCAAGAAAAAAAACCCAAGGACAATAATAATAATTTTGAGTGAACAAATTATTAGCCTGTTACATGGCAACTAACAAAAATTGATCTGAAACATTTACTTGACTTCTCTATCAATGTTGCCGTTGCTGGCATAGATTGCAATAAAAACAAAGCTAGAAATAAAAGATGTTGACCATTAAATTATTCAAAAGAAACTCAGAAAGGAAATGCATTTGACCTTTCAGTTAACCCAGAAACCAAATCCCTGAGCATTACCTGCTTTTGCAGAACTGGCTAATTGCGGTTTTGATCCTTTTGCGATCAGTCTCTTCTGGCCAGAAGGTTTAGAAACTGTGGCTTTATAAACTTGAGCACTTTTCACATTTGCCATCAACTGCACAGCTTCTTGCTGGACCATTTTTATTCGATTGCGACTTGACTGTTTTGGCAGTGGTACAGCTTGAGGAATAATTATCTTGTTAAAGCTAGATTTTCCCTTTTAAAAACAAAATAAACAAGGAACAGTTATTAATTTTTTAAATATATACAATCAAAACTGGCAACTATAATTAAAAACCATCTTGAAGCAAGATTATTCAAATGAAACAAGGATGTGGCTTCAGGATGTAACTTATGCACATAAGTCTTAATATGCTACAAAGTTGTCCAGTTAGTAGTAAGTCACTAATATTTTCACAACTTCACTAGCACTGTATCGCATGCACTCAAGTTGTAAATAGCTTGCAAGCTGACCCAATAAAGTCATTTTTTTTGCAACAGAGTTTTTAGTGGAAGGGGAAAATGTTGAAAATTAAAAAGACAGTGGGGAATGATAGAGGATCACCTTGACTCCCTCCTCCATAAAACCCAATTGCAAAGTTCATTTCAGTCTCCACAAAATCATCAACAGAAATAACAACCTGGTAAAGCTTCTAATATCCTTTGCTCAAAACAAAATAAAAAAAGGCACATTACCCAAAGCACCAGAATATTAGTAAATGTTAAAAAGTATTACAGCGATCTGAAACACGCAGAGGGACAAGTCTAGCAGCATCTAAGCAGAGAGAAACAGTTCATATTGCAAATGCAGCAGAACTCTTCTTTGAATGTTTCCAGTTACAAAGAAGCAACACTGCATTCTAAATATTAAGCGTTTCTCCAGAGATGTTGCCAGACCCATTAAGTTTTGTCACATGCCAGAATAGCAGCATTTTTTTTTTATCAGCCAACCTCAATATCTTCTTTCTTGGTATAACCATCAATACTCCAAGCAACTAGGTCCAAATTAACTTTCCAGTCTAACAGAATCAGAGACTCTAAATAGGATTGTTCTCTTAATGACTGACACCCAAACAACCATGCAGGTATGGAAAGCCTCCAAGTTTGCTACAGAATCCTAAATGAATGGAATTTTTGAAATAGACCAAGAAATGGAGAACTTAACACATACTCCAAAAGATTCTTCATGGATCTGATTTAAACATACCACTGACCAGTTAATAAGGGACGAGTTGAATACCTAGTCAGGGGTATATTCGCAGATAAAATCCATATAAAATGCTATATTAATCAGCTTTCAAACAGTAACTTTTGATGCCGATACAGGGTGTCTGAAATGCAAGCAATTCTACTCAACACCAACAGTCATCACTTTGAAGAAATAGTTTGCATACTCATGCACACGTACAATGATTCTCCAGGATGCATAGAACTCTTCCAATTCTACTTGGATTCAAGATGCAAACAGTTTTCCAAACTGCCAATGACTGCAATGCTTTTACTGGTTAAATGTGAATATTTGCAGTCTTCATTAAATGGAGATATTATTAACAATAAAGATCGTTGCATAACACTGTTCTGCTAATTTGGCATGCATAGTCAAGTCTAGTCTAACCACATTATGGCTAAATGGCAGAGTGATACTCAATTTTGGATGAACATTGAATAGTATCTATAACATGACATTTTCATGTAAAATCAGCATTATTTCTTAAAAACAAACATTGCTAAGCATTTGTTTTGAAAGAGAAGCTGGTTATTCAGGTGACTTAAGGTTGGCTTATAAATTGGAATAGAGTGGATAAAGAGTGGAGCTGGAGAAGGCACAGCAGGTCAAACAGCAGAGAAGGGGAGTTAACGTTTCAGGTCAGGACCTTTCATCAGTCCTTCCTGACTTGCTGTGCTTTTTCTAGTTTATCCACTAGTTTTCTAGTTTATAAAGAGAGACTCTTTATCCACTGAGTCTCCAGCACCTGTAGTGCTCAATATTTCCAAGTTATAAATGGAATGCCTCTGCAAAGATTATATTAAGCATCACATCACAAACATTTGCTTGGTTTAAAAATGTTGTTTACTGATGTAAAACACATTGATAAAGGCAATTAATATCTACCTTATTAAATTTAGCAACATGTGCAATCCTCTTCTTTTGTTTTGTGCTGGCACTTCCTGCAACCCCAGTATCTGGAATATTCTCAAAAGGTTTTTCAAGAGTATTCTAAAGATATATACAAAGGTGGAACAGATACCAGTGATTCTGAATGTTCAGTGTCATTACATACATAGCTTGCACTCAAACAATGTCACAAAATGATGCTCAGATGGTAGCAAAAGACAAAATGTAATTTGCATAATCCCAAATCTCAGACAACCATGCCTTAACATTTTAAATAGTGTTTTAAAAAAGACAAGCACTGTGGCAAACAAGCACATCTACTTTAATTACAGTGAGTCAGTTTGATTCAAAAGTTTACTTACTAAGCACTTAATCAGGCATAAAACATGCATGTCAGGTTTCAATTGGTTTTACACGTGTATCACACTTACCAATCCAGAAATGAAAGATCTCTCAATTCTAGTTTGTTTAAAATTTTCACTTGGGCTTTTCAATGCAAGGACCGGAAGCAGCAAATATCACTTCAAATCATTAAGACAGATTATTGAAAGAAAACAGTAAAACAAACCAAGTGTGTTACAATTCAAGTTAAAAACTCTACTGATTCTCAGTCAGGGGTACTAATAATAAGAGAAAGCTAGGTGTTTCCTGCTCCTTGCTACCATATACTAATCCATCTCCCTGTCAGATGCCTTTATGTTGCAGGAGAACCAGGTTGAAAGAACTGAAGTTAGGATTGCTATCAAAAAGTTCCCAACATTTATTTGCTCAACTTTACACTTGGGAAGGACTCTGAAGGAAACTGACATCCCTCAAATAGATTTCATCAGTAAGGAAAGCAGACTGAAAGGAAACACTATTTGACACTCACCATTCAAAGAAAATCACAATTGTTATGGTGGAGTTAGCAGCCATTTAGCCAATAAAGCTAAACCAAACATGTCTCAAAATACAAATTAGAGCTTGAAACCATTTTTGGATCAGGTGCAGTAGTGAATATTTCAACCAAGCATTAAAATGGGTCTTAATCTAGTAAGTGAAGAACTTTCAAAGTTAAACAAAATACTCACCTACACTAAATTTGCTTGAGAGCATAGGTGATAACAATATTTGAATAAAAAGAAGCTTTGCATAGTCTAATTGTGTCCAATACAGCAAATTAAATTTTGGGGAAGCCACCTGATATGCAACAGTTGCATTTATTTAGTATAAATTTGAAAATGCTCTAAGACACTTCACATGAATATTAACATTTGACAGAGGTATTTAGGATAAATGAGCAAAAACTCGATCAAATAATTTTTTTTTTTAAAAGGAGCATTTTACAAGAGTAGTGACACAGAATTCCAATGCTTAGGATCAGATAGTTAATGCCTACCTCAGTGCAGCAAAAAGTAAAATTAAATAGACAAGTGCACAAAAGGTCAGAGTCCAGGCTCACCTAGAATAGAAGAGTGAACCCATGGAAGGATTTGAACACAAGGATGAGAAATATGTGAGACTGGTAGAAAAAAGGAGTCAAAATGTACGTCAATAAGCACAAGGGTGATTGATCTTTGTGCAAGTCAGGAGTTCTTCAGAAGTATAGCATCATATTCATCATGTTACTAGTGTACAAAAGCTTAAAGCATAAAATGTAAAAAACGTTATCCCTCTTAAAAGTGCACATCCCATTAGCCTAACAGAACACCTTCAAATATTTAAACCACCAGTGCTAAAATTTAATCATTTTTTAAAAAAGTGCTATTACATTGCTATCCTGAGCAACACTTCTTCGAACTTGTCTTTGAAACTTCCAAATTCAAGAATTGAATTAAACAGAATTGAGGAGTTGGAGTTATGCATGTAGAATGAGGCTCAGTTAGTGAAAATCAATGCACAAATGTGTGGAAATAAAGCCAGGTAATTAGTATTCCTAAAACTTGGGTTTTGAATTCCTGTAGAAGTTTTACGCAACAGATACAGATATACATGGTGGTTGTGAAAGTGTTTTTTATTCTTACAAAAACTGGCCAATTACCTAAGTGTGACTGTCAAACAAAAGATTACTGACCAATTAGAAATGGGTCAGCCAAAATATTCATCGATGCTGAATATCTTGTTAATTACTTGCTCAATTACTTCATTTTTCCACCCTTTCTCTGCACCAAAAGCCATTGCAAAAACATTGCAAGTACCTGTTCAGTATCCATCTTACGCTCTTCAGTTTCCTGTTTTGCAGATTCATTAAAAATCCTTAAGCACTCTTCCATTGGATCTGATTCAGAGAAGTCCAATTCTTCTGAAACTGAAGAACTCAAATCTTCATCCGAAAGAGAGGATTCTTCATCTCGATCACTCGTCATTTGAAGACTTTCAGCCTGCTTTTCATCACCAAAATGATAATCTTGGCTCTGCATCTTAGGTCTTTGTTGATCAGGAGTCAGCCTAGTTTCCAACTTACTGATGCATTTGCTCTTGTTTGTAGTCTCTGCTCTATTACATTCTATTGCAGAGGAGGACACATATTTCTCAAGTTTGATTGCTGCAACGTTGCTTTCAACCAGAGGCGCTTTGTCACTTGCTCTTTTCAAGCTGTTCAAATTGATTAAACTTTGCTCTGCATTTTCATATTTTTGCACATTCACTTCTAATTTTGCAGCTTCACATAAACTTCTACATTTCTGATTTGACAATTTAGGTCTATTTGCATTCGTAAGTGGAACAAAATTTCCTTCAACCAGATCGGTTTTCAATAATCCTTCTACTACATTGACTTTGGAACCATGCTTTGAAACATCATGATGTTTACCAACCATATCTATCTGATCACCTGTTACATTAGATACTTTGCTATTTTCATTTAAGTCACAACATTCTTCTCTTTGCAAAGTACCAACGTTAGCTTCCTTCTCATTGCTATTTTCTGCCGTGCAGTTTCTAGCAAATGAATTGTCCAATCTTCCCATATCCAAGACACCAGTGGACTCAACAACTCTTGGTTTCCGTACTTTACGGATTAAGCTGAGTGTTGAAGCATTGGCATCACTTACTTTTGTTTCACAACTTCTGTAGGCCAGAGGATTTTGAGGGAGTGGAGGCAACTCTGGCACATCAATGACAAGCTCATCATCAGAACTAATCTCTTCTTCAAAGAGCTGAGTACTCTTTATTGTTTGGTTTGCTAGAGAGAATTTCATTTCAGGACTTTGCTCAGTCATCTTAAATTCCTGTTTCTCCTCAATGTAATCTTTCTTGAGAGTCTGCTTTGTTTTGGAAGAATAGTTTACCAATGGATCATATTCTAAATCAGTACATGGCCTTCTACAGTCAATCATGTATTTATTCAAAACTGAGCTACCATTCTTGACCTTGGAACTAGTTGTGGGTATCTCTTGGATTGCATTCATTTCAGTAACTTCAGTTAAGGAATTAGGCCTATGTACATTTAAAGAACGATTAGGTACTATGACTGGATTGCACGTCACACTATTTAAGTGAATAACTTGTCCTTCACATTCAAATGCAGAGTTTGCCATTGTGGGTGTCAGAGTATTTTTTACATTGATAATGGAAGATATACGGCCGATTGTGTTACTTGTTGGAGCTTGAGAGTTGTAATGTTGACATTTCAAGGTAGACTCGTACATCAATAACTTGTGTTGTTGCTGTTCTACTTCAGTCTTGACTACCTCGATTGCCTTACTGACCTTTTCTAACTCTAGTGCTGTGTACGCAGCTTCCGGTAACACCGGCTGATCACATTTCTTTTCCAAAGGATTAAGAGGCGTAGACGCTGGAGCATCTGCATCAGATGACATACACACAGGATTAGGAAAGCAGCACAGACATTTAAAAGTTGAAACAGTCAAATAAAACTCGTCTCACTTAAAATAACTAAAAACTTAGCAAAACTGATTTACTGTTAAAAAATGTCAAAACCAATTCAACTTTTCTAGTTGTTGCTCATTACCAAGTAATTAGACTGAAATGGACCACATGCTCTGCTTCCACACTTTAGGGATTCCATGATTTTAAAAAGGAGCAATGGAAAAGTAAAATCATAGTTTAGTTGCAGTTGTAGTTGTAGTTGTAACTAATCATGAAGTTACCATAATTCTTCTATTGCACTTGGTAAGAAATCCACTTGACTGTAGCAATGAAATAAGTCAATATTCCTGATCAATTGTACCAATTGATTATACCCAGTAATCAAATCATTGTAAATGTCTATTTAAACAAACAAGAGAGAATCAGCCATGTTATGCTAGCCATGAATGCTAGGAATGTAAATTTCAGTTCATTAGTTTACATTGATACAGTTATAGGTTTACAAATATTATGCAGTCTTCACAAACAGAAAGCTTCTGGTCTCATTTGACTAGTCCTATGACATTCTACGTACCACAACTAAGAATTTTCTTAGAACCTAACATACAAATGCAAACAAAATGAAAATCAAAAAGATTTTTAAAAGTCTCAATTCTGACTGACCATTAATGGGATTAGAAATATGTAGTGGTCAGGCCACATTGCAAACTGACCCTTTATTAAAATAAGGCCATGGGAATCTTTTAGATTCACTAAATAGAAGTCTCATCCATTCCCTCTCATCTCAGCCAAAACATATCAGCTCCAACATTGCAGTGTATCTGCTCCCCACCTCTCACCCAACTTCATTCTCCTCCTTAAAAGGCAGCACTCCCTCAGTTTCACCTTTCAACTGTGCAGCACACAAGACAGTACTACAAAATCCAGCCCAGCAGTACATTTCCCCTGTGTGTAATGTAGTGTAATGTTCCTCAGTGCTAAACTTTCCACAGAACAAAAGCTCCACCTTTGCAGCAGTCCCATAGTGCTCCACTGGCAGTGTCAGCCCCACATGATGTGCTTATGTCTATTGCCTGCTGACCAAGCACAAAAAAAGTGTACTACCTACAAAAGAGGTAGAGCAGAAAAACCAACCAACATCAAGATGGAAATTTGTTTTTTTTTGCGGGGGGGGGGGGGGGTGGGTGGTGGCGGTGGGGGCTGAGAGTAGAAGAGTGACGATATTTAGTTGAAGTGGAACTCCTCCTATTCATTATGGTACCCATCATAATTGTTGGAAGACAAATGGCTCCTGACAAAACATTTCCAATGATAGGATTGTCAACCTTCAAAACATTTAGCTGTAAGACAACTCAACCTATCCAAATGGGAAAATTGTTCAAGAGGATATTCAAAAGAAAATTTATTTACTTGACCACCATTTCTTTTGCCTCAGAGACTAAATCTTTGATGATTCAAGCATTCCTGTCTCACCCTATCAGACCTTTCTTTATCCACTGAGCTCTCATCCAACAATCTATGACATCTAAACTTTTCCCAGTTCAATTAAAGGTGATAAATCTGGTAAAGTTCATCTTTCCACAGTTGCTTCCAGATCCAGAGTATTTCAAGCATATTTTTCCTGAAAACTTTCAACATCTACAGTATTCTGTTTTTCTATTAAAATAAATTGAATAAATAATGTTTTACCACAGGTAGTTAAAGATATAATTTCATAAGATAAGATAGTGATTTAGACCTATCTACATCCTTATAAACATTTGGAAACTATCCTCCCATATTATTGATAGACCTATATTTACTTGCTGTACATATTCACAAGATTTATCTGCTTCAAAATACTCAATTGCTTTACCCAACTCATTTAGCAGTTCCCAAACTACCTACTAGTTCTAGTTAATCATCAAGTTTAAATTTTATTTGTCTCTTTTGTATCATTTCCAAATCAACTTTAAACAAAAACAGAAATTGCTGGAGAAACTCAATAGTTCTGGCAGGATCTGTGGAAAGAAAGCAGACTTAGCTTTTTGGCCCAGTGACCCATCTTCAGAAGTCAATCGGAACGACAAGCAAAAAAAAAGTGAAGGTACATCACTGGGCTTCACAGTTTCCCATACTGCCAACTGATGGCAAATAAAATAATGGCACTAAGGTTGGTGCAGATAGATTTAGTTAGAACACTAGCCTACAAATAAAACAAAACCTCTTCTGTTCAAGAACAATCTTAGAGGCATCATCCCTTAAAAAGAATTATGCAAAAGAAATATTTAAGTAAAACAAATATGCACACAGAAGTTACAAAGAACCATCCCCTTATTAAATATAAGCCACAAACTTGCACTAATACACTTTGACAAGAATTGCCTTATAGACAATTGTACATTTGATCAGAGAGAACATTTTTTAAAAGTGCAGACCTCGGAGTAAAAGACGTGCATATATCACAGCTGTCATGACAAGGTGCAATATTCTCAAAGACTTTGTAAAGGTAGGAAACGCAAGTCATTTTACACAAACTTTTAATGAAGTGACCACCAGATTTAAATGCGTCGGTTGAAAGATGGTCACGGAGCAGGTTCCCAGGAAAGGACTCACCTGCTCGGCAAAAATAATGCCGTAGAATGATTATTTTACATACACGGAAGGCCTGCTATTACCATCAAACTCGGAAAGGCAGCACCATATTCTCAATACTGCAGGGGAAGTTTGTGGGATACTCGTGACAAGAGTGGGACTCAGTTTTTATATACCAGTGGGCCACGCTCAGCACTGTAGTTAAGCAACCAAGAAAAGTGAGAGTAACCTCGCTTACTGATGTTTTACAGGAGAGGGTGAATTAGTTTGAGAATCATCATGAAGTGTTGCAGGACAGCAACAACGCTGAAACTTTTGGACAAATATTAGAAGGGCTTAAATTCGTCACTCCAACATGAGAAAGGGCAGGCGAGAGGAGTTGTGTGTGTATAAAGTTATTCAGACTGGTGCACTCAGCATTTAGAAGAAACCCCCAGATATAATTTGGGAAGAAGTAGCATTCATTTCAAAGAGATGAAGAAGAGGAGTTGTGTACGTTTTGGTAGGGTGTCCAATTTTAAATCTCGTCTCCGCTGTCTAACCCATTCACCACTTCTACCTTTTCCTTACCCTGCACTCTCACGACTGTCTCAGCCAATTTCCCCTCATGTTTAAAATGACAATAAAGCCGGTGGCAAGAGCCACGGACGTCGAAGGGACAGTTGACCAGACGAAAACAGCCAGTCGAATGTAGCATGTTCCCAACTACACCACAACAATAAGCCCCACCATTCGGCTTAAATAGAGTGAAAGACGCACATTATGATTTCAATTATCCTAACCACAGTCGGAAAACACCTGCCCCTCCTTTAATTAATGAGCAACAAGGAACTTCGTGTACTGTTCCACAAACATCTAATTAGAAAACTAAACAGAGGGGCACAGCGGAGATCAGGAAAGAGGGTGCAATGTCCTGACCAGTTTTTGGGAGTGTGACACTATAACGAAAAACTTTGTTCATTCGGAGATGATACAACCCAGTTCTAAACGAGTTTGTTAAATTTCCAGAAGGCGTGATGAAGAAACTCTTGCAGTGTGTTATGGAATCCGGAATGAGCTACTTCAAAGCAACCTCAGCGGTACGTTGAAAATGAGACTGGGAAAGTTATCAAAAGGGGCAATCAGTAGAGGGCTCTGATGAAGGTGAGTGGGACCAATGGATGTTAGGTGCATTAGTCAGGGGTAAATGTAGGGGAATGGATCTGGGTGGGTTGCACTTTGGAGGGTCGTGGACATGTTAGGCCGAAAGGCTTTTTTCAATAATGTAGGGAATCTAATCTAATAATAACTCTAAGGTGTTGGCATCGGTACAAAGGGCTAAATGACTTCTTTCTGAGGTGTATTAAATCATACCTATGAAATATGCTACTCATTGTCACTGTGCTCATGGAATGTAGCTTATGGTTAGGTGAGGGTTTTAATTTGTTAAAGGTTAACATGAAGGGTTAAGTATTTAAAGGGTTAAAACTGATTAAATAATTCTTAATCAATATCTCCTCTTAAAGGGATATGGCATACAAACATTGCAATGCACCACTTGGCTTTGAACAATAACTTATTAATAAAACAATAAATTGTGCAGCTTTGTAAACAAAAATAAAAGCACTGAAACTGGGGAGGGTGGGGGTGTTTATAAAACACTGGCCTCTCGGGAGGAGTTAATAAAAGCACTGAGCAGGGAGGGCAAGTCCCCAGTGGAGAGAGGGAGCACTTCAGTGATACACTCCAGGCCTTGCTGGAGAAATGTGGAATTCCCACAGACACCTGGGAATTGCTGGCCCAAGATAGTTCAAAGTGGAGGAAGAGCATCATAGAAGGTGTCAAGCATCTTTGGACTCACCATGGGGGAAAATGTGGAAACCAGGTGAAACCAGTGAAAGACCCATGCACTTCAATGTCCCACCTACCCCTTCCTTCAACCATCTTAAACTCCAAGCGTAACAGAGCCTGCAGAAGTCACATTCGACTGTACAGCCACCTACGGACTCATCCTGGAGTGGAAGATGGTCAGCCTCATCTGTGAGGTACAACTGATGATGATGTAAACAGAAATTGAAGAGTTGTGTAGTCAAAGGAGAGGGAGGAGAACTAAGAAAAAAGGTTGATTGTAAGGATGTGGGACTTCAGTTAGAAATAGTGGTTGGAAAAAAATAAGATTGTTCTTCTTGGAACAGAGCAGGCTAAAAGTTGACCTGTTAGAGGCTTTCAAGATTTTGAGATTTTCATGAGGTAGACAGAGGGAAAAACTACTCCCTCCGGTGAGTAGGTCAATAGCCAGAGATTTAAAGTAATTGACAAAAGATCTCAAAAGTTGGTGAAGAGAAACTGATTGCACACAGGGAGTTATCGGGATCTGGGACACTGAACTTGAAAAGATAGTAGTTGACTTTTCTTTGCTTCTTGAGAGTCCTGAAGGGCTGGAAAGGTGACAGATATTTTTTAAAAAGATTTTCTATCCAAAACTCATTGAACTTATATTTGACACTCTCATAGAAATAATGACCAGGCTGGTGACTGGAATGTGTGGAACAATATCTTATTGAGAAGCAAAGGGACAATAGCAAACAGAAATGATAGAAAATAAAACTGACACTAAAAACAAAGATGAGTGTACAGTATACAAAATGTTTTAGTTTTGACCTGCATTTTGATTTGAGATCAGAGCAATTCTTAGGTGCATTTAATTAAAATAACTATGATTATAGTTTAATATATTGTCCTTATAAGCTACCTTACCTTTCCAGAAGGTGGCACTATAATTGAAACTTTTATATATATTCCAAAACTGCAATATCCATTTTCATAATCATTTGCAATCTACAACATAACAAAAAGCTTGAATTTATATAATGTATTTCACAACCTCAGGACATCCTAAAGGACTATATAGCCAAACAATATACTTTTGTAGTGACGTCACTGTCAAGTAGGAAAAAAAGGGCAATCTGTTTGAACTCAACAAGATCTAAGAACAGCAATGTGATAATGAGCAGACAACCTGTCTATAGTGACATTGATTGAGGAAAATACATCAAAATATCGGGAGAAACTCCTTTACTTAAACAGCTGTATCATCATTTTTGAGAGAAACTTTTTGTTGTTTGGAATGTGCAGTTTGTTTTATAGCAACTTGACTAACAGGATGGATAAATTAAACCCTGCATTGACATTCTTTCAATACTGACTCACTTTAGTGCATCCATATCTGAGTTATGGAGAAGAGGATACAATAATAATGATTGAAATTCCATTTGATACAGAGAATGACAATTATTAGAAATTATGCTGAATAATACAGATTTGCAATGAATTTGATTGACAAAATAAAGTAACCCATTTCCAAATTTTCAACACTCAGTAGGCAAGATCCCTTTTCAGCTTTGAAGAGTTATCTAGACTTGAAACATTAGCTTGCTCTCTCTCTCCAATAATGCTGCCTAACCTGCTGTGATTTCCAGCATTTTTTCTTTTCAGTGCAGATTCCAGCGTCTGTAACAATTTTCTCCCTCTTGAAAAGGTTATGTTGGATCTTCCAAATTACAGCAACATAATTGTAAAGTATCTTTAAGTTAAAAAGAACTTCTGAAGCATAATCAGGCTGAACAAGTGAATTAAGAATGAACAAGTGAATTAAGAACAATAGGATTGCTAATCAAAGATTTGCTCAAAGAGGTTCTTAAAGTATGAGAGAAAGATGAGGATATGGAGACATTTAGGAAATGAACTCCAGACTGAAGGCATGGTCACCAATAATTGGGTGATGGGAGGATTCAGAAAAAGCCAAAGTCAGAACAACAACGGATTCAGAGAGGGGGAATGAGAAGCTAAAATAAATGAAACCATTTCCAAAGATTTGCCAAGTCCTATTGAAAAAATGAACTCCCAGCATATCATACCAATCCAGTGTTTAGACCATTATATATTACATACCATTCTAAGGACTAGCAACTCAGGCTCAAAATAAGTTAATAAGCTGCCAAGGGGCAGTAGGTTGTTACTCAAAGCCAAAGTCCACACAATCTTGTTACTTTTTTGCTTGATGAATTAAGATTTGGCAAACCAGTCATTGTTAAGAATTCATTGAAGAGAGTTCTGAAGTAGTGTCTTGACGTGCTGCCAGTGTGCATACTTCATAAATACGGAAGGAGGTGAAGGCAGCTGCCACCATACAGGATGCTCCCACGATGTACCACCAGCTGAATGCTGTGAAAGAAGCTCCTTTGAAAATGCAGTAAAACCCAAAGACGACCAGAAGGATCAGTGAGAATATCTGTGCACAAACTGGGGGGTTCTCAGACATGTTGGTCATTAACAGTCCAATATTACCCAGTAGATGACTCCATAACTTATTAATTAGTCACGTTGTTATCATTTCTAGAAACATATCACTGTACAAAAGAAAATTACGTAGCTGAGTGGAATTCAAGATGAAATGCTGTGCTGATTCTGAAGTAATATGAGATATTGTATATATACTACAGCATGAATAATTCTATTTAGGCTAATGGAACAGGATTGAAAGCTTTATCCTTTCTTAGCCTAGGTGTTAACCCTCTACTCAGCTAAAGTTTCAAGCTAAGCCTTCGGATCAGCCATCTGTTTGCACTTTCACTGTTCTTTTACATAGGCTATTCAATTAACTTGTAGAAATGAGATATTTGTAGCTGCGAAGAAGACTGCCTTAAGCCATTGCTGAAGATGAATCATATTACTTTGTTAAAGTTTGATGCTATTTGACTAGAAAGGATTACCCTCTTTGTCTAAATCTTATTGAATCATACAGTAAGTCTGCTTTGCGGCATTAGGTTGATGAGGTTGCATTGCAGGATCACGATCTTGTATTTATCAAAGAGATATCAGGCTGTCTAAGAATGCCACAATATGGATAAAGATAAGGTAACATATAAATGTAATCCAAATATATTCCATAGTTTGTGCAATGAATAAATATAATTATGTTCAAAACTGAAATAGCTGAAAAAGGTGACCTATATTGTCATATAACATTTTCTGGCTAATGGGATCTGATGAGCAATCTGTGGTTCTCTGTTATGCAATAGTAGCACTAACTGGACATCTGGTGCATATATCTGTGGTGTTCTAGATGTTCAGCCCATTTCACATGACTGTTGTCAGGAAAAACTTTTCCCCACTTTGTGTCTCAGCTATTAAAGATATAAAAGACTAGATTTTCCAAATCTTTTGACAAAATGTCATTTTTGGACGTCCATGGTACTGATTCATGATTGCCAATGTTGACTGTGCTCACATTGTCATCTGTTCCTCAGCTCACTGATTATGCTATTGATTTCTTCAGAATCTGGCTCATGCAGTTGTACAGCAGGCATGTCAGATGTGCTTACTGCTGGGACCTTGTGATAGTCACACTGCTAGAATGATATCTTAACCCCAGAGACTCAGCCCTTCGTACATCACAACCCAGGAACTGGCTCTTACACTGGTCCTGCACCACTAGAACTTACAAATGGCACAAAAAAGGGAAGCCAGCATCTTTTTTTTTCCTGCTAGAGCTGGAGGTACTGGCAGATGGGGTGATCAAAAGAAGGGGAGTGCTCTTTTCTTGAGCCTGCCCAAGGAAGTCACTCCATCAGATACAACCAGCCAAGACAGAGACAATGATCTGGGTCAGTTATGTCTCCAGAGTGAGAAGAAATGCCCAGGAAGACTTCTGCATTTTTCAAGCACCACTATTTTCTCTTTGCTACCTCACACCCATATGGCCAACACTGTTCACTCTAATTGTGGTACTGTACACACTCCTCACCAAGGCTAATAGACTGCAACTCTCATTATTATTTGCAGCATTTCTAACTATCAGCTTCCCAAATTATTAGTCCTTCTTCCCCTATGCATTTCCTACTCACTAGGGTCACCTTACTACCTCTCCTGTCTTGCATCACCAATCATGTCTGTTCCATCCACTCCCATCATACTCAGTCCTTTCCTTTGTCTCATTGCAGGAAAGCAATCTCTATCAACCAGGCTGAGGGTACCAAGAACAACAGTTGAGTTGCAGACATTAGGTTCATTATTCCATATGAGATGCAATGTTGACTAGTGAAGAGGGCTCATGTGAGACTGAGACCTCCATGTCAACCCACTGAGTAAACTCCATTGTGTTGTGCTGCACTGCACCCATTAACACCATTGCTGACTCATTCTTATCCTGAACAAGCTTTTATACAACTAATTCCCTCTCCCCTGTTATGCAGGGACCATTAGAACCCAGGCCCAGTGAACTTGTGGCCAGAAGAGGCAAGCACCAAAGACCCCAGCTCCACCTCTGAGGAGGAAACTATGCACTCTTCCACTGTCAAACACCTTAGATGCTGACACCATGGACATTTTTCTAGATGAGAATCAGGAGCACAACATTGACATGTCTCTACATCTGATCACAGCAGAAACTCTCAGGTCCCTGGCACTCAGAACACTGCCAGAGACCAAGAATCTGCTCAACCTCAGGCAGAATATGATCCAGTAAACTGGTTGGAAGGTGGGAGGAGTCCAGCCATATGATTAGCTCTATACTGTTTTCAGCATGCACTGTCTGACTGTCTACATGAATAGCATGGTGATTGCCATTCCCCAAGTTTAGCACACACATGTCTGCCAGAATTGAGCACAGACCTGGACTCCATTGCTGTAGCCTTTGGTGTGCTCAGCATCAATGGGCAGGAGTGAGAGAACTCAATCAATCTCTAGGTGCTCCTTCCTCTTAGGGTGAAAAGTTGGTAGCAGTAAACATACAGACAGAAGAGGATTCACATATACCTTCCTTTTGGAAGAAGGTTCCTCTCAGGACTCTCCAGAGATGTCCAGTTCCTCCATCACCCCACTGCCCATGATACTGAAGCCTGCAGAAGTCTAAGCCAAAGAGGGTGAGTCTATATCTGGACAGGACATTCTCAGCAGGGCCCAAACACCCAAGAGGATGACCAGTCGAGTCTTCCAAGCCAACAAAGGCAATTATAGAACAGGCTTCCTCCATCCCTGCTGCAGACCCATTACTACAGTCACAGTGGAAGTGAAGGGAAAACTTACTGAGGGTACATTGGTAATGAGGATGACATTCATTGTAAATAATCAGGCACTTCTCTAAATATAGTGCAAATCCTGCTCCAACTGATGGTACAATTTGATGATGACCTATGGTGTCTTTAGTTTGCACCTGTCTTGTGTCTCTAGTAATTGGAAACAATGACAATAAACTGGGAGAATCAGAATCTGGTGATTTTCCTGGGAAAGTTCCACCCATCATTTCTAAGATGTATTGCTATCATGAGAGAAAGAAAATTAGTGAAATGCATTGGAGCTTTAGTGAGAACTTCTCAAAGCTTAGCTTTGCACACTGCATGTTTTCCAAGGAACGGTTTTCCGGCTTTATAAGGAACAATGAGTATCCCAATGGAATCTCTCTCCATCTACAACTTGTGGAGGAGAAGGAGTAAACAGAATGTATGTAAGTCAAGCTCATATCAGTTACTAAGTTTGTATGACTCCTTCCATATCTGCAGATAAGGTAGAAATGTTGGAGAAGAAAATTTCAGAATATGGGCAAAAACACAGGCCCTTTTCACTCCACACTTCACATAAGAAATGTTTGCAGTGGACTAGATGAGAAGATTGTAAAGATGTGACAATGGATGGCAGTTCTGCACTTGAGCAGTTCGGTTGGTACAGTATTCCTACTTGGTGTCTTTCTGTTGATAAAGCAGTCTCAATATAGCTCAAATAGTGAGGGTTTTTCATATAGCTATGTATGTAAGGAAATTGTGGGTTGGTGGAGAAAACATGGACTGGGAGGTGTTTTTCTCAAAGCACAGTTCACACTTGTGTCCAGCCATCAGAATGTCTCTCATTTTCAGGAGGGCAACTATAATAATAATAGTTGGACCAAGTTCCCTCTTATCCCATAAATGGATGAGGGTAAAGCAGTTGATGTGGTGTATATGGATTTCAGTAAAGCGTTTGATAAAGTTTCCCACATTAGGCTATTGGAGAAAATACAGAGGCATGGGATTGAAGGTGATTTAGTAGTTTGGATCAGAAATTGGCCAGCTGAAAGAAGACAGAAGGTTGTGGTTGATGGGAAGTGTTCATCCTGGAGTTCAGTTACTAGTGGTGTACGGCAAGGATCTGTTTTGGGTCCACTGCTATTTGTCATTTTTATAAATGTAGAAGGATAGGTTAGTAAATTTGCGGATCACACTAATTTTAGTGGAGTTGTGGGTGGTGCAGAAGGATGTTGCAGGTTACAGAGGGACATAGATAAGCTGCAGAGCTGGGCTGAGAGGTCACAAATGGGGTTTAAAATGGAACAGTAACAGGAATAGAGAGTACTGGGCTAATGGTAAGATTCTTGGTAGTGTGGAAGAACAGTGAGATCACGGCGTCCATGTGCATAGATCCCTGGAAGTTGCCACCCAGGTTGACAGGGTTGTTAAGAAGGCTGTGTGTTAACTTTTATTGGTAGAGGATTGAGTTTCAGAGCCACGAGAACATGCTGCAGCTATACAAAACTTTTGTGCAGCTGCACCTGGTTTATTGCGTACAGTTCTGGTCACTATTATAGGAAGGATGTGGAAACATTGGAAAGGGTGCAGGCAGGATATAACAGTGACCTCAACAGTCATGTGCTAGAGATTGAAGGAAAGATGGAATAGTCAGTATTCATGACAGATGTACTTACAGAGAACATCAATTTGGACAATACTAAATTTAGAAGAATTGGAAAAAACGATCTATCAAGAGTTTGACGGTGGTCACTCAAATAAGCACGGTGGCTTAGTGGTTAGCACTGCTGCTTCAGAGTGCCAGGGATCCAGGTTTAATTCTACCCTCAGGCGACTGTCTGTATGGAGTTTGCACATTCCCCCCCATGTCTGTCTGCATGTGTTTCCTCTAGGTGCTCTGGTTTCCAAAGATGTGTGGTTTAGGTGGATTGGCCATGCTAAATTGCCCATAATGTCCAGGGATATATAGGTCAGGTGGATTAACCATGGGTAATGCAGGGTTACAGGGATCGGGTAAGGGGTGGGTCTGGATGAAATACTGTTCAGAGGTTCGGTGTGCACTCAATGGGTCAAATGGCCCCCTCCCACACTGGAGGGAGTCTATGAGAAACCATTATTGCCCACAAACTATCAGAGACAAGAACAGCAATCACACACAGTGCAGACAGAATGTCAAATGACAAGCTTCATGGCAGCAAAAAAAGTTAAAGCAAAGCTGTTGATTTCTTCACAGGGCCAAAGGAAGTTTGTCTTTTGTATTCAAATGAAATTTGCAGAGCAACTAGTACCATACTAAGAGTTATACCTCAACCTGGTGTCCAAGGCCACACTTCACCATGTGTCGCCTCTTGGTGTTCTGAAAAGTTGCTTGCTCTAGTCAACAGAGCTGCCAGATCTGCCATCATGGCTGCCACTTGCCTCTTCTGGACAGGCCGCTACCATTTCTGAAGTGTTTAGCAACTCTAGTTGGACACCAAGCTTGCACCTTGCCCAACTTTGAACAGTGTCACTGACACATACTGTGGACCCAGGATGACCCAGATATTGGATACCTGATCCCACGCTGAAAATCCATCTTTAATGTATGTCCATATTAAGTTTTACCTTCTAACATTAATTCACCAGAAACAAAATATACTCTTTAACAGTAAAACAGGGGTTTAGCACACAACATGCCACACTTTTCATGCCAAAACGCAGTAGTTCATAGTAGTAAAGTTGACATTCAAAATAAAGCACATTGTCACAGAGGTTTAGTTTAAAATAAAATTTTATTTAAGTAGGACATGGGAAAGCAAGTTAAATAAATCCCTCTTCATCAACACCTCAACTAAATACAAATCAACTTTGTGTGATTCAATAGAACTGAATGTAAAAAAAATCCAATCGCTTTGTTCTAAATGCAGAAACATCTCGATTTTAATCACAATTAATCAAAATGAAAACATAATCAAAGAGTAGATCTCCTGATTTTTGAATTTCAGTTTTGCCAGAGTCAGAATCACAAGTTGTTTGAAGCCTCAGACCATTTATGAGATTATTGATCAAACTTTAGTTAACTCACCAATATTCTTTTTGATGAATTCATACAATATTTGCAAAGCAGATGGTATTGTTACAAGGGGGAGATGTACATCATTGGCTGCAACCCTCCTCTCTGGAATTCTCTTAAAATATAGCATGGGGCCTAAAGTTTCCAGTTAATACAGAGAGAAGGTTAAATTTCATCTGTGCTAAAGAGGGAATGGATGTGCTATATTAGGATTGCAATATAATAAATGTAGAGATTTTGGGGTTTTATTAAGTGTAATACTATTTCATCCCTCAAGATTAACTTTAGGCTCATTAAAATGTAACTCTAGAATCAGAAGGCTTAAACCTGGAAAGGTATCATCAGCAAGCAAACAAACAAAAAATATTTTGTTATCAAATGTTGATTTCACAAAATATTCCATTTTATCACAGAAAACAAAATTGGTGGTTAAATTCTAGTTTATTACTGGGTCATAGTATCAACATTTAATTTCCAAAGAAAATTTCAAACCGTTTAGTTGCAAAACACAGTTTGCTAACATACATCATGTCTTTGCTGTATGTTCTTACAAACTTCAGTAATATTTTAGAGAACATGAAAGGGATGAAATTTTCCATTATAATGAAAAGACAAAACTGTAGATTATCTCCATAACTTGCTAACAGAATTGTAAGAGATACACATTTAAAATACAGTAAGCCTTAATTTAAAGTTTTCTCCTCTAACATTGTTTCACTTTTACATCAGTAAGTTAATAGCACGTGTAATTTTGTAGAGCATTGCAAGATTCGTTTTAATGCAGTTTCCAGCATGACCCAGTTGGTGCCCCCCTCTTCCTGACTTCTAGCGTGAGAACTTTCCTCCTCTTTCTCAATCTTCAAGTTGCAGCCTATCTCTATTGTAGCCTCATCTTCATTCCAAATCTACCAGTTGCAACCTCTTCCCCACTGCAAACTTTCTAGCTGTGGCCTCTTCTTCCTTTTTGACTTCCCAGTTGAGGCACCTTGCCATTCCCCAACTTTGAGTTGCAGATACTTACTTTTCCAAAACTCAATCATGTATCATTTCCCCCCTTCTCTCGCCCTATTTTTTTTATGATCTTCACAGCTCGTCTTGTCTCAGTGCTCTTCTCCCAAACCTTTTCTCTCAGCGTGAGTTCAAGAGAGGAAAATGTAGAGTGAAAGCATTTAAAAACGCATGGATTGTGAAAGTCTCAGCATTTTGGAACCGTCAGAATGTGCACATCTATGACACTGGAGCTCCATTTAACAATTGAATCTGGATCTTGAAAAGCAGCGCACGTCTAGGAAAGGGGAATAGTGCGTGAGTTGATCAAGGATGGGAAACACACTGCAAATTGGAGGTTGGAATTAGGGGACATGCCACATCTTGAAGGTTGAGGAGCAGGGACAGACTGCAGTGACTTGGAGAATCAGGGAGCAGGAGGTTTCGGAAGCAGCATGGCCAGTATGGATGAGGCACTGTAAGTGGAAAGTTGCACTTTTATTCTATACTTGTAAACCTATTTTAGTCTCAAAAGTTTGATTTACTGATATCTTTTCTGATAAGGATGATTCTACAGAGCATGTGATGGTTCATGTTTCACTTAAAATCAGTGTTTTCAGGAACATATCCATAACTTTAAGTGAAGACTTACTGTTTGTGGAAAAAAAACAGAAAATGAAAATCCTACGAAGACTCAGCAGGTCAGGTAACATCTGTGAAGAAAGAGAGACAGCTTCATGATCTCTGTCTCACCCACTATTTCCAGATATTTTTGCTTTTATTTCAGATTTCCAGCATCCAAGGTTTTTGATTGAAGAGAACTTGTATTTACATCATGCTTTTCATAACCACATAGAGTCCCAAAACAGATTACCAATTAAATACTTTATTAATTGCAAGGAGCAACAAGCATTCTCCTTGTATCATTCAAAAACTTTCAGCCTCACCACACTCTTTAAACATTTCTATTGTCATCTACTTGGTTAAGCCTTCTCAGAATCAATCGTAGAATGGTAAAAGTCCTGACACAATGTATGGATCTGCTAAAATCTTAAGTTCAATAAATAAGCATTGTACTGGATAAATCTCAAGTTGATCTTAAAGCATCTGTTGCTCCTTATCACTGTAAAGAACAGAACATAAACAAATAAGTCAAAAACATTTTTTTTTTCTGATTAGTGAGGGGATTATTATTGATTCAAATGAGTGTAGTGAAGGAAAGTCACAATCTTAGCAAATGTCTGCTGGTGGCTACCAAGAATGCTTTCAGTATGGCTTGACCATCATTCCCACATAGCTAGCCTTGGAAACTACTTCCAACTAGACCACTTGAAAATCAGTGTGTAAGAAATCTGATGACCAAACATAATTGCTTACCATGTTGCAATATCTTTTTTTTTACAATGGACTTGCTGGCTTACCGAGTTTTTTTTTTCAGCTTTGGCTGGTACAGAATATGCAATTGGCAGTGATGATTTGTCTAATGATTTCCATCATCTGGTTGCATTCTTACAGCCACCTTTCAGTCTGCCATTCCAATTGTTTCAGCATGCTGAAAAACTAATTTCCTCAGCATAAAGCTGCTTCTTAGAATGTACCTAGAAATAGCCACTTAATGCGCTTTCAGAACTTTGAGAAAACATGTCAGGTTGGTTAGCAAATTAGAAATGTTCAGGATTTTGAGTCCTTGGCAGCATAGTTAAAAAGTTGACTAAAACATAGGAAACACAGGGAAGGCATAGCTGGGCAGTTCATAGGTTAGAGAAAAGTTCAAAGTGGTGTTTCCCAGAGATCAGTGTCAGGACTCTTGCATTTTTTGACTTATATAAATGACTTGGAGATGGATGCCAACAGAACGATGCTGATTAACTTCAGAGTGACAATGACAAGTTGGCCAAATGGACACTCGCCTTGCAGATGAATTTCAGTGCAGAAAAATGGGAACTAATGCCTTTTAGTAGAAAGAACCATATAGACTCAATCGTGCAACTTTAAGGTGAGACCAGGAGCAGAGGGATCTCAGAGTTCACATGAATAATCCTTTTAGGGTAGCCAGGCGAATGGAAACCATTGTTATGAAGGCTTATAGGATCCTTGGGTTTATCAATAGAGGCATAGAGTACAAAAGCAAAGAAGTGATGCTCCTCTACAAATCATTAGTCAGACCACATTTGGAGTATTGTATTCAGTTTTGAGCACCTTATTTCAGAAAGGACATTAAAGCCCTAAAGAGAATGCAAAGGAGATTTACAAGAATGATATCAGGAATGAGGAATTTCACTTATAAGGCAAGATTAGAGAAATTAGGTCATTCTCCTTGGAGCAAGGACGCTTGAGTGGTGACTTTACTGAGATGTTCAAAGTTATTAACAATTCTGACAGGGTAAAAAAGGATATTCTGTTTCCACTATTTTTTATGTCAATAACTAAAAGTAGTAACGCACTTTCTCCTCCTCTCACTCCTATCTGTCTTGTTAACAGTCTTGAAATTGTGACCTGTCGTAATTGACAGATCAACTAGTGGAAACAGAATATCCTTCTTTATGCAGAGAGTTGTTATGATCTTGAATTTGCTGTCTGGAAGAGAGGCAGAGGCAGATCCATAGGAGATTTCAAAAGAGAACTGCATATATATTTGAAAGTGATGAAGTTAGAGGGCTTTGGAGATAAAGCTAGAGAATGGGACTAGCTGGGTAGCTCTTTCAGGAGCTGGTGCACACATGATGGGATGAATGGCCTCCTTCTGTACTGCAGATTCTATGATTCTATGAATTTAAAGGTAAGAAGCACTATGAAGCAGATCTAAATTCTATTGAGATTTTACAAAATACTGACAGCTCTAAGCTCAAATTTTTACATCTCTTATTTATTCTGAGTCTATGCCATCCGAGTGATAACAGGAATGTCTTCTTTGTGATTATAAAGCTCCATTTAATACTGAATGCTACTTGAACGTAGCTAGTAAGGAAAATCACTGATATCGAAGACTGTGAGACAATGAGAAATAGTGGCATATGAAGCTGTTTGACTTACTGCTGTGGAACAATGGGAAAGGAACTTGGTTTGAACCAACACAATTAAATTATAAAAGAAAACATTAGAAATCTAAAGTGAAAACTGATAATACTGAAAACCCTCAGTCAGCCAAGCAGCATCTGTGAAGAGAGGAAGGTAGGATTAACCTTTCAGTTCACTGACTACCTATCAGAACCAGAAATAAAGCAGACCAACAGCTTGTGAGGAACAAAGTGAAAATATTCAGATAGATTTTATTAACCTGGCCGGCATTCTGAGATCCGAATGATTGCTCCAATATGGCCATCAAATTGCCCCTCACACACCACTTGCACATGGTCCATGATGTCAGCTGGTCTTAACAGATTGCGGGAGTGTCCGTACATTCATCGCTGATGTCACTGCGGTCTGTGCACAGTAATATCAGCACCTGCACATACACTGATGCCACCCACTGTGCGTCCTATCTGGAGCAACTATTGAGGAAGGGACTGATGGCAAGGCAATGGGAAGACTGGAGGACAAGACGCCAGGCGAACTGGAGGCAAGACAACTGGGGAGATGGTGGTGGGGTGGGGTTCGGGGAGTGCCAAGGAAGCTGGGGTGAAGTGGAGCAACCCATCCCCTGCTGAGCAACTATCTGCCATTGTGTGAAGGGCAGTGGACAGGCTCTATACCAAACAGTATTTAGAGCACATGCAGTGTAAGTCCTGGTGGTGGACAGTTGCTTGTTTGTCAGATCTATAGTCAGTGAGTTTCTGGCTAGGTGGACAGAGCATCTGGATTGGACAGCATGTAGGTCACATACCCTGGAAAATAACTCAAAACAGAAAATGCAGAATAGGTTCCTGGCAGCAATGGGCACTGCATCATCTCGTGGTGGTGTTCATAATAAACTCAGCCCTTCTCAGATTAAGTGATAATGTGAGTGAGGTGTACAAAACATTAAAAGGATTCAATAGGCTAGACATTTAGAAACAATGTCTCCTATTGCATAAATTGTAAAACAGAAAATAGATCCAGAAAAATAAAAAGATTGGAAGTAGGGAAATATGGAAAATTCAATTAAAGGCAAGAGGGCTTGAGTGGACTGGGAGTGTGCTGGAAATGAAAAGGGAAAGGTTGTACTGATGTTGAACTGCTTTTTCAATAGACCTTTAGGTTTGATTCCCTTTGCTGTGTTAGGTTGGTTAATGTGCACTGGAGCAGGAAGAGAAGCTTCAATTAACCTCACGCTAAGTAAGGAACCAGAATCCCTGCATCTAATTATTGTAGCCTGTAGAAACTGCATACATATGTCAAGAATGCGTATGACAGAATTATTGTCATCCATCATTTCAGATTGCTCTTAGCTGCTGAATTTCATGGATCAGATTTTTAATGGCAAGAGTTATGTGGCTGAATGGGAAACCATTTGCTGCAGTGTACCCTGAGGTCTGTGGGATTTTACCTGTTGGACCTGGTCTGCTAGAGACTCCCACCTGTACATAATGGGAAGCCTGAGCTGGATGGTGGGCAGAAGAGAGATTTCAGCCAACAGCATACTAGAGGAAACAACCCCTGGCAAACAGGTCAGTATAGGAAGGAGAATAAGAACTACATGCCAGTGAGCATATCAGAATAAAGGAGAATAATAGTGAGAAAAAGTAGACAATCAGAATGCTCATTTCACTGTCCTTTAGCATTGAGGGGTGACATGAAACTAAGTGAGTATGCTGGGTTTGTCTCAGTTTCGAGCTAGTAAGTAGTTCTGTCAACTCCAATCTCTTCAAATCTGCTACTTTGTGCACCCAATTCAAAACGGAAACTTTCATCTGGTCATGAAGGTAGATAGATTTAAAGGCAAACATAGAAAAAGAGAGTTTTTAAGTTTACTGCAGGACTCAGTCTCTCTCACTGATCATTTTATGATGATAGGTATGGGCCATTAACTATGCCCTAAATAAAACTGATATCAGCTGTCAGACTGAAGTCTGTTAAACAATACATACTGATGCACTGGATTGTATATACCACTTGCAGGCAGTGATCCAGTTTAAGTCAAAAGCTGGACTGCTGAAAAATTAAAAGGGAACAAGCAGTTTAAAATTACAGAGTGCTTTTCATAATACCAGTTTGAGACAATGTTTTCAGTATTCAGACATTTTACCAACACAAATACACAAAAATTGCCTGAGGTTGCTGTTGGGCTTTATCTGTTTTTGAAGCATTAGTCCCAGTGATGCAGATGCAAGCAGAGGAGACAGCTGATGTATTGCTTGCAGGTTGATGCTTGCTGGGTTCTGTAGTTAACTGGAATCTCTATAACCGTTTAGTGGCATATCCGTGATGTCATCTCTTTCTGAAAACCAGAAGAAAGACATTTTATGACTTAAAACATTGATTAAAATTTGAACAAAGTTTTCCTGTGCGGTTGAATTAATGAACCTTGGGAGACCAAACAAATCCAATTTGAACAACATCCATGAGATCATTAACATAGAATCACAATAAAAAGGTGTCAGTATTTCCCCCTCCAACTCTATTTTGATTTAGTCCCTACCCTCCCCTTCACTGTTTTGATCACACAGCATTGCCCTTTGATGTGAAGGGCAGTGCTTGTCACTGGCCACTCGGGTGTTTTCCTATTTTCCTGGTGGTGGATATCAAATAAAGATTCGTACACCTTGTGTTTCTCACTGTCTCACACCTACACACACACACTCACACACACACACCATGGGTGCTGAGGAAAAATAAGTGTGGGGGTTTAAAAAAAAAGAAAAAGAAAAAAAGAGAAAAAAAACTGGAGTGGATCACACAGCATTTAAAAAAAAAATAAAAGGGTATCAGTATTTCCCCCTCCAATTCTATTTTGATTTAATCCCTGCCCTCCCCTTCACTGTTTGATCACACAGCATTGTCCTTTGATGTGAAGGGCACTGCTTGGCACAGTCTATTCAGGCGTTTCCATTCTTCCTGGTGGGTGGAAATTTGAATAAAGATTCGTGCACCTTGTGTCTTTCACAAGAATGAAAAAAAGAAAAAAGAAGAAAAAAGAAATAAAAAGGTCTCAGTCTGCAATTTCAATACTATTCAAGAATAAAGTGTTCATTTTCAATATTCACCGGCAGTGGAACAGAAATTAGTGAAGCCACACATAAGAAGGGGGTACCAGATTTGAGCTCCACCCTGTGTAGAGTTCAGGATTTTCATCCACTGTCTTTAACATTCATTCCCTTCATAAAACATACATAGTGGCAGCAATGTGTATTGTCCACAAGACACAATACAATAACTGACCAAAGCTCCTTCAACAGCACATCGAAACCTACAACTTTTGCCACCTAGAATAAAAGGCAGCTAATGCATGAAAAATTCCCCTCCAAATCACACACTAATCTGACATGGGCCTATATTATCAGTCCTCTCATTCTGGGTCAGAATCCTGGAATTTCACCCCCAAAGTGAGGGTGTACAGCATCATATGAAGGAGTTCAAGAAAAGAGTTTACAACCTTCTCAGGACAAAGAGATGACACATAAAAACAGACCTATCCAGTTATATCTTGATCCCATGAACATATAAAAATAAGTGCTGAATATTATGACAATGCAGGGTTTCCTCACTTCGGCATCAACCTATATAAGTACTTGGTTTCTGGAGTTGGACTTGAACCATCTCAGGAACTTAGCACACACAAGAGATATGTTAGGCTGAGTAAAGAAGAATGGCTATCTGGTCACTGGAAGCAGAAGAGGTGCTGGTAAGAAACCACTAAATAGCTTGGAGGGAATTGAATTGGAAACAGAAAAAGAACATGATTTTAAAATTCCATAATGCAGCCACTAAATAATAACTTAGCATAATAGGTCTTTTATCACAGAACCCTAGAAATGTACAGCACAGAAAAAATGGTATTCAGTACGGTTGTACCAGTAATGACTCTTTCCAAAATCAATAACGCTTTAACCTGCATTCCCACTTTTTGTCCATAAGCCTGTATGTCCTTCATTCTCGAGAACGTGTCCAACTCCCTTTATAATATTGTTTACAAAGTCAGCTCCCACCACACTTTTGTTTAAGAATTTCAGCAACTCTCTGAGGGAATATCAATTTCTCCATATGTTGGATGACCATCCCAAGTCCTCCACCAACTCAGCTGTCCTTAGGCTTATTGAGGACTAGTTCTTAGCTATTTAAAGCTCTCAATCCACCTTCCTGCCATACATATCTGAACAATGCAGGTGGGTGAAGGTGCAAAGCCACTTTTACAACATAGTTGTGTGAAATAAATGGGAGAGGGAAGGATGTATCATTCAGGAGAGGCATCCTGTGTCCTGTGTACATTGCTAAACTCCTTTGTTCCACCCTGCCCAGCCTTTAAAATCGATTCTCCCATGTACCTGTATTTCCTCCCCTGGGTGCCTGACTCCTTTCCACCTAGAAGTTCCTGGGATAAACCTAGGTCCAACAACATCACAGCCTCCTATTGAGTTCTGGTGCTGCTGGGACAGTGAAAGCTGCCAGTCAGTCAGATTTACTGACAGTAATTGCAAGTGGGACTTCCTATCCACTGAGGCCCAGAAATCCAACTTAAATTTAAGGCCGTCACCATGCCCCTTTTCTGACCTGATCCAGTGTGTTAATAGTTAGACAGTTTGGAAGTGAATGCAGACCTTCATCACTCTACTAGATATTTTCCAATAACTTTATATCATTGACCCAAAGGAAATCGTTTATTTTCTCTATCTATCAAAACCTCTCATTGTCGCTGTGCTGCCACTTCATGTGGGGTTGTGTTAACCTTTTAACAGCTGGTGAGAGTAGGTGAGCTGTTGAAATTAGCTATTTACAGAAGTGAAAGCAAGTGTCTGGCTTTACGGGGATGTGGTCAAAGCTGACTGTAGCCTTGCTCCAAATTGATTGTGCAAAGATGTTTGTGGATTTCTGTCACTACCCAGCTGGTGGAGCTCAAACCATGAGCAATTTCGCATCATAAAGAAAATATGTCTCCAAAACTTTCAATCCTGCTTTTAAGGACATTCACTTATTTTTCAACAAAAGGTAAAATGCTTTTACAATGAGAGTTAAAATTAGATGCTGTAAATACCTGAAGGATAATGTAATGCACAACTAGGAATTCAAATAAAGAATAAATGTGAAAAAAGATCTTTAGCAACTGTGGAAAAGAACAGCTGAAGTTTGGAGGTGGACTGTTCAAACTAAGAGGAGAGATGAGCAAGTAAAGTAATATAGGTTCCAAGAAAAGGGGTGCAGACCAGTAACATTAAACTAACCATTCTCTCTACAACTAGGTAGCACCTTCTCGGTACTGATCCTCCAACAGTATAGCCCTCCCTTACTACTGTCATTCCAATGATACAGCATTCCTTCAGTAGTTATTCTCCAGTAGTGCAGCACAGTACTGACCCCCACAACAGTGTAATATGCCTTTAGTCCTGACAA
Source organism: Chiloscyllium punctatum (assembly GCF_047496795.1). Taxonomy (NCBI): domain Eukaryota; kingdom Metazoa; phylum Chordata; class Chondrichthyes; order Orectolobiformes; family Hemiscylliidae; genus Chiloscyllium; species Chiloscyllium punctatum. Next base: position 130,750,432 of record NC_092740.1, read on the forward strand.
CACAGACAGTGCAGCACACAGTTAGTCCTGACCATTCAACAGTGCAGAACACTCTAAGCATTGACTCTCCGACAATGCAGCACACCCTCGGCACTGAGCCTCCAACAGTGCAGCATGCACCCAGCACTGAGCCTCCAACAGTGCAGCACACCCTCGGCACTGAGCCTCCGACAGTGCAGTACACCCTCGGCACTAAGCCTCCAACAGTACAGCATGCACCCAGCACTGAGCCTCCGACAGTGCAGCACACACTCAGCACTGAGCCTCTGACAGTGCAGCACACACTCAGCACTGAGCCTCTGACAGTGCAGCACACCCTCGGCATTGAGCCTCTGACAGTGCAGCATACACTCAGCACTAAGCCTCTGACAGTGCAGCACACACTCAGCACTGAGCCTCTGACAGTGCAGCATACACTCAGCACTGAGCCTCCGATAGTGCAGCACACACTCAGCACTAAGTCTGACAGTGCAGCACACCCTCGGCACTGAGCCTCCGACAGTGCATCACACCCTCGGCACTGAGCCTCCGACAGTGCAGCATGCACCCAGCACTGAACCTCTGACAGTGCAGCACACCCTTGGCGCTGAGCCTCCGACAGTACAGCACGCCCTTGGCACTGAGCCTCCAACAGTGCAGCATACCCTCGGCATTGATTCTCTAATATCATAGCAGACCGTCAATACTGACCCTCTGACAGTGTGGCACTTCCTCAGAACCGATATTCTGACAGTTGGCCATTCTCTGAGTTCTGGCCCTAATCGATAGAGCACATGCACTCAGTACCTCTTCTGGAATGGGTGAAAGTGAAGACTGCAGATGCTGGAGATTCGAGTCAAGAGTGTGGTGCTGGAAAAGCACAGCAGGTCAGGCAGCATCCGGGGAGCAGGAAAATCAACGTTTCAGGCAAAAGTCCTTCATCAGGAATATGATTTCATCTTCTGGAATGTCAGCCTAGATTTTTGTGCTCAAGTCCTGGAGGTGATTTGTAAGATCAAGTGAGAGTGCTACCAAGTGAGTCACAGCTGACGCACTGAGCTGCAATTTCCTGGGGGGGATCCCAGCCCATTGGCAGGGTGTCATGGATGGAGACTGGGGTCTGTCTGCTCTCGAAGGGATCTTTAAAACCAGGACGACAATTGTTTTGGAGGGGGCCTCCTAAATGTGTACCTCCACATTCACAAGTAGGGGGAGTTGGGGGAGTGTTGGCAGGATGAACCTCTGATTGGATCCAATCAGAGGACTCACAGATCAAGAGCCCTGACAACCCCACTGGAGGGAGGTGGACTGAGAGAGGTCAGGGACAATGGGAATGCCTCAGTATTCTTTGAAGTGTGGTCTGAATTGAAAGCTATGAGGACTGAAGCCTTAAGGTGCCTTAGACATGTTTTGACCATGGGAGTGATCTCTCCCTCTCTCTCTCTCATACACACACACTCCATTGAACTGGTTGTCAATTCCTGTCATGGGGGAGGATCTAATCCTGAACCATCACAAATAGTTGCCAAACTTGGTGGGATGGGCAGTGAATCCTATTCCCTTCACATCCCATCTGAGAAAAACTCTTGGTAAGAGGAATGTGACTAAGTATCATTTCAACTGCCCCAATTTTCTGACATTGCTCACAGACTTCATTCAAGCCAACCATCATGGGGCTGCAAACATTCAGCTCATTGAAGCTGGCCACAGAATTCTGGTTCAAATCTTGAGTTGATAAACAGCTGGTACAGTGACTAAAGTGGAACTCAAACAATTAACAAAATAAACAATGCACTAACTGGTGTACATTAGTAAGAATGAAAAGGGCAATGGGTGGAAAAAAGCTGTGATCCTTTGAAATAATAAAGTGCATCTGCCCACACAATGCCAGACAATAAGATTGGGTGGTGAGTTTTGTCAAATCACTATAGTTAGTGTGGGCTTTAATTAAAAGCTATGTAGTGCTCTGTTCACCTAATCTTGGAAACCTCAACTGAAACAATCAAGCCTTTCAATTTCTGAACTTCCTGAAGAGAGACAGATCTGACATGTAAGAGTTATAATCTTGGGATAGATCAGTCTTTGATCCATGATAATGAAAACAAAGCATGCAAATATACACAGTTGTTTACCAAGAAAGAAGCTTACCTCTTTTGATGGGCAAGATCTTAAGACTGTGTGGAAGAACTAATTATAAACTGATGCAATATGTGGTATGATGTAAGAAGCTGCTTCACAGTTAAGAGAGATTATGGTGGATTAAAGCAGTACTTCAAACCTTTGTTGCTGGAGTACATTTGTCTTTAACAGGGCTATCTTCTCGACCACTCGTTTCTCTGCCATAACAACCCCTTTGCTATCCCGCTTCCCCCCCACCCCACCCCCACCCCCAAACTATTTCAACCACACCATCCGTGCTCGATGCGTAGGTATCAGGAGATTTGAAATCAATGATGAGGAGGAAGGAAAGTTTCTGGTTACACTGAGTATCCCACCAGCACTTTTCCATCAAAACGAAGGGGATACTATTCCATTTCACGGAGTAGCTTGATTAAGCGGAGCTGTCTGCACTGAAGGCTTCAACTTCAGAAACATAATAATAAATATATTAATATTTATTTAAAAATCCTGCCAACTCACTGGGTTAGATATGGAACAACTAAGCAGTAAACCTGCTGATCTCAACTAGGAAACTGGGCCTCTGCATTCTATGGCAATATCATGGGAAATTAAATGTGCCAGGGAAAATAAAGTAGGCATGTCTTTGGACATATTTCTACTTTATCCATATGGGTACACCGACTGTCATTACCTTTGAGAAGATGAACCAACTTCTTGAACTGCTGCAGTCTACATAGTGTATGTGCACTCAACATGTAGTATTAGAAGAATGGTGTCTTTGTAAACTGATTAAACCTCATTTTATACAGTGAACTAGAGAATAGGATATTACTGTCAACGTAGATGTCCGGATGTCAATAAATAGTAGATGGGTGAGTTGTGAATCTCCTCCTGTATTTTATGGGCGGCAACAAATTTTATGCCTTCAACCAGGGCTGGCATCCTGTTAAGCATGGCTGATCGGACAGATAGCAGCCAAGCAATGGGTAGTGCTGAGGCAAGGTGTGGTCCAGGGGCCTCATGCAAGCAGGCAAATATATAAAACTAAGGTGAAGCTAGAAGGCTATCTGTCTGGGATCATTGTTGGGGTCACTGAAGCTATCTTCCTTGCTTGTAGTCTTTTAACTACCTCCTAAATACTACACCTACACTGTTCCTAATGGCCTCATGACGGAGGAGGTTAAATCAAAATGGTTTTCTGGACTCGGCAAGATGCGGCGATTCTGTAGATCTGCTGTGGACAGCTCTGCCTAACAGCCAAGGCATACCGGTGTTTTTTGCCATTTCTTGCCAAGTTATGTGGTGGAATTATTAGTTTAAAACCTTACAGAATACATATTTGTTAATATTTGGGAGTGGGAAAGATGCCAAAGGGAAAAGGAGCGTGCAAACAGCAGCAGGAAGGACACTTCCCTGCAGCACCTACCACACCAGAGACAGCAGCAGCAGCAGCCTCTCCTGAACCCCCCGGGGACCTGACAGACTCACAGGAATTAGCTGCGGCGGTGGAGAGACTTACCTTGAAAGTTGGGGCTGCGATTGAAGAGATCCGTGGGGAGATTCGTGCCCAGGCCCAACCTATTGCATCCATGCTGCAGAAGCATGAGCAGGAGATCCAGGGCCTTGGGGAGTGACTGGAGAAGGTGGAGGGTTGAACTACAGCCTTGGAAGCTGCGATGGAGTCCTCATCCAGTCGAATCCAGGTGCTGGAGCGAGAGGTGCGGGCCTTGCAAGACCATATCGACGACCTTGAAAATTGAGGTCGGAGGATAAATTTCTGAATTGTTGGGCTCTCTGAAGGTGAGGAGGGTGAGCAGCCATTCAGCTTCTTTGAAAGTTGGCTGCCGAAGTTTTTTGGCCTTCACATCGAGTCCAGCAGGCTGTAGATTGAAAGGGCTTATTGGGTTACAGTGCACAGGTCAGGTCCAGTGCAGTGCTTAGTCCTAGTGCACTTCCACTCATATAAGGACAAGCAAAAAGTCATAGAAGCTTCCAGATCCCTGTACAAGGGGTGAAAAATCATGTTTTTCCAGAATTTCTCTGCAGCTTTAATTCGAAACAGGAAGTCCTTCGATGAAGTTAAAAAGAGGCTGAGGAACCTGGGCATCCAGTACTCCATGAGATACCCCGCACTGCTCCATTTCAGCCACAAGGACTCAGTTTATACATTTGACTCAGCGGATAAAGCTAAAAACTGTGTAGACACTTTACAAAAGACGGACTGGCCTGAGGAATACGGTTAATGTTTGTTCTCTTTTCCTTCTTTCCCCATGTTTTCCCTTCCTTTTTTTTATTCCTTTCTTCCTCCCTAATAATTCCCTTTTTTTTGGAAAGGGGGAAAGAAACCTTGGTATAAGTGTTTTTTTTTAATAATTGGTTTTTCTGATGGGAAAATTTGTGGATGTTCTTCGTTGTCTCCCCCCTTTTTTCTTTGTTTGTTCTGTTTCTTTTTAGTCACAGGTAGGGGTGACATGAAGCCAGGGATGGATGGAGTGCTCATCCTGGCTTTGTCTTTTTTCTGTTGATTTAAGGATCCTCTCCCTGTTTTTTTTTCTGGCCTAAGACTGGGGCACAGTTCGGGTTTGAAGGAGCTATGAAGGAAGGGATGGGTAGGGTTAGTGCCCCCTATGTGCAGGGGGAAGAGTCTTCCATTGAAGGTTTTATAGTTGATTTTCTTTGTAGTTATAGTTGTTTATAGTTATGATAGAGTAGTTTTTGTATATATAGTTCTTCGACTCTATGAGTCTTTATTTACTTGTGCTCAGTGCTTTATAAGCAGGGTTCTTCCCCCGAGGGGTTCAAGGGTCTTTGAAAGGGGATATGGCTAAGTGTCTTATTAAATGAAGCACCTGGAACATTAAGGGAAGTCATTCGCTTGTTAAAAGGAAAAAAAGTGCTTTCTAGTCTTAAGAGGGAAAGGGTTGATATCGCTTTGTTGCAGGAAACCCATCTTGATGATGGGGAACACCTAAAATTACAACAGGGGGATAATGACAGGGTATTCTCTTCATCCTTTACAGTAAAAGTAAGGGATTGGTGGTACTTATTCAGAAAAATCTTCCATTCACATTATTAGAGCAGGTGAAAGGCCCGGGTAGAATGGCCGTATCATTTTTACGTCTTCGAACAGTTTAGGTTGGGTGGAGTCTTTGTTAGGTGGGTGGAGGTTTTATATAGTCACTCTCTGGCTGTGGTCATCACCAATGGGGTGAAGTATGGGAATTTTAGGATTGGTCAGGGTAGTCGGCAAGGCTGCCCCCTCTCACCGTTGTTGTTTAGATTGGTGACAGAGCCACTGGCAGAGGCCATTCCTCAGAATGTCCACATAACCACTCCGGAAGTGGGATCGAGGGCACACAAAATTACACTGTATGCAGATGATGTTCTCCTGTTTTTATCGCACCCGATGACCACCGTGCCCCATTTGATACAATGTATCAATTCATTTGGGACTATTTCAGGATATAAGATTAACCTTGCAAAATCGGAGGCTATGCCTTTGGAGAACTTTGAGGTCGCCCTAAGTTCCCTTTTAAGTGGTCACAGGCAGGGTTCCAATACCTAGGCATTTTTATTATCCCCAAGTTTGATCTGTTATTTCGGACTAACTTTGCTTACTTACTCGACAATATTAGGCGAGATCTCCAGAGATGGAAGGCTCTTCCAATTTTGTGGCTGGGCCGAATATCTTTCATTAAGATGAATGTTCTTCCTCTTTTGCTTTATCCCATGTGTATGCTCCCTATAATATTTCCCAGGTCAATGCTGCGAAAGCCTATGAGATGGTTTGGTTCCTCTGTTTGACATTATGGGCCACCCCTCATCAAACTTACTAAATTGCAATTGCCTCAAGGAGGGGGAGGAGTTGATTTCCCAGACATCAGGAGATACCAATTGAGTTCCCTGCTGTCCTTTATCTGTGATTGGACTGGTAACGATCCAAACTCACTATGGCTGGATATTGAGGCCTCCCAGGCAAAGTGCCTTCTTATTAACCTGCTGTTCATAGATGAGGACAGTTATGGACGACTGCCATAATCCCATTGTCATCAATACAGTCAAGGCATGGAGGGCGATGCATCAGAGTGAGGGTTGTTTATCCAAGACTTCGCCACTTACACCTATAGTTGGCACGCCAGGGTTTCAACCAGGGATGATGGACTTAGGGTTCAAACGATGGGCAGCGAGAGGAGATTCTAGTTTGGGAGACTTGTTTGAGGGGGGAGGTTATAATGTCTTTTGAGCAACTGAGTGGCAAGTACGGGCTGACCAGCAGAGATCTTTTCCATTTTTTTCAGGTTCGGGATTTCATCCAGAAGAAGACTACGCTTCTCACTAAGCCCTATAAGCCCGATACAGAGAGGTTGTTGCTACGTTCCACAAGCACCCTTTCGGTTAGTGCCATCTATTGCCTGCTGGATGGCAGGGACTGGCAGGATATTAACCAGTTATGTGAGGTCTGGGAGCAAGAGTTAGGAGATTTCTTCTGAAACATGGGAAAACATATGGGAGAATGCTTGAAAGATCTCAATCTGTAATAGGACATGCGCTACGCAGTTAAAGGTTCTACACAGGGCTCATCTGGCACCAGACCGTCTGGTGAAGTTTAAAAAAAGGGGCATCTTCAGTGTAAAATGTGTAGGCAATCTTACCCATTGCTTCTGGACATGCCACAGGCTCCGTGTTTATTGGAGCGCTGTGGTGGGGGGAGATAGGGAGGGTTTTGAGGACTGAAGTCAAGTAGACCCGATATCTCTCCTCTTAGGTCTACCGAATTTACCATCTTTAGACGGGCATGGGAAGAAACTATTTAATATTCTTGCACACTGTGCACGGAAGAATATTCTGATGAACTGGGTGTCTGAGAACCCGCTGGGCTTGCTGGGATGGCAGAAATTACTTATGGAGCACATTCCCTTGGATTCTTTTAACAATCATGTTGCACCACACAACAGACCATTTTTATTAGACATAGCAGCCCTACTTGAGGTATTTGGAGATAGGTTTGTCAGTTATCTTAATTAGGGTGTTTGTTTAACCAGGATGGTTAGGTTTATCAAGCCCTGGGCCCGGAGGGGGGTCTCCTGAGTTTTTCTAAACAATGCTTCTGTTCCTTTGTTTGGGAGCTTTGCACCGAGCATAGCTGTTCTGTATTTTGTGATTTTTGGTGTGCTTTTTGCTTTTTTTTGTCTACTAGTTATTTACTTATTTATTGGTGTTGCTTTGCTCAGTGTTAGGGTTTGTTTTGTATTGTAGGGAAGGTTAGTAGTTAGTAGACAGTCGTTGTATGTAATTTGTGTTTTTTTTCTTTTTATTATACTTATTTGTTATTGATTGTATTTTTTAATAATTTGATATGTTTGTAAAGTTAAAAAAATTGCTAATAAATATATTTACAAAACAAAAATAGTTTTCTGTTATCTTATTAGCCCCATCTGTCTTCCAACCACAGAGGGTGGTACGTGTATGGAATGAGCTGCCAGAAGAGATGGTGGAGGCTGGTACAATTGCAACATTTAAGAGGCATTTGGATGGGTATATGAATAGGAAGGGTTTGGAGGGATATGGGCCGGGTGCTGGCAGGTGGGACTAGATTGGGATTGGGTTGGATGGGCAAGGATGGGTTGGACTGAAGGGTCTGTTTCTATGTTGCACATCTCTATGACTCTATGACTCTACAGGGCCAGATACAATTCAAACTTGAGAGTCAGGAGATACGGGTCTTGTATTTGACAAGATATCACATGCAAATCATTTTAGCCCCATGACATTGCCATGGGAATTCCTTAGGATGGTGCCCTAGGCCCAGACATCTTCAGCTGATTCATCAATAACATTTCCTCCATATAAGATCAAAGTAGAGAATACTTTCTGATGCTTAAACAATGTTTGGCACCATTTGCAAACCTCAGATGCTGAAGGTGTCCATGTCCACATGCAACAAGAACTGAACAACATTCAGGCATGGTTTGATAAGTGGCAATTAACATCTGTGCCACATAAGTACCAGGCAAAAGCCATACCTAACGAGAGATATTCTAACCATCACTTTTTGAACTTCAATTACATTACCAACATTGAATCTCCCAGTCAACATCCTCATTATAATTATTGACCAAACATTTAATCAGGAGAAAGTGAGAAATGCAGATGCTGGAGATTAGAGTCAAAAACTGGAGCGCTGGAAAAGCACAGCGGGTCAGGCAGCATCCAAGGAGCAGGAGAGTTCATGTTTTGGGCATAAGCCCTTCATCAGAAATGTGTGGGGGGCAAAGAGGACTGAGAGATAAATAGCAGGTAGGGGTAGGGTGGGGCTGGGGGAAGGTATCTGGGAAGGTGATAGGTAGATGCAGATGGGGGTGATGGTGATAGGTCAGAACGGAGCATGGAGCGGATAGGTGGGAAGGAAGATGAACAGGTAGGACAGTTCAAGAGGGTGATGTCGAGTTAGAGGTTTGGATCTGGGATGAGGTGGAGAGAGGGGAGATGAAGAAACTGGTGAAATCAACATTGATCCCATGTGGTTGGAGGGTCCCAAGGTGGAAGATAAGGCATTCTTCCTCAGGTGTCAGGTGGCTAGGATTTGGTGGTGGAGGAGGTCTGGGACTTGCATGTCCTTGGTGGAGCGGAAGAGGGAGTTCAAATGATCGGCCACAGGATGGTGGGGTTGTTTGGTGTGTGTGTTCCAGAGATGTTCTCTGAAATGTTCTGTGAGTTGGTGTCCTGTCTCCCCAATGTAGAGGAGACCACATTGAGAACAATGGACACAGTAGATGAGGCGTTTGGATGTGCAGGAAAATCTCTGCAGACATATAAAGAGCAGATGAAAGGTTGGGAACTGACATCCCAACTTTCCAACTTGTCAAACCTTCTTCAAAAGCCTCTTCAAAACCCAACAATAGTACTACCTAGATGGTCAAAAGCATCAGACCCACGGGAACATCATAAAATCACCTCACACTCCATCCCAGTCCTGATCTCCACACCCCAAACTCACCTCCACCAAACAGGGTCCCAGATACTGATCTCTACTCCTTCCCCCTCTTCCTGAGATCTGATATCTCCCTACCTTTCGACCGTGACCCCATGAACCTATCTGTATGTGTATATGTGATCTAAAATGCATCATAATGAGCATTAGCTGGTGTCAGCAAATACAACCTTTAATTTTACTTTCCTCCATTCCCTCTTCTGGTCTGAGTTCCTCTAGTCGAAAGTGTGAGAAGGCAGCAAGTTCAAAAGCCCATTGTCAATGTTCACCTCCCCCCGAGTATAGCCTTGGTCAGCTTGTCACTGATATTTAGTTACCCTCCCTCCCCCAACTTTGCTGACTGTTTTGGTGAGCAAAGTTAAAAATCACACAACACCAGGTTATAGTCCAACAGGTATATTTGGAAGTACTAGCTTTTGGAGCGCTGCTCCTTCATCAGGTATCTATTAGCTATTAGCTATCTGATGAAGGAGCAGCAGTCTGAAAGCTAGTACTTCCAAATATACCTGTTGGACTATAAACTGGTGTTGTATGATTTTTAACTTTGACAACCCCTGTCCATATTGGCACCTCCGCATCATGTTGGTAAGGGTATGGAATGTTTCCACATTATTATTGACAATTCATACATAACTAAAAATTGAAATTCCCAAGTGTTAACATTAAGGGCAGTTTTATTTATGGTTTTCCTTCTTGGAAGGATTCACAAATGGTCAAGCCAAAGCTTGAGATAAAATTTTAACTCACTCCAATCCCAATCACATGCAAATAGTTAAAATTGAGCTCATTATTGTGTTTAATGTCTGTCATTCAATAATTAAATAACAGCAGAGAGTCAATAGGGAGGTAAAAGTATAATCCAGGGTTCAAATACATCAAGTTAACAGAGAATTTGTGATGTGGAACCTGAATGGATATAACCCTAGTGAGCTACCAGCCTGTAACTGAATCATTTGGCTGTTAATGACCATTTAACGTCATCATAACAGGAGAAAACAAAGCTCATGTTTTATGATCAACAAAAACAATGAGATTGAATTACTGCTGCATCAATCACTGCTAAATTCTAGCTACTTCAAATTTAATTTGATAGAATTAACTGATATATAGCAGGCATCATGGACGGTGCAGTAGAAATAAATAAGTCATTATCGAGGTAGCAATATGGAATATTCCATGATATTTGGTATGGGCTCCCACATGACACAACCAACTCACAGTTTTCTGATTGGAATCTAATATGAAAACAGATGACAGGATACAGAGTCATAGAGTCAAACAGCACAGAAACAGACCCTTCGGTCCAACTCGTCCATGCTGATCCGATTTCCCAAACTGAATCCTTTGCATTTGCTTGCATATGGTCCAGATCACTCTAAATCTTTCCTATCCATGTACCTGTCCAAATGTCTTTTAAATATTGTAATTATATTCTCCTCTACCACTTCCTCTGGCAGTTCATCCCCATATATGCATCATCCTCTGTATGAAGTTGTTGTCTTTCAGGCCCCTTTTAAATCTTTCCCCTTTCACTTTAAACCTCTAGTTTTGGACTTCTAAACCATTGGTTATTGACCTTGGCTATTCACCTTAGCTATGCGTCTCATGATTTTATAAACCTATATAAAGTCACCCCCTTAGCCTCCTATGGTCAGGGAAAAAAAATCCCACTTATCCAGCAACTACTTATTACTCAAATCTTCCAATCTGTAACGTTCTCGTAAATCCTTTCTGCATCCTTTCCAGTTTAATAACATCCTTCCTACAGCAGGACGACCACAATTGTACACAGTACTTCAAAACTGGTCTCACCAATACCTTAACTGCTGCAATATGGCATCTCATCTCCTACACTCTGAAGTGAAGGCAAGCATGCCAAATGATCCTTCACCACTTTGTCTACCTCTGATGCCACTTTCAAGGAACGATGTACCTCAACGTGTTGGTCCATAGTTCCCTGGCTTTTCCTTTGCAGCCTTTCTTAAATAGTGGCACACCATGGCTGTGATGATGCAAACATCTCTCTTAGGGGCCCGGCAATTTCTTCCCTAGGTTTCCACAATGTCAGGGATATAATGATCAGATCTCAGGGAAGTATCTATCTGAATGTGTTTTAAGACCTCTAGCACATCCTCTTTTATAATGTGGATCTTTTAAGACATTACTACTTATTCCCCTGTGTTCCCTCGCCTCCATGTCTTTCTCCACAGTAGATACTGATGCGAAATATTTGTTTAGTATCTCACCCATCTCCTGTAGTTCCACATACAGATGGCCTCGTTGATCTTTAAGAAGGTCTATTCTCTTCCTAGTTACTCTTTTGCCCCAAATATAGGTGTAGAATCTCTTTGGATTCTCCCTAACACTAAAAGCCAAAGCCTTTGTACCCTCCTGATTTCCACTTTTCTTTGAGTTTTTTTTTAACCTTTTGAGTCCTACAGCACAGAGACAAGCCCTTTGGCCAAACTGCCTATGCCGACCAAAATGTTCATCAACGCTTACCCCATTTCTCTGCACTTGGCCCATATCCTTCTAAACCTTTTCTATCCATGTGTTTGTCTAAATGCCTTTTAAATGTTGTTAATGTACCCAACTCAACCACTTCTGCTGGCAGTTCACTCCACATGCGTACCACCCTCTGTGTAAAAAAAAGTTGCCCTCAGGTTCCCTTTTATTTTTTCCCGTCAAACCTTAAACTGATGCCCTTTAGTCCTTGACTCCCCAATACTAGGAAAAAGACTAAGTGCATTCACCCTATCCGTGATTCTCAGGATCTTATACACTTCTATAAGATCTCCCCTCAGTCTCCTACACTCAGAAGAAAAAAGTCCTAGCTTGTCCAACCTCTCCCTATAACTTAGACTCTTGGCTACATTCTTGTAATTTTTTTCTACACTCTTTCCAGTTTAATAACATCCTTCCTCTAGCAAGGTGACTAAAACTGATTACAATACTCCAAATGCAGCCTCACCAACATCGTGTACAACTACAACATAACCTCCCAACTTCTATACTCAGTGCCCTGACTGATGAAGTGTGCCAAAAGCCTTCTTCACTGCCCTGTCTACCTGTGACTCCACTTTCAGAGAACCGTGCACCTGAACTCGAAGGTCCCTCTGATCCATTATACTCCTGAAGGGCCTACCATTCACCATGATACTCCTACCTTGATTTGACTTTCCAAAATGCAAGACCTCACACTTATCTATATTAAACTCCATTTGCCATTTCTCGGCCCACTTCCCCAGGTGATCGTGGTCCTGCTGCAAGTTCTAATAATCTTCTTCACTGTCCATGATACCTCCTACTTTAGTGTCATCTGCAAACATATCATGCCTTGTATTCTCACCCAAATCATTGATATAGATAACAAACAGCAATGGGTCCAGCACTGAACACTGAGGCACTCAACTAGTCACAGGCCTCCAATACCACGAGCATTCTTCTACTATTACCCTCTGCTTTCTACCATCAAGCTAATTTTGTATCCAATTTACCAGCTTCTTCAGATTCCATGCGATCTAACCTTCCAGAGCTGCCCACCATGTGGAACCTTATCAACGGCCTTACTGAAATCCATATAGACCACGTCTACTGCCCCACCTTCATTAACCTTCCTGGTCATTTCATCAGAGAACTCCAACAAATTTGTGAGGCATGATCTCCCACGCACAAAGCCATACTGACTATTCCTAATCAAACACCGTCTTTCCAAATGCATACATATATTATCTCTCAGCATCTTCTCAAGTAACTTACCTACCACAGATGTTATTATTCCCAGGTTTTTCTTTACATCGCTTCTTGAATAAGAGCACAATATTCGCTGCCCTCGAGTCTTCCGGGACCTCACCCCTGGCTAATGTTGATGCAAAAATATCAGCCAGGGCCCCTGCAAATTCTTCTGTCACCTCTTATGGTGTTCTTGGAGAGATCTGGTCAGGACTAGGACATTTATCCACCTTCATACATTCTAAGACGTCCAATACCTCTACTGTGATATGAACTGTCCCCAAGATATGACCACTAATTTCCTCAAGTTCCCAAGTCTTCACGCCTTTCTCCATGGTAAACACAAAGAACCTCACCCATTTCCTGCAGTACTTATGTGTCCCCTTTGGTCCTGAGGGGTCCTATTCTCTCTCGAATTATTCTTTTTCTGTTAATATACTTAAAGAACCTCTTTTGATTCACCCTAATCTTCTCAGCCAAGATTATCTTGTGCCTCCTTTTCACCCTTCTGATTTCCTTCTTCAGTGAACTCCTGTATCCTCTATATCCCTCCAGGGATTCCCTTGATCCCAGCTGCCTGTACCTGAGCAATACATCCATTTTTATGGTCAAAGCCTCAATATCTCTTATCATCCAGAGTTCCCTCTTCCTGTCAACCTTGCCTTTCATCCTCACAGGAACACACAGACCTTGAACTCTAGCTATCTCACTTTTAAAGACCTCCCACTTGCCAGAAGCCCCTTTGCCTACAAACAAACTACTCCAATTAACCCCTGCAAGCTCCTGTCTTATTTCATCAAAATTCACCTTGCCCCAATTTAAAACTTGAACCATAACTATTTTAAAACTAACAGAACTATGGTCACTGGTCTCAAAGTGCTTCCCCACTATCACCTTCAACACCTGTCCTGCTCTATTTCCCAAGTGTAGGTCAAGTTTTGCTGATTTCAGAGTAGGACCCTCTGTATGCTGCTTGAAGAAATTTCCCTGAACACACTGAACAAATTCCATCCCATCTAAGTCTTTAACACTCTGGCAGTCCCAGGCACTTTGTTAGGAAAATTAAAATCCCTGACTATGACAACCATATTGCTCCTGCAAGTCTCCCCGATCTTAAGTGTACTCTAATCCCCCTACGCCCCCCAAGAGATTGACTTGATCCCACCTCTCCATTCCTAACATATGCCTCCTTCCTTTTTATGACCGGAGTCTCAATATTGAATTGAGTTGAATTGAATTGAATTTATTGTCACATATACCGACGCACAGCGAAAAGCTTAGTCTTGCGAGTAATGGGCATCCAGTGTTCCCTACTCCTACCAGCTTTGCCCTTCACTCCAACAGGAACATACTGTCTCTGAACTCCAGTTATCTCACTTTTGAAAGCATCCCACTTGCCAATCATCTTTTTATCTGCTAACTGCCTACACGAACAATTTTTGACATTTGATCCCAGCAAATAATACCATCAAAATTGGCCTTACTCCAATTTAGAACTTTAAGCAAATTCTCAAAGGGGAGTGTGCGTGGGCTCAGGTTATTGTACAAATTGGTACCAACAACAAAGGTAGAAAAAAGGATGAGGCCAGCAGACTGAATATAGGGAGTTTGGCAGGAAGTTAGAAAGCAGAACCTCAGAGTAGTAATCACTGGATTACTCCCAGTGCCATGTGCTATTGTGAATAGGAATAGGACGATAGGATAGATAAGTTCATGGTCAACTGTCAGCCCCCAGGATGTTGATCTAGGGAATTCAATGATGGTAATATTGGAAAACGCAATGCTGATGGTGATTAGAATCTGTATTAACCATAATAATTAGAAGTTATGCTTTATGTAGCAGGGTAAGAGTTGATCTCACAGGAGAATAGGTTTTTCAAAGCAATTTTATGAGATGTTTAATCTTTTAATAATAAAACATAAATTCTATTCCTGTGATTCTCTACAAGTGAATTCTTATTCAAAGGTAAAGAGAGGTGTCAAGTTAAATGGAGATTAATCCAACCAAACTATTCAGAAATTGAAATTACAGTTATAATATATACTGAAACAGTTCAACCTGAATCCTACTAATGAGCTCTTATTTGCCATACAATAGCAGAACTGGGCAGCACGGTGGCTCAGTGGTTAGCACTGCTACTTCACAGCACCAGAGTCGCAGGTTCGATTCCAGCCTTGGGTGACTGCCTGTGTGGAGTTTGCATATTCTCCCTGTGTCTGCGTGGGTTTCCTCTGGGTACTCCACAGTCCAAAGATGTGCAGGTCAGGTGAATTGGCCATGTTAAATTGTCCCATAGTGTTAGGTGCATTAGTCAGAGGGAAAAGGGTCTGGCTGGGTTACTCTTCAGAGGGTCGGTGTGGACTTGTTGGGCCGAAGGGCCTGTTTCCACACTGTAGGGAATCTAATCTAATCTAAAAACTGGCCAAGGTAGTAAAGCAGACGAGAATAATATAATAAGGGAACAATATCTTTATGGTTTAACCTCAATCAGAGTTTCATTACAAGAGAGGGTCAGCACTGAGAGGGTGCTGCACTACTGGAGGGTCAGCACTGAGAGGGTGCTGCACTACTGGAGGGTCAGCACTGAGAGGGTGCTGCACTACTGGAGGGTCAGCACTGAGAGAGTGCTGCACTGTCAGAGAGTCAGTACATACTTCTCAACAGGCAAAATATCAAGGGGGACTGATTGAAACAAACTATGACAGAAAATCTGGCAGAGTCATGCAAGAGTCTGAGGAAGGCTTTCTTGATGTCAGGGCTAGCTTGTTAAATTTGTCAATGAAGCTCTGGATGTTGTGAGGTGCTTCTTGATTGGCAACGGTAAGTTGCCTATTGTTGCTGGTTAATGACCTTATAAACTGCAAATCTTGCCTCATTAGTATGTAGTTTTCTATTCTACCACCCACTGCAAGCAAACTACACACTAACAATTCTGGACATGGAAGTCAGAGTGGGTATCTGGTAACTCTACTTGTTTGATTCTAAGGATTTCCATGTTGGACACAGGGACCAACAACTTAAGGCCCACTCCATGGGCACTGACCAAATGAACCTCATGTCCAGACATTTGCGTCTGACAACTGCCAGCCTCTACAGGCCCTGATGGCACACCTCTTATCCATACAAAAGGAGCTTCTTTATCGCTGCACTTCAGGATGTATTAGCAACTATTATTGCAATGCTGCTGCAAGGACACTTTGCAGTCAGGGACCCGCACGCAGCATGTGGACTGTTTCCAGCTCCATTTCAGGACTCTTTGTTTGCTCTCTGAACATTAATTCAAATTGAGCCCACCCATTCCTAATGTTCATAACCTTCTCGCCCTGCTTTGTCTGTCCTTGCCCATTTGTACTTTATTCCTCAGTCAGAGATACCAAGCTCACTGTACCACTATATTTCCATGCCATTTAGCACAAGATACACAATAACCACCACCCCTTGACATTCAACGGTATTACCTTCACTGAATCCCACACTAGGAGAAAGTGAGGACTGCAGATGCTGGAGATCAGAGTTGAGTGTGTGATGTTGGAAAAGCACAGCAGGTCAGGCAGCATCCGAGGAGCAGCTGAATCAATGTTTTGGGCATAAGCTCTTCATCAAGAATTAATCCCCCTCTGTTAACATCCTTGGGGTTACCATTGACCAGAGACTCAACTGGATTCATCACATAAGCACAGTGGCCATAAGAGCAGGTCAGAGACTAGGGATACTGCAGCAAGTAACTCACCTCCTGACACCCCAAAGTCCAGCCACCATCTACAAGGCACAAGTCAGGAGCGTAATGAAATACTTTCCACTTGCCCGGATGAGCAACACTCCAACAACACTCAAGAAGCTTGAGTGTTGTTGGAGTGTTGCTCATCCGTGGGCGGCACGGTGGCACAGTGGTTGTGGGCGGCACGGTGGCACAGTGGTTAGCACTGCTGCATCACAGCACCAGAGACCCGGGTTCAATTCCCGCCTCAGGCAACTGACTGTGTGGAGTTTGCACGTTCTCCCTGTGTCTGTGTGGGTTTCCTCCGGGTGCTCCGGTTTCCTCCCACAGTCCAAAGATGTGCAGGCCAGGTGAATTGGCCATGCTAAATTGCCCATAGTGTTAGGTAAGGGGTAAATGTAGATGTAGGGGTATGGGTGGGTTACGCTTCGGCGGGGCGGTGTGGACTTTTTGGGCCGAAGGGCCTGTTTCCACACTGTAAGTAATCTAATCTAATCTAATCTAAAAAAAGCTTGAAACCATCCAGGACAAAGCAATCCGCTTGAATAACATCACATCTACAAACATTCAATCCCTCCATCACCGGCTCTCAGTAACAGCAGTGTGCACTATCTACAAGATGCACTGCAGAAATTCACCAAATTCCTTGGACAGCACCTTCCAAACCCACAACCACTTCCATCTAGAAGTACAAGGGCAGCAAGTATTTGGGAACTCCACCACCTGTAAGTTTCCCTCCAAGCCACTCACCACCCTGACTTCGAAATATACCGCTGTTCCTTCACAGTCACTGGGACAAAATTCTAGAATTCCCTCCCTACCCTAATTGTGGATCAGCCTATAGTAAGTGGACTGCAGTGATTCAAAAAGACAGCTCACTACCACCTTCTCAAGGGCAAATATGGAAGGGCTATCAATGCTGGCCAGCCAGCGACATCCAAGTCTCATAAATAAATAATGAATTAAAAAAATCACAAAGTTAGGAAGCTTGTCATGGTTGTCAGTGGTCCTCAATCAAATCAAGGGAGACAAGTCTTCAGTCAAGGATCCTGGTGCACTAAGTTAAAGGCAGCCTCCGATACCATTCCAGAGGCTTGGACACGGTCAGGTAATTGCTCAGGTCTTTCAGGGTCAAGTCTTCTCCTTGTAAGGGATGAAGAGCCAAATACTGAACAGCCCACTAGCTATCTTGACTCTTCCTGCCCTATTGCGGGGTGTATTCTTCTAGGAGAGGGAAGGGGACGCAGGTATTAAAAGAGATCAAAGTGAATGGCACAGTTGTTATTGTTAGTGTAGAGATAAAGATGGGGAGGTGCCCCAAGTGAGTGATTGGATGGAAAACAGGCTATGTAGTGTTGGTAGTGTGAGAGTTGGAGAGAGTAAGAGCAACTGAGGGAAGGTATTGCATACAACCGTGAGAGTGATAGAGCATGAGCTTTGGTGGGAGGTGAGTACAGTAGAGATAAAGCAACTGTGAGGTAACACAATAAAGATGGTGCCACGTACACTGGTGGAGTCAAGCATTCCTACACCACTGTTCATTCCTCCAGATAGCTGACAGCACACTGATATGGGTGGCTCTAGATCCCAGTTCACAAAATAGAGTACCAATTTCCTCTTGTCTGCAAAGTCTAGAGCAAATATCAGGAGCCGTCCAGGGCAGCTCCAAAATAAGTGCTTGTCTGGGTGTGCGATAGCAACTTAAAGATGGTGTCAGCACCAGGGGCGCCAGTCCTTTCGAGAATATCCTGGCAGTGGCAGGATAGGGTGAGTGGTGGAATGGTACCAGAATTGTCCGTAGGTAGTTAGTGAGGTGAGTATCGTAAGACATGGCAAGAAAACTTGCTAGGCCTCATGGACAGAAACCCTCTGGGAATCTTGACAAGATTGACATTTAGCCAAAGAAAACCAGTCAGCCCTACATTAGACATTAAAACAAGGCCAAGACATAGAGACAAAATTTGGAAACTTCAGCATGATATATACACTATCTTTGTCCATCAAATCAGCTCCTTCAACACTTAATCCAGTAGCCAAATGAGAAGGGAATCAATAATTTGAAAGATGTACCACGTAGACTCTATAATGAAGAAACGATTGTGATGTACTCATGCAAACTACCTAGACTATACACATGATATCAGAGCAATTCAGTATCATATGCTTCTTGTTTGCTTTACTTGGGTGTTTCTCTGACTTGCATTGATTAACTTACTTGAGAAAACAATCACTTACATTCAGCAAATATCTACTGATGGACAGGACTGAATCATGGGTGAATTTGACAGAAATTGGCTGAAATCAGAGTGCAATCACCTGTCTTAAATCACCCAATTTCACTTTGTTAAATAAATCATAGCATCCAAATGCTGTCATGTTTCTTTTCAGAAACCCAGAGACCTTGCGTTTCATTTTGCATTTTGTTTAAACTTTTAAATGTTGTTGCATTGCTCCTTAAGTTTAACATTGTTGGGTCCAGTTATACTGTATATTTATAAAAATAGACTGCACAGTGCAGGGGGTGAGGAGGGCAAGTTTGGGACCACAATCACATTTAGAAAGTAACACTAACACATGAAGTTCAGATGTTATTATACATTAAGAATATTTAGCTCTGATGCAAATCTCCAGTTTTATTGCTTATCAGCCAGGAGCACAAACAGTTACTCACATTCTATAGATATTGAATTGTTAGTTTTTGCATTTCTGTTGCAAGAAATTGACAAGTAGAGGCCTGTCATTTCCCCAGGATTGAATACAGAATCCCAGGTTCTTCCTGTGTCTTTGGCTAACTCACTTTCAAAAAACAGCTAAGGTTAGACTGCAAATCAGTTTTGGTCTCCGTGAATTGTGGTACAGGCTTTGGGGGCTAAATGGCTTCCTTCTGGTCCAATGAAATAAAGCAACGAGAATAAGGAGTAACTACTTTTAATTTAGAACATTATTGATTTTAGGGAATAGATGGAACACCCAATCATTTAATATTAACATTTCCAGCAAACATCTGTGGCTCAGGCCCTTCATTCTTTCAAACATTCTTAATATATCAATTTTAAACCAGATTAAACAACTCAATGTCCTTCAAAATAGCTCGAGGCAAATGGATCCTGATCATGTCAAGAAGAGATGAGGTAAATAAAAGGTTTGCTGTAAGAGCTGAGTTTAAGGTAGATCTTAAAAGAAGAAAGGGAGGGCAGAAATACAGACTGATCTGGAGAGCCTTGGAATTGTTTAGTTTGGAGATGATAGTGGACAAAGGGTTCAACAGCAGATATTAGAAGTATTGCAATGTTGTGGGGATGAAAAAAGGCAAACTTAGATGGAATGAATAGGAGGCTGGAAGGTCAGTTCAGGGTGAGCAGAATAAGAAGGATCTTAGTTGTTGAATGCAAGCCAAGGAAATAAATGAAACTGACACTGAAGGTGCTGAGTTTTGAGTGAATAAAATTAGTTTAATCTTCCTAGTTGAGAAGTGATGGTTCATCCAGAACTGGATGTCAGAAAACAACTTTTTTTGGTGTGTGAAGCAAAAGGTGGGCATTCAGTACATTAACTACATTATGGAAAGTATGAGGCTTTTTCCCAGGGTAGAGGGGTACTAGGGGACACAGGTTCAAGGTGCAGGGTGGGAGAAGTTTAAAAGAGATGTGCAAGGCAGGTCTTTCACACAAAGGGTGGTGAGTGCCTGGAGCACGCTGCCAGAGGAGAAGCAGACTGACGGAAGCAGATGTAATAGCAGCATTCAAAAAGCACCTGGATGAATACATGACTAGGAAGGCAGTGAGGGATATGGATCCTCTAAGTGAAGACAGTTTTAGAATGGAAAGGCAAAATGTGTTGGCGCAGTATTGGAGAGCCTAAGAGCCTGCTCCTGAGCTGTATGGTTCTTTGTACATCACATTCACCAATATCTTGCAATGCTAAATGTAATGATTTGATTACATCAAAAGTGGCACTTACCTATTGTTAAATAAGACCAAAAATTCTTGAAACAAAGGAAGGATAGAATTGAAAAGAGGTAGGCGAAAGTGAAAACGTATACAGATCACATCTTGAGAATATTCCAAAATGCTTGAGTTCACTTAGTTATCCCAATCAGTTTCCATGCAGTAAAATCTGGCCATTTAATTTACATTTCTATCAGTTAAAAATTGTACTCGTGGAACGTTTTCATTTTTGAATACATCCATGTTTAAGCTAGCAAGGTGAACGTTTTTGTATGTTCTTCTCAACCCTTCCATTGGGATGTTACAGCTGTTTTGAAGGATGGTATCTCGATCAGAGGCGGCTTAATGGTGGTAAACACAAGCAACCTGATCTACATAAGTTATTTTTACCTTCTTTAGATATGAATTAATGTTTAATAAACTAATAATGGATCATGCAAAAGATGCTTGAGAGCAGTACATACCAAAGGTTCTAATTCCTTGCGGTCTACAAGGTTAAATTCTGTTACAAAGTAATAAAAGTGCTTATAGCACGTATTAACATGTGCCTCTGCTCCCATGGTGCCAAGCCGATCGAAGTGATGAATGTAAACATGGACGAAGACTCGAAAGAGTCGACACAGAATCTTCTTGCAGATCTGAAGGAAGTTCTTGGGAAAGGGGATTCCTGTGGAAAAAGAATGAAAGGAAAAAGAAACAAATGTACAATGAAACATTTGACCTGTTGGGAGATCGTTCACTCTAAATACAATGTGTGTATGTAATACTGAATACACTCTAAACTCTTCAGTTTACATCCACAGTTAGTTTCTGAGAAGAGGCCACAAATGCATGTGAATGAAGTGAGGGGCACTCCTGTTCCCCCTGGCTCAGGAGGAAACCGATTATTTTTTCTGTTCCTGACCCCCTGATTCTGATAGTTTTGATTTGCTGGGGAAGCCATCAATGCTCCTTGCTGGGCAATTTAGGAAAATTCACTGATTTTCTCACTTGTCTGCAAAATGCAAACCTTGTACATCTTTCTGCTTCAGCTAAATAATTTACAGAGAAGTTCACTTTAAACTCAAAATGTGTAGCACAGGGAGAACGAAAATGCAAAACATTTTACAAAAGTAATTAGTCAACTGATTTTTGAATGAGAACAAGCAAATAGTTTCTTCTCAAGAGAACGGTATAAATGTTAAAGACAACTTTAATCCTTAAAGGGCAACATTGGTCATATAACAGGGTCTCTATAAAAAGATGACCAATGTCACAATAGTTTGATCAAACACACACAATTCTGAAAAAGTTCCCATTGTCCAATGAAAACTGTACTGTGATGGAAGCAGCTGCAAAAGGTACAAGAGTGCTGTGATCTCAATCACTAAGACAAAACACAATCCCTTATATATTTCCACAAAGAGACTGCTCTCCTAGAAGGTTGAACCAACCGGAACCTCTCCAAAGAACTCAACAATGTGAGTCAAGCTCTTAGAATTGCAAAACTCTGATGCACAATTCAATGATAATCCTCGAAGGGTGTGGGGTGCAGCAGTATTACTGAATTATCCATCATCAGTTGGTAAATAATGAAGGAAACAAGAGACCGAGCATGAACCTTTCAGCAACCTAAAGGAAAAAAAAAATCAATATTTGTAAATTACCATTTATTGTGATCTCTTGGGATAAACTGCAGGGAGTAACAGACTGTCACCAATCGCATGCAGTGTTCTTTCATGGGATTCTGATCACAGTGTAGTTCTCAGCAACCTGTCAGGCCACAGAAACAATTATGCTTCACTGACAAACTCATTTGCCTAATTTAAGGTTTGTTGCATGACCGCTTGATGACCCTAGCTGCAAGCACTGTTTCACTTTGTTAATGGCAATTGGTGTCATATTTAGGGTCATCGTGTCTTTGTCAGCATTGAGGACATTAATTAAATCCATTATGAACAATGGGCATACTTTTTATTTAGAGTTAATAGATGTGCCTTATTCAACAAATGTATATACTAGTTATTATTTTCTAAGTAATCAATGTTGGATTGACATTTTTAAAAAACTGGGCTTTTCAATAATGATTGGTATCAAGTGACTTGGTTTTGGCCCTACCCTTTGCAACTGGATCCTCAATTTTCTGACCCACAGACTGCAATCAGGATAGGTAACTGCACCTCCTCCATAATAACATTCAACACTGGAACTCCCTAAAGATGTGTCCTCAGCCCCCTGCTGTACACCCACAACTGAGTTGCCAAATCCCAAATGAACACCATCTACAAGTTTGCTGATGATACCACTGGAGTAGAATGAATATCTAACAATGATGAGTCAAAATATAGAAGGGCGATAGCAGGCTTAGTGATGTGGTGTAATGACAACAACCTCTCTCTCAATGTTGGTAAAACTAAAGAACTGATCATTGACTTCAGAAAGAAAGGAGGAGAACACTCCCCCATCTACATCAACAGAGCATAGATTGAGAGGGTGGAGAGCGTCAAGTTCCTTGGAGTGATGATAACCGGCAACCTGTCCTGGATTTCCCATGTGGACACGATGGTCAAGAAGGCACAATAATGCCTCTTCTTCCTCAGGCGGCTCAGGAAATGTGGCCTGTCCATAAGGACCCTCACCGACTTCTATAGATGTACCACTGAGAGCATACTGTCTGGGTGCACTACCGCCAGGTACGGCAACAGCTCTGTCCAGGACCATAATAAACTGCAGAAGGTGGTGTGCACAGCCCAGACCATCACAGAAGTCAATTTTCCATCCATGGATTCCATTTACACAGCTCACTGCCATGGGAAGTCTGCCAACATCAACAAAGACCCATCGCACCCTGGTAATAATGGCCTACGATCTCATCCATTAGGCAGTACATACCAGAAGCTTGAACGCATGCATTAGCAGCTTCAGGAACAGTTTCTTCCCGGCCATTATTAGACTGATGAGTGGACTCTATAGCCTCAAATAATGCTGACCTGGCTAACACTGATCTCACCTCGTGCACACTCTGTGCATGTAACCTGTGTGCCTCTGTCTAACTCTTTTTTATCTATACATTCTTGCTTACTATGATCTGCCTGTACCGCTAATAAACAAAGCTTTTCACTGTACTTCATTACACGTGACAATAAATCAATCAATCAATTATTCAGATGCCCATCATTTAGAAAGACTAAGTCCATTCAACATCCAACATTTTTGCCACTAAAACAAAATCCTACACTTAATAAAATGTTCCACAAAAGCACGTGGAGTTAAAAAGGTTGACAAAGAATTAATTTACAAGTGAGAATCTCTGGCAGAGTTCTGACAGTGACTGTTCAGGCATTTTTGTTGTCCATTTCCTACACATCTGCTCTCCCTCCCTCCCAGGACCATGATATTGTTCCTCTTGTCTTCATTTCTGAGCACATCAGTCTGTGCAATCAATGGATGATCCTCTGTCATTTCCACCACCACCAAAAACATATTTACGTTCCCTTACAGCATTCCAAAAGAAATATTCCTTCTCTGACATGCTGATTGACTGTTCAATCACTACCATAAGACGATAAGATATGACAGCAGAAATAGGCTATTTGGCCCATTGAGTCTGCCCCATCATTCAATCATGGCTGATACAATTCTCAACACCATTCTCCTGCATTCTCTCCGTAACCTTTGATCCCCTTACTAATCAAGAACCTATCCATCTCTATATTAAATACACTCAATGCCTTGGCTTCCACAGCCTTCTAAAGCAAAGAGTTCCACAGATTCACCATCCTCTGGCTGAAGAAATTCCTCCTCATCTCAGTTCTAAAGGGTCATTCCTTTACTTTGAGGTTATGCCTTCTCTGGTTCTGGTCTCTCCTACTTGTGGAAACATCTTCTCCACATCCACTCTATCTAGGCCTCTCAATATTTTGTAAGTTTCAATTAGATCCCTCTTCATCCTTCAAAATTCCTAGTACAGACCCAGAGTCCTCAAGTGCTCCTCGTTGACAAGCACTTAACTCCTGGGATAATTCTTGTGAATATCCTTCAAACCTCTTCCAAGGCCAACTTATACTTCCTTACATACAGGACTCAAAACTGCTCACAATATTCCAAATGTGATCTGCCAAGACTCTTATACAATCCCATTCTTGTATTCTAGCCCTCTCAAAACATTACCTTCCTAGTCAGTTCAGGAGATGCATCAGGTCCACTTTTTACCTCCTCCCTTCCCACCATCTAGGCTCCCCAACATTCCTCACAGGTGGAACAGCAATGTTTTTGTACTTCTTTCAATTTATTACACTCTGTTCATTGCTCACAAAGCAGGATCCTGTCACTGGAGAGGTCAAACAAGTCCACAAGCATGACCCTGAGCTTCAATCACTTGTTGCTTGAATTCTCAATTAATTCTCCCTGAATTTCAGTTGCAGTCTGGATCATAGGCCCACTGGAGTCATTGAGACAAATCTGACTTTAAAGGGTTCATGACACAAAAACCAAAGGATGGCAATAAGCTTTGTCAACCCTAACAATAGAGAATAAGATGGCTGTTTTAGGCATAAAAACATTTATGCAATTGGAAGACTTGACCAAAGTGAATATTTTTAAACAAATAACAGGCCATAGTTAAGCATGTAGAACTGAAATATACATTATAAAGCATTGGAAGCCTAGGTCACTGAAGGTGCTGGCTGAGCAACCAGGCCTCACCTCAGAATCAGAAAGGGTAAAGGATTTGGAACCTGAAACGGACTAAATTTCTGTTGTGTTATGTCTCATGGTGAATATGTCAGTATACCATGTTCATGGTATCTACACCTTATTAAAGCATATGATCTAAAGGTATAACGGTCTCAAATGCCAGCTTACCCTTGATTATTTAAGGCACAACATGCAACTGAAAATATGTTTTTCTGGTGTAACCTATTAGCTGACTCAGACTCAGTAAGCTCAGGTACTTAGAAATGTCTGAGAAACGTAATGTTTATATATAATAGCTAGTTGTAATATACAAATGTTGGATTCTTTAATACTATGTTATGAGGCTTAACATAAACATTGTCGTATTAAAATACTGCTGAATTTTATCTTTTATCTAGTCCTACTAGATGGATTCAAAAACTCTCCTCCAAACAGCCTCAAAGAGAGGAACAAAGGCTTTTAAAAGGCAGAGGTGTAGTCTTCATTACTGATAACTATGAATTAGTTCAGAAAACTCTAAACTTGAATAAATTTGGACATCATACAACTCCCACCAGACCCAGTTCTGAAGAAGGATCACTGGACCAGAAACATTACCTCTGCTTTGGCACTATAGATGCTGTCAGACCTGCTGAGTTTTTCCAGAAATTTCAGCTTTTGATTCTGATTTCCAGCATCTTCAGTTTTCTTTGCTTTTTAAAAAAAAATTGCCAAGAGTTTACTTAAATATGCTCAGCCTAGAAAAAACGCTTTGATTTCCGAAAGTATTTCCAATGTGTCTGTAAGCGTGAAGAAGAGTATATGGAATGTTTCCTCACAGCCTTTTAAAAATTGCCCGTTTACTTAAAATGGCCAACAAAATCTTGAATTCTTCTAACACAAGGCCAGCTAATAATAAAGGCCCATGATATTCCTCAAAAACTGCTCGCACACAGTTGTACCGGCTATGAATAGACAAAAATTGCAATCCTCATTGCCTATCAGCTGAACAAATTTGGATATAATAACTCCCACCACAAGAGCCAGATATGAAAGAGATAGATGGAACACAGACGTCTTCAAGAAGTGGAGGAACCTGTGTGGGAGATCTTACAGCACAAGAACATATAAGTACATAGTTTTTATCATGTAACCTTGCTGCAAGTCTATAGTAGTGAATAGAGTGGGTTTTTTGTTGATTATGTGTTTTATTGAGATCTGTCTCTTGATTAAATTTAAAAAATATAAACCATAAGTACAAAGTTAGCCTTGAGCATTGTTTTTTCAAGCAAAAAGATAGTGCTATTTTCTGGGTCTGTAGATTGTGATGGAGCAAAGATGGCTGATAGTAGAATAATATGCACATCCTGTCGGATGTGGGAGTTTAGGGAGAGGTTCCATGTCACTGATGATTATATCTGCAGGAAGTCTATTTGGTTATGAATCCTATCAGATCACAAGGATTGGTTGGAGCGACAGTTAGAGTCAATGAGGAATTTACAGGAACTAGTAGGTGTGATGGTTGGCAGTTACAGGAAGGGAGAAAAGCCGCAGATACATTCACTTAGATGGTTAACTCCAGGAAAGGTAGGACGGGTAGGCAGGTAGTGCAGGAGTCTTTTGTGGCTATCCCCATTTCAAACAAGTCTGCTGTTTTGGGAAGTATAGGGAGTGATGGACTCTCAGGGGAATGTAGCATGAACAGCCAGGTTTCTGGTATCAAGACTAGCTCTCATATAAGAAGGGGAATGTCGGGTTCCAAGCAATCGATTGTGATAGGGGACTCTCTAGTCAGAGGCATAGACAGACATTTCTGTGTCCGGCAGCGAAAAAGAAAAATGGTCTGTAGCCTCTCTGGTACCAGGATCAAGCATATCTCAGAGAGGGTGCAGAATGTCTTCAAAGGGGAGAGGGACCAGCAAGAGGTCATTGTACACATTGGAGCTAACAGTATAGGAAGGGAAAAGGATGTGATTTTAAAGAGTGAATATAGAAAGTTAGGCAGGAACTTAAAAAGGAGGTACTTGAGGGTGGTAATATCTGGATTACTCCTGGTGCTTCGAGCTAGTGAGGATGGGCATAGGAGGATAGAGTGGATGAATGTGCGGCTGAGGAGCTGGAGAAGGATTCACATTTTTGGATCACTGGAATCTCTTTGGGGTAGAAGTGACATGGGCAAGAAGGACACATTGCACCTTAATTGGAAGGGGACTAATATTCTGGCAGGAAGATTTGTGAGACCTGCTTGGGAGGATTTAAGCTATTAAGGTAGGGGGTGTGGGAGCCAGGGAGATAGTGAGGAAAGAGATCAATCTGAGACTGGTACATTTGGGAGAGGGAGTGAGTCAAACAGTCAGGGCAGGCAGGAGCAAAGCAGAAAACAAGGTAGGACTGATAAATTAAACTGCATTTACTTCAATGCAAAAGACCTAACAGGGAGGTCAGGGCATGGTTAGAAACATGGGATATCTTAGCACTTGCAGAAACATTACTCAGGGATAGACAAGACTGGCACCTTAATGTTCCAGGATAGAAATGCTATAGGAAGGATAAAAAGGGGGGAAGGGAGGGCAAGAGAGGAGGGGGAAGTGCTGTTTTTGATAAGTGATTGCATAACTTCTGTATTAAGGAAGAATATTCCTGGGAACACATCCAGTGAAGTTATTTGGGTGGAACTGAGAAATGAGAAAGGGATAATCATCTTATTGGGATTGTATTATAGACTCCCTAACAGACAGAAGGAAATTGAGAAACAAATTTGTCAGGAGATTTCAGTTATCTGTAAGAATAATAGGGTGGTTATGGTAGGGGATTTTAACTTTCCAAACACAGACTGGGACTGCCATAGTGATAAGGGATTAGATGGGGAGGAATTTGTTAAGTGTGTACAAGAAAATTTTCTGATTCAGTATTTACTGGAGAAGATGCAAAACTTGACATACTCTTGGGAAATAAGGCAGGGCAGGTGACTGAGGTGTCAGTTGGGTAGCACTTTGGGGCCAGCGACCATAATTCTATTAGTTTTAAAATAGTGATGGAAAAGGATAAACAGGATCTAAAAGTTGAAGTTCTAAATTGGAGGATGGCCAATTTTGACAGTATTGGGCAAGAATTTTCAAAAACTGATTAGGGGCAGATGTTTGCAGATAAAGGGACAGCTGGAAAATGGGAAGCCTTCAAAAAGTGAGATAATGGGAGTCCACAGATAGGATATTCCTGTAAGGGTGAAAGGAAAGGTTGGTAGGTATAGGGAATGCTGGATGACTAAGAAATTGAGGTTTTGGTTAAGAACAAAGAAGGAACCGTATGTCAGGTATAGACAGGAGCGATTGAGTGAATCCTTAGAAGAGTATAAAGGCAGCAGGAGTATACTTCAGAGGGAAATCAGGAGGGCAAAAAGGGGACATGAGTTGGCTTTGGTAAACAGGGTTAAGGAGAATCCAAAGGTTTTTACAAATACATTAAGGACAAAAAGCTAACTAGGGAGAAAATAGTGCCCCTCAAAGATCAGCAAGGCAGTCTACGTGTGGAGCTGTAAGAGATGGGGAGATACTAAACAAGTATTTTGCATCAGTGCTTACTGTGGAGAAGGACATGGAAGATATGGAATGTGGGGAAATAGACAGAAACATATTGAAAAATTAGAGAGGTAATGGCACTGGATATCTTGAAACGCATAAAAGTGGACAAATCCCCAGGACCTGATCAGGTTTGCTCTTGAACTCTGTGGGAAGCTAGGGAAGTGATTGCTGGGCCCCTTGCTGAGATATTTGTATCATTAATAGTCACAGGTGAGGTGCCGAAAGATTGGAGGTTGGCTAATGTGGTGCCACTATTTAAGAAAGATGATAAGTACAAGCCAGAGAATTATAGACCAATGAGCCTGATGTCAATGGTGGTCAAGTTGTTGGAGGGAATCCTAAGGGACAGGATTTACCTGTATTTGAAAAGGCAAGGACTGATTAGGGATAGTCAACATGGCTTTGTGCATGGGAAATCATGTCTCACAAACCTGACTGAATTTTCTGAAGAAATAAAAAAGAGAATTGATGAGGGCAGAGGAGTAAACATGATTTATATGGACTTCAGTAAGGCATTTGACAAAGTTCCCCATGGGAAGATGGTTAGCAAGGTTAGATTTCATGGAATACAGGGAGAACAAGCCATTTGGATACAGAACTGGCTCTAAGGTAGCAGACAGAGGGTGGCAGTGAAGGGTTGTTTTTCAGACTGGAGGCTTGTGACCAGTCGAGTGCCACAACGATCGGTGCTGGGTCCAATACTTTTTGTCATTTATATAAAAGATTTGGATGTGAACATAGGAGGTATAGTTAGTAAGTTTGTGGATGACACCAAAATTGGAGGGGTAGGGAGTTTCAAAGAAGGTTACCTCAGATTACAACGGGATCTTGCTCAGATGGGCCAATGGGCTGAGGAGTGGCAGGTGGAGTTTAATTCAGATAAATGTTAGGTATTGCATTTTTGGAAAGCAAATCAGAGCATGACTTATACATTTAAGAGTAAGGTCTAAGGGAATGTTGCTGAACAAAGAGACCTTGGAGTGCAGGTTCATAGTTTGTTGAAAGTAGAGTCGCAGGTAGATAGAATAGTGAAGAAGGCAGTTAGTCTGCTTTCCTTTATTGGTCAGAGCATTGAGTATAGGAGTTGGGAGGTGATGTTGTGGCTGTACAGGACATTGATTAGGCCACTGTTGGAATACTGTGTGCATTCTGGTCTCCTTCCTATTGGAAAGGTGTTGTGAAACTTGAAAGGGTTCAGAAAAGATTTACAAGGATGTTGCCAGGGTTGGAGGACTTGAGCTATATGGAGAGGTGAATAGGCCAAGGCTGTTTTCCCTGGAGTGTCAGAGGCTGAGGGGTGACCTTATAGAGGTTTATAAAATCATGAGGGACATGGACAGGATAAATAGACAAAGTCTTTTCACTGGAGTGGGTGGGGGAGGGGGGGTCCAAAACTAGAGGACATAGGTTAATAGTGAGAGGGGAAAGATATAATAGGGAGCTAAGGGGCAACTTTTTCATGCAGAGCATAGTGCATTTATGGAATGAGCTGCCAGAGGAAGTGGTGGAGGCCAGTACAATTGCAACATTTAAAAGGCATCTGGATGGGTATTTGAATAGGAAGGGTTTAGAGGGATATGGGCCAAGTGCTGGCAAATATTAGGTTGGGATATCTGGTCGGCATGGATGGGTTGGACCGAAGGGTCTGTTTCCATGTTGTTCATCTCTAAGAAGAGAGAATAGAGGACACAGGGCAGATCACTCCCTAAATTTAAAAAGAAAGGAAATGTAAGGTCTGCATGTTTCAAGTGCAGAATACCCGAAACATCAAGGAAACTGTTGGTTCACCAAAAGATCAACAGAGAAGGCTGTAGTCAGAACTCTATCTATCATGCTTAAACAAATGTAGTAGGGGTGTGACAAAAATTTGTAAAAGTTTCTTGCAAAAATGTATCCTTTTATATAACAAGCACCAATAAGAAAAATAAGCATCTTTAAAGATATAAAGTGTTTTCAGCACTACTTGGAAGAAAGGTTGCCAAGGTGCCACCAGAAAACAGGGAAAACATTATAGTGGGAGTGAAAGGGCTTACTGGTACTTGTTTAAAGTTCCCCAATAAACATTTCCCTGCAAAGTAAATTGGTCATTTGTGTAGTGATGTTCAGGTTTTGATTTTAAATTTACACATTTTGAATTTACAAGTAATACAACCATGATATCCTTGTCTGCTTATAGGAACAGCTGGAAGCTCTTTTGAGTTAGTTCCAATGAAGCCACTGAACAACAATTCAGCCAGTTCATGAAAAGACTTGGGAACAATGTCAGGCAACTAAAGATAGAAACTATTCTCATTGAAGAACATCTGAGAACCAACCTTCTTGAAATTTGACACAGAAAACATAATAGCCTGCTAAGAAACCTTTGCTTTACAAGACCCTCTCTTCAATTTCAAAGCATTAACACTATCTGAGAATGAACCTGATGTGCTTCATAGGAGACTGTAGATTATAACCCAGAGAATGAGTTAACCATAATTTGTACAAGAATCCACAGTATTTTTGTCTGTAACTAATTTTTGTGTGAGTGAGTGAGTGAGTGAGTGAGTAAATGTGAGATGGGGTGTCTATTACACAGGTGTGAGTGAATTAACAACCTTCTTTATTTTAAACTCACAGAAGCTTGCTGCTGAATTTTTAAAATTGGAATCCATACTTTGTTTGAGAAAAGAAAATGCACACCTTCTATGTACACTCTAATTATGGGCAGAAAAGGGAATACATCAATTCTGTCCATAACACTAATGGCTTGAGAACTGTTAGGGAGGGCTGCTCATCCTGAAGCAGAGTTAATTTATATACATGTGCAAACTTTTTTTCTCAAAGTTGGAAGGAAATATGGTTGATTCTCCAAACTAAAAGCAAAACGTTGGGGAAAGAAATACAAACAAACTCGACTCTTAAAATACCAGCAGATTACAAAGTGAAAAATTTACTCCACTCAAAAAATATGATTTTGGAAAGAGATTTTCCTGAGGTAGTGGTAATGAGTATGATATTTTCTACCACAGCTGTGAACTTGGGTTTTTCTGTTCATAACTTACAACATGATCTAGATGTTTAATGAGTGATTGACTGTGTTAATACTCTATCAGAAAATGTGAACCAAGGAGAAGAGTGGGCTAAGGTCAACTTGCACTGACCATGTATGGTGGTGAAGAGAACCTTTAAAAGGTATAAAATGTTGTGTGATTGTCAACGTAGTGAGTATTAGCACTTGCTGTGGTTTGAAAGTACTGATATGGCCAGCATCAATGCTTTTTCATTCTTATTCTCTGGAGGTGGGTAATGTTGGCAACGTTACATATCTCGCTCATTCCCATTTGCCTGAATATGACTCTGGGTATTCTCCTTGAAACAGTGTCATTGGTACAGTTCAGAGAATCCAGGATCGTTAAGCAGTTACAATGGAAGAAACAGTGGTGTTGTGTGTCCATGTCAGGATCGTGCATGATTTGGAGTGAAAATTTATGGTGATGCTGAATCATTAAGCATAGACATTTCATTGATTCTGTCAATAAAGTGAACTCATCCTTTCAGAATCTTATGATGTTCAGTGGAAAAGATTTTTAAAAAAATCTTCATTTTCCAAGATATTCTGAAATATTCAATAGTTTTTTTTTCCACATTTCTTGTTTCACATATTCAACTCAGCACACTAACAGAAATTATTTTTTCACAGACTACAAGATAGGACACAGCTACATATTTTATATGATGAAAAGAACTTTGAACATTCCAAGGATTTGTCCTACTGTTATAATTTTCCTGCATTCCACAGCTTGACTTGAGGCATGCAGTAGCAAAACCAATTCTTTTCTTGTCTGGTAAATACTTGCATTTGGGCCAATTTATCAAAACAGTCACATAACTTGAAACCACAAACTGTGAGCTCATATCTCCATTTTTTTCTCCAAATATTGAGCCATAATTTCCTCTGTGTTGATATATAAGTCAATTTGAAAATAAAAACACAATACCAGAAGATGGAAGCCAATTAAATACTTGGCTGTTCAATCAGCTCAAGGTACTTTAAAAATCTTCAACCTAAATGAATTCACAGATACTGGCATGAAGGAAAAGGAAAATAAAATGGTAGCCCTTAAAAGCCAATTATGAAATTTCAGCAGATTGGAGGGTGACGTGGGGTGGAAGCAAATATAAAATGTATAAATAACCAGGGTATGAATAAAACGTTAATTCAAAGTGATAAACATCATGAATTTAGTAGATTTTTGTGCAGAAGGCCATCCATTTTCAACAATGAGCATTTGTATGAAGGTGAACAAGTATGTAATATATGTACTTAATCATGCATGTCCTGATGACTGGCACGTGACTAAACAGCTTTTGCAAGTAAAGGATTTTAAAGGGATTATGTTTACAAAATACCTGAAGGATTACTCCAGGATTCAGGCTCATCAATAAGAAAAACAAATGAATTTTAAAATATGAATCTGAAAACAATTAACGCACAATCATATAAAATAGGAGCAAAAGTAAACCATTCAGCCCCTTGAGCCGATCTGCCATTTGACATTTCAAGACCGCGGGGCATAGTTTTAAGGTGAGAGAAAAAAAGATTTAATAAAAATACGAGGGGCAATTATTTTTTACACAGTGGTTCATGTGTGGAATGAACTTCAAGAGGAAGTGGTGGATGCGGATGCAATTACAACATTCGAAGGACATTTGAATAAGTACATGAATAAGAAATGTTTAGAGAGATATAGGCCAAGCACAGGCAGGGAGCATGAGTTCGGTTTACTTTAGTTTGGGATTATGGTTGGCATGGATTGGTTGGACCAAAGGGTTTGTTTCCATGCTGTGTGATGCTGAAATCATGGATAATCTACTTTCATTTCGAATTCCACATTCCTATCTACCCCAATCATCCTTGATTCCCACACCTCGCAAAAATGTTTCTAATCTGACATCAAAGTATTCAATGATTCTGCTTCCACTGCCTTCTGAGGCATAAAGTTCCAAAGATGCAGTACCCTCTGAGTGAAAAAAAAACCTCATTATCTCTGTCCTGAAAGGGCAACCACAAATTCTAAGACAAGTTTTGGACTAACCCTCAACAGGAAAATACATTCACACCCTTGTCAGGACCATTCAGAATATTCTGCAAAGTCACCTTTCATTCTTCTAAACTCCAGTCAAAATAAACCCACACTGTTCATAAGACAACCTACTCACACCAGGTATCAATCTACTAAATCTCCTCTTATCTGGCTCCAATGTCATTTATATCATTCCTTAAATAAGTATACTAAAACCACACACAGTATTTGAGATGTGGTCTCTCCAATGCCATATGCAAATGAAAGATAACATCCTTACTTTTTTGTGCAATTCCACTCATAGTAAAGCATGTCGTCCCATTAGCTTTCTTGATTAAATACCATGTAATGTATACTGACAGTTGTGACTCATGCACTAGAACACTGAAATACCTCTGCTCTTATGTTGCATTTAAGCTGCACAGCATGCCAACTGGCATGTGGATGCATTGACTTTTCGTTCTGAAGTCGTTGCCATGCATAGACCTTGGAGGTCCACACAACAACAGAATTCTCTGTGGGATTCCACCCATCACATTCTACTGATCAGAAGACCTATTTATGCATATACTTCATTTCTGCAAGAGAAATTTTCTATTCATGCTAATCTGTTATCCTCTATACAGTGAGCTCTTATTTTCTGCAATGAATCATGTAACCAAATGCTTTCAGCAATACCAATTATAGTATGTCTACGGATTTTCCTTTATCTACAGCATGTTACTTCTTCAAAGAAATCTAATAAATTGCTTAAAGGTCCTCAAAACCATGCTGACTGTTCCTGATTAATCCTGGTGTTTGTAAATTCACTAAGTTCTCCTCTCTGTGCCACCTCCTGAATTTCTAGAATGCATTTTGTATTCATTTTAGTGAAGGTAAATTTTTGTAAATAAATAAGTGGCAGATGGAAATTATCTACTATGAACTCCCCATTCTCACTCTAGAAGCAACACTCATGTTTAATTACCCTTTTCTAAATGTCTGTCGAATGCCTTGCTGTCATTTATTATGTTTACAGCTAGCTTCCTCTCACACTAATTCTTTGATACTCCTTAACCGTTTAGTCATCCTCTGCCATTCTTTAAATATGGACATTTATCTGAACCTCCATTGATCTTTGTGCCGTTAAATAATTTTCCTCCAGTTTGATGCTTTCCCTAATCGATGCTGGGTCCTCTATTTGGAATTTTTCTTTATAGTAAGAATGCAGTTATTCTGAATATTCTGATATATCCCCTTAAAAGTATGCCACTGAGACTCTATTGACCTACTCCTTGCCGAGTATGCCAGTTCTCTGAAGTTAGTTCAGTTTTCATGCACACATAGTTGCCTTCATTTAAATTTAAATACTGGTCTGAGAATCAATCTTGTTCCTTTTTAACTGGATGTAAGATTCAATCATATTATGATGGCTGCTCCCTCGGGGTGCTTTTACTCTGAGATAATTAATTAATCTTGTCACATTATACAACTCCAAGTGCTCTCTGAGCAAAATCTGCTCTCTGGTCGATTCCAGAATGTGCTTCCAAGAAACTAGTTCGAAAGCATTCCATCATCAAGGCTACGACTGCCAAACTTATGTCTCTAGATATATGTAAGCAAATGTCACCTATGATTATTGGAGTTCCTTTAACATAAACACCTGGTATCTCTTTTTGTATACTTCATCCTACATTGTTGCTATGGTTTGCAGAACCTGTAGACCACTGCTGTTAGTAAGTTCCAACTAGTGCTCATCTCCAACCAAACCGATTCCACATCTTGATCTCCTAACCTCTAATCATTGCAGCAAGCCATCCATCTTCATACCATCTTTCATTTAGATACCCCTCAATATTCAGGAACAAATGTCATGTTTTTAGCTTGTTTCTATCAGACTGTATTTATTTACTACAGTGTGTGCTATCGATTTGGTTTCTATTTTATGAATGCTTTTCATATTCAAATACATAGCCTCTAGTTTTGTCTTTCAGTTATCCTTGTAACATTTAGTCTTGATTCTTGGTGTATTCCTCGGTTCTTTTCTTGGTCCCTTCTCTGACCCTCATTTCCAATATTATTATTTCCCTCTCCTAACTTGTGACTATTCTGTGATGTATCACCTTTGATCCACTGCTCCCACTATTTAGCTTAAAACGCTCTCTTTATCCCAAGTTATGTCATTTGCTAAACCATAGTTCAGTGTACCATAGTTCCAATGGTACAACTTCTCTTTCCTGTCCCAAGAACATGAATAATTGAATAATTGTTATAAAAATTCTTCCACTAGAAAGTATCTACCTATTCCATGTTCCTTTCACATTATGTACTTCTGTTGGACATCAATCAATTCATTAAAGTTTTGCCATTGTTTTCTGTAGCAATCCAGTATGGAGATGCCAGAATGACTAATGTTGTGCTTCTCCTCTCTTGTCTCTTGGAGAGGCAATGAGTAGTGGTAATTTCACTGGCCTAGTAATCCAGAACCCCAGACTGATGTTCTGAATTATGGGTTGAAATGCCACCATGGCAGATAATGAAATTTGAATTCAGCGAAAATCTGGCCTAAAAAAGTTAGCCTAATGCGACTACTGTCAATTGTCGTAAAACCCATCTGGTTCACTAATGTCCTTTTACAGAAGGAAATTTGCCATCCTTACCTGGTCAGGCTGAAATGTGAACTCCATACACAACAATGTGGTTGACTCTGATCTCTAGGTAATAAATGCTGGACCAACCAGCGCACCCACATCCTACGAATAAATAAAAAGTGCTGATCCTTTATTTAACATCTATTCCTGAAAACCTGAATTGGGGAGTGTTTTGTGTAGATTATCATAGCTGTTGTTTAAGACAATCGGTGCAAAAGGATTTATCTACAAGATAAATTCACTCATGTTTATTACAGCCACTGGTGGGTCATCAGTCAGTTTGAGGGAAATTAAGTTTGGGCAAATGACAGTTTTGTACCTTGTTTAGTCTCATATCTTACCTATCTCTTAGTAATGAAAGTGTGTTGCTGAAAATGCGCAGCAGGTCAGGCAGCACCCAAGGAGCAGGAGAATAGATGTTTCGGGCATGAGCCCTTCTTCAGGAATTAGGAAAGTGTGCCAAGCAGGCTAAGATAAAAGGTAGGGAGGAGGGACTTGGGGGAGGGGCGTTGGAAATACGATAGGTGGAAGGAGGTAAAGGTGAGGGTGATAGGTCAGAGTGGAAGTGGGGGGGTGGAGAGGTCAGGAAGAAGATTGCAGGTTAGGAAGGTGGTGCTGAGTTCGCGGGTTCGGCCTGAGACAAGGTGGGGGGAGGGGAAATGAGGAAACTGGAGAAATCTGAGTTCATCCCTTGTGGTTGGAGGGTTCCTAGGCGGAAGATGAGGTGCTCTTCGACCAGCCATCGTGTTGCTATGGTCTGGCGATGGAGCAGTCCAAGGACCTGCATGTCCTTGGTGGAGTGGGAGGGGGGAGTTGAGCCACGGGGTGGTTGGGTTGGTTGGTCTGGGTGTCCCAGAGGTGTTCTCTAAAACGTTCCGCAAGTAGGTGGCCTGTCTCCCCAATATAGAGGAGGCCACATCGGGTGCAGCGGATACAGTAAATGATGTGTGTGGAGGTGCAGGTGAATTTGTGGTGGATATGGAAGGATCCCTTTGGGGCCTTGGAGGGAAGTAAGGGGGGAGGTGTGGGCGCAGGTTTTGCATTTCTGACGTCATGGTTCGCGGCGGCGATTGCTGCTGCGGGCGCTTAGTAGTAGCTGACATGCTTAATTTAATGTAACTTGCATACAGTTATTGAGATATATATTAAATCTTATTTTGTTTCCCCAGATAAATGCCCCTTTTGCTGAGATTTTTTTGTAGTTCATCCAAGAAATGACAGATTAAATTAACAAATATTTTGCTCTGCCTTCACAGGATATAAAAAGCATTCCAGAAATAGCAATTCATCCTTCACCACAAACGACCAAAGAGCCTTGAGACTAATATAATTTAAAGGATTGGTGGCAAGATTCTACCTGAGATACCCAAGGCATTATCAGCACTAGTATAAGAATATCCATACGTTTCTTGTTATAATTCTAGTCTAATGGAATGCTAATAATGCTACACTGAACTGATAAATCTATTGGTTGAAGTTGATCAAACAATAAAAAGATTTCTCCCCATGATCTTCACTGTATAGCTGATGCAATCATTACCCATTAGAAACGAGGACTGCATGAAATCATCAGCTCTTTCTACTTTCAATGAACAAAAACAGTACATTTATTGCACAATGTTTATAAGTAGAATTTTGTGGCTCATTGTTTACTATAGAAAAAAAAATCAGCATTCTCACTTCCTTCCAAACAAGTTATTCCAAGAACTGGGATCAAAGGTTGACTCACAAATCACTAACCAGAAACCACCCACTGTATCCAGTCATCCACTTTATTTTTCAATCCAGTCCTTCTTAGCATTGAAACGCTGGACTAGTGGCTTGCAGAGTGAGCATGCTAAGAATTAATTTTAACTCAGATAATTTATTGTGGTGATTGATTCTAAATGTTTTTACACAAAACAATCTTCCAGTCTTATATACATCAGAATCTAAGCAGACGAAAGAGTAATAGGTAAAACCAGTTGGTCTGCACAGTCACACTCACTGCCCAAGAGGATATTGGAACCCTGGTCAATGTTTTTTTTTGAAAAGGAAATCGAATGGGCACTTCAGGAAATATATTTTCAGGTGCATAGGGAAAGAGGTCTAACTGGATTAGTCTATAGCGAGAACCATCATGGACTTGATAGGCTAAGTGGCAACTTTCTGTGTTGGAATGATCCTATAACTGTAAGTTATGCTAATGTTAACAAGGGGACATAATCTAAATTCAGTGTCAATTGAGTTGGGAATTAGATCAGGTAGCATTTCCTCACATGACAATTACTGAAAATCTGACACTTTCTCCCTGCAAATGGCTGTGGATGCTGAGTCAAGTGAAACATTCAAAAATGGGGTCAACATATTTTTGAGTGGCAAATGTAGAGAGGAAAATCAAGCAAATGGAGTTGAGGTACATACCAGCCACCATCCACTTGAATGTCAAACCGGACTTGACAAGTTAAATAGACTCCGCCTGCGTCTATGATGTCAAGTTCTTTTCCTCATCTCCGATAAAGATTGTGATGCTCCTCCTGAGTTCTTGTTGTATTACAACTGGCAATAGCTACTGAGCCTAAGTGTGGGGATAAAAGCTCTGCTGTACCCATCCTGTATGATTATTGTGGCTAAACGTCAACATCTGGCTTTTCCTTTTTTATAAAGAATGGTTCTTAATCTGCGCTGTGAAGTCCTTCCTTGATTTTATTCAATCTTTCATGTGCTTACTTGAATTGGTTTACAATTAGGGCTATACCGAGATCTTCAATGAGCAACTTTCCTTCCACCTATTTTTCTTTAACCCTGGGAATAAACCCCAGAACAGCGTTGAAAACAGAAATAGTCAAATGTTCCTCATTGTGTTAGTACTACAAACTTGTAGAGTGATTAAGAGGTAGTACCACAGCAATGATGATAGAGTTTACCATCTATTTGCTATATCACAACTATATTTTTGATACTGAGCATAAACTGATCAAATTTATATGAAAAAATATATTTTTAAATCAACCTGTTCAGATATGTTACAACACTTCTCCAATAGCAGGTGATTCTTGAACCCAGACCCTCTAGCACAATGTTGGGCATAGCTGTTGGCCCACAAGACATTTAGGGCAAATTTATGTTTACGAACTCAGATTTACATTAAACCTAAGAATGAAGTTTTCTTTTTTTTTGAAAAAAGAAATCTACTTGACATATCTCTATTTATTCTCATTTCTTCTCCTATTTACTTCAACTGCTAAAGTGAATTGACTATACACGGAGAAGAAAATAGAGAATAATAAATGCATGGGAGTGGTCACATGGCAGTGCGTTGATCAAGTGGTCTAGAGAATTTCCAAGTCATGAAAGTAAGACAATATATTTACATCCTGCCATTTAAACCTGAGATATGAATGCAGACTTGAAACATGCTGGGGCGTTGCTTTGTTTTAAGAGTATATATAGCAACTTCATTGGTTTATTTTCAGTTCAAAGTCCATGTATTTCTGAAATTTCATTCTCAGTTTAAACAAACACTGAACCTTCTTACTGTTGATGCAAAATGACACATGGGCAGAATGCTTTAATGCCTAAGAAATGGGTACTGTAAATTTCCCAAGCAATTATTTGCATCTGGTTGCTGGGAAACCTAACCAATGTGTAACAATTAAAGCATGTATTTTGTTTTGTAAACACTGCAATCTTGTGATGTCATCTTTGCTCTGTAAAAATTAAAACATTAAGTGAAAATCTCACTCATTTTGCCATGGTTCAAGAAAATGCAGCACTTGACTGTTCAAATGTTTTTGGCAAAGGACATTTTACAATAATGAGCAGAGCTTGGGATTCAGTTAAATACTAGTCTCTCAGCCTCCTGCAAAACGTTATAAATTGAACAAAGTTAATGGTGTGTGCACAAGATCAAAAGAGGAAATAAGTGTAATAGCTATTTAGTGAATTTCATTTTATATTACTAAAAACGTTCGCTTTTGGCTTTAATCTGTCTTTAACAGGCTGGTCTCCAGTCTTGTGTGCCTCATTAATCCTTTCAACTGTTCCACTCAGCTAGTATTCATATAGTGCTAACTGTAAATAGCTAATCTCACAGGGTTTCACTGAGCTTTAAAAAAAAACATGAGAGGGCAGCAGCTGCATTGTTCCCATTTCAATAAAACTGCTTCTTACAATCAAAAGTATTTCCCTCTTCCTTGTGCCCTCAATGATCTAGCATCATTGAGTCTTAGAGTTATGCAGAGTTTTACACACAGAAAGAAGCCCTTCAGCCCAATGTGTTAGCAGCAATCATCAAATACTTATCTACTCTGGTCCCATTTCGAGTACCTGGCCCATGCCTTGAATGCTATGGTGCTTCAAGTGTACAACTAAACATTTCTTAAATATTGAAATTATTCCTGTATCTACCACCCTTGCCAGTTACCCACTACCAACTGGTTGAAAACAGTCTTACTGAAATTCCCTCTCTTCCTCCTACCCCTTACCTTAAATCTATGCTCCCTGATTATTTGACCCTGAACCAAGGGGAAAGATTTCTTTTTAGCTACCTCATCTATGCCCCTTTTAAATGTTTATATCTCAAGTTTTCCCCTCAGCCCCTCTGCTGAGGAAAAGAACGCCAGCCTATCTAAACTCTCTGCACAACTGCAAAATGCCTGACAAGACAACACAGACTGCTACTGCACACTACCCATTGTCAGCCTCTCGTTGTCCCCATTAGCAGCTATTCATTCCCCCAAACTGACCTTTACCCACTCCTTTAGGAGAAAGTGAGGACTGCAGATGTTGGAGAGTCATGCCCAACATGTCGACTCTCCTGCTCCTTGGGTGCTGCCTGACCTGCTGTGCTTTTCCAGTGCTACACCTTTCAACTGTCTACCCAACTATTTCTCTCTCTCTCTTTGGGCTCTATCTCCAACTATTGTTTACTCTCCCCCTTTCCTCCCACTCTATCTTCTGTATAAAAACCATCATTTTCCTAGCTAACATCAGTTCTGAAGAAGGGTCACTGGACCCAAAACATCACCTAATTACTCTCCGCTGCCTGACCTGCTGAGATGTTTCAGCAATTTCTGTTTTATTTGTGAGCCTAGACCACACCCTGGTGAATCTTCTCTACACCTCCGCATCCACCTCCTTACCAAATTAGTTTAAACCTCACCAACAGCACTGGCAAACCAACTCCTCCCCCACCTCTTCAGCCTATATTGGCTGCTATCCTTCAGCCTTTCTCATTCTTATAATGAGACCTCAAAATTGTAAAACTCTCTATCATCTCCGATTATCAAATGTATTATTTATTGAAACAAAAACCTTTAGGATATCTAGCCAATTGTTAACGTTGTTAAGTAATGTGTACATTAGGGCTTCTTCAATTTAAATTAAATTAAAGCAGCTTCTGTTCAGAGGATCTTCTAACCACATTGCCAAAAGCCATTACTGGTTGCAGGTCAGCCAGGGGATTGATGATGGGTACTGGGAAGAAGGTTTGGGTTGCAAACTTTTTCAATTTTCTGCCACATTCAAATTATAGAAAATGCCCATGTGTGAAGAAAGTGGAGGCAGGAAACAACTCCATCGGTCGTGTTTTCTTTGCCTCCTGTTGATGCAGTAACTGGTGACCTGAAAACCATTTTAAGGCAGTTAAATAACCTTTAGCCAACTCTGTAATCTTGAGAAATCATTTGAGTCTCCCTTATACTTACGCCCAACTGATTCAATTTCAAGAAGATAAAGGGACTTTTTTTGGAGACTATGGTCTAACATGATCTTCAGTTAGTTTGCTTTCCTCTCTACGTGACATTTAGGAGGATTTACTCAATGCAGGCATGATGTCAGTCTCACCACAAAGGTCAAGTTGGTTCTCTTCTTGGCTCAATTAGTTCACACAGCATGTAACAAGACATGCACATCTAAAGTGTGAGGATTAATGTCTAGTTCATCGTGAGTTACACACTGGCAGACAAAATGCAATTTGCCTCAATCTCTTGAGTTAGAAAGGATAAAAATTCAACGGCATTTCTACCTGTTTGCTAACCATTGACCTCTTGTTGTAAGTGCATGGGGTGCAGCCTGTACACTGTTTGGTAAGAGCATTGATCCTAACTGTTCTGGTCCCTGTGGAATAATTCAGCAAAGCTCACAGCTGAGCAACAGCTGCATGGGCAAAGCAACCCTTGGAAAATCAAACAAAAGAGAATCTTGACCTCCATCAGGTGGAGAGTGAAGAAAAGATTGGTAGGACCAATAAGAAAAACAAAAATAAAGCTTAAAATGTTTCAATTCAAGGCATGAAGTGATCACAATTTCCACATATACCTTTGCAATTAAACATCTTCAAGATATCATTTTGTGAGCATTTATTGGGGATAATTGCACAGAGATCAGAAGAAATAATTCCAATTTAGTGCCAATACTCCGTAGGGCAAATGTTATGTCTCCATTGTTATTGAAAAGATCAATTTAAATTGTAAACCTGTGATTCATGGGAACTGGTGGTGGGACAAATTAAAACTAAAAAGTTGAGATTAGCAGTTATAAGGTGACAAGAGGAAGACATCATGTTAGCAGGAAATCATTAAGTAGCTAATAATCACCATTACTGGTTAATAGTGGTATACATAATAAGACAGTATCTTTCCATTCACATTAGCTGCAGTTAAAAGCAGATAGTCTGGCAAACAGCATGGATGATAACTGCAATCTGCCGTTAAACTGAACTCAATCCTTACTGTTCCAATAAGATACAGAGATAGAAATTCAAATCATCCCAACAGCAAAATTAATACAGTATATTTCTATTTATTTTTGGGAAGAGAAGCTATATTTGTATTAAACTTCAAAATTTAATCCAACTAGAATTACCTCGACTTGGAGGTGCTACTGTTGGACTGGGGTGGACGAAGTTGAAATTCACACAACACCAGGTTATAGTCCATCAGGTTTATTTGGAAGTACTAGCTTTCAGAGCACTGCTCCTTCATCAGGTGAT
The DNA here is from genome assembly GCF_047496795.1 of Chiloscyllium punctatum. Classification (NCBI taxonomy): domain Eukaryota; kingdom Metazoa; phylum Chordata; class Chondrichthyes; order Orectolobiformes; family Hemiscylliidae; genus Chiloscyllium; species Chiloscyllium punctatum. Next base: position 130,793,821 of record NC_092740.1, read on the forward strand.
TGGAGGAACAGCACTCAAAAAGCTAGTGCTTCCAAATAAACCTGTTGGACTATAACCTGGTGTTGTGTGATTTTTAACTCAGAATTACCTCAATCGCTCTGAAGAAGTATGAATTATTCTAACAGGACAGTTGCTAACTGTTCACTGTTCAGAATGGCATGGATGAAGAAGTACCCAATTTGACTGCAAGCATACCTTGTGTTAACTGATCTCAGCCAGAACAGCACAAATGGTTTACAGACAGCTTTATTAGCTATAGTATAAGATGAGGAGAGAGACAAAACAAAAATAAGCCACGATTCCCACTACAAAAAAGTTGTCAGGATAGGTTATGAAACTATCTTGAGTGAAAAGGGTGCAAGATCAAATTTTAAAATCACCATTAATGCCATTGATAATTTGGTTTTACACAAGCAATATCTACAACGGAGATTCTGTAGCTGTAGTTTTTCTGGACTTCCACAAGGCATTTGATAAGGTGCCGTACAAAATACAGAGAGGGTTGAGGTAATTTATTTGCTTGGATAGAGGATTGGTCAACCTAACAGAAAGCAGATAGTCAGGGTAAATGGGCCTTTGTTTGGTTGGCAAGATGTAACTAGTGGAGAGCCACAGGGTTCAGTCCTCAGACCTCAACTATTTACATTCCATATTAATGATTTAGATGTGGCTTTAGAAAATACTATAGCCAAATTTGCAGATTACACAAAAAAATGGGAAAGTAAATTGCAATGAATAAATAAGAAATTTACAAGTGGATATGGATCATTTCAGTGACTGGGCCAAAACTTGGCAGATAAAGTTTCCTGTGGATAAGTATGAGGTTATCCATTTTGGTTGGTGGAGTAGATTATTATCTAAATTGAGAAATTTCAGAGTACTTTTTGGAAAGGAATCTGGGTGTTCTTTTGAATGAATCACAGAAAACTAATATGCAGATACTGCGAGAGTACACCTTGAGTATTGTGGGCAAATTTGGTCCTCTTACTGGATAAGGGATATAGTAGCATTGGAGGCAGTTCAGAGGAGATTAACTTGAATTGATTCCAGTGATGAGGGGTTTTGTCTTTTGAGGAAAGACTGAGCAGCTTAGGTATATACCTTCTGAAGTTTAGAAGAATGACAGCTCTATTGAGGTATGTAAGATACTAAAGGGGATTGACAAAGTAGATATAGAAAAGATATTTTCTCATGTGGGGCAATCTGAAACAAGAGGTCATAGTTTTAGAATAATGGATAGCAGATTTAAAACAGGGGTGAGGAGGAATTACTTCTCCAAAAAAATTATGAATCTGTGGAATTCATTGCCCCAAGAGTGCAGTGGGAGTGAGTAAATTTAAAGGGGGAGATAGACAGATTTTTAATTAGTAATAGGTTGAAGAGTTATGGAAAAACAGGCAGGTAAATGGAGTGAAGCTGAAATGTGATAGTTTCAAATGGCAGGGCCAGCTGGAGGAGCTGAATGGCCTACTCCTGCTCCTATTTCTTATGTAATAAATATATTAATACAGCCTGGGAAACTCAAGTTTTCCCTACTTTGGTTAACCTATCGAGAATGAATAATCGGGTGGAAAAGCTGATAGCTGGCTTGTAGCTATTGAAGAATAGCCCAGCATGAATTTCCGGCTTCATGAAAATAAATCAAAACACTTCAACCTACAGCATGCATATAAAATTGCATTTACAGCACAGCTTAACAGCACTGTTTTGACTTTGATTTAAGATTATTGAAACACACTGGACTATCTGGGCGGCACAGTGGCACAGTGGTTAGCACTACTGCCTCACAGCGCCAGAGACCCGGGTTCAATTCCCGCCTGTGTGGAGTTTGCACGTTCTCCCCGTGTCTGCGTGGGTTTCCTCCCACAGTCCAAAGACGTGCAGGTCAGGTGAATTGGCCATGCTAAATTGCCCGTAGTGTTAGGTAAGGGTAGATGTAGATGTAGGGGTATGGGTGGGTTATGCTTTGGCGGGGCGGTGTGGACTTGTTGGGCCGAAGGGCCTGTTTCCACACTGTAAGTAATCTAATCTAATCTAATCTTTGTTCTAATGAGTGCAATGGAATTCGTTCATAGATTTAAATGCAGCCATCTTCATGTTCATATTAAGCAATCTTTCCAGAACAATGATGTTAGTAACACAGTTCTCAGAATTGAGCAGTTATACTAACATTGTGGGACAATTCATTATCCTCTCAAATTATTAACTGAAATTATTATCTCATTAATTGCTGCTGCTCCACTCCCTGTTCCTCACAGCTGGTAGCATTAGAATTTAATGCATCAATAGCTAATGCCCTCGGTCATACTTGTGGAATTTACTGGATTAATAACTTTGACATTTCTGTATTAAAACCCACAATCATTCTTGTTTGATAAACAAAAAGACCCATAGAACATCACAGAGAAAGCCTCAGGGTTAGAAAGTGATCACATGATTCTTATACTTCAGATGCTGTACATCAGTAGTCAAAGTGTTTCTGATTCTAATTAGTTCTTAAAGTGTTTTACATCCTTGTAAAAGTTTAACCACTCCATTCATTTGTATGTTACTATAATTTAATCCATGACTAGAATTGTGTCTCCTTGAAAAGTGAAATACAATTTCACCATGAGCAGCTTTCACAGTCTTTAAATTTCTGGCTAAGGTTAAAGTGAAAATCATGATTTCTTAGTTTCAAAATCATTTTTCTGTGGCTTCATCTACTGAGTAAATATGATATTCAGCAGTTCTGTACTTGGCCTACATTCCACCATTTGACCCACACAAATTTCCATAGTGGTTATACAGCTTGCATCTCAAGTCACACCTTCGCTACAGAACCCTCCCCTATTTTATCTTGTCCTTCATGCTCTTCATCCTATTGTACGCTACCAACTTAAAATCTTGATTTCCCATTATCATCCCTCCTCATCTTTACTGAGTGCCTCCCCAAAATATCCATTTACCTTGTTTTAACCTATCAATTTCTCATCTTTTGTGATTTCAACCTACATATCACGGCCTCTGAGATCACTATCATGTGACTTATTTTTGCATCTTTTCCGATGCCTCTATGCCCTCTTATTAGAAGGAAAGGTACCTCAAGTGCAGTCTGACAAAGGTTCTAATCAAATTCAAAATAATGTTCCCTTCTAATCTATCCTTGTGGTTAAGGCTCATTGAGTCAGAGTGAATACATTCCCAAGGCTAGAGACAGGACTGCTCCGAGTGTTATCTTAGAGGGTGTGAGTGCTGATCATAAACCAGCTGGTCACCTCCATGTTGTGGTACTGGCTTGTCACTTTGAATCACTCCCCTGGGATTTGTCACAGGCATTCAGAAAAAAAACTCATCGAGTTTTTCTGACAAAAAACTTGCTGCTGAGGTTCTGAGTATCTCGCTTACGGAGAAAGGCCAGGCACTGCTTTGCCTTATCACTGAGGGGCGTTATAGGTAGCGACTTTTCGATTCCAGACCCTGCAGCAATTTCTTTACACTGGTGCGCCTTGATGCCATATTTCTTTCGTCAGGTGCACAGTCTCCATTACAACATGTGGTTCCTATTTACGGAATGGTCCCGCCCTCAGATCTTTTTCCTGGAATTGCCTATCATTTACTTGGACCTGGTCAAAGTCTGGGACACAGTCGGTTCATGCCAGAGTGCTCTCCCTGCAGGATTGGCAGCCGTCATTGGGGAGAAACAAGTTTCTCCATCAATGTGGTTCCTGCTGGCTAATGGGGGAGGATATGCTGAGCTGATCAGGGTTGGGGATGTGGAGGAGTGGGCTGGATAACGCCAACACAGCTGGCCATGAGGGCATTAACATCTGGTTTGGTATGTTGTATCAAAGTAATTGTTTCTGTTTAGAGCCTTTTTGAGCTTTTGAATGCTCCCAAAGTTTTGGGTGGAATTCAGTCCCACGCTCCTGATCAATGGGCATCTTATGCGGGGAGGGGCGGACAAGTGAGACAGCCTTCTCATAGGTTTGCTCCTGGACCTGGCCTGGCCAAGGTGGTCATTGACAGGTCTAGCTGCGGTCTGTGGAAGGGGATGTTGTTCCTGACTGCCTGCCTCTCTTTTGCAGTTACGTTTGCACTCAGGTGTCTCTGGGAGGGAATACGCAATGCTCACCATTGCGATAGAGACATTTAGAGACGACTGTGCGCCTCAGGGGCTTGGTTGCATCATCATCTTGGGTGACATTATTTTAATTGATAAGTCTCTATTTTGTTGGAAATGTTTCCGTTCAACTATTAATTTGTTTTCTTTTGATACACTGACCCTGCATGGGCTGTTTCAGCTATTTCTGTTTACAAGGATAGAGGGTCGGTGAAACAACTGGAAGCAGAGAGTAGAGATAAACAAGACATTTTCAAGTTGGCAGACTGAGCTAATAAAGTCCTCAAAGATTAGTGCTGGGGCCTCTGTTATTTGCAATCTATATTTATGATTTAGATAAAAAGAATGAGAGAAGTGCATCCAAGTTTACTGATGACGCAACTCTGGTGGGAATGTAAACAGAACACAACGATTACAAAGAGATAAAGAGAATTTTAAGTGGGAACATATGAGATTGGTAAGAATGGGAAAGGAGGATGTTTTTTAAAAGGTATGAAACTTTTAAATGTTGATGTGCTACCTGGACCACAGAAAGTCAGAGTGCATGTACAACAAGCAAGCAAGAAGACAAATTGTAGATTTTATTGCAAAGGGAATTGAATACAAGAATAAGGACATCTTACTACAATTGTATAGGGTTTCATCAAACCATCGCGGGAGTGCTGTGTGCTGTTTTGGTCTCCATATCTAAGGGGGGCAGACAGATTTGCCTTCGAGGCAGGCCAATAAAGATTCAGATTTGTCTCTGGAATGCTGGATTCTGGGTAATGTAAGATGGAGGACGGGAAAAATTTCTGGCTGTAACATCTGCTCCTTTTTTGAAGTGTTTTAGGTTCTGGAGGTGATTTCCTCAAATTGCAGGAGCCGCAATTACTGTTTCATATGCTGTTGCCTTGTTTTGGAACTTTGGAAAAAAAAGTCAAAACAACAGCAGTTTTAAAAGGGAGAAGAACAGACAAAGGAAGCAGCTGGTGGGGTCATTGCAGAAGAGAGAGAGAGAACCTGCACAGTTACTGCCTTTGCTGTTTGAATTCATGTATCGCTGGACATTGGAGTGCATCTGGGAAAATTATCAAACACTGAAATTCACAACTGATCTTGGAGGAACTGTTGGGTGAAGTTCACAGTGCAGAATCAGATAAGTTAATCGTTGTTTTAAGTGTGGCCTACAGAGAATCTGCAGTAGTGAGCAGAGTAGGTTCTTTCTTGATTATATGTTTTTGGAGATATGTCTCTTGATTAAACTTAAAATATAAGCCATAACTATTAACTTAACCTGGGGCAGTGCTTGTAGAGGAATAAGATGGTGTTATTCTCTGGGTCTGTAGACTGTGAAGAAGCAAAAATGGCCTTTAATAGAGTGATATGTACTTCTTGTCAGATGTGGGAGCTTAAAGAGAGTTTAAGGGTTACTGCAGATTATATCTGACATAAATGCTGCTGGCTGCGAATCTTATCAGATCGAATGGATCGGTTGGAGAGACAGCTAGAAGCAATTAGGAATTTGCAACAGCAACAGTATGTGATGGATGGCAGTTATAGGAAGGGGGGGAAGTCTCAGAGACATTCACATAGATGGGTTAACTCCATGAAAGGTAAGAGAGATAGGCACCTAGTGCAGGAGTCTTTTGTGGGTATAACCATTTCAAACAGGTATGCTGTTTTGGAAAATGTACGGGGTGATGGATTCTCAGGGGAATGTAGCATGAACAGCCAAGTTTCCGGTATGGAGACAGGCTCTAATGCAACAAGGGGTATGTCGGGTTCCAAGAGATCAATTGTGATAGGGGATTCTCTAGTTCGAGGTACAGACAGACGTTTCTGTGGCCAGCAGCAAAAAAGCAGAATGGTTTGTTGCTTCCTGGGTGCCAGGATCAAGAATGTCTCAGAGAGGGTGCAGAATGTTCTCAAAGAGGAGAGGGACCAGCAAGAGGTCATTGTCCACATTGGAACCAACAACATTGGAAGGGAAAAGGTTGAGATTCTGAAGGGAGATTACAGAGAGTTAGGCAGCAATGTGAAAAAGAGGTCCTCAAGAGTAGTATTATCAGGATTATTCCTGGTGCTACAAGTTAGTGAGGGCAGGAATAGGAGGATAGAGCAGATGAATGCATGGCTGAAGAGCTGATGTATGGGAGAAGGATTCACATTTTTGGATCATTGGAATCTCTTTTGGGGTAGAAGTGACCTGTACAAGAAGGACGGATTGCACCTAACGTGGAAGGAGACTAATATACTGGCAGGGAGATTTGCTAGAACTGCTCGGGAAGATTTAAACTAGTAATGTGGGGGTGGGACCCAGGGAGATAGTGAGGAAAGAGATCAATCTGAGACTTGATTTGGAGATGCCGGTGTTGGACTGGGGTGTACAAAGTTAAAAATCACACAACACCAGGTTATAGTCCAACAGGTTTAATTGGAAGCACACTAGCTTTCGGAGCGCTGCTCCCTCTCAGGTCCGAAAGCTAGTGTGCTTCCAATTAAACCTGTTAGACTATAACCTGGTGTTGTGTGATTTTTAAATCTGAGACTTGTACAGTTGAGAACAGAAGCGAGACAAACAGTCAGGGCAGGCAGGGACTAGATAGGACAAATAAATTACACTGCATTTATTTCAATACAAGGGTCCTAGCAAGGAAGGCAGATGAACTCAGGAACATGGGATTGGGATATCATAGCAATTACAGAAGCATGGCTCAGGGATGGGCAGGACTGGCAGCTTAATGTTCCAGGATAAAAATGCTACAGGAAGGATAGAAAGGGAGGCAAGAAAGGAGGGGGTGTGGCATTTTTTATAAGGGATAGCCTTACAGCTGTGCTGAGGGAGGATATTCCCGGAAATATATCCAGGGAAGTTATTTGGGTGGAACTGAGAAATAAGAAAGGGATGATCACCTTATTGGGATTGTATTATAGACCCCCTAATAGTCAGAGGGAAACTGAGAAACAAACTTGTAAGGGGATCTCAGCTATCTGAAAGAAAAATAGGGTGTGTATAGTAGGGGATTTTAACTTTCCAAACATAGATTGGGACTGCAATAGTGTTAAGGGCTTAGATGGAGAGGAATTTCTTAAGTGTGTACAAGACAATTTTCTGATTCAGTATGTGGATGTACCTTCTAGAGAAGGTGCAAAACTTGACCTACTCTTGGGAAATAAGGCAGGGCAGGTGATTGAGGTGTCAGTGGGGGAGCCCTTTGGGGCCAGCGACCATAATTCTATTAGATTTAAAATAATGATGGAAAAGGATAGACCAGATCTAAAAGTTGAAGTTCTAAATTGGAGAAAGGTCAATTTTGACGGTATTAGGTAAGAACTTTTGAAAGCTGATTGGGGGCAGATGTTCGAAGGTAAAGGGATGGCTGGAAAATGGGAAGCCTTCAGAAATGAGATAACGAGAATCCAGAGAAAGTATATTCCTGTCAGGGTGAAAGGAAAGGCTGGTAGGTATAGGGAATGCTGGATGACTGAAGAAATTGAGGATTTGGTTAAGAAAAAGAAGGAAGCATATATAAGGTATAGACAGGATACATCGAGTGAATCCTTAGAAGAGTACAAAGGAAGTAGGAGTATACTTAAGAGGGAAGTCAGGAAGGCAAAAAGGGGACATGAGATAGCTTTGGCAAATAGAATTAAGGAGAATCCAAAGAGTTTTTACAAATACATTAAGGGCAAAGGGTAACTAGGGAGAGAATCGGGCCCCTCAAAGATCAACAAGGCGGCCTTTGTGTGGAGCCGCAGAAAATGGGGGAAATACTAAATGAGTATTTTGCATCAGTATTTACTGTGGAAAAGGATATGGAAGATATAGACTGTAGGGAAATAGATGGTGACACCTTGCAAAATGTCCATATCACAGAGCAGAAAGTGCTGGATGTCTTTAAACACATAAAAGTGGATAAATCCCCAGGACCTGATCAGATGTACCCTCGAACTCTGTGGGAAGCTGGAGAAGTGATTTCTGGGCCCCTTGCTGAGATATTTGTATCATCGATAGTCACAGGTGAGGTGCCGGAAGACTGGAGGTTGGCTAACGTGGTGCCACTGTTTAAGAAGGGTGGTAAGGACAAGCCAGGGAACTATAGACCAGTGAGCCTGATGTCGGTGGTGGGCAAGTTGTTGGAGGGAATGCTGAGGGACGGGGTATATGTATTTGGAAAGGCAAGGACTGATTAGGGATAGTCAACATGGTTTTGTGCATGGGAAATCATGTCTCACAAACTTGATTGAGTTTTTTGAGGAAGTAACAGAGGGGATTGATGAGGGCAGAGCGGTAGATGTGATCTATATGGACTTCAGTAAGGCGTTTGACAAGATTCCCCATGGGAGACTGATTAGCAAGGTTAGATCTCACGGAATACAGGGAGAACTAGCCAGTTGGATGCAGAACTGGCTCAAAGGTAGAAGACAGAAGGTGATGGTGGAGTGTAGATTTTCAGACTGGAGGCCTGTGACCAGTGGAGTGCCACAAGGATCAGTGCTGGGTCCTCTTCTTTTTGTCATTTACATAAATGATTTGGATGCGAGCATAAGAGGTACAGTTAGTAAGTTTGCAGATGACACCAAAATTGGAGGTGTAGTGGACAGCGAAGAGGGTTACCTCAGATTACAACAGGATCTTGACCAGATGGGCCAATGGGCTGAGAAGTGACAGATGGAGTTTAATTCAGATAAATGTGAGGTGCTGCATTTTGGGAAAGCAAATCTTAGCAGGACTTATACACTTAATGGTAAGGTCCTAGGGAGTGTTGCCGAACAAAGAGACCTTGGAGTGCAGGTTCATAGCTCCTTGAAAGTGGAGTCGCAGGTAGATAGGATAGTGAAGAAGGCGTTTGGTATGCTTTCCTTTATTGGTCAGAGTATTGAGTACAGGGGTTGGGAGGTCATGTTGTGGCTATACAGGACATTGGTTAGGCCACTGTTGGAATATTGCGTGTAATTCTGGTCTCCTTCCTATCGGAAGGATGTTGTGAAACTTGAAAGGGTTCAGAAAAGATTTACAAGGATGTTGCCAGGGTTGGAGGATTTGAGCTATGGGGAGTGACTGAACAGGCTGGGGCTGTATCCCCTGGAGTGTTAGAGGCTGAGGGGTGACCTTATAGAGGTGTACAAAATTATGAGGTGCGTGGATAGGATACAAATGCAAAGTCTTTTCTTTGGGGTCGGGGAGTCCAGAACTAGAGGGCGTAGGTTTAGGGTGAGAGGGGAAAGATATAAAAGAGATCTAAGGGGCTACTTTTTCACAGAGAGGGTGGTACATGTATGGAATGAGCTGCCAGACGAAGTGGTGGAGGCTGGTACAATTGCAACATTTAAGAGGCATTCCGATGGGTGTATGAATAGGAAGGGTTCGGAGAGATATGGCTGGGTGCTGGCAGGTGGGACTAGATTGGGTTGGGATAGCTGGTCGGCATGGATGGGTTGGACTAAAGGGTCTGTTTCCATGCTGTACATCTCTATAACTCTATGACTCTATGACAGGCTGAGGCAAAGTGGGCTTATGAGGTGCCATTATCTCAGTCTTTCTTTTTAAATAAAGGTAGTCTTTTGCAAACTTACATATGATGAAGAATCAAAATATGAGCGTTCTAGTCTGACTCTACAGATTCACAAAGGTTACTTTTTTTTTAAATCTTCATGCTGTACGTGGATTTAAAAGAAAGTTCTGATATTATTCATTGTTACATGTTACGCAAGGCTGAATTTTTCATGGTTCATAATAATCCCTTTTCAAAAGTTCAGTTTGCAATAAGCAATCTAAATTTACAACAACCTAGTGCTAGGATATTTACTGATACCTCTTTACAGGTTATCTAAGAATTTGCTCTGAGCAAAATTTCAGATTCACACACTAAATTCACACACAATAAATGTAACATCATAATGTTGGATTATGTCCTTCACCCGATTAGGGTGATTTACTTTGCTAAATTGAAAAAAAAATGAAATCATTCCTATTAACACTTTCCATCTCATTGCAGAGGCTTCAGCTCAATCCATATCCAACAATCTGTTCTGAAAACTATGCTTACACTTTGGCAGATGTAATAAATTATATCACTATAGATGAGACATTCTATAACATTTTATAACAATTAGGAACAATTGAACTAAAGCAACCCACAGCATTCTAAAACAAGTCAGATCATCCTATTGCCCAATGCTAATGTATTCTTTAAAAATTTCCAAACTTTGGATCCACATCCTTGACAAGAAGTTCTTCCCTGGGGCAAACCGTATCTGTGTGCCGAGCTTTTCTGAAATCCATCCTTTGTCTTTTGAGATATAGGCCCTGATTTTTGAATTGACGGAGAGTGTCTCCATTGTGGATAAAACGCCAGAAGTAGTTGAGAATCCCAAGTTCCACAACTGGACTTAATATTCTTTATTTTCTTAGGTGTAGAGTTGTTTCCCATTTCCCAGAGGCAGCTAGCCATTTAAATGGACAGGCTGCACCAACTGAAATCAGATTTTGGAGTCCCTACTATTTGAAACCTCAAGTATAGAAGTTAGACCAAGTCAGAGCTGATCTGTTCTCAGTGCATTTCTTTTGAATTTCCAGATTACCTCTTTGGTACCACTGTAAATATAATATCAGAACACCTTGGAGGAGCTCATGGGTCTTTTCTGATGTATGCATCCGGTATGCTTTGGAGTGGTGATTAGAGACTGTTGGTGGGGGTCAGGTGTTCTTTGAGAATGTTAACTGTGGAGAAAATTGAACATGAAAGCTGCACAAACCTCTTGAAACTGTCCGACTTGTCAAGACTTGTCAAGAAGTGTAATCGAGTATTAAAATGTTTAATTATGAATTAAAACATTTCCCCAATACAGCGTAGTATGTCATTTAGACATGTAAGTAATAAAACTATACCTTTATCGTATGTGCATGGGGACTTGTGGATACTTAATGAGTTGGCATGGGAAGGTGTGGTGGGTGGGAGTAGGCACTAAGATGGCATTCAGGAATGAGGAGCCATGGGAGACAGGTAAAGGTTAGATGGGTGGGATTAAGGATGTGTGTGAAATTGAAGGGGAGTGAGTGAGGACTGACTGATGAGAGCTGGAGGAATTTATTTATATCTCTCCTTTTTGGAGAGGTAAGGTATCCTCCTCAGTCTGGGACACATTCGGTAATTGTAAGGCATCCTTTGAGGTTGTGAAAATGGCATACTTATATGTAAAAAATGCATAAACTCACTGGGACTGGCAAAGTTGTCAAGAAACTATGTAAACAAAATGTGGTGATAAAAGAAAACATAATGCTAGCTATTCCAGAGTGCTTGCTGATATAAACCCATTACAGGATTGGTGCTACATGGCTCATTTCCCAAGCTATTATTTCTCAATAGGGTGGCTGTTGATGGACAGCTCCAATTGCTTATTGAACAGAAATGTTTGTTGATATAATGGACTATACATCTAAGGTTCCTTTACAGAAGACATTGAACGCTTTAGTGAGGTATTTGTCTTCATAAGGGCTTAGATGAAGCAAATTCAATGAATTGATTCTTTGTATCCATAAGAGTGAGACTTTCTTCAGTCAGACCAACCATAAGCCTATTAGTGCCTATGGGAATCATTTTAACTCAGTTGGCTGGATTGTCGGTTTGCAGAGCAGTGTGAAGCCAACAGCACGGGTTCAATTCCTATCACTGGTTTGAGGTTACCATGAGGGACTCTTCTTTTCAATGTCTTCTCTCGTCTGAGGTCTGGTGGCCCTCAGGTTAAATCACCACCAATCGCTTCTCTCTAATGAGAGGCCAGTCCCTAAGGTCTGATAAGACTATGGCGCCACAATACAAAGTGCTATGCTGGATAACAGGCCAATTGGCATGGGGGAGAATGGGAGAAGAGGTGGTATTGAATTGGAATAGGACTATTAAGAGCCAAAGACATGAATGGGGCATATGGGATATGAAGGTCCATGGTGGGTACAGAGTTGGCATGGATGGTGAGGGCAATAAAGTGATGAGAGCAGGACAGATTACTTTTCTGTTTTAATCTTTATTTTTAAGCTTTGAGCACAATGCTGAAGCCACAAGGCAGGCTTTTTTCCCAGGTCATCTAACCTGACTTTCAAGTCAGCCAAATACCTTTCAGTTTGAATATTGAGGGGTTTGCAAAGATGATACTTCTCCCATTTCTGTTCACCTGGTTTTGCAGCAGAAGTTGAATCCGTATTGTTTATAGTTCATTCTGATATAACGCACGTTTTGTTAACATGAGTTTATGCTATAAATGCATTTGATGAATTGAGGCCACTGCTTCCAAAGCGTGAAGTGTTCAACCGTGTGTTCGCTGTAATACAATTACATTGCCAAACCTTTAAGCACTGTTTCTAAAGTGCGATTTTTTCTCTAACATGGGTTGCATGAGAATGCAACCATCACGTTATAGAGAAACAACCTGTACACTCAACCAGACCAAGAGGGTAACAAACAGAGACAAAATCATATCTCCACCAACTTTCAGAGGCAGGGATGATAAAGGGAAAAAAATTTCTTCACTCATTAGATTGTGAATCTTTGAAATTCTCTATCCTGAGAGATGTGGACATTGGCTGAGATGAAGAGAATTTTGATCTCTCTTGGAATTGAGCAATATGGGGAGGTAAGAAAATGGGGTTTAGGTGTGAGATAATCATGATCAAATTGAATGGCGTGGTAAACTACAGTGGCCATATGGTCTACCTTTGCTCCTATTTCCTACCTTCTTATATTCCCTAAAGTTTCAGTCAGAGAGTGGTGAATCTATGGAATTCATTGCCACAGAAGGCTGTGGAGGTCAGGTCATTGAGTATATTTAAGACTGAGAAAGATAGATTCTTGAGTATCAAGGGGTCAAGAGTTAGAGGGAGAAAGTGGGAGAATGGGGTTGATAAACTTATCAGCCATGATTGAATGGCAGAGCAGACTCAATGGGCTGAATGGCTTAATTTCTGCTCCAATGTCTTATGGTCATATAAAGATCTGTGGGAGCAAACCAGAGCACACAGAGGAAACCCATGCAAACACAGGGATTGTGCATTCACCACAAAGATATACAGAAAAGCCACACACACAGACCAAATCTTGAACTACGAAAGCAACCACCCCAACACACACAAAAGAAGTTGCATCAAGACACTATTCAAAAGGACCACAACACACTGCAGTATACCAGAACTGCAAAAAGAGGAAGAAGAACACCTATACAATGTATTCACCAAAAATGGATACACACGCAATTTCATCAACAGATGCCTAAGGGAAAGACAACGGAACGAGGACATGCCGCAACCCAAAGGACTAGCCAAACTACTATACATCAAGAGCATTTCCAAACTGACAGCCAGACTACTGCGACCATTAGGACTCATAACAGCACACAAACCAACAGCCACTCTCAGACAACAACTCACCAGAACGAAGGACCCGTTACCCAGCATGAGCAAAACCAATGTAGTGTACAAAATCCCATGCAAGGACTGCACAAAACACTACATAGGACAAACAGGAAGACAGCTAACGATCCGCATCCATGAACACCAACTACCCACGAAACGACACGACCAGCTATCCTTAGTAGCCACACACACAAATGACAAGCAACATGAATTCGACTGGGACAACACTACCATTATAGGACAAGCCAAACAGAGAACAGCCAGGGAATTCCTAGAGGCATGGCACTCATCCACTGATTCAATCAATAAGCACATCGACCTGGACCCAATATACCGACCACTGCAACGGACAGCTGGAACTGACAACCGGAAGCAGCAGATTCAAACCACTATAAATGCCGGAGAAAAGATCACAGAAGCGCTTCACAGGAGGCTCCCAAGCACTGAGAATGTCACCTAGAGAGGGGAAGAAACATCTGCAACACAAATTCCCAGCTCGGCGAACAGAACCACAACAACGAGCACCCGAGCTACAAACCTTCTCAAATTTTGAACAGGGAGAATGTGCAATCTCCACACAGACAGTCACCCGAGGCTGGAATCGAAGCCAGGTCACTGGCGCTATGAGGCAGCAGTGCTAACCACTGAGCAACCATGCCGCCCCTGGGATGGTTCTGGGATCACCCTTATGATTTTTTTCACCTTTTCCGCTTCTTGTGCACCATTCTTATAAAATGGAGTTGAAATCTGCTGTGTACAGTAATCCAAACGTGGTCAAACCTTGATTTTGTACAAACTTAACATAGCATCTGGACTTTTCAATTTTATCCCTCTAGCAGCGAATTCAGCATTTTTTTTTTCCCTTTGCAATATCGATAAAGAAGTTATTGGGAAATCTCTCATAAGATTTACTTGTGCAAGTTGATCTTATTGATAATTCAAAGACAATTTCCAATTTGGCTCAACTAAACCTAGAGAATGGTCAGGGTGCACAGGGGCATTTTATCCAATTTAAACCATAATTAAAATGTTTTTGTACAGTTGGTGGTTCCTACTGTAATGATTCACAGTCTTTCTGTTCCTGGTCATACTGCAAGTGTTTCAAATAAGAGAGGGGCTGCCTGGGAATGGAGTTGGCAGCACTTCTTTGAATATGGATCAGTTACTCAATGGAGAGATTTGACAAAAAGTGTTTTGTTATACATTGAATTTTCCCCTTGCACAACAACTGATACACAAATATTTTGTGGTCTAGCAACTGCAGAAACGAAAGTCACTACATCAGGCACTCGGGATATGTCTGTTATAATGTTACATTATTTGCAAACAGCTAGAACTAATTGTTATATGGACATTCATCCAGGGTGCCACATTTTTCTATTGCACAGAAGCCAGGTTCTGAGCAAATATCAGCTCACCAGCCACTTGGAGACTGCAAATACTTTTGAAGAAGCTCCAGCATTTTCAACCTCGAGTGTGACCATTTCTAAATTATGGGAACCAGCTGACATATAATAATCACCATTCCCATGGAAGGTGATCTAATCAGTGGCTGGAATTTCAAATATCCTCTTCTGCACCACTAAATAAATTGCGGTGACAGATAAATTGGATCAAATTGGATCACTGTGCTGTCCTTGCAATAGAAAAATAAATCATATTAAATGAAAGCCCCTTTACAGATGTATTTTCAATAAGTGAAGCAGCTAAACTCTTATTGAATTCACCTCCTAGTTACCTTGTAAAAGCCATATCAGCAGCAGCCACCAATTTCACTAACATTGCTCACTCCAATTCCACTTCAATCTCCATGAAACATTTTCTGCTTATATTCCAGATTTTCTCTTATATATGCTAAAGGATCTATACCGGAACCATTGACTGCTCTTGGATAATTTACCCAAGTGGCCAGTCTTCTCACTGCAGGGAGACAGGTGTGTCATCGGAGAACTAGGTTGTGCAAACTACCACAATCAAGTTGTCCTCATTCACTCAGTCCTTCAGCAAACAACTCTTGAACAGAGTATCACAAAACAATAAAATTTCACAAAGATTATAAAGAAAGATTTTAAATTACTTCATATTTCAGAAATAAGCATACATTTATTAATAATCCTCTGAGCAGACATACCAGAATTCAAACCAAGTACTAGAAACAGCAAGGATTGTAAACATATTGAGCTGATCTCCTTCCTACAGCAAATCACAGTCATAACTGGGCAGGGGAAAAGCACTTACAGAATCCTTTTTTGTAAATACGTCCAAATCTATCCAACTGACATTGGATCTCTTATCCCTTCTCCTCACCTCCCTATTGGAGTTGGCAAGTTGAGCCTCTGCTAACATTGCAAGGATCAATCTAATTTCCTTATTGAAAATGTTCAGGTATTTGAATTATTTACTTAGGAGAAGCAGTTGATAATAAGTCCTGAATCTGTAGATAATTCTAAAGTACATCTTGTACAATGGATAATTCTTGCTGTGTTAGTCTTCCAGAATACTTATTTTTCAATGCTTGCATTCTGTTGAAAAGAAATCCTTACATCGTTCAAAATGCTTCATTTTAAAATTTAAGAATAATACTTATGTGGTGGCTACTGTGTTCATACACAACAGTGCTTTGTGACACAGCCTCATTATTTGAAACAACTTATTAGCACAGTAGCAACTGGAACAAGCAAAACAGCAAAGGACACAGACCTCCGACATATCATCTTCCCTAATTGTGACTTGGATTGAATTGGAAGTGAAGATTCATAAAAGGAGTGAAGGTATGCGTTTTGAAATCCAGAACACCCAACATCATTCCAGTATTATTGGGGTATTGTCAACAGAATTTTTTTTTCCCAGATATTTTAGATACAAAAGGGATTCTGATGGGGCCAAGTTGGAGTATTAAGCTGAAAAGCCAGCTGAGCCAGCATTTAGTGTGACATCCCATCTTGCTAAAAGGATTAAAGCTCACGTTTTTAACTAGTTTATTAATCAACTAACTGCCATTTAAACTTTCTGCCTGTGCTCTTCAATAAGACTACACAGTGTTTTGATGGATCATGATTCGCCTAATGCCCCATCTTAACAATGAAAAGTTGATTGGGAATAAACAAGTCACTGCAATGGATTACAAAATTATTACAGAGTAAATGAAATACAATAATATGCTGTTTAGACATAGGATAGGAACTTTGCATCGCACAGATAAAGACTAATTTTGCAGAGTTCATGGAAGCAACTGCAAATTTTAAAGTGTAATTGTATTTGGTCAGCAAATTCCAGGGATTCTAGCAGGAAAATAATTTACAAAATGACTTTTAGAAAGAGATGCTAATCTATCCAACTGAAGCTGGATCCTTTACACTTCTTACTGGTGGAATATCCAAAACACTTTCAGGGCAAGGTTTAAAGCTGCCAGAGTTCGTTGGAGAGGTAGGGTACCTCTTAGGAGAGGAAAGGAATCATTTTTGATTTGTCAAGGGAGATGTTTGTGAGAGGTAACAAATACTTTTGGAAAATTAAAGTTTATTTAGGGGAGGTTAGTTGCTGTTTGGGAGTGGTCAAATGCTCTTTTAGATTGTTAAAAGCAGGCATCAATGTGCCTACAAAGTGGCAAAAGCAATTAGACCTGCAAAGCTGCCAAAGCAACTTTCAATGATTAAACAATTTAAATCTCATGATTTATAAACGTTTGAGAATACTGCAGTGTGAAAAATTCAGTCCTTGCAATTTCATTCTGTGGGTCATAACCTAGCATTATCACAATTGGGGTGCCTGTTGGACCACAGTACGATTAACAATTCCATGTGTTAATAAAATCTTTGAAATGGGGCTATGATTACAACAAGCCTTTCCTCTGTTCTCCAGCATATGCAGTCCACACTTTCTCCCTATGATTACAAATGCTTGTTTTCATACGGAAGTTGAAGGAAGTTAAATGTAGGAAATCGAATTGGACAAAGCTAGCATGGGTTTATGAAAGGCAAATCATGCGTAACTAATAAAGGTTTCCAAGGATGTAGCTATTAGAATAAGGGAAAATGAGTGAAGAGATACTGGGCAAAATTAAAGAACTGGGATAGTAGTTAATATATCGGCATGGATTTAGAATTAGTTGACAGTCAGGAAACAGAAATTGGGAATAAATGGACCTTTTTCCGTGTGACAGGCAGTGATGAGTGAAATACCACAAGAATTAGCTTGGACCCCAGCTAATCACAATAACTGGGTGAGGGAAGCAAAAGCAACATTTCCAGGTTTGCTGGTGACAGAAAACAGGCAGGACAGTGAGTGGTAATGAAAACGCAAGCATACTTCAATTTGGACAAATTGAGTGGGCTGATGCAGTACAATATGGCTAAATATGAATTTATCGACCTAGATGGGAAAAACATAATATATTGGGAAATGTAGACACACGAAGTGATGTGAGTATCCTTGCACATCAGTCAATGAAAATAGACAGACAGATGTGGTGAAAAACGAGGACAGCAAATGGTATATTGGCCTTCGTTGCAAGAGGATTTGAGCTCAGAAGCGAGGATGCCTTACTGCAGTTATACACGGAGTTGGTGAAATCATACCTGGAGTACTGCATGCAGTTTTGGTCTCCTTAACTAGGCAAAGAAAAAATTACCATAGACAGCCCAAAGGAGGTACACTTGGCTAATATTGGAGATGGCAGAACTCTCCTTTGAGAAGAGCTTGGTTTGACTGGGCCTGTATTCACTAGAGATAAGAAGGATGAGAGGGATCCAATTGAAACAAACAAAATTCCAACAAGGTTGGACAGACTAGAATACAGGGTGGGTGTTCCCTGGATGGCAAGTCACAGTTTCAGAATACGGGTAGAGTATTTACGACTGAGATTAAAAAAAATTCTTCATTCAAAGGATAGTGAACCTGTGGAATTCTCAACCATAGAAGACTGGAGGCCATGCCACTGAATATATTTAATAAAGAGATAGATTTCTTTTTATACTCTAAAAGGCATCAAGAGGTATCATAGAAAGCAGGAATATGGCATTGAGGTAAAGGATCAGCTGTGAATTTATTGAATGGCAGAACAGGCTCAACAGGTTGATTGGCCTTCTCCTACTGCTTGTTTCCATGTTGCTACATTTTTATGTTATCAATGTGTTTTTAAATTATTGAATTCATCAATTTATACTAGAACGTCATCTTCATGGGTTCTGACATCTGTCTATAGTGGATATTGGGTGAGTTGGCATGGGGGGCAAAGGAGGTAGGTGGTGGCATAGATTGGTATTAGTTGACACTAATTTGGCAGAAGGCCTATAAAGAACCATGGACCAGGCCCTTTTGTAGCACATTGGTAGTGATCTTACCCCTGCACCAGAGGCATGGGTTCAGGTCCCACCTTCTTCAGAGGTGTGTAATAACATCTCTGAACAGATTGATTTAGGAAAAATTCAAAAATAAAGGAAATAAAGGAATTGATGAAGAGGTAAAGTTTGGCATGGATGATATGCAGGGTTGGTAAGGAGCATGAGGTGTCATGGGGTAGCACAGTTGGGACATGCAGTTTATGTGGGGAACTGAAAGGAAAAGGTGTCTTTTGTTGCTTTGTTCGTTTTATGTTGTGACACAGTCCCACAGAAACAAGATAAGACTTACAGCAGCACAATTCTGCACCCGGCATCTTCTGTGGCTGCCTGCACACTCTCTGCCCAAGTAGTGGGGGGCATGGACTCAATTCCAGTTATCACTCTGTCCCCTAGAATGAATAGTTGACTGACAGATTTGGGCCAATGCGCTGGTAACACAACAACAGCTCACATAGCACAACCATTGTCATTCTCAACGTCTTTTACTAATCCTACACTCTGCTTAGTTACCAAATGCCCTCAATTTTCAACTGAAGGGAGAGTTTAAAAAATTGGACATGATTAGGATGTGAACAGTTAGTTCACTGTGCCCAGAGACACTGTTCTTATTTCTTGTACTCAGCATAGAGGCATAAAAGGAGCAATCAAAATTCAGGATGGTCATGTCAGAAATTTCCCAGTGTTTTACCAAGATTTTATGAATCTTGTAGTTAATATCCAATGTTCTCATCTATATGAACCCAAGCAGCATTTATTTGAAATTAATTCTTTCATTTGCTCACAAAGCACTTAATGTTTAATAAATTTCAGTACTGAGTGCAGCATAGAATTTCAAACAATTCTTAAACCATCAAAAATCGGTGTTTATTGAGTGGATAATCAGCAACTTGTCCTTGGATCATTCATGTTTGACAATACACTTGAAAGATTTCAACTTCGGTTGGGAATGTTTAATTGTTACAACAAATGAATGAAACGTGATAGTTTAGACACAGCAATTGATTTTCAAATGTAAGCAAATAGAATCATAGAGCCATAGAGATGTACAGTATGGAAACAGACCCTTCTATCCAACCCGTCCATGCCAACCAGATATCCCAACCCAATCTAGTCCCACCTGCCAGCATCCGGCCTATATCCCTCCAAACCCTTCCTATTCATATCCCCATCAAAATGCCTCTTCAATATTGCAATTGCAAAAGCCTCCACAACTGTTGGAGAGTTTTACCTAGTTATCTCACACATCAGAGAAATATAGGCATAATCCCCACAATGACTTGTTCCTTTATTTTACAATAATGTCAGTCAGAAAAACAGGGCTGTACCCAGAAACAATAGCTTATTTAACTTAACCTGTTGAATGGAAATGCTATGGGATTATGTGAAACACCAGTTTACCCGTTAGCCAATATTGCTATTCGATAACTTTAACAAAGAGTAAAATCAGATAAATGAAATATAACCATTCAAGCCAATCTTCAGTTTTTTGATGGTTAGATTAAGTTAAAATTATTCCCAATATTCTCCTGGTATAACAAGTTCCTTTCCCTGAAGTAAACCACAACTCACCAATGCTTGTCGGGAAGATTTCTTCATTGTTGATTTGAACCTCAATCCAATCCATCAAGAGGCTCATGTACTGAGGAGCTGGAAGGGCAGTGGGTCTTTTGTATTTGTTATCGTCCTGCCATCGATATTCATACTTCTGTCCTCCTGACATGATAGGGCAGCTCCTGTCAGTACAGAACTCACAGATTGTCCCATAAATCAGGTTAATTCGATTAAAGAAGTCCACCACATGAACAGCAATCCAATCATTAAGGTCTTCACCATTGGGCAGTTGAACAGCTCCCTTCAGATCCACTCCTGAGCTTAATGAAGCCTGTGCTTTCTTATGGAGTTCAAACCTCTGAGTACCTGGTTCAAATTTCCTCTTTGGCCGAAAGGTTTTGTCTTTATTGAATACCTGCTTCAGGGCTGTTGACATGGTAGGATATCAGTTGTTTCAACCCGATGCACTCAGAACAGCTACACTTTAGTAATGCTATGTCTATGATTTCTTGGTCCAATATTCAGTGGGTCCTCAGTTTGTTTCAATCTTTTACTTCCACTAGTTCTTTAAGGGAGACAGTTCTTTCCTGTTCGAGAAGTTAGGGTGGGGGGGGGAAGAGGGAAATAGTTTAAAATAAGTGTCATTAACAGTCCAAGTTATTTTCAGCACATACTTAAATTTTTGCAACTACTTCATGACTGGGTAGTAATTGTGTTCCTTTTAGATATAAAAACCAAGAGCATCTTCTAAAATAAAAAGAATTGGAACATCAGCTGAAATTTTCAAGACATTGTAATCTTACGCAGCATTCAATGAAATGTAAACAGAAAGCAAACTTGTTAGAACTGACATATCACCTTGAATAATATTTCACTTCAAAAAAATTGTATCTGTAAATATGGTTGGAAAGAAAAGACATGAGCTTATATTGTACCATGCAGACTTCACTATTTAAGGTGCACGATTTTTTAAAAATGCCTTGATAAATTTGATACAAAACATTTGTGTCTAAATCCAATAAAGTCTGAATTGTATGTAGCGTTGCCAGCTCTTGTACAAGCCACACTCAGTAAAATGTTGGTGAAGGTCCTGAAGGCATGCCCAGGTTGTGAGTTTTTGAAATGCTCAAGTCTCAAACTGGTCGATTGGAACTGGATCGGGAAAAGCGAGGAGATTGATATACTTTAATCACATTAACTTGGCCTTTTAGACTTAACTTGAGGATAGAAATAGGCAATGGTCTTGGACATCCATCAGACCAGGAGCATTCAATAAATCTAGAGAATGAATAAAAGTCAGCTGAAAGGGTATTGATTTTACTCTGGATTACTTTTCTTGTAAGTGAAACCATACAGTAGTGTGGGTCACCAGTCACTTGGCAAATAGCTTACATGGACAAAACATTGGTATGGCTTTAGCTGGCTTGGCTCTGCTTATGCTCTCAACACTGTTAGACTTTGTAACTTTATTCAAGGTAAGCAACTGGTCTCCTTTTATTTAATGATACCACAATTTCACTTTTGTTGTTGCTGTGAAAGCAGCACATTGTCCTGTGCAGTTGGCACTCAGCACTATTTAGCTATCAGCACACACTAATTCCCAAAATGCTCAATGTGTAAATGTTTTGATGCAGTGTGCATAATCCAATTTCAACACAATGCCATTCTTCTCAAGCTGCTGAGTCATGCCATTTCTGAAGCTGAGGCACTGTCTGTCAGGGCACATTGATGCAATTTGAAACCAAAGAATTAGTTGAATCTCAGCTTACATCAATTAGACTACACTGCAGTTTCCTCATCCATTCTCGCTCATCAAACAGAAATCAGCAACACATAACCAGCTCTACGTACTACTGAAAAAGTGTTCATATACAGAACAGAAAATCGCAGTCATGGGTCAGTGGTTTTATAACATGAGTAACGTACGTGAGCAAGAACAAATTCTTTTAAAATACGCAACTTTTTTCTTTCAGTTTCCTTGCACGCTTCCCTTATTACAAAACAAGTCATCAAAGCAGGCAACTCAATGGAGTAAAACCAGAAACCACTGGAGAAACTCAGTTCTCGCAGCATCGGTGAAAGGAGAAATGAAGTAACCTCTTTGAAACTCCAAAACTACTTAATGAAATAAATCAGTTTAAAGAATAACAAAAGCTCGAATAGTTTTCTGAAAGAGAGACTGATGAAGCTTTTCATTTTTTTCCTCTAAATTAGTTTAGGAGAATCATTAAGTAATTCTTACTTAACAACAGAATTTAGAATCAGAGCTATTGAGGGTGATGAAAGACCACCAAACTGAAATATTAACATTTCTCTCTCAACAGATGCTGTCTGACCTGCTGAGACTTTCCAACATTTGCTGCTTTAATAAATATTTCAAACATTGGTGACTATCATCTCTACGTATTTTCCAAACACATCTGATCTGTCAGCCCTCTTACTTTTTTTTAAATGCTATGTTTTCTCCTAAGTTCTACAAGTCTTTTAAATCCAGATTTGGCAATATTTAAATCATAGTTCCATCATTTATTTCATCTCTATTTTTTCCAACTCAATGGTGGCCTAAACTATGGGCACTGACCAATCACTTGGAGTTTTCAATTAACCCCATCCCTTTGAGTGAATAACAGAGAATAAATTATTGCAATTCATTCACACTGTTCTTGACAGTGGTTAGATAGTAACAGAAGAAGGTGCAGCAACTTGTCATGCTCAGGAATTAGACATTGAATAAAAATGTTTTTAAAGATATATCAATTCACCTGTATACTGTCAAAAATGTCAGTTCTGTGTTTGCATTTGATACCAGATATTCTCCTCCAGAACATCGTCCAAAATATACATTGTTATACATAAAAATGTCTCTGTATTCTAGTTTAAAATAATACTGAATTAAAACAGACATATTTTCAGGACTACCTGTGAATAATCTCAAAATAATGGAACCAAGCCTAGTCCACCAGTCATGTCAAAATTTGATCCATGCATTAAACAATGGTCACTTCCTAACAAGCAGCCTGTAAAATCATATCAGATTAAAAGTGATGGTAGAACTGTCAACCTAATCATTCCTTCCTTACTTGGTGATTCTTGATGTCCTTATACATTTCTGAAGTACTTGAACAGAATAAAATACAAATTTATTGTCACTTGCATTTTTACAAAAATACAGTGAGAAGTGTTTAAGTCGCCATACTCAGGTTGTTGCTCCTAAAATACAAACATGTTATTTCAAGGGATACACTCTGCATTCTTCAAAACAAATCCAAAGGGTTGCATGGTAAGTGAAGGACTTCACAGCATGTTGTTTTATAAATTCTTTAAAAAATGTGGGTTCCTATAAAGTGATTTAACCTCATATCACTAAAGTGGAACGCGTTGCTGTTCAATACAAATACAAAGAAAATAACCCATCACCATTTTGCTTCCTTCTTTTGTTGTGGCTCTTTAGTGTTAAATTGTGCTCTACCATTTGCAATGGGCTCACTTATTTTAAATCCTCTGTTAAGATGACAGGCAAAGTAATTTTAAATTAACACATTGGTTGACGAAAGTCACACTGTGCCACTTCAACCCACAAGTTTGTGAATTGTCAGCTTTGATCACTAATTTGCTATTCCACACCATTTGGCAGCAATAAAGTGATTCCCACATGTTGAGAAGCAATGGGGGTCCGTGTTTGGGAATTTGGCTTATCTGCCAGTCTCAATGCTGCACAACCTGCATGAATACTTCAGGCTTCTGATCCTGCTCTGCAGGACAGATTGTTAGCCTGCTGATGAAGAGACATGAACAGAGATGGGGCAAGAACAAATGCATCAAGGGAGTACTCTAGGGATGTGCAGGCTTTATCAATGAACTATTTTACAGTATTTGATGCATTGTCTCTTCAAAGTAGCTTCTATGTTTCTACATTCCAACCGACGTACACATCAGGTAATTCAACTATGACAGTAATGACAGCCAATGATATTCTGTTCTCGCTGAACATGCATTGCCTAAATGGTTCAGTGATAGCAAGAGTCCTAACCAATGATTTTTCATTTAATTCGAGAATGTTGACATTAACTATAACATCACTGCCAGCCTATCTGTGATTTGCTAATTCAAAATCCTGAAATCAACCTGGGATCTTCTTGGTTCATGTGATTTGAATACTCATTGGGAAAACAGTGAGATATCAAAAAGCTTATTTTATACTTACATCAAAATACACAGGGGCTAAATCTCAGAAGCAGCCCATTCAATCCAGCCATCCATATCTGTGTTTACACGTCACTGGAGTAAATTGTGTGAATCATATTATTCCAGTCTGTTCTCCATATTTCTTCAACACTTAAATTTTATGCAATGACTGTTAAGTCAGGACAGGTCTGAATGTGACTGATTCAACTCACCCTACAAAGTCCTATAGCAAATTATAAGACCATAGACCTCAGAGCAGAAATTAGGCCATTCAGCCCATCAAGTCTGTTCCACCATTCAGTCATGGCTGATAAGTTTCTCAAACCCATTATCCTGCTTTTTCCCTGCAACCCTTGATCCCCTTGATACTCAAGAACCTATCTATTTCAGTCTTTAATATACTCTATGTCCTGGCCTCCATAGCCTTCAGTGGTGATGAATTCCACAGATTCATCACTCTCTGGCAGAAGAGGTTTCTCCTTATCTCCATGCTAAAAGGTCTTCCCTTTAAGGCTGTGCGCTCAGGTCCTAGTCTCTCGTACCAATGGAAACATCTTCCCAACATCTACTCTGTCCAGGCCATTCAATATTCTGTATGTTTCATTTAGATCCCACTGCCTTGCCCATCCCCACCTGCCACTCCTCCCCCTGCCACTCCTCCACCCACCACCCGAACACAACCCCCCCCCCCCCCCCCATTCCTTCTAAACACGATCAAGTATAGACCCAGAGTCCTCAAACATACCTCATATATTAAGCTTTTAATTCCTGGAACCACTTTCATGAACCTCCTCTGAACATGCTCAAGGGCCAGTACATCCATCTTGAGATATGGGGCCCAAAACTCTGCACAACACTCCAAGTGTGGTCTGCCTTATAGAGCGTCAGAAGTACATCCCTGCCTTTATATTCAAGTCCTCCCAAATTACTAGCACTCAGTCAAGACTATTAACAATCACGTGCAAAGTCAACCTGTGCAATACTTTCAAGCTAGAAGGAGTGTTGACCAAGGATGAAACTTAGATTATTGGTGAGAAAATACAATAATATGTAGAAATTTTAAAAAACAGCATGTATCAATTAACAGCCACACATTTCTAGTGTCAAATATTTCAAGAATTGCTCATTATTTAAATCATGTTCACTAATGTCCTGCAGAGAAGGAAACCTGCCTTGCCCGATCTGGCCTACATGTGACTCCAGACCCACAGCAATGTAGTTGATTCTTAACTGCCTCTTGAAAGGGCCTAGAGAGCCATCAGTTCAAAGGAATATGCAACAGATGCCAGCCTTGCTCGCAATGCCCACATCCAATGCAACAATAAAGAATTAAACGAATACATCACATAGCTGATATATCATTTGAATCGATCCTTAAACAGGATTAAAAGCAAAAATTAATATATTTACACTGATCATTCGGTAAAAGGCATTTTAAATCTCTGAAAGATAATCAATAAAGTGCCAATTACACAAAAAAATTATCTGCCTTGTCATAGAAGTTCAGCTGCAAATGTGAATATGTAGATGAGTTTCAGAACACATCTTGCAACACTCGAGTCATAGAGTCATACAACGTGGAAACAGACTCTTCCGTCTAACTCGACCATCCTGACTAAGTTTCCCAACTAAACGATTCCCATTTACCTGCGTTTGGCCCACATCCCTCTAAACCTTTCCTATTCATATACCTGTCCAAATACCTTTTAAATGTTGTAACTGCATTTGTATCTATCACTTCCTCTGGCAGTTCATTCCATATACAAATGTGAAAATGTTGCCCCTCAGGTTCCTTTTAAATCTTTCTCCCCTTACCTTAAAAACATGTCCTCTAATTTTGATCTCCCCCCATTCTAGGGAAAAGACCTTTGCTATTTATCTTATCTATGCATTTCAAGATTTTATAAACCTCTTCAAGGCCACCCTTCAACCTCCTATGCTCCAGTGAATAAAGCCTACCCAACCTTTCCCTATAACTCAATCCTTCAGTCCCGGTAAGACCCTTGCAAATATTTTGTGCACCCTTTCCAATTTAATAATATTCTTCCTATAGCAACACCTCTGCACAAAACTAATACCAATTTATTAGCACCAAAGTGAGGACTTTGCTAACCCCCCAGATTTCTCTCCTTACTTCAATAAGCACAAAGTATATTTTCCCAGCTGGCTTGTCTTTTGAGTTTCTTTTGAGTTCTACCCAGGTGAAAAGCTCAAAGACAAAGACAAAGTTATGAGAGTTATCTTTAGAATGACACCTAGTCTCTTGTGTACAAGATGCTTAGGGGTTTAGATAGGGTTGACAGTGAGAACCTTTTTCCGCGTATGGAGTCAGCTGTTACTAGGGGACACAGCTTTAAATTAAGGGGAGGTTGGTATAGGACAGATGTTAGGGGTAGATTCTTTACTCAGCGGGTTGTGAGTTCATGGAATGCCCTGCCAGTATCAGTGGTGGACTCTCCCTCTTTATGGTCATTCAAGCGGGCATTGGATAAGCATATGGAGGTTATTGGGCTAGTGTAGGTTAGGTAGGTTTCGGTCGGCGCAACATCGAGGGCCGAAGGGCCTGTACTGCGCTGTATTTTTCTATGTTCTATGTTCTATATATTTGCCTAATCAAACTGTTTACAGATGTTAATACACAGTCCTGGAGCAGGTGTTGAACTTGAACACAGGCCTCTGGACTTGTGTTAGGGACACTACAACTGCAGCACAACAGCCACTTAAAATTACTTCTACAAATATCTGCCTCATCCAGTACAGCTGTGCTGTCTGAACTTCTACTTTATAAGAGACAGCAGTTCTATCTCAGGCAGTTCTGTTGTAAGGACTTTGTTTAAGGCCTTTTGTGATACAGTGGTATTTTCCATACCTCAGAACCAGGAGAATCATGTTCAAGTCCCACCTGCTCCAGAACTGTGTACTACACATCTCTGAACAGGCCATTAGGAAAATATCTATAAGGATTTTGCTGTGGAGCTGCCAAGTCAGGTTCCTTGGTTCCACCAATATCAGGTAGTTGGCAAAGCAAGTCATAAGTAAGACCATTCAGTCTACTTAGCCTGTGCTAATGCTAGCTTCCCAATGGAGCTATATCATTATTAGAATGCAATGAAAGAAAAGTATAAATTCAAGCATGTATCTAATTCTCTTAAGCTTGAATTGGAATGTCAGAAACATATTCTTCTGTGCATAATACAATGAATAGTCTAAAAGGACAGATCTCTTTCTTCAACTTTTGGAAATGAAGTAGTAAAATTTCAAACTACAGTTGAGTATTCTTTTTTTGACTTTGTACAGAGTCAAATTCAATAACAGCAAGTACAGGAAACACAGTAAATGAATTTTTCAGATCAGCCCCTTCTTCAGAAGTTGGCACCCTGTTGATTGAATGTGAAAGTTCGATGGCTCAAACAGCAACAAAGTAGACAGTTACTGGTCCAGCCAATCTGATCAGAAGATTCATAATACTGTCAAAGTCTGGTAACATCTTCAGTGAGCCTCCAGATAAAGTATTGGTGGTGTGGCCCGCTTTCTATTTATGTGTTTGGGCAATAAATAGAAAGCAGATTATACCACTAATGCTTCATCCAGAGGCTCATTGAATACATTACCTTGTATGGTGATGAATCATCTGAAAACGAACCTTCCAGCTCAGCAAGCAAACCTACATCCAGAACCTCAACCTGGCTACTCAAAACTTGCTAAATGTCAGGGTAATTATTATCTGGTCATGATTACACTGCTTTTTGTGGACGATTACTGTATAAACATCTTTTGTTGTGTTTCCTACATTGCAATAGTTTCTACAGTTCTCTACGGGCTCTCCAAATGAGCATATTGATGTAATTCCATTCTGCTGCCTTTTCTCCACGCCATTGCATATTGTTTCTCTTCAAATAATCATACAATATCTTCTGAAATGCCTCAATTGAACCTTCCCACATAACGCTTCCAGGTGTTACATTCTAGATACAGACCATCTGTGTGAAAAAGGTTTCTTAGAACACAGTTACTTCTTTTGTAAATCACTTTAAATCTATACCTGCTCATGCTGTATCCTTTTATAAGTGGGAACATTTTCTTTCTATCTACTCTATTCAGACCCTTCCTTATTTTCTAGCACACATGCTTTAGTGTCATGTTAAACTGTATCCAGTGTAAGGATCAACTGATGCTGAAGGTCTTATTCACATCTTAGCCATCAGTAGCCAAAATACTCAGGCTTGTTTATACCCCTTTTTCACCTTGTCATTCCCTGACTCTGTTTAACCATCTCTGGTAATACAAGGGATTCTTACCAAATAAAGTTTTGATTCAGCATGGTACAGCTTTTTGTCACTATCTTTTAAGATCAGGGGCATTATCCGTGATATTCTAGCCAATACCTAGCCCTCAAACAACATCTATAAAATCATATAATCTGATCATGATCACATTGTTAACCACATTCATATTCAAAAATTGTTGGTGGAATACTTAGCCATTGAATATATTCAGGACAGAGACAATAGATTTCTAGATCTTAAATCTATCAATGGAAAAGGGGACAGTGTGGGAAAGTGACATTAAGGTTGAAGATCACCCATGTTCTAGTTTAATGATTGAGCAGTCTCAATGGGTAGACGGTTGCAACTGCTCCTATTCTATGCTCCTAATAACGAATGTCTTTTATTGACACGTACCCAATCAAAGCAGAAAAAAAGGACAGATGCACCAATCCACAAATGCAATGTGATAAATGCCAAATTGTCCCACTAGTTTTGGTTGAATTATATACATATTGGCCCCATGGCACGAGGGAGAATTCTTCAAAAGTAGCAGCTTTGATCTTTTGTATGAATTTGTAAAGGTAGCCACAACTTCACTTGAAGATATTAGGTCATCTTCATATCCTAACAGCACTATGTCAAACAGAAACCACTGTCTTATGTAAATGACAGCACATTGCTCCCTCAGCACCACAAATGAAGCTTTAACATGGATTCAATACTCAGATTTCTGAAGTGGGATGCGATTCTGCTCCATGTGCTGTAATGGCAAAAGTGTCACTCACTGAGCCACAGTTGACACCTTAACACAGTTAAATCTCTTCTTTTTTAAAGAATGCCTTTTCTTCAGGTTATTAGTAATGTCTTCCCTTATCCTTTAAATATGCCTGTGTAAAGGCACTTTTAGACATTGAATGCAGTGCATTAGATGCAAGAGATAAAAACAGAGAAGCCAGTAATAGAGTCATACAGTCATACAGTTATAGAGATGTACAGCACGGAAACAGATTCTTTCGGTCCAACTCGTCCATGCCGACCAGATATCCCAACCCAATTTAGTCCCACTTGCCAGAACCTGGCCCATATCCCTCCAAACCCTTCCTATTCATATACCCATCCAGATGCCTCTTAAATGTTGCAATTGTACCAGCCTCCACCACTTTGTCTGGCAGCTCATTCCATACACATATCACCCTCTGAGTGAAAAAGTTCCCCATTAGGTCTCTTTTATATCTTTCACCTCTCACCCAAAATCTATGCCCTCGCGTTCTGGACTCCCCCATCCCAGGAAAAGACTTTGTCTATTTATCCTATCCATGCCTCTCATGATTTTATAAACCTCTATAAGGTCACTCCTCAGCCTCCAACACTCCAGGGAAAACAGCCCTAGCCTATTCAACCTCTCCCTACAGCTCAAATCCTCCAACCTTGGCAACATCCTTGGAAATCTTTTCTGAACCCTTTCAAGTTTCACAACATCTTTCCAATAGAAAGGAATCCAGAATTGCACGCAATATTCCAACAGAGGCCTAACCAATGTCCTGTACAGCCACAATATGACCTCCCAACTCCTGTACTCAATACTCTGACCAATAAAGGAAAGCATATCAAACACTTTCTTCACTATCCTATCTACCTGCGACTCCACTTTCAAGGAGCTATAAACCTGCATCCAAGGTCTCTTTGTTCAGCAACACTACCTAGGACCTTGCCATTAAGTGTATAAGTCCTGCTAAGATTTGCTTTCCCAAAATGCAGCATCTCATATTTATCTAAATTAATACTCAGTAAGTCTGACAACATCTGTGGGGAGATAAGAAAACGTTTATATTTCATCTGACCATAAAATGTAGGAGCAGAAGTAGGCTATTCAACCCATTAAGTCTGCTCCACCATTCACTGAGGTCATGTCTGATCTGATTCGGATAAATTCTGTGTTACGATCGAGCCCTCCACAATCACCTCTTGAAGGAGCGTCGCTCCGAAAGCTAGTGTGCTTCCAATTAAACCTGTTGGACTATAACCTGGTGTTGTGTGATTTTTAACTATGTCTGATCTGATTATCCTCAGCTCCACTTCCTGCCATTTCCACATAACTCTTGATTCCCTTACTGATTAAAAATCTGTCTATCCCACTCGTGAATACGTTTAACAACCCAGCCTTTACAGCCTCCACAGATTAATTATGCTCTAAGAAAATTAATTTCTCCTTATATCTGTCTTGACTCGGTGACTCTGACATTATACTCTCTGGTCCGAGACTCCCCTACCTATGAAAACAATCTCTATGTATTTACCCTATCAAGTTCCTAAGAATCTTATAATCTCAAAGGTTGCCTATATTCTAATTGTGAATGTATACAGGCCCATCAAACTACTCAACCTCTCCTCATAAGAAAATCCCTCCAAACCTGAGATCAAACTTCTTTTGATTGCCTCCAATGCCAGTATGTCTTTCCTTTGATAAAGAGAGTAAAACAGTACATAGTATTCCAGGTGTAGTCTAACTAGTGCATTGTATAGTTTAAATGGGACGACCCTATTTTTGTGCTCCATTCTCTTCAGAATTAAGGTCAACATTCCACTTGCCTTCCCTATTACCTGATGAGCCTGCACGCTTCTATTTTTGTGATTTGTGTACAAGGACTCCCAAATCCCTCTGTTCTGTAGACCTCAAGCTGATGAACTAACAGAAGGTGAACAAATTTGACATGTCAACTTCATTTTTGACTCTCCGCAGATGCTGCCAAACCTGCTGAGTATTTCCAGCATTTGTTGTTTTCATTTTGAAATTCTGGCATCTGAAGAATTTTGCTTATGTACATAAATCTACTTTTTGTTTTTGATGATAATGATGAAAGCCCTTATGCTGATTAAACCAGGTTGACACACCTAGATGGCAGGAGATAGAGTGACTGACTGCTGCATTGATCCAAAACTCTGGTTATACAAACTGATATTTACTTTCCACTTTCATAGTATTGCTGCATATAAGGAAAATTAGATTCAATTAATTTCAGTAAGTGTAATGCTAATTAAATTGGCCCAGACCATAAGTTATTGCATTCTAAATTAATCAATGTGTTGATTTGTACCAGTAGACAGGTTTGGCATCATAACAAATCCCAGAATTAACAATACTGGGCCAAGAATTACATATATTATGTAAAGACAATGGTTTTGGAACAGAAATGTGGTGCAATGACTTAAAGTTCACATAAATTAAATTTGCTAACAAATGGGCACAAACTTTTGATTTTAATGCACATTTTGTTCTAGACCTGTTTTCGGATTGGCAAACTCCATCATTAAGATGGATGGGAAGCACAGACTAACAGTGAAAACAGGAACACTCTGGCACTTGCTGTGTCTAAATTCTTTCTGACTAATTTTTGTTTCAACATATCTTTGGCAATATTTTCAATTCCATTCTCCAATGGTGAGTCCAAATAAAAGTTCCATGATGCAATATTGTTTTTGTTGAAGGATTACAAATAACTTCAGAAATAAATGGTATTTTTGTAGACAATTTACTAGGTTTCTGAGGTTATGGTAACCTAGAAATAAATGGTAGTTGCAGTTTGTTTGTTTTTTAAGGTTTAATACTATTTGCTACATTTAAGTGAAATTACTTTAGAGTTGAGTGCATTTCATGACATGACGCATAGCTTTAGCAGTGAAACACAACACTGTCTTTAAGTGAGGACACCCCGTATAATAGTCTGGAATAGTCATTTAGAACTTCATACTACTTAATCTCAGAATAGGTCCTAAGGTGTGCTCATGGTGGATACTGGGTGAGTTGGCATTGGGGATGTAAGGGAAAGGCTACAGGGGAATACATAGGTTCGCACTGATTGGCACTACATTAGAATCGGCCTATGAAGAGCCATGCGATGGCCACAGGGGCATAGCTTGGCATGAATTTGAGTGATCTTAAAAGGTTGAGCATAGGGCAACAAGGTGGCATGATTTGCTTTGATGGGTACAGAGATTATGAGAGGGTGGATGGGGTGCTGGGGAGATGTGTTATGTTTGATTCTTTCTTTTAAACATTTGGAAACAGCACTGAAGCTCTGAGGCAGTCTGCTTCTGCATTAGTCTGTGGTTGTCCAGTCCAACTCACTGGAAATACTACTACCCCAGAAAAAAAATCTCCTAGGGGACTGTGCCCCCACGTTGAGTTGGCTAAGCCGGAAATTAGAATCAGAGAATCCCTACAGTGTGGAATCAGGCCATTCGACCCATGGAGTAAACACTAACCCTCTGAAGAGCATCCTACCCAAGTCAAACCCACTACCCTATCCCTGTAACCCTGCATTTCCATGGCTAATTCACCAAGCCTGGATACTATGGACAATTTTCCATGGGTTAATCCATCTAACCTACACATTTTTGGACTGTGGGAGGAAATCAGAACACCCAAGGAAACCCAGTCAGACACAGGGAGAATGTGCAAACTCCATACAGTCAGCCAATTTTCTTGACATTGTGCATTGCTCATGTGTACAAACATTCATGACTAAGACACATAAAGCTCCCATACTCTCCCATACTTCTGGAAGCTTCCCAGTCTGTTTTACACTGGAGCCCCAGTGCAGTACAATCTGTAATGGTGCGGAACTTAGGATAATGTGAACGTGTCATGGATCCTAAAATTTTATTCTGCAACTGTGGCCACAAACCTACCCCAGCTAAGAGCATAGCCAAGCACTTCAAAGAAGAATAATTAAATAAGCTACTTATTAATTTGATTGATGGTAAAGAATACCCGCTTTATTAACTTATTTAGGAGCACCATGACAAGAATTGTAGCAATATGTATAAACAATGGGTCTCAAATGCGACTGAGCACGAGGCACAAGCCATGAAATCACGTTGTCTTGCTGTGACCCAGAGAACTGCATTACAAATAAATGTATTCTAAATTTGGAAAGGACACTCGACAATTCATTGCTTTAGCTCAAAATAAGGGACGACATTTTAGCCAAGAAATAATACAGCTGATTCGACAGATCTCATGATGCAGTGGGTAGTATCTCTGTTTCTGTGACAAAAGCTCTGTGTTTGAGTGCCACAGTTTTGATGTTGCTTCACACAAAACTAGAGCTTAGAAACAGGAACAGGTCATTCAGCCCATCAGCCGTGCTCCGCCATTCTATAAGATCATGCCTGATTTGATTGTGGCTTCAACTCTACTTTCTTGGCTTCCCATGATAAGCTTTTGCTCCCTTCTTCACCAAGAATCTACCTACCTACTGCCTTACTGCAAACTGTGGAAGAGAGTTTCACAGACTCAGGACTTGCAACATTTCTCCTTCTCTCCATTTTAAATGGGTGACACCTCATTTTTAAATTGTCTTCCATAGTTCTAGTCTCTCCCACAAAGGAAAACATCTTTTCAGCAGCCACTTTTCAAGTATCCCTCAGGATCTTACATCTTTCCATGAATTCACCTCTCTTTTTCTGAACTCCATTGGATACAGATTAAACCTGTTCGACCTTTCCTCATAAAGTAATCTCCCCTCCTCCACTCATTCCAAGGAATCAATCAAGTGAACCTTCTCTGAACTACTTCTAATGCAATTCTGTATTTTCTTAAGAGTCCGAAAGTGTGCACAGTACTTAAGATGTGGATCCAATACCTTGTACAACTGTAGAAAAACATCTCAAATTTTATATTTATTCCCCTTACAATAAACATCAACATCCCTTTGTATTCCAAATCACCCGCTATATCTACTAACTTCTGTGATTCATCTACAGGTGACCCATATCCCCGTGTACCTCAGAGTTCCGCAATCTCTTCATTTAAATAACACACTGCGTTTCTATTCTTGCTGTCCAAGTGGACAAGTTTACATTTTCTCACATGATACTCCCATAATGATTTATTATTTAGTACTTTACAATATCTCAGCATAGCTTCTCTAACATATATACTTTTGATTGTATCTACACTGGCCCTATAGTGGAAGCCATTGCAAACTGCTCCACCTTTCTCACAGGCTCCTGCAAGTTCCAATATGTTTTAGATCACATGCTGCAACATTTCCATAGCAATACACAGATCAAATGATTAAATGTTTCTCTGCCCAGAATTCACAGGAATACACAGAGTGAATAATCAAATGGCTCTCTGCCCTGGGCTGATAGAACCACACATCTTCTGCATCCCTAAATTATGTTAATGTTA
Organism: Chiloscyllium punctatum; assembly: GCF_047496795.1. NCBI lineage: Eukaryota > Metazoa > Chordata > Chondrichthyes > Orectolobiformes > Hemiscylliidae > Chiloscyllium > Chiloscyllium punctatum. The sequence continues at coordinate 130,828,853 of NC_092740.1, forward strand.
TTGTATATAAGAGGTGCAGCTCTAGTTAAAGCTTTGCAGGAGGAAGACTTCAAAAAGGTCTAATCACTTCCATCAAATTCTCTCTAGCAATTAGATTTTCACTGGAAGCAGAATTTTAACTGCATGATTGATCTGCTCTATCATCCCCGCCAAGTGAGTACAAGAGAATGGGGTGGGGGGGGGGGGGGGGGGGGGGAGATAAACATAATATCATAGCACTAAGTGCCAATACTGAGCGCTCTTTGTAGTCCTGCTTTTACAAATGCAAATAGAAGTTTTAACTACTGTAATCATCTTTAAAGGCACACTAAAGAACTTCCTGCAGATGCCTGAGTTCTTACAAATAATGGAAACCTCTTTCAAACTATCAGATTAGTGATGGCACTGGGTCAGATTTCATTTGGAAATTCATTCCAAGGAATTAATACAAACAGGGAACCTAAAATTAAAATTAAAAATCTAATACTTAAAGTGTATAAATTGCTAACACATTACTCATTTTAAATCATCTGATAGCTAAAAATACTCTAGTGAAAAGCCCTTAATGAAACAAAACCAGAACTGAGGAAGAGTTACTTGATCTAAAACATTAACTCTGATTCTCGCCACAAATGCTGCCAGATCTGCTGAGCTTTTCCAGCAATTTCTGTTTATGGTTCTGATTTACAGCATCTGCATTTTTTTTTCAGTTTTTACACTTTCTTAATGTGCTTTTACAATCTATATTGGACTGACTTCTGAATGAAGGTGTAAAGACAATAGTTCACTGATGTGTTCAAGATGTGGAAATCAGCTGCTCTCCAGCAAACAACTGTCAATATCAATGATTCGGAGATGCCGGTGTTGGACTGGGGTGTACAAAGTTAAAAATCACACAACACCAGGTTATAGTCCAACAGGTTTAATTGGAAGCACACCAGCTTCCAGACTGTAAGTGTTTATTTTTATAATGATTTATCAGAAACCAGCTTGATTTACAGACTTGGTACTCTATTAGGCAGGAATACTCCAGAAAAGTTGGAGTTGAGGATCAAGTAGGATTTGTAGGCAATGGATATAGAGATGAGAAGTCAATATCAACAACTGCCAATACTGGTGGATGTTGGGCACACCTGGCCACAGAAGTGACTTACATGGACTATTTCTGCCTCTGCAGTGAAATAAAGAAGAAAGCCATGTTTGAACCTCACAGTCAGCCTTACTGATTGCTGTTACAGCATTGAAGAGTTTGGCTAAATGACAATACTGATGAAAGTTTAATTCTTAAAACAATGACACTTATTTTTAAATGACAAATCAATGCAGTTGTATACATAGCATACTGTGTTCTATAAACTTTGCTGTATTGTAAATGAGGCATATTTCACCTTATGGTCATTCCTACTCAAAGTCACCTTAAAATACAAGATAGATATGCATCATTTTCAAACAAAAACATAAAATGCTGGAATACACAGCAAGGCCACTAACATATGACACTGAGCAAATTGCTTAATGATGCGAATCACTGGTTGTTATATAATGGCTGGCTAAATTTAAACACTTCTATTTTTTCCAGCCCTCCTCTCTTATCTCTCTTGTCAATGTGAGGTTTGGTCTCTCAGGTGACAGCTACCCTACATTTCCAAAGAGCTATTGGGTCTCTGTGTGGTTTGTCAGCAGATTGATTATTCAATAACGAACTGCTGTTTAAAAGTTATGATCAACTAACTGCCCCACATTCCAGCCCCATACCTGCCATTCATATCTTCAAAGTGTGTGGATTCTTTAGCAGCTTATGTGTAATGGTGCATGTAAGGGTAGTCACCACATGGTCCAACATGAAGCATCTGATTGAGTTAAATTAGATTAGATTCCCAACAGTGTGGAAACAGGCCCTTTGGCCCAACAAGTCCACATCGACCCTCTGAACAGTAACCCACCCAGACCCCCATTTCCCTCTGACTAATGCACCTAACACTATCAGCAATTAAGCACAGCCAATTCACCGAAAGTGCACATCTTTGGAGTGTGGGAGGAAACCAGAGCACCCAGAGGAAACCCACACAAACGTGGGGAGAATGTGCAAACTCCACACAGACAGTCACCCAAGGCTGGAATCGAACCCGGATCCCTGGTGCTGTGAGGCAGCAGTGCTAACCACTCCTATTATTATTACTATTACTATTACTATTTGCAGGTTGTAGGAAAAGTTCCACATTTTGACAAAGATTTCTGGGATGACCTAGCCTCAGGTCTCGCTCTGCAAAACACTACTTTTCTCTCCCAATAAATCCTCATGATGTCAACATAATGGGTGGTGCTAATTGCAGTCAAGTATTAACCCTTTCTCAGCCTTCTGAACCGACATTCAACTGAAAACATTCAGTTTAAAGCTTAAAGAATGATCCAGAATTTCTTCAACATGTTTTATTTATCTATTATTTCTATAATAAGTTATTGTTGTTAAGTCTGAATTCATCCTGCAGATTGAAAGACACTGAACGTTGTGGCACCTGAACTGACCAACCTCACTGGTATCGATGTTATGCACTAGAAACATTTGAAGGAAATTTCTTAGCTGATATTGAGCGTTTGTTTGTGCACCAAATGAGAAAAAATTTCCCCAAACAATGTACATTTCATCATGAGGAGAAAAGAGAGTATATCCATGTTCCCAAGTATGATAATGGTCCCGGACATTTACAGGGAGTGGGGCTGTCAGAACAACAGAACAAATTGAAATCTGGAAACCCAAAAACCATTGTGTTTTAATTCCAGACTGTAAGTGTTTATTTTTATAATGATTTATCAGAAACCAGCTTGATTTACAGACTTGGCGCTCTATTAGGCAGGAATACTCCAGAAAAGTTGGAGTTGAGGATCAAGTAGGATTTGTAGGCAATGGATACAGAGATGAGAATAGGTAAGTAGAGCATGATTATGTAATGGATTTGGTTGACCACGGTATTGGGTAAGAAACCAACATAATAAGGGAGGTTTGGGCTGGTAGTAATCAATGATGGGAGGAGGGACAGATATGTGTCAATGATTTGGGGCGGTACGGTGGCTCAGTGGTTAGCACTGCTGCCTCACAGCACCAAGGTCCCAGATTCGATTCCAGCCTCAGATGACTGCCTGTGTGGAGTTTGCACATTCTCCCTGTGTCTGCGTTGATTTCCTCCCACAGTCCAAAGATGTGCAGGTCAGGTGAATTGGTCATGCTTAATTGCCCATAGTGCTAGGTGCGTTAGTCGGAGGGAAATGGATCTGGGTGGGTTGCTCATCTGTTTCCTGCTTCCTGTTCACTAAAAAACAAATGATACACAAACAGCAACAGCCACAAGAATAACTTAAGAAATCAGTTTAATTTTTTGGGCGGCACGGTGGCACAGTGGTTAGCACTGCTGCCTCACAGCGCCAGGGACCCGGGTTCAATTCCCAACTCAGGCGACTGACTGTGTGGAGTTTGCGTGTTCTCCCCGTGTCTGCGTGGGTTTCCTCCGGGTGCTCCGGTTTCCTCCCACAGTCCAAAGATGTGCAGGTCAGGTGAATTGGCCTTGCTAAATTGCCCGTAGTGTTAGGTAAAGGGGTAAATGTAGGGGAATGGGTGGGTTGCGCTTTGGCGTGTCGGTGTGGACTTGTTGGGCCGAAGGGCCTGTTTCCACACTGTAAGTAATCTAATCTAATCTAAGATTGTCCGGGTGCTCTGGTTTCCTCCCACAATCCTATGATGTGCAGGTTAGGTGAATTGGCCATGCTAAATTACCCATAGTGTTAGGTACATTAATCAGGGGTAAATATGGGGAATGAGTCTGGGTTGGTTACTCTTTGGAGGGTTGATGTGGACTTGTTGGGCTGAAGGGCCTGTTTCCATACTTTAGGGAATCTAATCTAATCTAATCCACTGATAGCTGCAAATTGTCAGGAGGAAATTATGGAGTTGGGGTGAGGAGCGTGTGTAAGTCTTTGTATTGATCAAAAGGAGACATGTCTGCTTCCATTGGTCCACAGTGCTGCACATGGACTTACCAAATAGATCTAGCCCATCTTACATTTTACATACCAGCTGAAAAACCTCTGTGAAAAATAAAACACACAAGATGCTCCTGAAATGAATTCGTTCCTCCCTCTCAAACCATCCCCCAATCCAGAATCACAAAATTTGTTATTGCACAAAAGGAAGCCATTTGGCCCATCAAGTGCATAGCAGCGCTACAAATGAGGATCACGACAGGGCTGTTCTGCTTTTCCACACACCTTTGCGTTAGTGTTTGCAATTGTTGTCAAATTCCCATCCTTTTGTTCTGAAAACAACAAATGCTGGAAATCACAGCGGGTCAAGTAGCATCCATGGAGAGAGAACAAGCTAATGTTTAAAATCTAGATGATACTTCATCAGAGCAGTCACTTATATTACCAGTCCCTCTCCTTTGCAAAGTTTATTCAGATTTTCTTGTCCTGTTTCCTTCATTTTAATGTGCTACATCTTTTAGCTTCCTTTTATAATCTAACTCAAACTCCCCTCCTTCCTTCTGTTCAAGCCAGTTCAAACTGTTGCAAAGTTATCACTTCACTAATCCAACCCATCAGTTCACCCCAGCTTCAACTCACCAATTCAAGCTCTAGTATTCTTGCCTCAATCTCAATTTACTACTTCTTTCTTCCTCCTCTTAGAGTCATACACTCAGAGATGTACAGCATGGCAACACACCCTTTGGTCCAACCTGTCCATGCCGACCAGATATCCCAACCCAATCTAGTCCCACCTGCCAGCACCCGGCCCATATCCCTCCAAACCCTTCCTATTCATATACCCATTCAGATGCCTCAAATGTTGCAATTATACCAGCCTCCACCACTTCCTCTGGCAGCTCATTCCATACATGTACCACCCTCTGCGTGAAAAAGTTGCCCCTTAGGTCTCTTTTATGTCTTTCCCCTCTCACCTTAAACCTATGCCCTCTAGTTCTGGACTCCCCGACCCCAGGGAAAAGACATCGCCTATTTATCCTATCCATGCCCCTCATAATTTTGTAAACCTCTATAAGGTCACCCCTCAGCCTCCGACGCTCCAGGGAAAACAGCCCCAGCCTATTCAACCTCTCCCTATAGCTCAAATTCTCTAACCCTGGCAACATCCCTGTAATCTTTTCTGAACCCTTTCAAGTTTCACAACACCTTTCCAATAGAAAGGAGACCAGAATTGCATGCAATATTCCAACAGTGGCCTAACCAATGTCCTGTACAGCCGCAACATGACCTCCCAACATCTGTACTCAATACTCTGACCAATAAAAGAAAGCATACCAAATGCCTTCTTCAATATCCTACCTACCAGAGACTCCACTTTCAAGGAGCTATGAACCTGCACTCCAAGGTCTCTTTTTCAGCAACACTCCCTAGGACCTTACAATTAAGTGTATAAGTCCTGCTAAGATTTGCTTTCCCAAAACGCAGCACTTCGCATTTACCTGAATTAAACTCCATCTGCCACTTCTCAGCCCATTGGCCCATCTGGTCCAGATCCTGTTGTAATCTGAGGTAACCCTCTTTGCTGTCCACTATTTCTTTTTTCATTATCATAATTCTGATTATTGTTAGAAATGGGTGTGGTGTTCAGGGGAGAATTCAGTGTTCTTTTGTGCAATAGTTGACCAGGATTAGATGCATTCAGACCTCTGGTAGTTAATGCAGAATCTTCAGGATTAGATTAGATTAGATTATTTACAGTGTGAAAACAGGCTCTTCAGCCCAACAAGTCCACACCAACCCACCGAAGCGGAACCCACCCAGACCCATTCCCCTACATTTCACCCCTTCACCTAACACTACGGGCAATTTAGCATGGCCAATTCACATAACCTGCACATTTTTGGACTGTGGGAGAAAACCGGAGCACCCGGAGGAAACCCACGCAGACACGGGGAAAATATGCAAACTCCCCTTGACGCGGGAATTGAACCCGGGTCTCTGGCACTGTGAGGCAATAGTGCTAACCACTGTGCCACCGTGTTCCCAAAATGCTAAAGGCCACTTTATATGCCACTTGATTTTACATAATTTAAAGATAATTTGTTTGGAGATAACTAAACCATTAGCTTAGTGTTATAACGAAACCTATGCATTCATTGTGTCGCACAATCCTATCCCTTTTGTTTTATGTTCAAAACTGTGCAGAGAAACAGACTGCGAATGAATATTGTGTTGATTTCCCTCACTCCTGTGTTACAGGGCAATACTCTCAAGTCACCGTGTTATAAAAACAAAGCAAAGAAGGACCAAAAAGAGGACAAATATTCTCATCTGTACTTAATTACATGGGTATCAGTGAACATTACTTCTTAAGCCCATTTGAGAGACCAATAGCAAAAGTAAACTACCCTCCTTGTTTACTTTGGATTGCAACAGTTCTTAGTTCCAAGAAAAAGAAATAAAGGTAGTCTTCTTCCATCAAACAGTAACTAAGAACTTGATGGGTTCAGAACAGACCGCTGGAAAATTCCAGTTTATTATTGGGTAGATTTCTTCCAATTGCACTTGTAATGAACTATAGTCTTTCGTACATAACTAACAGCAATGCTCATCCCTGAATATCGCTCGACACACTATATGCCAGAGTCCTGTGGAAAATGGCACCACAAGCAGCAAACAATGGTACAACATACTTAAACATTAAAATTGCAGGTGTTTAATCTAAACAATGATAACAAACTTTGTCTGTAACCTCAGGTGCATGTAAAAGGTCTTTTTGCACAATTCAGTGAAGAGCAGAGTAGTCATTTCAGCCCATCTCAGAAACTTTAAAACCTTACAGATGTACTCTCCATTGAATTCACTTGACATTCTGGTCAATATTTATCTCTCACCATCGCTAAAGCAAACAATCTGTTGATTATTCTATTAGTGTTTGCAGTACCTTGCTGTGCACCAATTGGTTACAACATTACAGCAACTACTACACCTCAAAAGCATTTAAGTGATTTGGAAATGGGTTAGGATGGCCTGAAGTCCTATAGAAATTCAGGACAGTCACTTTTTTTCTTTAATTATTCCTCTTGTTGCAGCAACATGCATAACATTTCTCTGAAGCACCTTCACACTGGATCTTAAGGAATCAAGTGGGAGTAACAGGTTACACCTAATTTGAACTTTATTCAACAAGAGTACCGGATATAATTCCAAAGGCTTACAAAATCTGTCCAGGAGGATTGTGGCATGAAATGCAGCAGGGACCAATTGATTGCAGACCTCATATCTCTGACAGTCTTCAACTGTGTCCTATTTCATGACATTCACTGTGTCTCATAAAAATCAGTTTTCCTTTTAATGCTGATTATGCCTGCCACATATCACCAACTTTTGCTGTCACATCGCTCCCCCCCTCCGCCCACCAAATGCCATGTACACATTTCTAACTTCCATGATTGTATAGTTAATTTCTATTCATTTGTTTAATTCATCCTGTCTGATTGGACTCTTCTAACGCTGCAAAGTGGAAATTCCAAAGTTGCTGAGTTCTGCAATCTTTGTGTTGATGGAGAGCACATCTGTGAAATATTAAGTTTTCCGCAGAGCGGGTGAAATTACTGCACTGCTCAACTTTAAAGCTTGCGACCTTAACACCGGAAATGAGTTGAAAATGTCTTAAGGAAATGGAACTGTTTTAGTCCAAGAATGTCCCTTGGAGTCCTGTGGCTACAAAGAAAATTGAGCGGTTGACTTTCTTTCAAAATCCCAAGTGATCAGTTTTATTTTCTCATTGAAGCAGCATGATAAATTACTAAAACTAAAACTGCCTCACAGTTCAGGTAGTCAAGATCCAGAGTATAAAATACAGCCAGAAAATGTTTAAAGGACTCTGAACTGATATTTTATTCCATCCAAGTGTCAAGTGCTATTCATCCCCAAATATTGACATGGTTCCCATTTCCCCAATGCAGCAAATGTTGTACAGAGGTCCATACAGAATCAGTAGAAGTTGAGAGGTCACACAAACTAGTTTACATGTTTCTGACCAAACTGGCTTGTCGATTGCTACATTTATAGTTAGTGAGCAGTGATATGAGGTGAAGATCACCAACATCGATGAAGGCCTCATTGACATTTCATTTTCTCACATTTCAATGAATCATGCTCAGTACTTCTCACACTGCAGCAACTTGTAAAGGCTCCTTAGACAGCATTTTCCAAACCTGCAACTGCCAACACACAGATGGTCAAGGACATTAGGTGCATTGGAACACCACCCCATGGAAGGTACTCTGCAAGACACACACACTATTCTGCCTTGGAATTATATCACCTTCCTTCACTGTTGCCAAGTCAAAATTCTGGAGTTACTGCTCTCATAGCACTGTGGATGTACATACACTGAATTTTGAAGAAAGCAGTGCACCATTGTTACATGACGTGGTTGTGACGAAAAGTACAAGGTGTGAAAAAACATGTTGATGAAAGTAGAGCAGTGGATGTAGTGAAAATTGATTTTAGCAGGCGTTTGATAAGGTTTCCCCATAGTAGGCACATTCAGAAATGGAAGGAGGCATGGGATAAAGGGAAATGTCTGTCTGGATGCAGAATTGGTTGGCCCATAGGACACAGTGGGTGGTGGTAAATGGAAAGCATTCAGCCTGGAGCTCGCTGATCAGTGGTGCTCCACAGGGATCAGCTCTGGAACCTCTGCTCTTTTTATAAATGACTTGGATGAGGAAGTAGAAGGGTGGGTCAGTAAGTTTGCCGATGACATGAAGGTTGGTTGAGTTGTGGATAGTGTGGAGGGCTGTTGCAGGTTGCAATGAGACATTGACAAGATGCCGAACTGAACTGAGAAGTGGCAGATGGAGTTCAACTTGGAAAAGTGTCAAAAGTGTCAAGTCATTCACTCTGGAAGGTTGAATCTGAATGCAGAACTCAGAGTTAAAGGCAGGATTCTTGGCCATGTGGAGGAACAGAGGGATCTTGGGGTCCATGTCCATGCATCCCTCAAAGTTGCCACCCAGGTTGATAGGGTTGTTAAGAAGAAGTATGGTATGTTGGCTTTCATTAGTAGGGGGACTGAATTTGCGAGCCATGAGGTTATGCTGTAGCTGTAGAGAGTGCTGGTCAGACCACAATTGGAATATTGTGTTAGGATCTGGTCACATCATTATAGGAAAGAAGTGGAAGCTTTAGAGAGGCTTCAGAGAAGATTTACCAGGATGCTGCCTGGACTGGAGGGCATGTCTTATGAAGAAAGGTTGAGAGGGCTAGGGCTTTTCTCATTGGAGCGAAGAAGAATGAAAGGTGACTTGATAGAGGTGTAGAAGATGTTGAGAGGCATAAATAGAGTGAATAGCCAGAGGCTTTTTTCCATGGCGGAAATGTCTGTTGTAAGGAGCACAATTTTAAGGTAACTGGAGGAAGGTTTGGAGGTATGTCAGAGGTAGGTTCTTTACTCAGAGAGTGGTGGGTGTGTGGAATGCATTTCCAGCAGTGGTAGAAGGGTAGAAGAGTCAGATACATCAGGGACACTTAAGCAACTCTTGGATAGGCACAATGAAGGGTATGTAGGATAGTCTGATCTTAGAGTAGAATAAAAGGTTGGCACAACATCAAAGGCAGAAGGGTCTGTACTGTGCTGTACTGTTCTGTGTTCTTTTTTGTCTATCAAAGATGCTAGCCTTTGTAAGGGTGTATGCTGAGGAAGGCTTTAAGCACTGCCCAACATGATTATGTCATATGGACTTGGGCTAGGGAATAGCTTTGAATCTCAGATAAGATAGACCTATGATCTAGGATTCATCGTGGAACTCCTACTCGCCACATTCCTTGGTCAAGGAGCGAGGTGAGCCTATACCAGACCTTTGCACAATTTCCCAACATGAAAGTAATCTTTTCAAAATGGTACAAAACTAATCATAAAGATGAAATTACTGCCTACTTAAATTCAGTGACAAAGGAAATGCATGATGTTGCAGGATATTAGAATGCCAACACATTTCTCTGGAATGGCCTAAAACAAGTTGATGCTTGTGGTTCTTACAAGAGAAGCTTAGCACTCCATGTTATTGTGGAGGCGTACTGAATTAGAACTTCCTTTTTCTTTCCAAGTGTGCAAGCCAGAAATCATCCAAGGACATGTTTACACATGCTGTACTAGCTAGCTGCAGAGAAGGAGCTAAGAGTAGATCATACTCCTTGCACGTTACGTATGGTATTTGGTGTGTTAGTGGCCAATATAGAGGTAAGGTTTAGGAAATTTTACTCTAAAAGTGGCCAGTTCAGTGATATGGTTCATTGAAGCACCAAAGTGCAGTACCATACCATGGTAGTGAAGCAGCAAGGTTAGACAGTGAAGAGGGAGGAGATGAAAGGGCAAGTTTACATCTTTTGCGATTGCATGGGAAGGAACCATGGGAGAATGACAAAGTGTTGGGAGAGATGAAGGAGTGGATCAGGGTGTTGTGAAGGGAATGGTGACTGCTGACAGTAGAAGGGAGGGCAAGATGTGTTTGGTGGTGGTTTCCTGCTGTATGCAGTGGAAATGTCAGAGAATGATCCTTTGAGTACGAAGACTATGGGATGGAAAGTGAAAACAAGAGCAACACTATCATTAGTTGAGGTGGGGGGTGAGGTGTGAGGGTAGAGATGCAGGAAATGTGTTGAACATGGACTCTTAACCACAGTTGGGGATGAATCTTTGATTGACGAAAATGAGGATATGTCAAAGGCGCCCCAATGGAAGATGGCATCATCTGAACACATGTGAGGGAGAAGGAGAAATTTGGAGAATGGAATGGGGTCCTTCCAGGAAGCAAAATGTGAGGCAGTGTAGTTGAGGTAACCATACGAGTCAGTGGGTTTGTAATAGATGTTGGTGGACAGCCTATCTCCAGAAATGGAAACAATGAAGTCAACAAAGGGAAGGGAAGGGAAGAGAAGAGTCAAGGATGCATTTGCTGCTCATTCCTAAATTGCCTCAAAAAGATGGCAGCAGGCCACTTCGTCATTAATGGGCTTCCCCATTTCAAAGGACAGCTGCAAGTCAGCCACATTAAGCCTGAAGCCAGACCATGTAAAGACAGACTTCTCTCAAGGGCTTTAGTGAACCAGTGGGGATTCCTACGACAAATCCCATTGTCTCACGGTCACTATTATTCAGACTAGTCTTTGTCTCCAGATTTGTTTAATTCACTCAATTCAAATTCCTGCTGTGCTCAGATTTAAATAATTTTTTCTAAGATTGTTAGCCTAGGCCTCTGGATTACAAGTCCAGTAATATAACCATTACGTGACGATTTCTACTTCACTAATTACTGATATACAGCTCAGAGAGATGAACTAAGGATAAAAGAACTTAAACAATATTAAACCAGTGAGTGAGTCAAAGTGAGTTTTAAGTACATTAATGTTAGTTTGGGATATAAATGATCAGCATCAGGCTTCAGTCTGGTTGCATAAAAGAAGAAAGAACATAGTGTACTTCTTTGTTATGAACCCATAAAAATCCCCTCAATTCAGTTGCCAAACATTATCTCACCTTATCATTCACCTACTTTCAATCTTCTTTTACTGCCAAACATAAGTATATATCAGGAGAAAGTGAGGACTGCAGATGCTGGACATCAGAGCTGAAAATGTGTTGCTGGAAAAGCGCAGCAGGTCAGGCAGCATCCAAGGAACAGAAGCCTTCCTGAAGAATGGCTTATGCCCGAAACATCGACTCTTCTGTTCCTTGGATGCTGCCTGACCTGCTGCGCTTTTCCAGCAACCCATTTTCAGCATAAGTATATATCAGCCTTACTGCTTGCTATCTTTCCTTTCTCGAGACAAGATTTTCTTTGCATCAGCCCTGTTGGTAAAGAATCAAGAAGCAAATATTGGTCTTTCAACTAAGTATCCCATACTCCAATGTGTTACAGCAGACATGCACAATGACATGGAAGTGGTGTTACCTTTGGGTTAACAACATAGTATTGTTTAAATAGATAAGGGTCTCAGCTGGATGAGTTAATATTAATGGCCAGAAACTTCACAGGTTCACACTGTTAGCACAAATAAACATGTCCATTAATATGCATTGCTCAAACATCTTCACTTAAGAGCACACACAAAGAATGTTAGTGACTGATGGAGTAACAAGTGGTGAACTGGAGTTGGCAGGTTACTACTTTGATTTTCACAATGGGAATCACCATAACTAGTTTCAGTGCCATGGGTGCAAGAATGGGAAACTGCACATGAATGAAGTGGAATAATATGACAATGAAAATGTCAATGCATGCTCATGCATACAGATAGACCCTCGCTGCTCAATAGTGAGAATTTCCTCTTATCATTGAACACTTAGTTGGAAGAGGGGACATTTTACTCTCAAGGCCAAAACCATGAGGCTATAAGACACAGAAGCTGAATTAGGCCATTTGGCCCATTGAGTCTGCTTCTCCATTCGATCATGGCTGATATGAAACTCCTCACTGCTGATTTCACATGATTCTCCCAACTTTCTTATGGTGCCCATATTGCTCAGAGCTTGTGAAGATTCCATTCGAAATGTTTGTTCAAAACAAATATAATTTTATTATTTTTAAAAAGTGAGAGAAGGAAATCTGGAAATTATAAACCTGCTTGTGTGCAATCTGTTATGGGGAGCTTATTGGAATTTATAACTGAAGATAAAGTGACTGAGAGCTAAAAGAAACTTGAGCTGATTGAAGTGAGTCAAAGTTGATTTGTGTGAGGTAGGTCATATGTAACAAACCACATTACCAAAAGGATGTGGATGCTTTGGAGAGGGTGCAGAGGAGGTTCACCAGGATGTTGCCAGGTATGGACAGTGCTAGCTATGAAAAGAGATTGAGTAGATTAGGATTATTTTCATTAGAAAGATGGAAGTTGAGGGGGGAACCTGATTGAGGTCGACAAAATCATAAGAGGTATTGACAGGGAGGATAGCAGGAAGCCTTTTCCCAGAGTGGAGGACTCAGTTATTAGGGGAGATATGCGTGGAAAGTTTTTTAAGCAGAGGGTATGTCTGTGGATGCAACTTATACGGACTTCCAGAAGGTATTTGATGAGGTCTATCTTTTACTTTCTACTTCTTGACCACACTTTCTTCCTTTAAGGTACTACTTAAAACTAACATTATCACCCAAGTTTTTGGTATTATTTAAAATCTCCTTATGTGGTTCAATGTTATTCTCTGTTTTGGAGTTCTCCACGGAAGTACCTTGGAACATTTATTACATTAGAAATACTTTATACATGCAAGTAAATAGTCTTTCTCATCATACATGCGAGATTGCTAATGAAATGAAAACATAGAATTGAAAGCTAATTACTGATCACATTAGGAAAACGGACAATGGGTATGTAAACACTTAGATGGAAGTGATCTAAGTATTCAACAAGGAGCGTTTCTGCAGTCTCAACTATTCACTCTATTTGATAATGCATTAGATAACCAATAGAGAACATAGAACCGAGACTACTGAATATCACAGATTTGTGGTATGGCAAGTAGTGTAGTCAGGAGCTAGTCCTGTATTTCTTTCTTGTTTGGATAATATGGTTCAGAATTTGCATCCAATCTTCAGAAAAAGTGTCTGAAAATGAGTCATGTTCTTGTGTTGTGTTTTAAAATTAAATTGAACTGATACTTGGGTTAACAACCATATGTTACAGACCCAGGCTACAGTGTATCTTAAAAGCTGTGTGAAGCAGTTTGTGAAACACAAATCCTCAAATAAAACTTCAAATTGCAACAACAATGGTCCATCCACTCAACTTTGAACTAGGCAAAGAAGATTTACTTTGGCAGTCAGAACTCAAGCATCCTAAGCACATGGTCAGCATGGCGGAGTTGGTTTTAGATGATCACAGCCTTGATATTCATGCTGTTGGCTCCTTCAAGGATGCTGATGTAAGTATGTCTGTGTCCCAGCTGACGTGGAGAATTCATCTCAAACAATATTGATAGTACTTCTCCAGGTCCTTCAGGTGACGTCTATACATAGTCCAAGTTTCTAGGCCACACAGAAGAGTTGGAAAGCCAACTACCTTATGCATGACAATCTTAGTATTGGCACAGATGTCACAATCATCAAAGATACTCATCCTTCACTGTCAAAAAGCGGCTCTCACAGATTCATGCAGTGTCATATTGATTTTACAGGTACTTCTTCTATAATGCCATAATTGAACTCTTTAACAAACCAGTGTTAGAGAAAAATCATGCTTTAGAAACAGCGCTTAAAGTGCTGGTGATGTAATCGCATTACAGCTAACACACAGTTTAAAAGTTTGCTCTTTCGAAAAAGGTCCCCAATTCATCAATTGCTTTATAGTGAATTTGTGTTAATGAAACTCACTTTATAGCAGAATGGTTTGTACCTATTCCAGTACATTATGTATAAGTTATTGTTCAGATGCTGACTAATCAATGGTCAATCTGTGATTGCAAATAATTTTACATTAACAATTTGTTTCCATGACAAAACAAGAAGTCTCTATCCTCACCTACCACCCTGAGTCCATATGGCAACTTCCTTGCAAAGTATTTTTCTCTTAACATCTTTACAAGTTCAAGATATACGAGATCAAAATATTTTAAAGCTTCACATGGTTTCTATGGCTGTATTGAAGCCATGAATAAGTATACATTTAGTTTTATTTTGTATTTGTTCATGAGATCTGGACATTGTTGCCAAGAGTAGAATTTTTCCCTATTCTACTCTCAGTTCAGTAAACAAGTTAAAGAATCTTACATAATATCATATAGTTAGAAGAATGTAAATAGTACTAAGTTCTGCCACATTAAACAGGACAGACTTCCAATTTCTCATCTGTGCTGTTGCTAAGTTTCAATCTCCAGAAATTGATTTGTTGCAGTAATTTATTGACATACATAATATTTGGTTAAAATATGTGCACCGTGAATGCTGTTGCTATGGAGAGAAAGAGCTTGTAATGCTTGTTTTCTTCACATTTCCTAAACTTCCTGCTGTGCTCAGAAATCAGTTTTGACTCAGTTGGTGTCCAAGCTTCCAACAGTCCCAGATGGGCACACAATGCAGAGCAAATTGTAGAAAAACATGCCATAGCTCATTTGATAAAAGGTTAAATTGTTTGAGTATTTTGTATCTTAAATATACTGATCAATGTGAATTTTTTAAGAACAACATTTTGGAAAACTCACTTGCTATTGCAACCAATTGTTACAGCAGTTGAGAACATATCACAGTTCATGTAGAGAGAGATTGCATGTATGCTGGACTACTCCAATACATCTGCATATGGGACACTCCTAATTTAGAGATTATTTGTATTCGTAATTACATTACAATCAAGCCTTGCAATATTTAGTGATCATCACAGCTGGTTTTCTTCCTTTGCTGTCCACTGCAATCAGATGAATCTTCAGTCAATATGCTACTGTGCCAACTTTTGCAAAGTTTGTTTATGCTTTTCTTTCCTTCTTTTAATTTAGAACTCCAAAATGTGTTGCTATACATTACAATCCTGACAGAATGCTTGCAGGACAAAAAAAACTTTGTAAACTGGCAGAGTGCCAGCCAACATTAGATGTTGGTGTTGCAAGGTCAGACAGCCATAAGACCACCAGACACTGGAACAGAATTAGACCATTCAGCCCCACAACTTTGCTCCACTGTTCAGTAGGAATATGGCTAATCTGACATTCATCACATCCACTTTCCTGCCTTTTCTCTGTAATCTTTGATTCCCCTACAGTTCAAGAGTCTATCTATCTCAGCCTTAAATAGATATACAGTTCTCTATGGCAAATACTTTCACAACCCTCTGAGAGAAGAAATTCCCCCTCATCTCAATCTTAAATTGCCATCTCTTTATTCTGAGACTATTGTTATCAAGATGTAGAGGGTACCTTTAAGGGAATTGAAAAGCTGGCAAAACTGCTTGACACAGCATAAAGTGTTCTGAGCAAGTTATCAATGTAACACATGGTCATCCCAACTAGAGTAGCTGGGTTGTCATGAGATAAAAACAAATTCAAATTTGACCAATCAGTTTAAATTATGTCCCAAGATACCAAAATCCAATCGCATTTGAATTTAGTATTATGATAATATTAAAACCAAGGAAACGATCTGATGTTTTGGAGTATCAAACCAGACATTTTGAACACTTAGAGGGAGAACTGCCACAGAGACTGCTAGCTCAAGAGCTCTGAGAAATACCTGTCTAGGGAAAGAGTTTGCACAGCAGAACATCAAAACTGACCTGGAGAGAAGAGCCACAGAGGAAAATCTACAGAGGCAACTTGGCAAAGCTGACTGGCTTTGAAACGGGATTTTCTTTTGTAAATCTTAATCGGGAATTTTCTTTAATCAGACTAGTATCATAGAGTGGGAGGTAAATGATAGCTTTAAGAGAAAGGAGTTGTTAACAGATGTTGGTTTTAATATTCTCTGTTGGACTTAAAGAATAAAGTTGTTAATTTTTACTTTAAATATTGACCTCTGGGATAGCTATTTGTCTCTCGAATTTTAACAGATTACAGCCTGGGGTGAATCTTTTCTGTGTTGCTGGTTTAAATTAGCAGAGGAGAGTACCTAGTTTGTAACACAATGCCCTTGGTCCTCGACTCTCCCATGAGGGGAATCATCATCCTCTCAGTATTTACCCTGTCAAACCCTTTTAGAATCCTATTGTTCCAAGGAAATCATCTCTCATTCATCTAAACTTTAGTGCGCTGAGTTCCAATCTATTTAGGCTTTGCTCATAAAATGCTCTGAACTGCCTCCTTTGAAATGATATCTTTCATATTACAGAGGAAGAAGTGCTGAATGTCTTGAAACGGGTAAAGGTGGATAATTCCCCAGGACCTGATCAGGTATAACCTAGAACTCTGTGGGAAGCTAGAGAAGTGATTGCTGGGCCCCTTGCAGAGACATTTTATCATCGGTAGTCACAGGTGAGGTGCCAGAAGACTGGAGGTTGGCTAACGTGGTGCCACTCTTTAAGTAGGGTGGTAAGGGCAAGCCAGGGAACTATAGACCAGCGAGCCTGATGTCAGTGGTGGGCAAGTTGTTGGAGGGAATCCTGAGGGACAGGATGTACATGTATTTAGAAAGGCAAGGACTGATTAGGGATAGTCAACATGGCTTTGTGCGTGGGAAATCATGTCTCACAAACTTGATTGAGTTTTTTGAGGAAGTAACAAAGAGGATTGATGAGAGCAGAGGAGTAAACGTGATCCATATGGACTTCAGTAAGGGGTTCGACAAGGTTTCCATGAGAGACTGATTAGCAAGGTTAGATCTCACGGAATACAGGGAGAACTAGCCATTTGGATACAGAACTGGCTCAAAGGTAGAAGACAGAGGGTGATGGTGGAGGGCTGTTTTTCAGACTGGAGGCCCTTGACCAGTGGACGGCCACAAGGATTGGTGCTGGGTCCTCTACTTTTTGTCATTTACATAAATGATTTGGATGCGAGCATAAGAGGTACAGTTAGTAAGTTTACAGATGACGCCAAAATTGGAGGTGTAGTGGACAGCGAAGAGGGTTGCATCAAATTACAACAGGATCTTGACCAGATGGGCCAATGGGCTGAGAAGTGGCAGATAGAGTTTAATTCAGATAAATGTGAGGTGCTGCATTTTGGGAAAGCAAATCTTAGCAGGACTTATACACTTAATTGTAATGTCCTAGGGAGTGTTGCTGAACGAAGAGGTCTTGGAGTGAAGGTTCATAGCTCCTTGAAAGTGGAGTCTCAGGTAGATAGGATAGTGAAGAAGGTGTTTGGTATGCTTTCCTTTATTGGTCAGAGTATTGAGTACAGGAGTTGGGAGGTCATGATTGCGGCTGTACAGGACATTGGTTAGGCCACTGTTGGAATACTGCATGCAATTCTGGTCTCCGTCCTATTGGAAAGATGTTGTGAAACTTGAAAGCGTTCAGAAAAGATTTACAAGGATGTTGCCAGGGTTGGAGGATTTGAGCTATAGGGAGAGGCTGAACAGGCTTGGGCTGTTTTCCCTAGAGTGTCGGAGGCTAAGGAGTGACCTTATAGAGGTTTACAAAATTATGAGGGGCATGGATAGGGTAAATAGGCGATGTCTTTTCCCTGGGGTCAGGGAATCCAGAACTAGAGGGCATAACTTCAGGGTGAGAGGGGAAAGATATAAAAGAGACCTATGGGGCAACTTTTTCACGCAGAGGGTGGTATGTGTATGGAATCAGCTGCCAGAGGAAGTGGTGGAGGCTGGTACAATTGCAACATTTAAGAGGCTTTTGGATGGGTATATGAATAGGAAGAGTTTGGAGGGATATGGGCCAAGTACTGGCAGGTGGGACTAGATTGGGTTGGGATATCTGGTCGGCATGGACGGGTTGGACCGAAGGGTCTGTTTCCATGCTGTACATCTCTATGACTCTATCTTTCCTCAAATAAGGGGACCAAAATTACTCACTGTACTCCAGATGTGATCTCAGCAACACCTTGTACACTTGCAGTAAGACTTCCCTACTCTAATACTCCAACCCCTTTGAAGTAAAGGCCAACATTCTATTCACTTTCCTGATTACCCACCGCATCTGCGAGTTAGCTTACTATGTTTTGCGTACAAATACAATCAAGTCCCTCTGTGTTCCAGTTTTCTGCAGTTTTTCTTCATTTAAATAATACTCTGTTCTTTTGTTCTCTATTCCAAAATAAACAACTTCACATTTCCTCCACTTGTCAACTGCTGGCCCAATTACTCAACCTATTAATACCACTCTGTTATTGTTTCCCTCTTGAAACTTACTTATTTTTGAGTCACCTGCAAATTTGGCTACAGAACATTTGCTTCATTGGTCCAAGTCATTAATATATATTGTAAACAGTTGTGGTCCCACCACTGATCCCTGTGGAAACCCCATTGGTTACAAATGCCAAGCTGAAAAAAACCCTTTATCATCATTCACAGTTTTCTGCCCATTAGGAGGTAGGTGGGTTCTTGTTATGCAAGGGAATCAAGGGTTTATTAGAGATACTCAAGAATGTGGAATTCAAGAAAATAGATCATTTCCTGATTGAATGACAGGAAAAAGCTCAAAAGGCCAAAAGGATACTTCTGCTCCTTTTCCCTATGTTCATAAATGATTCATTTTGAAGGAATATGGATCACCTAGAATATGAACATTACTGTGCAAGCACTTACTGCAATATCATTGAAGTAAGTGTCAAAGTGTCACTATTTGCCAATATTGCTTTACTGATATTGACAACAACTTCGGAAATCTGCACAAGCACGAAAATGTAGTCTCCAGATGATGGGGTGCCAAGGCTCCCTATGACTGTAATCAATGGAAATCATTGAACTGAATTTCCATGCTTCTTCTCTTAGTCTCAGTGCAAAAGCCCTTGCAAAAAATGACACAGCATACCATTCTCATAATTACTGCTAAACAGTTTTGTTGGTCTTATTTACATAGTTAATTATAAACAAATGGATGAAACATTGGAAGCATAACCCAACAGAGGGAATAAAGACTGTTAACTTAGTATCACATTTATATTTAGAGGGCCATCATTATCAATATACCAGCAGACTATTCTAGTCAATATTTTAATCTGTCAGCAGATATTTTGAAGTTCCTCTGATAAATGTGTCAAGCACCAAAATACATTTCTTTTAGTAGTCAGTCTGAACAGGCAGCATCTTGTAATTTCTGAATTTAATTTTGGGTAATGCTGGACTGATCTTTCAATTGGTTGATCCATCTTGATATCCTCCAGTGGTCCCCCACATCACAGAATCCAGTCTTCAGTCATTCGATTCACTCATCGTGATATCAAGAAATAGTTGGAGGCACTGGCTAATGCCAAGGCTACAGGCTCTGACACCATTGCAGTAATAGTACTGAAGACTTGTGCTTCAGAATTTGCTGCTCCCATAGTCAAGCTAAAACGCTGGCATCTGTACAACAATGTGAAAAATTACCCAGGTATAACTTGTACATAAAAGCAGGACAAATCCAACTACCAGCCAATTGCTGTCACACCAGCCTACTCTTGATCATCAGTGAAGTGATGGAAGGTGTCATCAACAATGCTATCAAGCAGCACCTGCTCATCAATAATCTGCTCAGTTTGTGCTCTGCCAGGACTATTCAGCTCCTGACCTTATTACAGCCTTGGTTCAAACATGGACAGAAGAAGTGAATTCCAGAGGTGATGTGAGAGTAATAATCCTTGACATAAAAGTAGCATTCAGCTGAGTATGGCATCAAGGACCTCTAGCAAAACTAGATTCAATGGGAACCAAGTGATAAACTCACCATTGATTCAAATCATACATGGCATATAAGAAGAGTGTTTTCGGCAGTCAGTCATCTCAGCTCCAGGACCTCTCTGTAGGATTTCCCCAGTGTAGTGCCCTAGGTACACTCATCTTCAGCTGCTTCCTCAATGACCTTCCCCCCATCATAAGGTCTTTCCCTCCATCATAAGGTCAGAACTGGGGATGACTGGACAGTCCTCTGCCAAGTTCACAGCTCCTCAGATACTGAAGCAGTCCATGTTCAAATGCAACAAGATCTGGACAATATCCAAAAGTTTGAGTTGGCAAGTGGCAAGAAACATTTGCATCACATGAATGTTGAACACTGACCATCTCCAATAAGAGACAATCTAACTATCACTCCTTGGCATTCAATGGTGTTACCATCACCAAAACTCCCAATATCAACATCTTTCAGGGTTACCACTGATCAGAAATTCAGCTAGACTTGCCACATAAACACAAAGGTTACAAGAGCAGATCAGAGGCTAGGAATACTGCAGCGAGTAACTCATCTTCTGACTTCCCAAAGTCTGTTCATTGTCAAGGCAAAAGTCAGGAGTAGAATGGAATATTTCTCATTTGCTTGAATGGTGCTGCTCCAACAACATTCAAGGAGCTTGACACTTTCCAGGACAAAGCAGCCCATTTGATTGGCTGCACATTCACAAACATTCACACCCTGCACCACCAGCACTCAGCAGTGTACATACACTACCTACAAGATGCAGCAGAAATTCACCAAAGATACTCAGACAGCACCTTCCAAACCCATAAACACTTCCATCTAGAAGAACAAAGGCAGCATATACACAGGAACACTGCCATTTGTAAGTTCCCCTCCAAGCCATTCACCACCGTGAACTTGGAAATATATCATTGTGCCTTCACTGTCGTTGGGTCAAAATCCCGGAATTCCCTCCTTAAGGGCATTGTGGGTCAACCTGCAGCAAGTGGACTGCAGCAGTTCAAGAAGGCAACTCACCACCACCTTCTCAAAGGCAACTCGGGATGGGCAATAAATGCTGGCCAGCCAGCAACACCCACATTCTACAAATTAATGAAAGAAGGTAGAACTAAATGTGAAATGGCTTTCACCCCTTTCCTCATTGTCTCACAACTTTTAGTTCACTTTACTTTTCTTATTATGTCTCCAACAACCTGGCATTTTTAACCAATATATCTACAGTCGGTTCTGCGATAACAGGCATTTCTACAGCGCAAATTAGTTATAATGCAATTGAAGAATTTAGACCATTATTGATAGACTGCGAACTTTCCTCACCTGTATTGGCAATAACATGATTCTGGTCCCAGTGGTTTAAATGATGCTGTGATTATGCAATTTTCTTATAACAAGCATTTGTACGGGAACAGAACTATCGCGTTATATCAGAACATATTGTACTTTGCTATCTGTGATTGAATTTATAGGTTTTATAGTTATCCTTGACGGCATGCCTGTCATAGAGTCATAGAGTTGTACAGCACGGAAACAGACCCTTCGGTCCAACTCGTCCATGCCGATCAGATATCCCAACCAATCTACTCCCACCAGCCAGCACTCAGCTCATATCCCTCCTATTCATGTACCCATCCAGATACCTTTTAAATGTTGCAATTGTACCAGCCTCCACCACTTCCTCTGGCAACCCACTCCACACCCGCACCACCCTCTGTGTGAAAACATTGCCCCTTAGGTTTTTTTATATCTTTCCCCTCTCACCGTAAACCTATGTCCTCTAATTCTGGATTGCCCACCCCAGGGAAAAGACCTTGTCTATTTACCCTATCCATGCCCCTCATGATTTTATAAACTTCTATAAGGTCACCCGTCAGCCTCCGACACTTCAGGGAAAACAGCCTCAGCCTGTTCATCCTCTCCCTGTAGCTCAAATCCTCCAACCCTGGCAACATCATTGTAAATCTTTTCTGAACCCTCTCAAATTTCACTACATCCTTCTGATAGGAAGAAGACCAGAATTGCACGCAACATTCCAAAAGTGGCCTAATCAACGTCCTGTAGAGCCACAACATGACCTCCCAACTCTGACCAATAAAGGAAAGCCTTCTTCACTATCCCGTCTACCTGCAACTCTACTTTCAAGGAGTTATGAACCTGCACTCCAAGGTCTCCTTGTTCAGCAAAACTCCCTAGGACCTTACCATTAAATGTGTAAGTCCTGCTAAGATTTGCTTTCCCAAAATACAGCACCTCACATTTATCTAAATTAAACTCCATCTGCCACTCCTCAGCCCATGGGCTCATCTGATCACGATCCCCTTGCAATCCATGGTAACCTTCTTTGCTGTCCACTACACCTCCAATTTTGGTGTCATCTGCAAACGTACTAACTATACATCTTAAGCTCACATCCAAATCATTTCTCTAAATGGCAAAAAGTAGAGGACTCAGCACCGATCCTTGTGGCACTCCACTGGTCAAGGGCCTCAATCTGAAAAAGCAATTCTCTACCACCACCCTATGTCTTCTACCTTCAAGCCAGTTCTGTATTCAAATGGTGAGTTCTCCCTGTATTCCATGAGATCTAACCTTGCTAACCAGTCTCCTATGGGGAACCTTGTCAAACGCTTTACTGACATCAATATAGATCATGTCTAATGCTCTGCCCTCATCAATCCTCTTTGTTACTTCTTCAAAAAGCTCAATCAAGTTTATAAGACATGATTTTCCTCACACAAAGCCATGTTGACTATCCCTAATCAGTCCTTGCCTGTCCCTCAGCATTCCCTCCAACAACTTGCCCACCACCGATGTCAGGCTCACTGGTCTACAGTTCCCTGGCTTGTCCTCACCACTTTCTTAAATAGTGGCACCAGATTAGCCAACTTCCAGTCTTCCGGCACCTCACCTATGACTATCGATGATACAAATAGCTCAGCAAGGGGCCAGAAATCCCTTTTCTAGCTTCCCACAGAGTTCTAGGGTACACTTGATCATGTCCTGGGGATTTATCCACGTTTATGTGTTTCAAGACATCTAGCACTTCCTCCTCTGTAATATGGACATTTTTCAAGATGTCATCATCTATTTCTCTACATTCTATATCTTCCATGTCCTTTTCCACAGTAATCACGGATGCAAAATACTTACTTAGTATCTCCCCCAACTCCTGAGGCTCCACACTAAGGCCGCCTTACTGATTTTTGAGGGGCCCTATTCTCTCTCTAGTTACCATTTTGTCCTTAATGTATTTGTAAAAATTCTTTGGATTCTCCTTAACTCTATTTGCCAAAGCTATCTCATGTCCCCTTTTTGCCCTCCTGATTTCCCTCTTATGTATACTCCTACTTCCTTTATACTCTTCTGAGGATTCACTTGATCTATCCTGTCTATACCAGACATATGCTTTCTTCTTTTTCTTAACCAAAACCTCAATTTCTTTCGTCATTCAGAATTCCCTACACCTACCAGCCTTTCCTTTCCCCTAACAGGAATATATTGGCTCTGGACTCTGGTTATCTCATTTCTGAAGGTTTCTCATTTTCCAGCCGTCCCTTTACCTGTGAACATCTGCTCCCAATGAGCTTTTGAAAGTTCTTGCCTAATACTGTCAAAATTGGCCTTGCTCCCCCACTGACACCTCAGTCACCTGCACTGCCTTATTTTCCAAGAGTAGGTCAAGTTTTCCACTTTCTCTAGGAGGTACATCCACATACTGAATCAGAAAATTTTCTTGTACACCCTTAACAAATTCCTCTCCATCTAAACCCTTAACACTATGGCAGTCCCAGTCTATGTGTGGGAAGTTGAAATCCCCTATCATAACCACCCTATTATTATTACAAATAACTGAGATCTTGTTATAAATTTGTTTCTCAATTTCCCTCTGTCTGTTCGGGGGTCTATAATACAATCAGAATAAAGTGATCATCTCTTTCTTATTTCTCAGTTCCACCCAAATAACTTCCCTGGATGTATTTCTAGGAATATCCTCCCTTGGTACAGCTGTAATGCCAATTAATCCATTATCAAAAACATCACTCCATCTCTTCTCTTGCCCCCCTTTTTGTCCTTCCTGTATCTTTTGCATCCTGGAACATTAAGCTGCCAGTCCTGTCCATCCCTGAGCCATGTTTCTGTAATTGCTATGATATCCCAGTCCCTTGTTCCTAACCATGCCCTGAGTTCCTCTGCCTTCCCTGTTAGGCCTCTTGCACTGAAATAAATGCAGTTTAATTTATCAGTCCTATCTTGTTCTCTGCTTTGTCCCTGCCTGTCCTGACTGTTTGGTTTGCCTCTTTTCTCAACTGTACCAGTCTCAGATTGATCTCTTTCCTCACTATCCCGCTGGGTCCCAACTCCCACCTTACGATTTTAAATCCTCCCAAGCAGCTCTACCAAATCTCCATGCCAGTATATTCATCCTCTTCCAATTTAGGTGACCTTCTTGTACAGGTCACTTCAGTCGCAGAAGTGATTCCAACAATCCAAAAATGTGAATCCTTCTCCCATACACCAGCTCCTCAACCACACATTCATCTGCTCTTTCTCCTATTCCTACCCTCACTAGATTGTAGCACTGGGAGTAATCCAGATATTACTATTCTTGAAGACCTCCTTTTTAAATTCCTGCCTAACTCTCTGTATTTTCCCTTCAGAATCTCAACATTTTCCCTTCCTATGTCATTGATTCCAATATGTACGGTGACCTCCTGTTGGTCGCTGTCCCTTTGAAAACATTCTGCACTCTCTCTGAGACATCCTTGATCCTGGTACCAGGGAGGCAACACATAATTTTCATTTTTCGCTGCTGGCCACAGAAACGTCTGTCTGTGCCTCGGATTAGACAGTCCCCTAACACAATTGATCTTTTGGAACCCGACGAACCCCTCACTGCATTAGAGCCAGTCTTGATACCAGAAACTTGGCTGTTCGTGCTACATTCCCCTGAGAATCCATCTCCCCCTATCATTTTCCAAGCCTACATTTTTCAGTAAATCATCTCAAGAGAAATAAGATGTAAATGGCAAAGATGCTGCATTGTTGCATTATGCTGAGTTCAAGGTATTCACATTTTTCATTTTGTTGAATGCTTGTACGCTGAATACATTCTCAACACTGACATCTGAACTTTTCACATCCCCTCAGCAAAGGGTTGGGAAAATCCCCAGCTCTGCAAAGTGAGTCCCCCTTTCTGAAAGTGTCCCAGACAGTCAGATTTTCATTTGGTTGAGAAGGGAAAATGGACTTGGGCCACCAACTTGGAGAGAGTTTAGAGGCAGCTACAGGAGCTGACAGAGTTAGCTTCTGAAGAGCCAGTCTTCATCACTTTGTTCTAGCTTTAACAAAATAGTAACAGAGCTCCAGTCCTTACCTCCCACATGTTTCCAATTTCCCACACATGGCAAACCATGTTATCTCATGCTGTCCACCCAGTCCCCATGACATTTCATACCTTTCATGCCAATTTATGCCTATCTACCATGTGTGTGGCTGTCATACCCTTCATGTTAACCCATGCCCTTGTTCTCATTCCCATGGCCCTTTATAGTCCTTGTGCTAACCCATGCCAACTACCCACCTGGGCCCTCATACTCTCCATGTTAATCTCTACACCTTTATAACTATCCCTTCTGCACTTTATATCCCCTTTGGCAACTTATGCCAACTCTTGCTAAACATGCTCCCTATCCACCATTTAATCTTACACCATCCATACTAACTTATCCAGGATCCACCAAGGGCAGGTCTCAGGACCTATGCTGAGATAAAACAAAATAAAGCTATGTGTCTACTGCAGGTTTTAATTTTACATTTTTAAAAACTCATTCATGAAAACCATTCACTACATCTCAATTCTTTCAATTACATAATCTCTTACCAAATCAAAGATTTCATTCAAATATTTAATACTATTTTTTAAAAAAACAAATTTGTATTCCCGGTGCCAGACCGAAGACTTTATAAACACTTGAAGATGGCAATTAACTTCTGAACTGTGAGAATAATAGGTTATGAAATCAGTCTGGCCATTCCTGTAATAAAGTACACAGGGTTGTGTCACCAAATGGAGTGAAATAGCAAGCAGTTTTTGTAAATTGTAGCATGTTATTTTTCAAATTTAAAAGACACGAGATTTAAATGCCTTGATATTTGATCATTCCCCTTGACAGCTCTAATCAGCTTTATTGTTCCAATAAGTTTCTTCACTTTTTGCACACGCTCATATCTACTTCTAATGATTCCAAAGCGTTTTTGACTCCCCCTTTCTGAAAATACACCTTACCTTTTCTAAAAATGCCCTAGACCAATTCATAAAGGTCCCTACCGCTCCAAAAACCACCAGCCACTTGAGACCTTCTCCTGAAAGATCAAAAGCCCACAGGTCATGTTTTAGATAACCCATTACAAAAATTGGATCAGGTTGAAGGCAACTGTACATGTTTGGCATGTGCATCTGTGAACCACAGATATGTAAACACAACCTGCCCTGTTCTGTGCTGCATTACAACTAAGCCAGACACCATCTCTACTTTTATAAGAATCTGGGCCATAAATTACCAAAATAGGACTGAATTCAAATTGATGAAACCACTTCAGTTTTCATCCATCCAGCGTTCACAAATTCATCAGTGAATATAGATAAAATAATGGTGCTGTTTAAGTTGATTTAAGGAGTTGATGAGATGGGTGGAGAGAAAGGAATGGAGGGCAATGACTAAGGGCAGCCAGAAGGGATTAGTTTAATTTGGCATTCGGTACAACATCGTTTTATGTTCAAAATTATTTTCTCTGATGGAAGTGAATCCAGAAAAAGGGGAAGAAACTGAAAATTAGAGCTAGGATCTCCATGGCCGAGGTCAGGAAATACCTCTCTATACAGAGGGTAGTGGAAAACTGAAACTCTGTCCTTCCAAACAATGTTGAGGCTGTAGGAGAAGGGTGCCCTGAGGGTCATCTGAAAATGTCAAAACTAAGACTGGTGATGGATTTTTGGCATGCAAGGGCGTCACAAGTTACAGAGTCAGGGTGGTACATGAGTTACAATACATATCAGCCATGAATATCACCATCTCATTGCATCAGCATATCATCAGTCTCTGGGTAAAAAAAAATTCTACTGACTGCCCTATCTAATTTCTTGGTGAATACTGTATATTAAAAGCCTATAATTTTGATCTTCCCACATGTGGAAACCATTTCTCTGTGTCAGTTCTATCAAAATTCTTAAAATTTTTAAAGACTTCTGGTAGGTGACTGACACATCCTCTCCTGATACAAGGGTTGTGAGGTAATACCTATCCTCTTTGTTTTGCACCATCACCAATGCCTTATAACCTTTTTATACTATGGAAACCAGAGTCATACACAGTACTCCAAGCATGGTCTAATCAAAGCTTCATACAAGTTCAACACAATTTCTCTTCTTTCCAATTCTATCGTTCGAAAAAAGTAACCGAATGTATGGTTCATTTCCTTATCAGTTTCCTGATCTGTCTGCTCCTTTCAATAATTTATGCAGTTGTATCAATACGTCCTTAGATTGACTACATTCCCTATTTTGGAGTCTTCTGTAAACTTAAAACGAATAGTTTTTGATTACAAAGTCTGAATTGTTCAGCAAATTTGCAATCAGTCATCCTAGCATTAAGGTGGTAAAAACAATGACTGCAGATGCTGGAAACCAGATTCTGGATTAGTGGTGCTGGAAGAGCACAGCAGTTCAGGCAGCATCCAAGTAGCTTCGAAATCGACGTTTCGGGCAAAAGCCCTTCATCAGGAGGCATCCTAGCATTAACCCTTGCAGAAGTCAACTTGATGCCTTCTGCCACTCTAGACAACTATTCATCACTTCTACTCCCTGCTTTCTGTTTTACAGACAGCTAGGAATCCATTCTGCTGCTTGTTCCAAGAGGCCTGGATCTTATTCATTAGTCTAATGCATCTTGTCTACCATCTGCAATCCCACAATTCTCATGCCTCTCTCACACGTGTGTTCTTTTCTTCACAATCTATTTTTCATCTTGCTCTCTTTGGAGGGATAATGTGACAGTCTGAGAAATAATTAGTCTCTGCCTGACTTTAGGTGTAGGGGACGGAACAGTAAGCAAGTATCTGATGATATGCTCCAGGAATGGGAATGTGGCATGTGCTTATAGATCAGACGGAGCAAAACAGAAGAATTGAATTACAGAAAGCAACTGCATGACTGTTAAATAACAGTGACATACATTTCAAATTGCTCACACAATGCAATATCTGTTGTTGGAAAGACATCATCTTCTTTGCTTACAGAATAATGTCAATGAGGGTGATTGTCTAGTGGGGTTATAAGCATAACATTGCTGAAACCTTTCTCTAAAAATAATCTGATCTTGATGGCATCCAGAATTCAAAAGCAAAGTCAATACAGAGCATTAGATTTAGGCAAATCAAAAAACGTTACCATGTTGTTTCTATAGTTACTGGCTATAGAGGAATATCACAAGCAAACTACGATTGAACTGAGAGCATATGTAAGCCATGATCTTGTTATTTTAACTCATCCCTTAACCATTTACAGTATTTTAATAAAATTATAGAATTGCCATAGACCGATGGACCAAATGACCCCATTCTGTGCTGCAATGACAACTAAACATTACAGTAATAAGTGGAGACAATTATATTTTCATAGGGTTAAATGAAGTAAAGTAAGGGCAGCTCACATGGGGCATAAGTATTGAAGTTGACCAGATAGGTCACTCTCTGTTCTGTAAAATCCAATCTAAGTCATCGCTGACCTTTTTACCAGAATAGAATAAAAATAGAATTCCAATTAATCAGGTTATTATCAATATATGTTTTTAGATCCTTCCATTAAAGTTCAAAGTTAATCTTCAGAGAAATCATTTTTGAGGACGAGATTAGTTTAAAATAACTTGTCACCACTAGCTGAGACAAGGGCGTGCGCACTCAGGAACACAGCTTTTTGGCCAGCTACCATCACTGGCCCCACCTGAGCATGCACCAATGCCCATCTTAACCTAGAGATGGGGAGGTGGATCACTGCCTCTTAGATACAATGATGAAGGTGAAGGGGAGTTGGGGGAAACAGGTGCAGCATGGTCTCCCAGCTCAAGGAAGGGCACCTCCCCTGGACCAGCAGCTCGAGAGGACTAATTGGCAAGGCAGTGGTAGAGTAGGATGACCGTGATCGAGAAAACTTACTCTGGAGACACCCCGGGATGGGAAGTAACCACATCATCAGTCCCTGTTTCCACCTCTACCTTCCAAACCCCCCCATCCTCAGCCTAGTGACGTCAGTGGTGCAATTGCAGTCAGGCACTTCCTGTGGCCTGTCACGGCAAGTTGACATGATCAGCTGGATCCGATAAATGCATGGGACCATTTATGGATAATCACTCTATGGTCTTCATAAGCTTTTATTTACAAGGACACATGTTACAAACATACCCATCCACCACAACTTCAGTCAGCCACTAAACATGGGAGATAAGTGAATCCCCAGTTAACATCCACCCTCTAAATACAGTTAAACACACACTCATACAATTAACAATTCCATCCACAGAGAGCCATTGTCCCTGTGCAGCACTTGTTTGCATGCCAAGACAGAATTTATTTATAAAATGACAAAAACAATTCCTTTTAAAAGGCATGTCCAAAGTAGTGGTACCACCTTGATTTCTAAGAATACAGATGACTACACCTTCAACAACAGAACTGACAAACTGCAGCAGTGCCATATTGATCCCGTAAACTTTATTCAGAAGCCAACAGCTGTTTATCAGAGATTTTCAGGAAGTTTCTTTCAGGAGCTCAGTCTGCTGAGGACCTCGTGGTTATCATATATTTCCTTTGAAATGTATTCTTGTATCCAAATGATGAAAGGGCCTGCTGTAAACTATTTGAACAGTTGGCCACATACCCTTCACTCAAGCAGGAAATTATCAAGATGTTTTCATATTGAGTAAAACAAATTTTGAAATCAGAAATCTATCTGAACAGCTAAGGCATGCAGAACAAGTCACCATCGTTTATGACTTTCTACTTTTGTAAACATTTACATGAAGATAAAAGTCCGATTTGTGTTGGTAGACTTTTAAGTAAACACTGCAATAATAAGTGTTTGAGGGAAGTTTGATGACTTGTACTTAACTATTGAAAATTTGCCCTCCACCAAGATTAAGAACATTTAGCAGATTCTCTACTGTTGCAAAGTATAAAGTAGTTTACATTCTTTTTGAAAGAGATCAAAGATGGTTTTACTCATATTTTATCAATTCTGCATAGTTTGAAACTTTGTGTAAATGATATTTAATATGCTATCCACTAACACCTGACTGTTTGATTGATTTCCCTTTTCTTCTGATGGTATCACAGCCACAATGACTGATTTGCCAGCTAAATGCATTTACTCTTTTTCCCAGCAATTTCCCAGCTCTCCTTCATCATCCCTTTCCAACCCTCTGCCCGTGTTGTTTTGATTTAAATCAGCAAAAGCGTGACTTCCAAATGCTTTGTGAGCGTTGATTATGGGCCCTCTAAATGGCCAAACATCAGACAGCATTTCCAGGCGAGGGAGTGACCCGGGTGCCTTCTTTCCCTTTGACAGAATATTCAAAGTCTGATGGGATTCAATTACTCTGTAAATCTTTTGAGTTTATGACCTCAGCCAGTAAAAGTATTACTTCCACCTTCAAAATGCAATGAACCCACAGAATAAAAACAGAGGAGAGGAGAACAAAAACTACATAACAAATCACATTCAGAAATGTTACTCAATGCAACACAGACAAAAAAAAATTCCTTGGTTTCAATACATAATATATAGCTAAAATAAATGACCTTCTTTCATGCATGGTTGACCTGAATAGAATGATATTCCCAAGATTCCAGGTTCCGAAGAAGAGTTATAGGACTCAAAACTTTAACTCTGTCTCTCTGTCCACAGTAGCTGCCAGTTTTGTTGAGTTTCTCCAGCACTCTTTTTATTTCAGTTCATCGTGCAGGGTAGTGCGCATTAAAAAGCCATATATTTGTCATATGAGGTAGTGTCAGCTCTGGTTCAGGTTCTGGCATTGTCACCTGTGAGTTATAAGGGGGTTCACGACCCAATCCAAGGCTCAAGCACAAAAAATCAGGGTTGACACTCAAGTTTAATATTGAGTGACCAGAGTCTTGTCGAAGGGGACATTAAATGAGACCATTTCTGCTTGCTTAGCAGATGCAAGCAGTCTCATGAAAAGATTTTGAAGAAGAGCAGTGGAATTATTCCTGGTGTCTTGGCCAATATATATCCCTCAATCCATACCACAAAAGCAGATTATCTGGGAGCCATCACATTGCTCTTGTGGGCATTTGCTGAGTCTAAATTAGACGTTGTGTTTCCTATAGTTATAGTTCAAGAAGTACTTCAGTGGCTGTAAGATGTCTGCTGGATATAAAAAGTGCTGTATAAATGCAAAGCCATCAGAGATTCAAGTCTGTGCATCATTTCCAAGGTAATAATGAGACTAGAAGACATGAAAAGATTTGTTTGACTTTAAATTTGACTTTAAAATATGCAAGTAGAGCAGTAAACAGAGGCAGCACATATGAGTAGTAAATCCCTTAGGTAGGAGTGGGAGGGGTTGCTCCCAGAAATGCTTTACTGTTTTATTTACAAATAGGATCTTGCAAAACAGTATCTTTAATTAAACCGATCACAAAAATGTTCATTACTCAAAAATATTTTCCTTTTCAATTCTCTGTCCTGAAGGCGAATCCAACACATAGTGCTACAACCTCTATCATAGGTAGGGCAAGGAGGCCAGTCCAAAATCCACTCCAGCTGAAATGGGAATCAAACACCATGCTTAGATTAGATTACTTACAGTGTGGAAACAGGCCCTTCAGCCCAACAAGTCCATACCGACCCACCGAAGCGCAACCCACCCATTCCCCTACATTTACTCCTCCACCTAACACTATGGGCAATTTAGCATGGCCAATTCACCCAACCTGCACATTTTTGGACTGTGGGAGGAAACTGGAGCACCCAGAGGAAACCCACCCAGACACGGGGAGAATGTGCAAACTCCACACAGTCAGTCACCTGAGGCTGTTGGCACCAAACTGATCAACACCAGCCATCCAACCAACTGAGTAGCTGATCCCTCAAGGAGTCTGTTGCTGAGGCAACATGTACTTTTCTTACACGAGTACTGTAATCTAGAACTCTGAAAAATCAACAGCAAAGGCTCCAATTTTCCTCTTCCTCACGTGGTTGACAGTAATGTCGCATGCTCTTAACTCTTTGCCCTTAAACATGGCAGCAAGGCAAATATATTGATATCTAAGTAGTCTTGGCTGCAATTTGCTATGACTGAAAAGCAGATAATTTCCTGTAGGACAGAAATTAAGCCTGAATCATTCAGAATTAGGCTGACCATATGTTCACTAGTGTTCACTGAAGCGCTGCAAAACAATTGGGAACAGTTTTTTTTTGCAACCTCCTTATCAAAAAAGCAAAATGACTTGGGGCAAAATATTCGACCAACAAAAATTGTATAAATAAACTTGTGTGGCTGTCAAATGACAATAAAATCCTAGTGAAGTGTTTGTTGGAGTTATATCTAACACAAAGGATATTGGTCCTGGTTGTTGAAAGTCAATCATTTCCGTCCCACAATATCTCTGCATAAGTTCCTCAGGATAATGTCCTAGGTTCAACTATCTTCAGCTGATGACGATTGAACATTGTTCAGCATTATTTGCAACTCCTCACACACTCAGAGAAATAGCGTTATAGAGGTACACAGCATGGAAACAGATCCGTCGGTTCACCTCATCCATTCCGACCAGATATCCTATCTAAATCCGGTGCTATTTGCCTGCATTTGGCCCATATCCCCCTAAACCCTTACTATTCATGTACCCTTCCAGATGCCTTTTAAATGTTGTAATTGTACCAGCCTCCACCACTTCCTCTGGAAGCTCATTTCATACATGCACCACCCTCTGCCTGAAAAAGATGCCCCTTAAATCCTTTTTTTATCTTGCTGATTCAACTTAAACCGATGCCCTCTAGGTTTGGACTTCCCCACTCCAGTGAGGAGACCTTCCCTATTAATCGATCCATGTCCCTCTTCATTTTATAAACATCTATAAGGTCACCCCTCAGCCTCCGACGCTCCAGGGAAAACAACCCAGCCTATTCAGCCTGTCCCTATATTTCAAATCCTTTAACCCTGGCAACATCATTGTAAATCTTTTCTGAACCCTTTCAAGTTTCACAACATCCTTCCTATAGCACAGAATTGAACACAGTAATACAAAAGTGGCCTAACCAATGCCCTATACAGTCACAACATGACCGCCCAACTCCTGTACTCAATGCACTATCCTATCTCCCTGTTTCTTCACGTTCAAGGAACTATGAATCTGCACTCCATGGTCACACAATCCACGTTGTTATGGTCCAGACCAAGCTCCCGCAAAATGTATTAAGAAGACAGCCTACACCCTAACTTTTTCTTATTTTAAAGGTAACGCATTATGTTCCAGATGAAATTCAATTGGTCAAACTACTTGACTTCAAGCAAAATACAATCAAGATTAGTATGGTGCTGGAAAAGCACAGCAGGTCAGGAAGCATCTGAGAAGCAAGAAAATTGAGCATCACGATGAAGGGCTTTTGCCCAAAACGTTGATTTTCCTGCTCCTCGGATGCTGCCTGACCTGCTGTGCTGTGCTTTTCCAGCACCACTCCAATCTTGACTCTAATCTCCAGCATCTGGTGTACGCATTTCTGCCTTCAAGCAAATTACACTCTACAGTTGAAATACAGACAAAATAAAAAATAAAGGAATTAGCTTAACTGCAACTCTATCGAAACACTTAACAATATTATATATTTTTATTAACTGCTTCTAATTAACTGTTCCAATATAGTAACATCCCATAAACACAGACTTGGCAAAGGCAAATCCATTAAAATAGATTATCTCACATACAATTCCAGCAACAAGAGAAACCAAGCTTTTAGTTGTAACAGGGAGATGAATAAGAGTTTCCACATCGTGCTTCAGGACACTAGCAACTGCTGAGAGCTAAAACTAAAAATCTTGGTTCTGTGGGAGCTTAACCTCACCCATTCAAGCTGCTTCTAGTATTCCATTTTTTAAAAAAACAACCAAAGCCTCACAAGCCATTGAGCATTCTGTTTGGTAACTCTGTCTCAACATTTCTTCATTAAAAAACAGACAAAATAAACCTCTTCAAGCCATAACATCATCACAATGTCCATATTTAGTAAGA
Organism: Chiloscyllium punctatum; assembly: GCF_047496795.1. Classification (NCBI taxonomy): domain Eukaryota; kingdom Metazoa; phylum Chordata; class Chondrichthyes; order Orectolobiformes; family Hemiscylliidae; genus Chiloscyllium; species Chiloscyllium punctatum. Next base: position 130,863,392 of record NC_092740.1, read on the forward strand.
TTTGGACAACATCCAAGCTTGCCTGATAATGACAAGTGACATTTGACCACAGGAGTGCTAGGAAATGACCATCTCCAAGAGAATAGAATCTAACCATACATTCAACAATAAAATGGCTTGACCATTGGTGAATCCCCATTATCAACATCTGGCATGTTACCATTGACCAGAAACTAAACAAGCAATATAAATGTGGTGCCGACAAGACCAAATCAGAGACTAGGAATATTGTGGCAAGTAACTCACCTCTTGTCTCCCAATGCCTGCCTACCTTCTATAAGGCACAAGTCAGGATATACCATTTGCTTGAATGAGCTCCTCCAAGAAACAATAAACTCAAAGGCATCGAGTACAATATAGCCCAATTGTTTGGCACCCTAAGAACTTAGACCTGAATTTTCACCACGGTAAAGAGGTCATGGCAAGAATGAAGAAACTGTTTAAAACTTTAAGGCCCACACTTGAATATAACAGACAAGTTGAGAAGGAGAAATGGAGTCAGACCAGCATTTGTGCATGTACATTCATGGAGGCAGCTGGTCATTTAAGAATCTTCAGCTATCCGCAGTGAAGTGGGGTTTTGGTAGCCTTGGAGTATGAAATCTGAAATGTGCAGGGACGACCTTGTCAGAGCAGTTCTGAATTTTACTTTGTGGATTTATTTTAACTACCTAGGGTAGTCTTTTGGAGATGTAAGGAAGCCCTTTGTACCTGGTCCAAGTATACCTTTGGAAAAGGTAAGGTGCTCTTTGGTAGAAGTTAGATTCCATTTGGGATTAGATTGACCTTTGGGAGGTAAAGCACACTTTGGAATTATTAAAAATAGGCAAAAGTATGTGTGAAAAGGCAAAACCCCATTAGTGTCAAAGTCATTCAAATTGTCAATAGACCTGTCAAAATCAACTGTCAAGACTTTCAGAAGCATCTGTTGAAGGAAGTTGTCAAGAGGATATATTCAAAGTGTCAATAGGGTCTCCTAGAAAGAGTTCAGAATGTGGTGCTGGAAAAGCACAACAGGCCAGGCTGCATCCGAGGAGCAGAAGAATCGAAGTTTCAGGCATAAGCCCTTCATCAGGAATGAGGCTTTTGGGTCTGGGCTGAGAGATAAATGGGAGGGACGTGGGGTTGTTGGGAGGGTAGTTGGGAAAGTGATAAGTGGACGAAGGTGAAGGAGAAGGTGATAGGTCAGAGGGCAGTGATGGACCAGTCTGGAGGGCGATGCCGAGTTGGAGGCTTAGGACTGGGATAATGTGAGGGGAGGGGAAATGAGGAAGCTGTTGAAATCCACATTTATCCCGTGTGGTTACAGGGACCCAAGGCAGAATATGAGGCATTCCTCCTCCAGATATCGGGTGGTAACAGTTTGGCAGTGCAGGACACCCATATCCTCGAGGGAGTGGGAGGGGAAGTTGAAGTATTCCAGCCACGGGGCGGTGGGTTTGGTGGGTGCGGATGTCCCAGAGATGTTCTCTGAGACGATCTGCAAGAAGGCGTTTTGTCTCCCCGATGTAGAGGAGACCACACTGGGAGCCTCCACTCTCCTCTACATTGGGGAAACAGGACGGCCTCTCACAGATCTTTTCAGAGAACATCTCTGGGACACCAAACCCACTGCCCCGTGGCTGAACACTTCAACTCGCCGTCCCACTCTGTCAGGGGCATGCAGGTCCTTGGCCTCCTCCACCGCCAAACCGTTACCATCCAACGCCTGGAGGAGGAACGCCTCATATTCTGCCTTGGGTCTCTGCAACCACACAGGATAAATGTGGATTTCAACAGCTTCCTCATTTCCCCTCCCCAAAAATATCCCAGCCCCAAGCTTCCAACTCAGCACTGCCCTCCAAACCCATCCATCACTCCCCCCCCGACCTATCACCTTCTCCCTTACCTTCATCCACCTATCACTTTCCCAGCTACCTTCCCCCTACCCCAGCCTCCTCCCATTTATCTCTCAGACCTAACCCACATGCCTCAGTCCTGATGAAGGGCTGATGCCCAAAATGACGAATCTCCTGCTCTTCAAATGCTGCCTGACCTGCTGTGCTTTTCCAGCACCACACTCTCAGTTCTGGTCTCCAGCATCTGCAGTTCTCACTTTCTCCTCTTAGAGAGAGTTGTCAAGTGTGTGAAGAAGTCCTGTCAAAAGTAAACTTAAAAGGGAGCTGGCAATCTGTTAAGGTAGTTAAAAGTCTTGCCCTTTTGGTAAATAAAACTGGAGATTTTTCAAAACATTATTGTTTGTTATTTCACTCTGGATGTTGATTTAAGCCTCAGCGTTTCCACTAATGGATTATCAGAAATATGATTGATTTCATAACCATCCATTATCACACTAGACTATTATCTCTCAGTTTGATAGACCATTAGGAATAGTCATACACTCTTTCATGTGTGACTGTAAATTCCAAGCTTATTGTTCATGTAATCCTGACAGTATGCAAGCAGGCCATTCAGCCCATTGAGTCCACACCAATCCTCTGAAGAGCATCCCATCCAGAACCACCCCACTACCCTTTCCTGTAACCCTGCATTTTCCCACAGCCAATCCACCTAACATGTACATCTTTGGACTGAGAGAGAAACACCCAGAAGAAACCCATGCAGACACAGGGAGAATGTGCAAATTCCACTCAGTCACCCTAGGGTGGAATTGAATCTGGGTGCCTGTCACTAAGGCAGCTGTGCTAACCACTGATATAGTGCTGCCTATTTAAATAAAATGCTTGCACTTATAAGGCTTTATTTAGTTAATGAATTGCAAATTTTGTTTTTTTGCTTATGAATTAGTGTTTTTTCAATATTGTGCAGTCTGTAATAGATGCTTACAAATTTATTGTAAGACAAATTTTAATCTTATTTCATCCCTACATAGGTCTAAATGAGTAAGTGTAATATGGGGTTGGGTAAACCATTGTATGGGAGGGTTGCATTAATTGCCCTAACCGGGAAAAAAAACTATCAAGGGCCATGGGTGTGGTTAGAAGGGCAAGGGTTGACTTTAAGGAGATATGAGGAGCCATGTGTAGGCACGAATGAGGTATGGGGACAGTGCTGGGGAGGAGAAATGAGGGGCAAGGGCTGGAGGGATATTCTGAGTTTTATGCATTTTTGTTTAGTTTCCACTCAGCTCACCACCTATACAACCAGCAGCCCCTGCACTCGTTCGATGGTTGCCAGACAGGATTATTAGAAAACCCCACCACCTCAGTATGAAAACATCGAACCTTCCAGGCCACTTTATCCAGGGTCAGGTTCACGGATCTTGAAAATGACCTGACCCAGGAATGAATAACTAGGTTTTACAATGCATTCAGCTGGTTGTTTCATACTGCAGTGTAAAACAAGCTAGCTGTTTGCTTTCATTTGTATTTAATGAAGTACAATGACTGATCGGGTATTACTTGTGGTTTTGCTACAAATGCACAGTTGAGTAATACATTAGTACCAGCTTTGCAACCAATATGATCACAATTAATCAATAATCTAGTAATGCTCATCCCACTAGCAACAAAGCAATGGAATCAGCCATTCACACGGGCTAAGCCTCAGACCTTTGTTAGCCATCTTTGATGTTGCTGAAGTGAAGTTAACTGAGTCAAAGTGATTGATACTCCTGTGTTGTTTTTGCACTTCAGTTGTCAGTCGCAATGTCAGTGACCTGCCCCCTTGGGGTCAGGGAATGTGGGAGGACAGAAGTTCCAGCAAAACACCTCTTATATAATTCAAAAGACAGGTCAACAGGTTCTGTCCAACACTGCTGACCTTCTGCACAATACTAGAATCCAACATTTGAAGGGAACAAACTGAAAATAAACACAAGTGATATTTCAAAATGTTTTCTCCAATTTTACAGACCCTGTGGAGACAAACAAGCCGGGAAACTTGAGAGAGCCACTCCAGGACCTAATCCTGCTTTCTATAACTTTCTGGGTGCTAGGGTGAACACTTGCTGCACAGAATCAGACAGCTAATTAGGGACCATTTTGCGTTACCATTAATATTTGCCCAAAGCCCAGCCCACTCCACTGTGAGCAGAGTCAGCTGGTACATCAGCAGCAGGTTCATTCCTTTCAAATCTCCACCCTTCCTGGAGATACGGTGATCTTCAGGCCGCAGATGTGGCCGCATGCCAACCCCTCCACAATGATGACATGGCAGCTAGGCCCATTCACTGTAATCTTTAATTGTAACCTTCTACCCTAAGGCTGCCACTTGGTCTCCCTGCTCTTCGACAATGCCCATCTCGCCTTGTGGTACTGTCCGCCTCTCAAGGTTCAGCCACGCTGACTGACCATTCAACTTGCTCAGCCTGCTGTTCCTAATTGGATGGGATCCCTAGAAGGGATTTATTAGCTGTTTGTTATTCCTGTTTATTCCCTGTTTATTAGCTGCTTGCTGTGGGTGGGATGTGATGGGCCTGTTCTGTGTTGTCAGGCGTTCAGTGTCCAATTAAAGGATCTGGCATCGGGAAGCTGAAGGAGTGTCCTACGAAGAGCCACTTCCTTGCCCTTGCTACTAACCTTCCTACCCACTCCTCTTCTTCAATTCCCATTCCACTCTCATTCAACTACAGCCTAAAGTTGATCGTTTTTCCTGGGCCTTGGGTGGGTGCAGTGCAGACAGTTAGCACCACTCAATGGATGCTGCCAGCCTCGGATTGGCTGGCAATTCTTATGGAGCCATTCCTAGGGTCCTTTTTCCTGGGGAAGGTAAATTCTGATCGCTTAAGTGCTTCTTTAATCCTTAATAAATAATAACCAAACAATGTGGTACAGGTCTCCTGATGGCTCTTCAGCCTGCAGGTGAGACTCCAATTGCCCAGATTAAATATCATGTCCAGTCTGTTCTACTGCCCACTGGAAAACTCAGCCCTTTGGTTTTGACAATTCTGAAAATACAATTTTACCAACATGTACAGTACCAGATAAAACTCCTAGTTATCTCCTATTGAAGTGTCATTCAATACAACTTTTGGTGCAGTACATGTCAACAAAATGTGACAAATTTGTTGAAATCAATAACCAATTTTGTTAATAAAACAACACCACATTTTTGTGTTCACTGATAAACAGACTTGACTTAATCCACATCTTTAGGTACATTTTGAAAGTTAACAAGCAAACATTAACAATAACCAAAATGACATAAATTTGACTGCATTGACTCTGAGCACAAAGTTGTAAACTGAAGCCAGACCAAGCTGAGATCGCAATAATATTCCATTCAATAAGTCATCAGCAAGATGTGATAAAGTCAAATATTTTATAGAGTTCAAGGCAACATTAGAGGGATCTGGCTGTACAATATAGGAATGCATTAAGTGCGAGGTCACAGCTTCCTCTGTTTTACACTCATTTTCCTGACACATTCTCTGTATTATTCTCTTTTCCAAAGGGTGTTGGAAAACAGTGGACTCTCAGCCATCTGTCAGTGGTATTCTTGAATCGCTGGCTAGGAATTGCACAATAGTGAAATGCATCATCAAACTGTTCCATCTTGTGGGTGATTAATCAAACCAGCTGAACTCTGCCTACTGGTTGACATGTTTAATCACCATCCAAAGTGACTCACAACCTGAGATAGTAAGAGCATGGAGTGCTTGTTTACACTGTTACGCGGCTACCAAGCTGGCCAACAGTGGCGCGCCAATAATTCTTCCACCAACACAAATGCCAAAACATTCAGAATGTGCCAAAGACTGCAAAAATTGAACACTAACAAAGTGCAATAACTGATAAAACAGCAGATTTCCACTTGATTGCTCTGGCTTACAACTGTCACAACTAATAAATTAGGCTATTGGAAAGAGCAGCAATAACTAACCCCTCTTCTCACACATCGGAACAATATTCTTTTAAACAGAAAAGAAAAGCCTGTTGATCTTTTGTCCTCAGAAGGGGACTGCATAAGAACTTTACCATAGCTGCAGTGCTTGCTCAAATCGGGGAAAAATAAACACGCTTATCTTGTTGATATTACATCGGATACACACTCTTGTTTGCTTAATGATAGGTGAAGCCTGATCTACAAATATTAACAGTAAGAACTGAACAAAACTTTAATTTCAACACAGCAGTGTTTACATAGTAAAAGCCCCAACACATTTCACAGAAATGTTATCCAGCAGTCAAAACTGTGCCTGGAGAACAAAAACTTGACCAAAGAGGTTGATGTTTAAGGAGCATCTTAAAGGAGAAGGGAGTTGTGGAGAGGGTGAAGCAGTTGAGGGAGGGAGTTCCACAGGTTACCACTCATACAGCTGGCAACACAACTGCAAATAGCACAGCAAAGAAAAATGGGGCTGTGAAAGAGGCCAAAACTGGAGGAAAGGTAGAGAGCCTGGAGAATTGTAGAAATGTTGCCGATTACATGGATATGGAATGGTGAGGACTAAGGGTGAATTGAGACCTGAAAAAAGAATTTGACAAGAAGCATTTTGCTTATGTGGTGCCTTATATTATTTGTAGGAATAAAATATGTCCTTGCAAAAATAATGTAATGCACATTCGGTTCTTGAATATTTAGAATGCAGCCCTTTGTAGAGTATGTGGAAACAAATTAATAGTTTTGTCTGAAATCCAAAACAATTGTCCACAAATTTCTCAATCCATCCAGTTGTTTGAAACAGCCAGCGCTGCTCAAAAAAGGACTAGAAATCATTGAGGATAAGAAACTAAATAGGTGACTGCCCTGGACATTTATGACAAAATTGAGAACTGCAGATGCTGGAGATTAGAGTCAAGAGCATGGTGCTGGAAAAGCACAGCAGGTCAGACAGCACCCGAGAAGCAGGAGAGTCGACGTTTCGGGCAAAAGCCCTTCATCAGGAATGAGGCTGGGAGTCTTGGTGGGTGGAGAGATAAATGGGAGGGGGTGGGGCTGGGTGGGAAGTTAGCTGAGAGTGCAATAGGTGGATGGAGGTGGGGGTAAAGGTGAAAGGTTGGAGAGGAGGGTGGTGCAGACAGATGGGAAAGAAGATGAATGTATGGGACTGATCATGAGGTCTGTGCTGAGCTGGAAGGTGGGGTAAGGTGGGGGGAGGTGAAATGAGGAAACGGGTGAAGTCCACATTGATGCCATGGGATTGGAGGGTCTCGAGGTGGAAGATGAGGCGTTCTTCCTCCAGACATCAGGTGGCAAGAGAGTGGCGATGGAGGAGGCCCAGGACCTGCATGTCCTCGGCAGATTGGGAGGGGGAGTTGAAGTGCTCAACCACGGGCGTTGGGGTTGGTTGGTGTGGGTGTCCCGGAGATGTTCTCTGAAGCACTCGGCAAGTAGGCGTCCTGTCTCCCTAATGTAGAACAGACCGCATCGGGAGCAACGGATACAGTAACTGACATGTGTGGAAGTACAGGTGAAACTTTGATGGATGTGGAAGACTCCTTTGGGGCCTTGGACAGAGGTGAGGGGGGAGGTGTGGGCGCAGGTTTTGCAATTCCTGTGATGGCAGGGAAGGTGCCATGAGGGGAGGGTGGGTTGTTTGGTGGGGGGGGGTGGCGTGGACCTGACAAGGTAGTCACAGAGGGAACGGTCTTTACAGAAAGCGGAAAGTGGGGGGAGGGAAATATATGTCTGGTGGTGGGGTCTGTTCGTAGGTGACAGAAATGGTGGAGGATGATGCGATGTATACCGAGATTGGTGGAGTGGAAGGTGAGGATGGGAGGTTCTGTCCTTGTTACGGTTGGAGGGGTGGGGTTCAAGGGCAGAGCTGCATAAAGTTGATTATATGCACTGGAGGACATCAACCACAACGTGGAAGGGGAAATTGCAGTCTTTAAAGAAGGAGGCCATCTGGTGTTTACTGTGGTGGAACTGGTCCTCCTGGGAGCAGATATGGCAGAGGCGGAGAAATTGGGAATAAGGGATAGCATTTTTGCAGGAGGCAGAGTGGGAGGAGGTGTAACCTAGGTAGCTGTGGGAGTCAGTGGGTTTGTAGAAAATGTCAGTGTTGAATCTGTCACTGTTAATGAAGATGGAGAGATCCAGGAAGGGGAGAGAGGTGTCAGAGATGGTCCAGGTGAATTTCAGGTCAGGTTAGTATGTGTTTTTGAAGTTGATGAGCTGTTGATGCAGTCACCAACGTAACGGAGGAAAATGTGGGGAGTGGTGCCGGTGTAACTATGGAAGAGAGACTGTTCCACATAGCCAATAAACAGACAGGCATAGCTGGGGCCCATGCAGGTGCCCATTGCTACCGTTTTCATCTGGAAGAAATGGGAGGATTCGAAGGAGAAATTGTTGAGGGTGAGGACCAATACAGCCAAACGAATAAGAGTGTCAGTGGAAGGGTACTGGTGGGGACATACCCAGACTGTACACAACTTCATCACCTCAGGAGATCTCCCACCCACAGCTTCCAACCTCATAGTTCGGGAACCCTGCACCACCTGGTTCTACCTCCTACCCAAGATTCACAAGTCTGACCACCCTGGCCAACCCATCGTCTCGGCCTGCTCTTGCCCCACTAAATTCATCTGAACATACCTCAATACTGTCCTATCCCCCACTGGTCCAAGAACTCTCCACATATGTTTGGGACACCACCCACGCCCTCCACCTCCTCCAAGACGTTTGTTTACCAGGCCCCCAATGCCTCATCTTCACCCTGGACATCCAGTCCCTATACACCGTCATTTGCCAGGACCAGTGCCTCCAAGCACTCTGTTTCTTCCTCTCCAGATGTCCCCACCAGTACCCATCACTGACACTCTCACCCCACCCTCCACTCCCGGCACCTTCCCCTGCCACCGCAGGAATTGCAAAATTGTGCCCCCTTCTCCACCCTCACCTCCGTCCAAGGCCCCAAAACAGCCTTCCACATCCATCAAAGTTTCATCTGCACTTCCACACGTCATTTACTGGATCTGTTGCTCCCGAAGTGGTCTCCTCTACATTGAAGAGACAGGACACCTACTCACAGAGTGCTTCAGAGAACATCTCCAGGACACCCGCACCAACCAACCCCAATGCCCTGTGGCCAAACATTTTCAACCCCCCCTCCCACTCCGCCAAGGACATGCATCCTGGGCCTCCTCCATCACCACTCCCTTACCACCTGACGTCTGGAGGAAGAACCACCTCATCTTCTGCCTCGGGACCCTCCAATCCCATGGCATCATTGTGGATTTTACCAGTTTCCTCATTTCCCCTCCCCCCCACCTTACCCCAGTTCCAACCTTCTAGCACTGTCCTGATGACCTGCCCAATACGTTCATCTTCCTTCCCACCTATCTGCACCACCCTCCCCTCCAACCTATCACCTTTACCCCCACTCCATCCACCTATTGCACTCTCAGCTACCTTCCCCCAGCCCCACCCCTTCCCATTTATCTCTCCACCCACCAAGGTGATGAAAGGCTTTTGCCCAAAACGTTGATTTTCCTGCCCCTTGGATGCTGCCTGACCTGCTGTGCTTTTGCAGCACCACATCTTGACCCTGGATATTTGTTCCTGCTTTAATCTTATCGACAACTGAGAACTCCATTCAATGGAGAACAATGTGTTAGTATCTGGCTCTGTCTTGAACAAAAGAGGTTGAGAGGCATACCTCAGCCCAGCCGACATCAATGTTCTTCTTTCTGTTCTCCTCTACATGGGTTGTGCATGAGAAGAATCCATGGTGTAAATATTGCATTGTAGGCAATGAGAGTCATTGAAAATGGGCCTCTAGTTGCTTCAGTGCTGGACCACATTGTTCCAGACAGTTGGCCCTAATACCAAACCTCAGCTCCTGACTCCACCCCTCGAGCCTAGACCTACTTATCTGAACTGCAATTTTGCATTCCTCATTACTGGCTGTGTGGCTTGCTAGATCCATTACAATATCACTTGAGACCCAACATTGGCAGTAATTTGGCCTCAATCTGCAGATACAGGGAATACAGTTGCACATCCTTCATTCCACAACCCCAATCAAAATGGCATGCAACATATTTAGGTCATAATGTGTTATCCTTTTTGCGTGTGAGGACTGTATTGGAAGGAGTTTTATAATCAAAGTTTTGCAACTAAATGATAGCTGTTTTGCTTTTTTGTCAGGTGCTTAATTCTTATTGTGAATTAAATACATTTACCAGTTTAGAGCTAGTTATGCAACACCTCACAGGCAGCCTGGCTGTTTTCAAACCTTTGTTCGGCCACTTTTGAACTCCAGTAGTAATGTCCCTGCCCTTGTACCAGGAAAACTGGGTTCAAGAACCATCTGCTCCGGAGGTCGGTAACAACATCTCTGAACAGTTGATTAGAAAAGTAGGTGAAAAGTTGTATACCAATTCAGAGATGAATCACATGGTTCATATATTCCACCTTTGGGTGACTGTCGGTGTGGACTTTGTACACTCTCCCCATGTCTGCATGGTTTTCCTCTGGATGCTCTGGTTTCCTCTCACAATGCAAACATGTGCGAGTTTGGTGGATTGGCCATGCTAAATTGCCCATTGTTTCCACGGATGGGCAGCCTAGGTGGGTTAGCCATAGGGAATGCAGGGTTACTGGAATAGGGTGGGTCTGGGCAGAGTGCTCTTTGGAGCATCAGTGTAGACCCGATGGGCCAAATGTCCGGTAGGGATTCTATGATTCTATAAAATGCTTGGAGAACTCAAATCTATTTTCTTGAATGAGTTAAAATAACAAAATTGCTCCTTGGGCAAAGTTGCATTCTTTACTATTCTGCTTGTAAAGTCACACTTGAAGTCTGAGGCAACAAGGGCGCACTTATGGGATTGATGTCTTGCATAGAACAGAAGAAATCTGGTGAGGCACTGAAAATAATGGGTGTACAGGAGAGTTCCAGAAAATGAATTTCCCATTGACACAGATACGTATCTACTAATTACCCTTTTATGACTGTAGTACAGCAAATAACTTTTACTCATTCTCCAAACAGGAAAGTAAAAAGCTCTGCTGAGGGTAACAAGGTTAACAAGAACAATTATCAATGTGATGATCATATCAACCATTTACAAAGCATGATGAAGCACGAAAGAGGTAGACAACCGATTGTAATTCAATTAGAAAAAGGAAATTCAGAACAGAGCAATTTAATAATATTCTGACAAAACAAAAAAGCAAGTCAACAAGAACAAGAATATAGGCTTAATATGCTTGAAATGTAACCTGCCATTTCACATGGGACCTCCAAGGAAATAAGCGCACAATAACTGACAAGCATGTTTATAAGATAAATTGAGAATGGTTGACATGGATGATGGATGGGTCTGTTTGAGTCAAATACTTTCGCTTGACAAGTGAATTTTTACAGGGCTTGTTGCTGGGCTGGTGTTCCAACAGTTTTACAAGTGATCTGGAACAGAGTATCAAGAAATGAACTCAATGTCAGCATTTATCATAAAAATGACAAGTGTGTTTTAGAAGAGAAGAGGTAGGGGAGATGTTAAAAGAGAATTTTGATCAAATGGGGATGTGGCCATGCACATTACATACAAAGAGAAATAGACAGCAAATGAAAGGAAGTCAGCCTGCCATTATCCTATAACTACTGTACATTGGCCAGGCCCCTTCATGGTGCTGTGTGCAGTTTAGTAACCCACATGACAAAAATAATTTGTGGAAAACTTATAAAATGTTATTAAGATAAAGACGCTGAAGAATAAATGAAATGAGAACAGATTTCATGGCTTGGGCTTCTAGACTAAGGAGTACTAGAGGTATTCAAAGTATCACAGCTTTGAAAATGCAAATCAATTACTTTAGGAAGTACAAGATGTTTAAGTGAGAGGATATGAGTTGACGTGAAGTTGAGGTACATTCAGCTAACCAAGAAAAGCTGATGAAACCAGAAGTTAAGATATTTTCAAGGCAAAAAATGACAAGTGCCTTGAAAAGAGACACATTTTTATGCTCAGACAAACAGGAATGCAGAGAAAATGAATCTCTAGCTTACACTTGACAATCTTAATGTTTCTATGTTATTTATAGCAGTCCTAGTAAAAGAAAGTTCAAGTGCAAAATGTGGTGATGCAGTGATGAATAATGTAGATAAACCAGGTCTAATTCTCACCTAATCTATGTCGTAGTTGAAGATTTCAGACACTGTGTTAAGGATGCTACAACTTGCTTCAGCACTGATAGCCCCCTTTTCAAATGGGCAGGCAACTCTCACTTATGAAACTCGGCAATACAATCCCATTCATCAAGGACAAACATAAGGCCGTCAGATTAACAGGTTTTTGATGACTGGAATAACAGCTATCAAGCGTCACCACTTTTAGAAGGAAGGAAATAAAGTTTGGGTTTTTTTAAATTCAGGATAGGAGGACACCTCTTCTCAGGTCTTCCTAGCTCTGTAGAACAGCTATTAGGAAATGTGTAAGTTTGACCCTAATTGACTCATCCTCTTATATTTTTATTGCAAGGAAACACCTTGAAACTAACTAGTAGTGTCTTCTGGTACAATGGGATTGGGTGTTAACAGTGCAAAGAACCATAGCCCCAAACCCACAACTCTGGCACAGTATATTAAGAATACTAACCAATTAAGACTTTTGTTTTACCACTGCTTTCAAACAAAAGTCAGGGTTTATAGTTCAGGAAATTTAGTAAGGTTCTAAAGTAATTTATTTATATTGCTGTAAATGAAAATGTTTAAAAACAAAAATAAACTTGATTAGACATATAGTTTTCAGGGGTTAATGCAAAATTTATGTTGAATGAACAGTTAAACAAATGTTACTTTTTTAAAAAAAACTGTGTGCTTGTTGTTAAAATCTCAAACCAGATCCTCTTCATTACCCCCCTTGAGGGACAGTTTGTAGTTAAACTGCAAATGGAGTTCCTTTTAATTCAATCCAGACAATGTAAGCAACCAAGCTGATACAGGACAGCCTTGTTCACCTGACAATACCTTTGTGCTATCTTATTCTCATATTTTGGGCTAAGAAGAGAAGTTTCCTTTCAACCATAATTTCTTGCTACCAATATTGCCCTGTAAACAGTGATTACTTGAAAATACTCTCAATGAGGCCCATGAGAATTATCAAGCAAGCCAGAATGGAATATGCACAGAAGTCTTACTGAAACCTAATGTAATTCAAAACTGTAAAAGTCAAACCACAGTTTACTACAGGAAGTGCATGTTTAGATTTGGCACAAACACTGCATTCACGTAATTCTTACACGATAAAAATGCTGCCACTGTTTGCAAAATGAAATATTCCAGTAAAAAATGAAAAGGAAGTATAGATGAGGGGATCAATATGAGTGAAGATTTCCTGTTAACTTCTCCATTTTTTTACACTTTGCATATCTGATAGTTTCCAATAATGGGAAAGTGCATGAGTCTATCTGCACCAAAGGCAGTTCCTTTAGGTTTTTGTAAGGAGCAACACAAACTATCTTATCACTTACTTATTAGATTGCTGAGAGTCACATTTTACAAGATTGCAAGAGCAGCTTTAAAATTGTAATTTACTGATGTTACAGCAGGTAAACTTATTAATGTGGAAGAGGATGGACAAGTTCGGAACTCAGTGTTCCTATTTGTCTCTGCTAAGTTGTTTTATAAAACAGATATTCCCTTCATAATTGGTGAACAATTCCACCGCGTTCATAAGACACAATCAAAATAACTCCCTTCAACTGACTTCACAATGAAATTGCTGTAATCCATTCAGATCTTGAATAAAAAGTGGACACTGAGTGATTGCCCTCTGTTGTCACGTGGGGTGCACAGACTTCAAAAGCACAGCAATCAGCCAAATACATTCTGAGTATACCCTGTAAATCTTTGCCCTGTGGATGATGGCTTTAGGAGGCCATCTGGGGTATTCTTTTGCCAGCTTTTAATGCAAGAGATCCACTTGACTTCTTGCACTGTTGAGCAGTCTGCAGGAGAAATGGACAGTGGCTCCTAATTTACCAACAGGCCCAGCGGATGATGCCAGGAGATAGCGACACTCCCTTTCTCCCCAGGGGAGATGCTATAGTCTCCATTTTCGGTCAATGTGGTTCCGATCAGGAGTGGGGACTTAATCTATTTCTAACTTAATTTATAATACTGAACACTAATGGGCAGAATCTTCCAAGACCCTGAATAATGTGGGTTATGGTGAGAAAGTTGGAAGAATTGTATGAGATGTCAACCAAAGTCTTTCTTGTTGTCAAGATTGGCAGGTTGCACTTTCCAACCAAATCCCAGGTGTCAAGGTGAGATTCTCACTAGTGAGCTGTGAGAAGCCAATTAGCGAGGATTATTATTCATTATCACTCTCATTACTACCTATTCTCACTTAATAAATACGCAATTTCCTATATTTCCACCTGTCAAACAGAAACTAGACAACAGCTCCCAACCTTAAAGTCAAAGCAGATATCTGATGACTCTAGTTATTGCCCGTTCCTCGAAACCTCCATCTTGGACACCCAAAAGCAGCATCTCAGGTTAAACTCCAAGGCAGTGACCTTCCACACCCCACCTTCATGGACATTGAGATCCAACCCAAACCAACTTCACTGCATCATCATGGCACATTTCCAATCCACTAACAATTTGCTTTGGCACTTTAATGCTGTGCTTTTGGAGTGCAGAGGCACCTCTCATTGGAATGCTGTTGCAAGGATGCTCTGTGCACAGTGACATGCATCAAGCTCATGGGCGGGATCAGACTGCAGCTCAGGGCTGTTCACTTTGCACTGACCTGGACGTGCACAGCATCCCTACTTTGCCTTGCCTTTTTGGCACCCTGTCCCCTCAGCCATACCTTAAAGTCTCACAGTACTTCTATTTTGCCTTGCTTCCTTGTACAGACATAAGCCACTTGTCATCGTTCTCTGGTCTCAACAGGCAAAGGAGTTGAACATATTGCAGTACACCAAATTGCCAGGTCTGTGCAATGACTGTCAAGGGATAGTGAGATGAAATCAAGAATACTTGTTGTATTCAGGATAGGAGTTAATTAAGGCTGTAAATTAGAGGCAGCAACTGGAACAGAGAGGTCAAGACTGGTAAATGGGGAATCCGTGATCTCATTTCCTAAATGCATCCTACAAATGCAAAATGGCTGTGACTGCACCTGGAGTGGGAAGAGTCAGTGATTCTTTTCTAAGCAACAATGCTGGCTCCATTTCTGAGCGATGGGAAGCTCTTCAAGGAGCAATCGCATCAATCATGCATTTTCAGAGAACAGCTCAGAGTAATTTGCAATCAACATTATATATGTGAAATGTATGCAGTGTACAAGTGTATTGGATGCAGATGCTGATTACTAGCAAACTTAGCCTTGCAGATTGAAGATAGGCATTGCTGTGTGAGGTCGAACACATCCCAGGTGACCTTAAAAGAGGCACCAATAGGCCACAAAACACAGAGCTGACACAGTACCTTTACAATACAGTGGCAGTGAACTGATTCCCACTCAAGTTGCTCTATAAGCACAATGTAACACACTCTTATATGCAAAGATGTCTTTTGTGATTGATGTGGAGCACTTACAAAATCCTACTGTCCCTTTATAATGTGACTGATGATATGTTCATCAGAATAAGACCCAATGTCAAAGTTCTATGTAGACTCATTCCATGTCCTTCGTTGTAGGAATGCTCCATATCCCAACATATGGAGCAGCATGCGAATCATCATTTGTGAGTTATGCCAATGCTGACTGCTCATGTTACTAAGGGGCCACTCTTTTGACTATGCCTGACCCCATAGGTTCATTGTAAGTATGTCTCTTTATCCTGCCTTGGCAGGTATTGTCATTGCAGTTACTGCAATGCACCAAAATCACAGAAAAATGGAAGAAGCACAGATCACCAGCAAGCCCAGGACCAGCAGTAATCTCGAGCAAGGTCAAGCAGCCTGTGCTGAAGAGATTGCTGCTGAAGGACCCGTCAGAATATGCAGGAGGGTCAGAGTTTACCTTCCTCATAGATATTTCCTCTGGATAAATGAGGCAGAGTGTCAGTGCTGACTGAGGGTCTCATAGAATGCAGTCATTGAACTATGGCAGGTGCTGCAGCAGGACCTGCAGCCTGAAGGGGTAATGGTCATTCCATTTGCATGGCCATTATGGTGACGGCTGCATTGGACTTTTATGCAACTGGCTTCTAAGCAGCCACTACAAACCTATGTGGGATCTCTCAATCAATGCCAACAATGCCATTTTGTGCCAGATCAGACTGTTTCATATCATTTTCCCACCTCAATATACAGGCTGCAGCCAAGCAGTAGGACTTCTAAATATAGTTGGCTTCCAGCAGATGCAGGATGCAACAAACAACACACACACATCATGCTGAGAGGGCCATATTATAATGCAGCTGAGTTAATCAATACAAAAGATTTCCATTCCATCAGTGCGCAAATAATCTGTGATCAGCAGTACCATATCTTAGATATTCGTGCCTGGTACTGTGGGATCTAGCAAGGTGCCCATATACTTGAAATCCTTTGTGTTCCTGTTGCACTTGAAGGTTCAGAAGCCTTACTGGAATAGTTACTCAGAGACAAGGGCTACCGTCTGGAAACATGGCTACTGACTATGTTATGCAACCCCCTAACTGAGGCTAAGCCTAGATACAATGGAGCCTATTTTTGACTAGGGCCTTGATGAGCCTCCTCCATTTTAAGGAAAGCTTCAGATGCCTGAATTAGTCTGGCACAGGCTTGTAGTTCAGTCAAGAAGAGTGTATTACATTGTCCTAGCATGCTGTATGACTCTGCACAAATGGAACAGGCAAAAAGAGAATATGATAATGAGTTGGGGAAATGGGATCAATCTTTCTCCTCTGTGGATGAGGACATTGAGCAGGAAGTACATCATCTTTTGCATGACAAAGCACAGACATCAGCACTACAGGCCAGGCAGGATATAACTGACACCTAGTTCCAGTTGATGACAGCTGGGTGCAGTGATCAACCAGTGAGTATAAAATTATTGATATCCAACATGCAAGCAGTTTGTTTCTGTTCCAAGACACAAATACAACTTCTGATTATTTGATTTCTGTTCACTTTTAGTGTTGCTGAAGGAAGGTGAATATTTGGAGAAGTGGCCTAACCAATATCCTGTACGGCCGCAATGTGACCTCCCAACTCCTGTGCTCAATACTCTGACCAATAAAGGAAAGCATATCAAACGCCTTCTTCACTGTCCTATCTACCTGCGACTCCTCTTTCAAGGAGCAATAACCTGCACTCCAAGGTCTCTTTGTTCAGCAACACTCCCTAGGACTTTACCATAAGTGTATACATCCTGCTAAGATTTGATTTCCCAAAATGCAGCACCTCGCATTTATCTAAATTCAACTCCATCTGCCACTCCTCAGCCCATTGGCCCATCTGATCAAGATCCTGTTGTAATCTGAAGTAACCTTCTTCGCTGTCCATTACAACTCCAATTTTGGTGTCATCTGCAAACTTACTAATGATACCTCTTACGCTCACATCCAAATCATTGATATAAATGATGAAAAGTAGAGGACCCAACACCGATCCTTGTGGCACTCCACCGGTCACAGGCATCTATCTGAAAACCAACGCTCCACCACCACCCTCTGTCTTCTACCTTCAAGCCAGTTCTGTATCCATTGGCTAGCTCTCCCATGAGATCTAACCTTGCTAACCAGTCTCCTATGGGAGACCTTATCAAACGCCTTACTGAAGTCCATATAGATCACATCAACTGCTCTCCCCTCATCAATCCTTTGTTACTTCTTCAAAAAACTCAATCAAGTTGTGGGCCCAGCAATCACTTCCCGAGCTTCCCACAGAATTTGAAGGTACATCTGATCAGGTCCTGGGGATTTATCCACTTTCATGCATTTCAAGACATCCAGCACTTCCTCCTCTGTAATATGGACATTTTTCACGATGTCACCATCTATTTCCCTACATTCTATATCTTCCATGGCCTTCTCCACAATAAACACTGATATAAAATACTCGTTTAGTATCTCCCCCACCTCCTGCAGCTCCACACAAAGGCTGCCTTGCTGATCTTTGAGGGGCCCTATTCTCTCCCTCGATACCCTTTTGTCCTTAATGTATTTGTAAAAATACTTTGGATTCTCCTTAACTCTATTTGCCAAAGCTATCTAATGTCCCCTTTTTGCCCTCCTGATTTCCCTCTTAAGTATACTCCTACTGCTTTAATACTCTTCTAAGGAGTCACTCGATTTATCCTGTCTATACCTGAACTATGCTTCCTTCTTTCTCTTAACCAAAACCTCAATTTCTCGAGTCACCCAGCATTCCCTACACCCACCAGCCTTTCACCCTAACAGGAATATACTGTCTCTGGACGCTCGTTATCTCATTTCTGAGGGCTTCCCAATTTCCAGCCATCCCTTCACCTGCGAAAATCTGTCTCCAATCAGCTTTTGAAAGTTCTTGCCCAATACTGTCAAAATTAGCCTTCCTCTAATTTAGAACTTTAACTTTTAGATCTGGTCTATCCTTTTCCATTACTATATTAAAATTAATGGAATTATGGTCACTGGCCCCAAAGTGCTCCCCCACTGACACGAGTCACCTGCCTTGCCTTATTTCCCAAGAGCAGGTCAGGTTTTGAACCTTCTCTAGTAGGTACATCCACATACTGAATCAGAAAATTTTCTTGTAAACACTTAACAAATTCCTCTCTATCTAAACCTTTTACACTATGGCAGTCCCAATCTATGTTTGGAAAGTTAAAATCCCCCACTATAACCACCCTACTATTCTTACAGGTGGCTGAGATCTCCTTACAAGTTTGTTTCTCGATTTCCCTCTGACTATTAGGGGGTCTATAATACAATCCCAATAAGGTGATCATCCCTTTCTTATTTCTCAGTTCCACCCAAATAACTTCCCTGGATGTATTTCCAGGAATATCCGCCCTCAGTACACCTGTAATGCTATCTCTTATCAAAAATGCCACTCCCCCTCCTCTCTTGCCTCCCTTTCTATCCTTCCTGTAGCATTTGTATCCTGGAACATTAAGCTGCTAGTCCTGCCCATCCCTGAGCCATGTTTCTGTAATTGCTATGATATCCCAAGTCCCATGTTCCTAACCATGCCCTGAGTTTGTCTGCCTTCCCTGTTCGGCCTCTTGCATTGAAATAAATGCAGTTTAATTTATTAGTCCTACCTTGTTCTCTGCTTTGTTCTTGCCTGACCTGACTGTTTGACTCGCTTCTTTTCTCAACTGTACCAGTCTCAGATTGATCACTTTCCTCACTATCTCCCTGGGTTTCACCTCCCCACCGCCCACACACACACACACACTTTACTAGTTTAAATCCTCCTGAGCAGCTCTAGCAAATCTCCCTGCTAGTATATTTGTTCCCATCCAATTCAGGTGCAATCTGTCCTTCTTGTACAGGCCACTTCTATGCAAAACAGCTTCCAATCATCCAAAAATGTGAATCCTTCTCCCATACACCAGTTCCTCAGCCATGCATTCATCTGCTCTATCATCCTTTTCCTGCTCTCACTGGCTCGTAGCACCAGGTGTAATCCAGATATTACTACACTTGAGGACCACCTTTTTAAATTCCTGCCTAACTTTCTCTATATTCTCCCTTCAGAATCTCACTCTTTTCTCTTCCTATGTCACTGATTCCAATGTGTACCATGACCTCCTACTGGGCCCTCTCCCCGTTGAGAACATTCTGCACCCTGTCTGAGACATCCTTAATCCTGGCACCAGGGCAGCAACACACCATTCTGATTTTTCACTGCTGGCCACAGTCTGTGAGAGTCTCCTATCACAACTGATTGCTTGGAATCCGATGTACCTCTCATTACATTAGAGTCAATCTTGATATCAGAAACTTGGCTGTTCATGCTACATTCCCTAAGAATCCATCACCCCGACATTTTATAAAACAACAGACTTGTTTGAAATGGGGATAGCCCCATATAGCCACCCACTCCTGCAATACGTGCCTACCTCTCTTACCTTTCCTGGAGTTAACCCATCTATGTGACTGTATCTGCCTTCCTATAACTGCCATCCATCACACCCTCTTGCTCTTGTAAATTCCCCATTGTCTCTAACTGTTGCTCCAACTGATCCATTTGATCTGATAGGATTTGCAACCAATGGCATTTATTGCAGATATAATCCTCAGTAACACTTAAACTCTCCCTAAACTCCCACATCCAACAAGAAGAGCAAATCACTCTACCAAGGGCCATTTTTGCTTTGTTCATTCTACAGACACAGAAAATAGCACTGCCTTATTCCTCTGCAAAACACTGCTCCAGGCTAACTTAATACTTATGGCTTATATTTTTATGTTTAGTCAAGAGACATACCTTAATAAAACATATAATCAAGAAAAACTCTACTCACTATTGTAGATTTACAGCAAGACTATACTTAAAATTATTCACTTATCTGTTTCTGTGCTGTGACCTGAGCCAAACAGGTTCCCTGAAGATCAGTGAATTTCACTGTTTGTTAATTTTCCTGGAAGCACTCCGATGTCCAGCGATACATGAATTCAACAGCAAAGACAGTAACTGTGTAGGTTCACTTCTGTGTCAGTTAGCAATGTGGGTTTCTCTCTCTCTCTCTCCTGTACTGACCTGACCTTGTGCTGCCTTTGTCTGTCCTTCTCCCTTTTAAAAGTGCCATTGTTTTGACTTTTTTTTCTCCAAAGTTCCAAAACAATGCAACAGCAGATAAAACAGTCATTGCTGCTCCTGGAATTCAAGGAAGTCACCTCCAACACCTCAAATACCTAACAGAAAAATGAGCAACCCGTTACAGCCAGAAAGTTTTCCCATCCTCCATCTTGGATTAACCAGAATGTTGATTTGCAGCTGCTGGCTACTACACTGATGGTGAAGGGCAATTCTGGACTGCCAGGATTGACCAGTGCATGGCTGGGGGTCAAGGATGGCACCAGCATCAGGGATTCAGGGAAATCCCATGATATCTTGGCAGTGGTCAGTACTTCTGCCTATTGGAAATAGGAGCATTGGATGTGATGGGAAGGGCACCACAGGGGCAGAGCAGATAATTACTGAGACGGGTCTGTGATGATTGGCCATGCTTAGTGGATAGAAACCCTCCAACAAACATAGAACACCAAAACAGCAACAAAGAATACTGCTAAAGTTAAATTATCCAGTATATGCACTTGCAGAGTTCTTTAACTGGCTTAACATTTTGCACAATGAAAAGTAATTCAGTAGCTGACAGGCAGATTGGTACACTTTCAAGGCTTGAAAAAAGACAGCTTGGCTTAAATGCAAAAACTCTTGGCAGGGACTCTAATGAATAAAATGGAAAAATATTTTAGATTTGCTCAACAGATTAAAAAAAGCCTCCTCAAAAATGTAAAATTCAGGTAGTTTTAACCCCACATTAATGTCATATTGTTAAATTTTGTAAAAAAAAGTTTACTTTTTAAACTTTTAAGAAATAATGCAGTAAAAATAGACATGGAGTTGAAAAATTACCAGAGCTAGAAATAGAAAAGGTTACTATTGAATAAAAAACTGTAAAAAGAAGATACTGAAAATTAAAGTAGCCTGGTCACAAAGACCAGATTGTTTACACTGAAGAAGTTTGCAAAGTGAATTGCAGAAGAATTATACAAGCTCACAGTAAATCACTCGGAGAACTGTGTCAGGGAAATGAAAAGTTGCAAATGTGACACTACCTTCAAAAAGTATAGAGAAACAAGGACAAAGCAGAAAATTATAACCCAGTTAGTTTTACTTCAATTATTGATTAGGAATTTATGAACAGATGAAGTTACCAAGCACTTTAAAGAACACAGTGAATCAAGAGCTGTGATTTTTAAAAGAAGGTTACTGAAAAATGCCTTGACACAAAAAATAGCTTTTTACCACAACTATAATTGATGGAGAATCCATAGTCAGATTAGAAGAGGTGCTTGAAACAAGACAATGCAGATGCAAACTTGCTGGGTTGAATAGAAAGCTAGTCAACCACAGTTTACTGGTAGCCCTTCAAAATAAATTTGTTTGAGCAACAAAATAAAATAAAAATGAAGCATGAAAAGTAACTATTGATTCCATTATTTGAACTGCCATAGTATTCACTAACTAAGTATCATGAAAGAATGAAATATGCGACAGCTCAGAAAGACAACAAAATAAGGCACATTGCATTGAGATACCAGACAGTTGCCTTTGATTGGTTGAATAGCCACAAGCATTCACCTTAAAATATTAAAACGAAATTCTACTAAAACTTATTTTTAAATAGCTTTACATAATAGAATTACCAGCATCTCTTATTTCTTGGACTTAAATATACTTCCCATCTCCAGCACAATGAAATATTTTCAGAAGCTGTGGATGTGCCAGATTAGATTCAAGACTTTTGTTGGATCGACTTGTTGGATAAATATACCACACCATTACTCACGGAAAATGTAATCAATCATTCATTCGTGTGAGCTGTTAAACACAGCAGTATGTATTAAAACTGTAGAATACCAAGAAGTTAAAGTAGCTACTGGATAAAGTAAAAATATTTCACCCACTCAATGCTTCTCTCAACTGTAAAATCAAATGCAAACCAACAAGCATTTGGCCTAAATAGTTATACTTTACTATAATATAACTGAACTTAGGGATTCATAAGCTAAGTGCAGGACACAGGTCAAGCCAAGTTTGAGTTTGGTGAATAAATGAACTGAGGAGTTGAGAACACAAGAGAGACAGTTTTCAAAGCACAGTAAGGAGTAGGGAGGTAGGAGAGGGAGAAACAGTAATTAAAGTGCAGCACATTAACAGCTGTTATGGGCAATGACCTGAGGTCATGAAAATACCACATAAAAGCAAATCTTTTTAAAACTGTGTTCCAATGTTTCTTCCATTAGTTCGTGGGAATAGGGTACCCTTGAGTGCCTTTCAGTACACATTCAAATAGGAACAAAGGAGGCTGTTATATATGTAGTAGGTGTGTGTTACCTCTTTAAGAGAGTGGATCAGATGACCCAGAGGTGGGAGCTAAAGGTGGCAGTCCACCTCATTCTAATGATCCACAGACATAATAGAGGCTACTTGGACCATCGAGCCTGGCCTGACATTCAATAAGATCACTACTGATCTGATTGTGGCTTCAACTCCGCCCTCCTGTCTGCCTCTCATGATCTTGCTGTGTTCTTGCGGCCTCCTGCTTGTCTCCCATGATCCTTGACTTCCTTGTAGATCAAAAATTTGCGACCATCTGAGAGAAGAAATTCCTCTTCATCTCTGTCCTACTTTGGGAAACACCTTATTTTGATGGGAAGATGACAAAAGATCAGTTATAATGGAGGATAATGTTCTTTTTGCGCTCGAAATCGGAATAGTGTGGGGTAGCTGGAACTGCTTAAATTAAAAAGGTTCCACTAGTAGGAGAGACAAGGGCCCAAGGACACAGCATCAGAGTGAAAGGATGACCTTTTAGAACTGAAATGAGGAGAAATGTCTTCAGCCAGGGGCTGGTTAATCTGTGGATATCATTGCTGCAGAGTACTGTGGACGCCAAGTTATTGAGTATATTTAAGACAGAGATAGATAGGTTCTAGATCAGTAAAGAAATCAACGGTTACAGGGAAAAAGCAGGAGAACGGATTTGAAAAATATATCAGGCATGACTGACTGGCACAGCAGACTCAATGGCAAAGCTGACTCAATGGCCTAATTCTGCTCTGATTTGTTATGGCCTTATGGTCTCATGCCTTCCATGAAGTCAGTCGGGTGTAACAAGGCCTGTCTTGCCAGTATACATCTTTATATGCACAGATAATGTCACAACATTAGTGTGTGATGAAATCACCTATTGTGGCCCATGCACACAACATCACCAGCCCTCTCATTCCGTCCTCCTACACCAATATCTGAAACATTCAGGAAGTGTCAAGAGGTCAAGGGCACATGAGGAGGCCACTCTGGTCCTAATGTCAATACTGGTCAAAACATGAAATTCCAGGTCTAATTCTATTTTCCAACATTTTCGTATTTTAAGGCTATGTCAATTCTATTTACATCAGTTATACATAGTAAACAAGCCCAAAGACATCGTGCCAAAGGCTGAACTGTGCCTGGGCATTTCCCTAAACCCTGATCTCAGTTCCAAAGGGTCATCCCTTTATGCTGAGGCTATGTCTTCAGGTTCTGGTCTGTCCTTCTGGTGGAAACATCTTCTCCACATTCATTCTATCCAGGCCGCTCAGTATTCTGTAAGTATCAATGAGATTCCCCCTCATTCTCCCAAACTCCATTGAGTACAGACCCAGAATCCTCAATCACTTTCTCATAAGATTTGCCCTTCATTCCTGGGATCATTCTGGTGACTTTACCCTTAGTAAAGGAGGCATATGACACACTTTCCTTCATTGGGTGAGAAACTAAATACAATAGTGGGATTGTAATGTGAACTATATGCGACACAGGTTAGCCTGCTGCTGGAGCCTTGTGCAGAGCACAGGTCAAATCCCAGGAATATTATAATTGCTGTAGAGATAGTACAGAGAAGATTTGGGCTCTTGTGGTGCAATAGTGGTATCCCTACCTGTGCACCAGGAGTCCTGGCTTTAAGTTCCACCTGAAATAGAGACATATAATAACATCTCTGAGCAGCTTGATTACAAAGTACCTACAGGAGATTTACAAGAGTATTGCCAGAGCTCGAAAACTACAGCTGTGAGGACAAGATTCGATTTGGCTGAATTTGTTTTCCTTAAAACACAGGACTTAATTGAAGTGTATAAAGTAATGAGGGGCTTGGATAGAGTGGATAGGGAAGGCTTGTTTCCCCTAGCTGAAAGATCAGGGACATATATTTAAGGCGATTGGTAGAAAGATTAAAGGTGAAAATGTGTTGCTGGAAAAGCGCAGCAGGTCAGGCAGCATCCAAGGAGCAGGAGAATCGACGTTTCGGGCATGAGCCCTTCTTCAGGATTCCTGAAGAAGGGCTCATGCCCGAAACGTCGATTCTCCTGCTCCTTGGATGCTGCCTGACCTGCTGCGCTTTTCCAGCAACACATTTTCAGCTCTGATCTCCAGCATCTGCAGTCCTCACTTTCTCCTAGAAAGATTTAAGGCACAAGAGGAAAACCCTTTTCACTCAGAGGCAGGTGGGTGCCTGGGGATCCCTGCTCAGTTTAGTAGTTGAGATAAAAACTTTCAACTCATTTAAAATGAATCTAGATTTGCATCTGAAATGCTGCAACTTCCATGGTTACATACCAGATGCTGCTAAGTGGGACTAGAACGAACAGCTGGTTTATTTAGCTTCTGCTGACATAATGGGCTGGATGGTTTCTTCCTCTATATTCTTTCGCTCCATTCTATCCGTTTTCTAGACCAAACCTGACAAGTGCTAAACAGCTTCCAATATATGAAGAAAGTTCTGTAAAGTCCTGTAAATGCAGATTCGATATACAGTTAAGATAAATAGAAACAGAAATGCTGGAAATTCCCAGCAAATCAGGTGGCATCTATGGAGAGATACAAAGTTTTACAGTGACTTGTCTATTAGTAATTGCAGTGCACTGAATGTAATGAACAGCTAGTTTACTTAGCTTGTGCAGCTGATAATTTTCATTTTTATTTATACACTCATTGTAAAATCTCAGGTCCACTATCCTTAGTAGTATCCATACAAAGAACAAATAATTACATACTACATTGATCAGGAATAGCCTTCATAGTCCCTGCTCTACAGCTATAAAGTCTACATTGGAACCAACATCAGCTGATATGATTTGTTATTTTTCCCTCAATGCAACACTTGTATTGAAGGCAACGCCCAGAAGTTTGTTTCTGCCATGTCAATGTACAACAGCAACATCTTTGTAACAAGCAGCTGCTGCTCTGTCACTTGGCAGTGATGTAGAACTGCAATGTTGAATTTCTGCTTGTGTGAGCTTGTTACACCAACTTTCAGTTATTGATGTTAAATGCACCTTTAATGCTTATTTGCTAACTTTTGCTAACTTGCAACGTAGCTGTTGCAAGAAATTATTTGCAACATAGCGCATCACAGGATGAGCCTCCAGCTGCCTTCAAACTTTATCTGTTTTAAGAACGTTACATCTCGGTGTATTATCACCTATTTTTATAGCAGCTAATGGTACATGGCATTTAACAATGTATACCCCTATCATGGGTATAACAGGTATTGCAACCAAATGTTAACATTTTCTATTGGATCTTCCAACAGGATCCATTGCTAGAAATTTATTCTAGCATTGCCTTAACTTGAAGATTAGTGCAATAGTAATTATGGTCTTAAAAGAAAATTGAATCACCTACTGATTTCCATGCTATAAATCTATTAGCAAATTGTTTAAATTAAAAGCATTAACAGAAAGATCTGCTTGAATGCCAACCAGCAATGGACAAATATAATTCATAAAGTTTTTTTTCTCAACTAAATTGCAACGCCTATCATTTAGTGCTGCAATATAAACTGTACTTTCTATATCTTACATTAGGGACAACTTTTAAAGAAATTGCTCCTAATGATTTGATTATTTTATCATTGTACAAACAGTAATGTGATAATGACCAGATCATTTGTTTTAGCCCTGGGGAGAACTCAGTACACTTTTTAGATTAGATTAGATTACTTACAGTGTGGAAACAGGCCCTTCGGCCCAACAAGTCCACACCGACCTGCCGAAGCGCAACGCACCCAGACCCATTCCCCTACATTTACCCCTCCACCTAACACTAGGGCAATTTAGCATGGCCAATTCACCTGACCTGCACGTCTTTGAACTGTGGGAGGAAACCAGAGCACCCGGAGGAAACCCACGCAGACACAGGGAGAATGTGCAAACTCCACACAGTCAGTCACCTGAGGCGGGAATTGAACCCGGGTCTCTGGTGCTGTGAGGCAGCAGTGCTAAACACTGTGCCACCGTGCCGCCCACTGTGCCACCGTGCTGCCCACTTCTATGAAATAGAGCCATGGGATCTCTTAGATATGCCACAGAGGGCAAATGAGACTTCAATTTAATATCTCTTCCAAATGACAGGTACCCCATCCCTCAATATTGCAACTGAATGTCATCTTTAATTTTGCGCTCAAGTCTCTCCAGTGGGACTAGAACCCACAATTTGACTCAGAGGTGGGAGCACTGCCTACTCTGTCACAGTTACACCTTCATTATGTATGCATTAGACTTTGTTTATGTAGTGCAATTATGTCAACTAAATTGGTTTCGAAGGACCAGGAGTCACATGTCATAATATGACTGGTCATAGTTATGAGAGAGTGGAACTAGTTTGGCTTTTGGGAAAGTCTTCACTTCCTAGAAGACAGTGGGTCTCTGATACAGGCTGCTGCATTGAGTGATGTATGCTGATTCCCTGGATTTCTTCAAATAAGAGAGCTGTTTTGATCTGGAGCAGAGATCCACTCTGCAGTGAATTCAGAACCAGGTGGTCATGTTTTGATCTGTTAAGGGGGTCAGAGAAGAATTTCTGTGTTCCTTCTCTCCCAAGTTGTCCTGGACTTTTAACATCTAGTTTATTTGCCTTTCCCAGGGAATTCCACGGCTGCACGCAAATGACGAATGTATGTATTATGATGCATAAAGCACCAAAGATGTGGAACAGAATGCTTGGACCAGTCAGTCTTTTCTATTCATTTTCATATGGTTGTGAGATCATTATAGAAAAAAGATATGCATCTATATAGCATCTTTCACAAGCACTAGACATCCCAAATTACTTTGCAGCAAATTATCTACTTTTGATATGTAGTCACTGCTGTAACATAGGAAACATTTTGGTTACTAATTTTGGTAGCTAATTTGGTTACTCAGATAGTTTTCAGACAACACTAGTCAGTACACCAAGGATAACTTCACCTGCACTTCTTCAAAATTGTGCCTTGAGACCTTTCACCATCCATCCAATAGATAGGACCTCAGTTTAACATCGCGAAAAGACAATTCCCCAACAATGCAAAACTTCCTCTGTACTGCATAAACGTGTCAGCCTGATTTTTGTGCTCATGTCTTGGACTAGGACTTGAACCCAGAGTCTTGTGACTTAGAGGTATCAAGTTACAACTGACTCTCAATGCATTCTTTGTAAACAGGTACTGAAATATCTTTAGCTCTATAATAATTCACCACTACTAAGAATCTAACAAAATGAATGAAGGTTTCAAAAGACACTTCAGAACACATCACAGCAAAATGTGACAATGCAATTGTATTTGATTTACAACCAAAAAATGAAACTACAACAGCTATCATCTGCTTTAAGCCAGGAAAATTTATGCATTCTTCCTCCACAGGTCAGTGTAGCCCAGAGGTGGAGTCAAACACATTGCAATGTCTTTGAGGCTGCCGCATCATCTTTCACCTCAGGTTACAGAAGTGACTTTTATTACACATTCATGAAAGAAAGATACATTTCATGACATGGATCAGCAAGCTCCCTATAATTTCAGAACCTCATTCTTTTGACCATCACTGCCCTCAGCTACAATAGTAGTTTACAAAATTTTCATGCCTCATCCATCAGATCAATAAGGAGATATCACAAAAGCCATCAAAAAAATCTTTATTCACAATGGCTCCTGGCCAAATTCTACAGACTATCAGTCTCCTTCCTCTGTTCTCAGAACGGGGATGATTAACAACCTGCCAACCTCTTCAAAAGGCAATACACCTGCTGCTTCTGACTTCCCAAAATCTAAATTAGCTCATGCAATTTTAAAACTGAAACAATCCGAAGGAAAAATTAAAAGGTGAAAAACCAAGATCACCAATTCAGATTGCTCTAAAATTTCAACTTTTTCTCCCCACTTGAGAAAGCCACCTCCACATCATGGCCCTAATTTGAGCTCAGTGCCGAGGGGGAGATGGGCTAAGGGCAGTTTCAAGTTTTTTGCATTATCGCTTGTTTAATCAAAGAGGTGTGTTTCTGTTCTTTTGCTCAGCAAGTTCAAGTTAGTGGCTGTACTTCCCTCAGGGAGGGGAATATCAGAATGGAAGGAAATGGGCGCCTGATTTCTACTCATGTCCATTGCCTGACTTCTGAAAAATGTATGCCTCTTACATCTGAGAAGGGAGCACAAAGAGACGGCAGAGCAATTAAACAATTTTTGTTCTGTCTTCTCTGAAGAAAATGCAAATAAATTGCCAGAGGTGCCAGTCTTTTGAAGCAAGATTCTCTTAAAGCAAGAGTCTTTTTGGGAAAGAGGAATAAAATTAAAATTATTACTAAAAAAAGTGCTCAAGAAATTTAAGGGATTGAAAACTGATAAAGTCCTGGTAATGAATATGTCAGGGCACTAAAAGAAGTGGCGATGGAAATATTGGATGCGTTTATTATCATCTTTCAAAATTCTGTAAATTCTGGAACAATCCTAGCAGGTTGGAGGATGTCAAATTCAAAGTATATTGGACTAGTGGTAATATATTGGCATGGATGCAGAACTGGTTAGCAGACAAGAAACAGAGAGCAGGAATAAATAGGTTGCTCTCAGAGTGGAAGGTAGTTTCAAGGGGAATACCACATGGATCAGTGCCTAGATTCCAGCTATTCACAATATAAACTGATGATTTGAATCGCGTCTTTTGTCTGGTTTTGCTTCCTGGCTGTACAGGTCATATTCAATCATGAAATCACATAATATTTAATAATTAAAATTTCTGTAGTTAACACTACATGACCAGTGTTGGTACAAAATGATTTTGGATTTACACCAACTTTGAAACAATAATGTAATTTGGGAGCCAGGGCCTAGTGGCAGCAACTTGAGATTTATTTGGTATCACATGGAGTGTAAAGCTAATGTGATTTTGGACTTGGTTTACAAACTGCACAGCAGTCTATTAAACACAAGCATATTCTATCTGCACTGAGAACATCTAAAGCTCCTTCCTAGAAACATGGACATTGTTAAGTGTTTTAAAGAGGGCTGTTTCCATTTGTCTCTGAGCAAGCAAAAGTTAACTCCAGGACAAGCACAATAATTCAAGCCAGTTAATGTAAATGTAATTCTGTCTGTCTGGAAGCTGAACCACAGTCTCGCATAAATGCACACTTAAAGCTCTGCTGCTTCAATTGAAATTAATGCAAACATTAAAGAGAGGAAAGCAAAATATTGCAGATGCTGGAAATCTGAAATCAAAACAGAAAATGCTGGAAATATTCAGCAGATCTGGTACCCTCTGTGGAAAGAGTGAAAAAGAGAGTTATTGTTTCAAGTTCCAGCCCCTTCACCAGAGTTGGAACACATTCGAGATGAGGCAGGTTTTAAGCAAATGAAATAGGTTGGGGAAGGGAAGGAAAAAGAACAAGATAAAAAGTAGGCAATTGGGAAAGAGGGGAGTGTAAATGTCAAAAATGTTTGACAGGCAGGAGTAACGGGACATGAAAAGAAGTGAAATACTTCGCTAAAGGATGTATCGATGGTAGGATGATGAAAAGCTGCCATCCAAAAACAGAAACAAGAGAAAAAATATAGTTAAACTAAAACCTTCAAAGAAAATCAAAACAAAATGGCAACAAATATTGCTACTGAAAATGTTGTTAATGGGTTTGTTAATCATTACAATACCACAAAGATTCAGTAAACACATTTTTCAATATCATAGAAGGATTTAGGAAAAATCTCCCAAAATATGATGGTACTTTTTAAACATTTTTTTGCAAATTTTTCAACTGTTTCTGACTCTGAAGTAACGTAGTGACCTGGAGAAATACACATAGAACTCTAATACTGGCTAGACACTTTTGAAAAATGATAGCTTTTGTGGTTATAGGAAAATCACAATAGTGCTTATTTCTTTCTGGGTCAAATTCGATTTCAGTTTAAATCACTAGTTTATCACATGTCATGCATATACAGTTACAGTTCTGTGAGTAATGGAATTAATCACATCCTTTCATATTATTTGTTACATAATATTTAAAAGATTGATGATAATAACAACAAATCAAGCTGGAGTAGGTCATGTGGGTTTTGAACCTGCTGATCTAATTAAACACCTCCTCACATTATCCTGATAAGCCTTTGATTCTCTTAGTATTCTAAATGCTATAATTCACTGTCTTGAATGTATCAATGACTGAGTATCCACAACTCTCTGAAAAGCGATTGACCACCCATTGTCAACTGAGATACCAGAAACAACAACAGCAAACTCAGTCTTGTGAACCCTGCATAATCCTTCTTGCCAACATCTGAGGCTTAGTTCTCAAAATTGAGACAGCCATTTCACAGAATTGTTAAGTAACAGCCTGACATAATCACACTCACACATTTGTACCTTACAGACACTGTCACAGGCACCATCAATGCCATTCCTGGGTCCCACCCGCATAACAGATCCAGCAGAGATAATGGTGATACAATCAGATGCAAATTACATTGGGAGGCTTCAACATTGAATCTGGACCCCATGAAGTTTCAAGGTGTCAGGTCAAATCAGTGGGCAAAGAAAAATCCACTCCCAACTTCCAAATTGGCTGATGAATCAGTACTTCTCCATATTGAGTGCCACTTGGTGGAAGCACTGAGAGTTGTGAGGGTGCAGAATTCATGCTGGGTGTGGAATTCAATGTCGTCACCAAATGTGGCTCTACAGCATCACTACTGATCAAGTTGGAGGTCAGTGGTCCAGGACATCATGGAGGAGTTCCTCAAGCTAGAGTCCTATGCCCAAACATTTCCAAATGGAGCAAAATTTGGACAATATCCAGGGTTTGGTTGATGAGTGGCAAGCAACATTTGTGCCACACAAGTGCTAGACAATGACCATCTCGAACAAGAGAATCTAACGACCATCCTTTGAAATTTAATGGAGTTAGCATCTCTGAATCTCCCACTATCAATATCATTGACCAGAACCTGAACTGGACTAGACATATGAACACTGTAGCTGTAGGAGCTGGTAAAAGGCTAGGAACTCATTGCGTAACTCATTTATTGACACTCCATAGTCCGTCCACCATCTATAAAGCACAAGTCAGGAGTGTCATGGGATTTTCTCCACTTTTCTTGATGAATGCAGCTCCAATGATACCCAAAATGCTTGGCACCCTCCAGAAGAAAGCAGTTCACTTAATTTGCACAACATCAACAAATACTTCCTCACTCCCTCCACCATCAATGCGCCATAGCAGCAGTGTGCACCAACTATAAGGTACACTTTAGAAACTGACTAAATCTCCTTAAACAGCACTTACCATGACCATAACCACTATCATTTGGAAATAATGAAAATCATTAAGAGGAGCAGATACAAGGGAAAAAATAACCATTTGCAAGTTCCACTCCAAATCTCTCACTCCTGACTTGGAAACCCATTGCTGTTCCTTGAGTGTCACTGGGTCAAAATCCTGAACTCCTTCCTTCCAGCACGGTGGGTGTTCATTAGCCTGCAGCTTCAAAGGCTGCAGCAATTCAAAAACACAGTTCACCACTACCTTTTCAAGGGGAACTGGGGAAGGGCAATGTCTGCTAAACCAGTTTGTGAACATCTTGAGTGAATATAAAGATATTCCCTTGCAGCATATTTACATCCTTATTACTACCGACTCTGCCACCTAACTTTATATTGTCAAGCTGTCCCAATCATGTTAACATTTTCTCAACGTCCTGTTATCACATCGCTAATATCAGCCATTGTAAAATGTCTTTCAAGAATGGAAATAGTGATATAATTATAACATTCTGATGTCCCTTGACTATCTAAGTAATTTTTAAATTAGTTTAATTTCTGTTTTTCTCCTGTCTCTCTTCCTCCCCCATCTCAAAAGGAGTGATTCATGTTGGGGTATAACCTAATGGACACATGAAATGATCAGCAGCTAAGACTATACACATACCAGTTGCAGAGTGGTCATCAGAAGGCAGTCAGAAAGCAACATTCTTTCAGATTTCTGTGCACCCAGCCGCATAGTAAGCCTCCTTGTTAAGCCACAGGCACATTAAGCCATTAGTGCTGACCCCTCTGCTACACAAGCTGACTTCAGCTAGTAGCATGAACTGAAATACGAAGTTAAGTATGGTTTTCCACTGAACCATATTAGACTCATTTTTAATTAAAAATGTCAACCATGAAAATATTAAAATTACTTTATGGTTGATGGGGTGAAAAATAAAATAAGCTACAAATGTCAGCTTTGCTGAATCGGTCACGTCTTGCCTTTAAATCAGAAAGTGATAGTTCAAGCACTGATCCAAGCTTTTAATCACATAATCTAACCATTGCAATGCACCACTGAGAAAGAGAGTGGTGCCATTGTTTGGATGAGATATTAAGAAAATATCCCATGGCACTATTCCAAGTACAGCTGGGGATGCTACCAGTATCATTTCAACCACCACAACAAAAACAGATCAAATGTTTTTTTTTCAACCCAATTGCTTTCATAGGAATCTTCTTCTAAGTTTATGAACTCTTACAACTGATTATACAATAGTAACTGCACTTTGAAAAGTTACTCATTAATATGACACACTTTGGAAGATGCTTTATAAATTCAAACTCTTTCTTGTATGTTCGTAATGTGGCCATGAAAATGTTGCCACTGCCATCTGGGTTTTCTGACAGTATGTTTGAAGCAACTAGTAGCTGAGCATATGCAGAATAAAAGTGCCCAAAATTTGACTCGAAGCTGAAAGCCAGAGAAAGATCAGCCAGGATATAAAAAGGACACATCCTCTCCATCTCTCTCTTGCGTGCTTACTAGTGTTTTAAACATTTGAGCAGTGCAAAAGACAAACAGAGAGAAGAGTTTCCCTGGAACTGATCTTAAATAACCTACTCCATAACACATACACCTCAAACAAAACCATTTAGAAACCAACTGCAATTTTCTGATGCAATCCTAAAAAAAACCCCAGTGGTTCAAGGGGCAAAGACTTCTGCAATTATTGTTCTTCTTTCCTGAGATGGGCCAGGTTTAATGCACATTCTTAACTGGCCTTGAGGAGATGGTAACCAGCTGCCTTCTTGAACTGCTGCAGTCCACTGTGTTGGGACACTCACAAAGTCAATCTGGGTGTTCTCCAACCAGGAACCTTGGATGAACCTGGAAATACATTCCCTACTGAAGACCAGGTGTGCAGCATTCAAGTCAGATGACCCAGAGCTGAACAGAAAATCCAGATATGATCTCCACAAAGCCATCAGGGATGTCAACAGGGAGTAGCGGACAAAGTTAGAGACCCAAACCAACTGTACAGGATCCCGCTGTCTGAGGCAAGGCCTAAACAACATTACAGGATACAATATGAAAGAGAGCAAGATAGCGGACAAAGACACATTCCTCCCTGATGAGCTCAATGCTTTCTGTGCTCGGTTCAAGCAGAATGCCAGCAGCAGTGTGTCACCTGCCCTAACATCCCCAGTCACACCAGTGCTCACTGTCAGCACCCAAGGAAAGCTGCAGGCCTGGACAGAGTTTCTGGCTGAGCACATAGATTCTGTGAGAACCAACTGGCGGAGGTATTCACTGACATCTTCAACCTCACCCTCCTACAAACCGTAGTCCCCATCCACTTCAAGATGACCATCATCATCCCAATATCAAAGAAAATATATGCAACATGCCTTAAGGACTACCACCCAGTGGCTCTGAACTCCATTGTCATGAAGGGCTTTGAGTGGTTGTTCATGGCCCACATCAACTTTAGTCTCCCAGCTGACTCAATCCACTACAATTTGTCTACTAATGTAGCAGGTCCACAGCGGACACCATTTCCCTAGCCCTGCACTCATCCCGGATCACCTGGACAACAAGGACACCTACGTCAGACTCCTGCTTATCAAGTACAGCTCCGCCTTCAACAACATATTCCCTCCAAACTGATCTCAAAACTCTAAGACCTAGATCTCGACTCCACCCTCTGCACCTGGATCCTCAGCTTTCTGACCTACAGAGCACAATTAGTGAAGATAGGCAAGTACATCTTCTCTACGATAACACTTAACAACCAGAGCCTCCCAAGGATATGTTCTCAGCCCACTATTGTACTCCCTGTATACCCATGACTGTGTTGCCAAATTTCAAATGATCACCAGCTACAAGTTTGCTGATGATAACACCTGGTAGGTCAGATGTCAAACAACAATGATGTCAGATACAGAAAGGAGATAGAAGGCTTGGTGACATGGTGCAGTGATAACAACCCCTCTCTCATCATCGGCCAAACTAAAGAACTGCTCATTGACTTCAGAAAGAATAGAGGATAACATGATCCCATCTACAGCAACAGAGCTGAGGCTGATAGGGTTGAGAGTGTCAAGTTCCAAGGAGTGACAATAATCGACAACCTGTCATGGACCTTCCACGTTCTGATTTAATGCGCAAATTCCATTCTCGTGCAATCTCACAATATCAGAAAATTGCACAACAGCCACATCATTTAAACTAATTGGGTCGGAATTGCATTATAACCAATAAAGGTGAGGAAAGTTTGCATTCTATAAATAATGATCTAAATTCAATTGCATAAAAGCCAACTCACATTGAAGAAACACACGTTATAGCAGAACCAACTGTAGATGTGACAGTGGAGAAGGAGCAGCAATGCCTCTTCTTCCTCAGGCAGCTCAGGAAATTTGGCATGTCCATAGGGACCCTCACCAACTTTGACTCTCTGGGTACATAACAGTCTGGTATGGTAACTAATCAGGACCATAAGAAACTACAAACGTTTGTGTGCACAGCCCAGACCATCATGGAAGCCACCTTTCCATTCATGGACGCCATTTATACAGTTTGGTACCATAGAATGCCAACATTAAACACTCATCCCACCCCAGTAATGCTCTCTTACAAACTCTTCCATCAGGCAGAAGCTTGAACATGCGCCAACAGATTCAAGAACAGCTTCTTCCTTGCCACTGTTAGACTGATGAATGGACTGTCTACTGTCAAATAATGCTGATTGCTAATGTTGATCTTGCCTAGCGCATGCCCTGTGCTATGTAACCTGTATGGCCTCTGTCCCAGTTTTTTTTTCACCCTATGATCAGTATTTCCTTGCTATGTTAAAAATCATACAGCATCAGATTATAGTGCAACAGGTTTATTGAAAGTACAAGCTTTCGACACACTGCTCCTTCATCAGGTAGCAAGTGGGGCAGAATCATAGGGCACAGAATTTTTAGTAAAACCTCAAAATATCATACAACTGAGGTGATGTATTGAAAAAAACTTAGATTGCTGTTAAGTCTTCAATCTTTAAGTCTGGCTTGTCCTTTCAAATAAACCTGTGAACTATGACCTGGTGTTGTGATTTTTAAATTTGTCCACCCCAGTGGAACACATGCACCTCCACAGCTTTCTTACAATGAACTGCCAGAACTGCTCATAAACAAAGCTTTTCATTGTACTTAGGCACACATGACAATAAATCAAATCAAATGCTGTTACAAAGGGAGTCCAGGAGTTTGACTCCAGACACAGTGAAAGAACAATAATGTAGTTCCATGTTAGAATGGTGCATAGCTTGGGTAGGAACTTGCAAGTGGTAATGTTCCTGTGTGTCTGTTACCTTGTACTTTTCTGTAGTGAAGATTGCAGTTCTGGAAGGGAATATCAAACAATGCAGAACCAAATATTGCAAAAATGCTCTCTCCTGATTGCTGTCTAGTAACTCCTAGCTATCCCTTATTCCCAATTCTTTCACCTCCACTGCATCTGCTCCCAGGAGGACCAGTTCCACCACAGAACACGTCAGATGGCCTCCTTCTTTAAAGACTGCCATTTCCCCTCCCACATGGTTGCTTATGCCCTCCAGCGCATCTCATTGACAACTATCTCATCAGGTTCACATCCCCAACAACCCACTCTCCCCTTCCGGTTCCTTCCCCTGCCACCACAGGAACTGCAAAACCTGTGCCCACACCTCCCCCTCACCTCCGTCCAAGGCCCCAAATGAGCCTTCCACATCAATGAAAGTTTCACCTACACTTCCACACATGTCATTTACTGTATCTGTTGCTCCCAAAGCAGTCTGTTCTACATTGGGGAGAAAGGACGCCTACTTGCAGAGCGCTTCAGAGGACATCTCCGGGACACCCGCACCAATCAACCCCACTGCCCTGTGGCCGAACACTTCAACTCCCCCTCCCACTCTGACGAGAATATGCAGGTCCTGGGCCTCCTCCATCACTACTCCCTTTCCAACCAACACCTGGACGAAGAACGCTTCATCTTCCACCTCGGGACCCTCCAACCCCACGGCATCAATGTGGATTTCACTAGTTTCCTCATTTCCCCTCCCTCCAACTTACCCCAGTTCCAACCTTCCAGCTCAGCACTGCCCTCATGACCTGTCCTACCTGTCCATCTTCCTTCCCATCTATCCTTTCCACCCTCCCTTCTAACTTATCACCATTACCCCACCTCCACCCAGCTATAGCTACCTTCCCCCAAGCCTCATTCCACTCCCATTTATCTCACCGCCCCCGAAGCTCTCAGCCCCATTCCTAATGAAGGGTTTTTGCCCGAAATGTCGATTCTTCTGCTCTTCCTATGCTGCCTGACCTGCTGTGCTTTTCCAGCACCACACTCTGCATCTGCAGTCCTCACTTTCGCCTCGCTGTAAAATAAGACAAGTGACCCCACATCCAGAGATGTCCCAGTGTCTGAATTGTCCGTCACTATACATCAACGCATGGTGACTATCAAATATAATATGATAGCTCGCACTCAGGTAACGTTTCTACATAACACTAAGGTGAGGAGGGGCAATAGCTCAATAATACGAAGCGACAGACTGGGTTAACGTTCCCACAGAAACTCGCAAACGGGTCGGAGAGTGAGGTTTTAGAAACGGGTCAGAATTTCCATCTGCCGTCAGAAAGGCCAGAAGCACACGGCGATAGTCACTGCAGCTGGCAAGCTGCCAGCCCGTCTAATGAAGTAATTGCCTCAATCTCTCAAAAATCATATCCTCCAAAGTGATTCACTGACCCTCCCCCTCGATTAATCGTATCAGGTTAAATTTTAGTCTAAATCTGTGCGACAATGTCGCCCTTTCAACAAATCAAAGGCAAAACAATGTTAGATCCAGCCAACACTGAATGCCCTGCTGTTGTTTTAGCCTCTAGAGTACAATAGGGAGTCCGCTGAGACGTTCGGTTTGCAAAAGACAAATAACACAGAGCCAGTGCGTTACTACCTCTCACATGTGGCATTCAACAGGAACCAAAACTTCCTGCTTTGGGGGGAACTGAAGTGCAGTGGTTTATAATTTCCGAACAACACAAGTCGGATTATTCCAAGTAAAAGCAGCCGCGCACCACAATTAACACCGACTGGCCTCTTACCTCCTCTTAGGTGAGACAGACCGGGACTAATGAACCAACAAAGATAAAGCAGCGACAATTCCTTAGGTCTCGCATAACCCGCAAAACCGAAACGCTCTGCTCAGTTAATAAGCATCCCGTTGCTCCGGGGGTTGGGCTGAGTTCAATGCCCCTTAAAGTGTAAGATCAACGGTTGTGAGAAACAGACAATGCTTTCAGGAGACGGGCGCGGTTTCCAAAAGCAGGCGTGGGTGGAGGGGTGCCCAGTGTCTGCATGTGCCCGCCTTCCACTTTTCAGGCAGAATGAGCAACAAACCGAGTCCACAAAATTCAACAGCAGCATTTCAGTCCATGTGCCAGTGTGAAGGCACCGCCAACCAGTGCAGGTCCGCCCCGCCTCCCTCTCTCTCTCTCTCTCTCAGACTCCTGGCATGGTTGTCTGCTTACTGGCAAACACTGGCGAGGTATTTATGAGACTTTTAATGTACTGCGCTACAAAGAATCAAATTCGGCGGTTATCCACGAGGGAACGTCTTTTTATTTTGACCAATTTGATATTGGAGGAGTGTGGATTCCACAATGTAGCCTGGCTTTGACTGAAGTCAGCCAGGAACTCAAACGACAGCACACCTGCTCCGGAGAGACTGCAAAACGACTAGGGGGTTTGATACTGGCTTCCAAGACTGTAACTAGAGGGCTTTGGTTCAAGACCATCTGTCAGAGACAAATGGGAGGTGAGGATACTGTTTGCATCTGCAAAAAGTTCTTAGGACGTGGAAAGCTTCCTCAGAATCAGGGTTCGAGTCAAAATGTCGAACAGAGAAGTAAATGAATATTGGATAAGTCATTTAAAGAAGGGGGTAACGGGGCAGATTCTCTTTCAGAAAACCGACACAGGAACCAGAAACCAAATGGCCTCCTTTGAAGATCGTAAAAATGGGCCATTGTCAGGGAGGAGAGTGATGCTCAGTACGAGCTGACCGTCACTGCATTTGTTCACATTGCTGTGCTTTCGTTACATAAACAGAGCATAATTATATCAGTGTATTCACATGGCATTCTAACTCTGTTACCACTCTTCTACAATATGGGAAATGAATTAGTTACATTTCTGCCTCCAAGTATTCTGGAGCCTCCTTTAGGACAAGGGAGAAATTACACCGGAGTGCCCCCACACACCCAAAAGCCACATCACAGCACAGATCATTTACAAATTAAAAATAGCATCGTCGCTGCTTTTGGTTTCTTTGAAGCTGCAGCATTCATGGAAAAGCCCTTAGCCGCAGTCAGTTCCTGAGCATCTTGGAGCTGCTTCTCCCTGTTTTGCATCGACAATGAAAAGTATAATAGTTTTCCAACTAGCATTACCGAGTAATTGTACCCACGAACAGTATGTTGACAAAATCAATTTCTCGACAAGGAAAAACGCCCAACAGCAACTCAATGTAGGCAATCGCTGAAAAAGTTCAAAACCAATAAAAATAGAAAGGAAGACATGGAACAAATGAAACAATTGCCTTTCAATTCTGTATTCATTTTGTTGTCAAGATGCAGAGCAATCAGTATCCACAAGCATCAAGTGTTATTTGTCTATGGAAACTAACATCACAAATTAATCAAAGAGCTCAGCTTGGAAACTGCAAGCCCTGCAACCTCACATCATGGCCACAGATTTTCTGTTTACATGTCATGTGGCTACTGAAAGTCTTCAAAATAATCCAACATTCTCAAACAATAAAATAGAATTAAATTTATTCAGCCAAAATGAATCAGTACTTCATCACTTTTATTTAATGCTCCATTTTGAATGATAAAACATCTCCTTGGTGAGAAAAATATTTTCACTTAAATAGAATGTAGCCAGATCTGTGATAAATGTGTCAAAATGCTTCACTTACTTTTGAGTAGCAATGAATGGTGTTAGGCAGTCAACCATGGCAATCATTTTACCTTGGCAACATGTAACCAACAGCAATAAAAAGTACACAATTTTGCTTGGAGCATTGGTAAAGATGTAAATTTTGAATTATCTTGCAGCAAACAGAGATGACAAGCTGTGCAAGCATTAGCAGGTATTGAAATATTGCATTGTATTCGGAAGCAAAAAAACAGGATTTTAAAACAATGTTCACTTATTTATTTAAGAATCACCCAAAACGGGCAATGAATATTGAGATACCGAAAATCATGAGCAAAGTAAGAAGGAAGAGCAGAAAGTTTTTATCTATGCAATATTTTAACGTGGGTCTCAAAACAACAAATAAGCTTGAAGTGAAATGACTGGGATGTAGATAAATATGTCATCAAATTTATACACATGCCAAAACTAACAAAACAAATGATAATTTGATCTGTTTTTGGTGGTGTCAGTTGGGGGAGGGAAGTTGGTCAGGACATTTGCTAAGCTTTGTAGCATGGGACCTTCACATGCTCTTGCACGTAAGGAATACAAAGAGTTATGGTTTTGTGAAGGAATGGAACAGGACTGGCAAATTATGTTATGCAAAACTGCACACAGCAATGGCAGAGAGGATCAACTCAGTCTCCACTCTGGGGAAGGGGGTGCCAGCTGGGGAGAAGGAAAAACATTACTGGTGTGTGAACACGTACTGATCTGACAGTGAGTAACTTATCCCTAGCTTTTATTCCATCCTCTATTCATCTCAGATACCTACTAAGAAAATAAAACCACAATATTGCATGATTTTGAACAAGCAAAATACATTTCAGAATGTAATATTAGACAGTTAAAAAAAATCCACAATGTGTGTATACTCAAAATGTATACTCTAACATCCAGAATTAACATGAGGTAAAGAAGAGTAACAGACAAACTGTGGTCAAACATTCCACAGAAAACGTTCAAATGACATATACAGTCAAGATAGATCCCATAGATTTCTCTGAAACCTCTGAGGCTACAATTGTAAACCTATTCAAATGATATGATTGCAGACAGCTAGCTTCATTTATCTAACACTGTGCTTGCATTTTTCCAAGCTCAAATATTTCTCTGCTGTACCAAGCTAATGTTTCTATGGGGATTTTACCACACTCTCCAGTACCAAATAGCTATTAGGACTTCAATGAGCTGCCCAAAGCCACCCACAACAATTTTGCTATATGGAGATATGCTCTTCGGTTGCTCTTTTCTCTGACAAAAGTTGTTTTGAGAATGTTGGATTATTTTGAAGATTTTCAGTCTCACATGACAAACAAACAGAAAATCTGTGGCCATGTTGAGAAGTTGCAGGGTTTTCAGTTTCCAAGCTGAGCTCTCTGGTTAATTTGTGATATTAGTTTTCAAAAAACGAAAATTACTTGATGCTTGTGGATACTGATTGTTCTATATCTTCACCACAAAATGAATACAGGATTGGAAGACAATGGTTTAACATTCTGTCACCTTCTCAGCTCCTCAAGACTTTTCCAGAACACTGACTGCCTGTAGATTGTCAACAATAGTATCTTTACCTCCAGTATCTCTTCCACTGTTATGACCAAAAAGGCAGAGATAGCAAGCCACTGGTTAAATGTATCCAACCAACTGCCTAAAACTGTTTTAAGTTACGCTTGAACTGTTTAGACTGACCTATTGGAAATTTGTATCAAAGTCTACATTTGTTTCTATGCAGGATGAAATGTAGCAACCATTGCAACATCCTGTATCTATGTTAAGATTTTCAATTAATTATAGCTGCCAGCTTCAGAACGTGCAGAGACAGGAAAGTGCATTTAAGAATAAAATAAAATTTTTTTCCTTACAAAATAAACTATTTCCCTAGGTACAGTATGTCCCTATTTTAAAATAATGCTTTCTAGATATAATTTTTGAATTATGAAACAAACTACATTGCCATTCCAGTTGGGCGGTGATATAGACTGTTATTCTGGATGTTACCTGGTAACCACATGACATTGAGATCAGCTGCTGATTTGGTTGTTGATGCTTGTGATTTTTTTTACTGAGCAGGAAACACTAAAATACAGATAAATTCTGCAAATGATTAGTTTTAATAAGACAATTTTATAACAACATCTATAACAGGGTTCCATTCAATTTTGTTGGAGTCATATTTAGCATGAAGCAAGATGGTTATGCTTTTTTAAGACCAAACATCTTAAGCCTAAAGACATCACTGTACTTCTTCAGAGTAGTGTGCTAGGCCCAACCATCTTCAGCTTTTAATTAATTACTTTCACTCCATTACAAGGTCAGCGATACGGATGTGTGCTGATGATTGAACAATGGTCAGCATCATTTGCAACTGCTCAGATACTGAAGCAGTCCATACTCATATACAGCTAGATCTGGACAAAATTTGTATTGGACAGCTACACAAACAACAATTGCACCAGACAAGTGCATGGCTCTGGCAATCCCCAGTAAGTAAGGGTAAGTTTATTTACCTCCCTTTGACAAATCATTGGCATAACTATCATTG
Source organism: Chiloscyllium punctatum (assembly GCF_047496795.1). NCBI lineage: Eukaryota > Metazoa > Chordata > Chondrichthyes > Orectolobiformes > Hemiscylliidae > Chiloscyllium > Chiloscyllium punctatum. The sequence goes on from NC_092740.1 coordinate 130,906,048, forward strand.
AAACCATTATCAGTAACATCCCAGTGATTACCATTGACCAGAAACTGAATTGAACCAGTCATATAAATGCTGTAGCTGCAAAATCATGTCAGCTGCTATACTGCTGCAAGCGATTCATCTTCTGACTCCCTAAAGACTGTCCACCACGCCATTCTGGAATGTGATGGAATACTCGTCTGGATGTGTGCAGCTCCAACAACATTCAGGAAGCTCAATATCATCAAGAACAAAGTAATCCACTTGATTGCATCCCAAACACCAAATTCAACATTCACTCACTCCACCATCATAATGACAGCAGTGTACACCATCTGCAAAGTGAATTGGAGGCACTTGTCAAGGTTTTTTTCTACAGCAGCTTCTAACACCTGCAAGGGCAGCAGATGAGTGGAAACATCACCAACTTCATGTTCTCCTTTGAATTACAAACCATCTTAACTTGGAAATACAGCATCACTCCTTTATCATTGCTGGGTTAAAATCCTGGAAGTCCCTCCCTACCAGTACACATATGTACTGCAAATACTGCAATAGGTCAATAAGGTAATTCCCACTACCACCTTCTCAAGGGCAATTAAAGATTAACAAAAATACTGGCTTAGTCAGTCATGACCACAAGTTTATTTTAATCACAGGAAAACGCCCAAAGGAGGAGAAAGTCTAGTTAACATCAACCAAATTCTAGATGGTCTCATTAAATATGAAACTAAAGATATGGCTAATATAATATTCCAATTATGTAGCATTGACCATTACACACACAGACCAGCAATTAAATTGTTTATCAAAATTTTGAAAAGTTAATTAAATGTTAAAAGAACAAGAATATCTGGATACTGAGTTATATTACCTTTTCAGTTGTGTTTACATTTGGAGATGTCATACTGAAGCTCAGCAGGGCATTGGGCAGATGTCTGGAACATTACATTCATTTCTAGGGCACAAGAGACATATACAAACTTTCACAGCTCTGCTTTCGATCAGATCATTGGTATTTTCATATTGAATATCATACAATGTTTAGGAAACACAAGAAAATGTTATATGATCTATATAGCATGACCTATATAGCATAGGGTGGCATGGTCGCTCAGTGGTTAGCACTGCTGCCTCACAGCATCAGGGACCTGGGTTCAATTCCTGCATTGGGTGACTGTTTGTGTAGAGTTCCCACGTTCTCCCCGTGTCTCTGTGGGTTTCCTCCAGATGCTCCAGTTTTGTCCCAAATTCCAAAGATGTGCTGGTCAGGTGAATTGGCTATGCTAAATTGCCAATAGTTGTGTTAGTCAGGGGTAAATGTAGGGGAATGGGTCTGGGTGGGTTACTCTTTGGACGGTTGGTGTGAACTTGTTGGGCCGAAGGGCACGTTTCCATACTGTAATGAATCTAATATAAACTAAATATTTATTTCCATGTTAAACCGTTATTCCAATTGACTCTACTGCACAACAATATTATAATATTTGTAATGTTCTCCATTGATGAAAGCCCTGGAGAAGCAATGTAGTTGATGGTCTCCCACCACAATTACAAAAGCAGATAAGGAGAAGCCTCTCAGAGGTTGTACAGTGCCAAAGATCTCTGCAAAGCCTTCTTGCTATGCTCACATTCCACAATCCTGCAGGAATACCTCTGAGTATAAGCAAGCAGAGACATTGCTCCTGGTGATCTTATGGATTTTGGACATATACATTATGCTTTCTGTTGGTCAAGAAGCAGGTCCTTTAGATGGAGCCACACAATTCTTATCCTTCACCAAGTGAGTTAAAATTAACTAATGTGATATAAATATCTAATGAATGAGTGAAGTTATTCCAGTAATAAGGAAGGAGCTACAAAGGTGGCATTAGGATGTTCTTTTATGCAGGTATAATCTAGAATATAGTGCAATAAATAACTCTACAAGAAGCCTACCACTGATGTGATGGGCCATAAGGTCTCATACAGTCTTATATGATTCTATGAACTTTGGACTTCATAAAAGTATGAGAAACATCAATTCATCCTGAAGACAGGCACATGGACAGGACAAGAACAAATTGTCTGAAATAATTGTTCAAAGCTATTTGCTGACCTTGGCTGGAGCATCCTGGAGACAGTCCTTAAATCCCCAGACCAGTGGTCAGAATTATAAGACCAGAAGTCTTGGGCTCTTGGGGCTGAGAAAGGAGGCAAAAAGGGTTGTTTGCATTTATGGCAGTTATATAAATTGAATAGGAAAAGCTCAGTATTACTTACTGCTAAACAGTAATTACAGAACCAGAATGCTTTAGAGCAAATCCAGAAAATGGCAAAGTCTGGATTCAGCTCTTCTCCACAAAATGTCTCCAGCTGGGAAAGCATCTATCTGGGATATTCCCAGACACTGAAAACTGTGAGCAGAGGATGCAAGGGAAAGTGAAGGCTGCATTATATGCCCGATAGTTCAATATGAAAAATAAGAGATGCAGTGACCGTTACCTTTTTTGTCCGGATAGCTGTACTAGTGGCAAGAGGCCATTTCATATATACATACACAACACTCATCTTGTAACCAATTCTGAGATAGATGTCTGTCTCAGATTCTGGCCATTGCTCAGCTGCGCACTTGTGCTGTCTCTGATCCTCGACTCACCTTCCCTCAGTGGAATGTAAAGGGGAATCGCAACACGGGCGGTGTTCTGGTCGATATAGCGCGTTCCCTGTAACAACTTACATTGGTCTTTCCAATTTATAAGATCATCTGACGTTCCCTTTCACTATCACATGGGAAGATGAAGCTCCACTCCCCTTCTCCACTAATTCGCTCCGGAGACAGAGAATATGGACGGACACAAGTTTAAACCCCTCGACAGAAGCTCTGAACTTGCGAAGTGACTTATGTTCCGGGAAACTGAAATAAACTGAGAGGGAGAGTAACGTGACCAGCTGAGCTCCACAACAGACACCTACAGGAAGTGAGTGAGACATCATCGCACTCCATGGGAACAATAACTGTACCAAAACAGAAATGATAGAAAACATGTGGCAGGCAGACCATACAAAATAAACAAGTTCAGTTTGACTTGGCTCAGGACTCGAACTGTCACACTCAGATCTGTTCAGCGATTAGTAAGTAAAATTAAAGTATTGTGGGTTTCGCTTTAATTTCTTAACGCAAATAGAAAACTTACTTTGGGCAGTCACATAATTCAGATTTATGTCCATGTGTACTTGGCTTTCACTGTTTTATCTATCTAAGTAACAATTATGTAAAAGTATCTGCCTATGTTTTCTCAAAATAAGACTTTTTTTGAAATGCCGCGCTTTATTTTCTTTATTCTTTCATAGGATGTGGACATTTGTTGTCCATCCCCAATTGTCTTGAGCTGAGTGACTTGCTCAGCTCTTTCAGAGAGCAGTTGAGAGGCAACCACATTGCTGTGAGTCTGGAGTCACATACAGGCCAGACCAGGTAAGGATGGCAGATTTCCTATGCAAAAATGAACTAAATGTGTTCTACAACAATCGATGATTGCTTTCATGACCATCCTTACCATAACAAGATTTTTTTTACAGGTACATAAGTCACAATCTTATAGTGGTCTCAGTGTTTGGTCTAGGGCGAGATATCTTATAAAGACACATCTCGAGATAATCTCTCTCCATCTTTTATGCTATTCACAAGTAGCATGGCAAAACTGTCACTCGGCAGTGGAGAGATGCCAATTGATGGTGCTTGTTGAACACCTTGTTAAGGCCACAAGTCACTCTGATTAATATTCAGACTCCTATCTTATCAAACTTGTGACACAAGATATATGTCAGGAAAACCCAACCAGGAATCTGGAGATCATAGCTTAAAGATTCAGCTTGCTGCTTGCTCCAAGTCACCTCAGTAGTAGACACCAACAACATATCAGGGCACGAAGCATGTCACCATGTGTATGCACTCCTCCTTCATGGACAGTGGCATCCAGAACTAGTCTACCATCATACTATTCAGACTCACATTGCTAGACTTACCACAACTAGCATTAAAAGGCTGTATCAAGGATAATTTGTACACAGGGGGAGGCACTTAGCTTACAGACCAGACCAGGCTGCATCAAAGGGATGCTCACTTGCCCTGTCAGCATTCATTCACTTATCACCTACTCACATGCTCATGGTAACTGTGCCTTGTCTTGTCTTGCCAAGTCAATAGACAATAGATGCAGGAGTAGGCCATTCTGCCCTTCAAGCCTGCACCGCCATTCAATATGATCATGGCTGATCATTCCTAATCAGTATCCTGTTCCAGCCTTATCTCCATACCCCTTGACTCCACTATCTTTAAGAGCTCTATCCAATTCTTTCTTAAATGAATCCAGAGACTGGGCCTCCACTGCCCTCTGGGGCAGAGCATTCCACACAACCACCACTCTCTGGGTGAAGTAGTTTCTCCTCATCTCTGTCCTAAATGGTCTACCCCGTATTTTTAAGTTGTGTCCTCTGGTTCGGCACTCCCCCATCAACGGAAATATGTTCCCTCCTGCCAGAGTGTCGAGTCCTTTCATAATCCTATACGTTTCAATCAGATCCCCTCTCAGTCTTCTAAACTCAAGGGTATACAAGCCCAGTCGCTTCAGTCTTTCCGTGTAAGGCAATCCTGCCGTTCCAGGAATTGACCTCGTGAACCTACGCTGCACTCCCTCAATAGCCAGAATGTCTTTCCTCAAATTTGGAGACCAGAACTGTACACAGTACTCCAGGTGTGGTCTCACCAGGGCCCTGTACAGCTGCAGAAGTACCTCTTTGCTTCTATACTCAATCCCTCTTGTTATGAAGGCCAGCATGCTATTAGCCTTCTTCACGACCTGCTGTACCTGCATGCTTGCCTTCATTGACTGGTGGACAAGAACACCCAGATCTCTCTGAACAGCCCCTTTACCTAATTTGATACCATTGAGGTAGTAATCTGCCTTCCTGTTCTTGCCACCAAAGTGGATAACCAGACATTTATCCACATTAAACTGCATCTGCCATGCATCTGCCCACTCACCTAACTTGTCCAGGTCACCCTGTAATCTCCTAACATCCTCATCACATTTCACCCTACCACCCAGCTTTGTGTCATCAGCAAATTTGCTAATGTTATTGCTGATACCAACTTCTATATCATTTACATATATTGTAAAAAGCTGCGGTCCCAGCACGGATCCCTGCGGTACCCCACTGGTCACTGCCTGCCATTCCGAAATGGAGCCGTTAATCACTACCCTTTGTTTCCTATTAGCCAACCAATTCTCTATCCAATCTAGTACTTTGCCCCCAATCCCGTGCGCCCTAATTTTACTCACTAACCTCTTGTGTGGGACTTTATCAAAAGCTTTCTGAAAGTCCAGGTACACTACATCCACTGGATCTCCCTCGTCCATCTTCCGAGTTACATCCTCAAAAAATTCAAGAAGATTAGTCAAGCATGATTTCCCCTTCATAAATCCATGCTGACTCTGTCCTATCCTGTTACTATTATCCAGATGTGCCGTAATTTCATCCTTTATAATAGACTCCAGCATCTTTCCCACCACTGAGGTCAGACTAACTGGTCTATAATTTCCTGCTTTCTCCCGCCCACCCTTCTTAAAAAGTGGCACAACATTAACCGCCCTCCAATCCTCAGGAACCGACCCCGATTCTATTGAACTCTGGAAAATAATCACCAGCGCATCTACGATTTCCCGAGCCACCTCCTTCAGTACCCTGGGATGCAGGCCATCAGGTCCCGGAGACTTATCAACCTTCAGACCTAACAGTCTCTCCAACACCAAATCCTGGCAAATACAAATTCCCTTAAGTTCAGGTCCTTCAGCCACTGTTACCTCAGGGAGATGTTACCTCAAGTCAAAAAGCACAGACACACAAACAGGCAACTTGCATTGTTTTCAAGCTGTCCTCAGATTAGGAGCAGCATATATAGCTACATCAATCTCACACCTGCTCCATATGCCAGGACACTACGCAACAAATATACTTAATGTGTGTTAAGCAGGCGGCCATGTACTCAACTCTTAGAAGGTAGCCTTCACTGAAGTCCATGGAGGCAACAATGGACTTCAGGTTCTGGCACAGTAAGTCAAAGGCATCAGCCATGGTCAGACTTCTGGTCAGAGTGGTCACAGTCAGAAAGCCTATGTCTCTAAAGTCCCAGGACTAGATCATGGTTAGTCCATTGCCTCTGTAGTACCAAATCCAGAGAATAGGGCTAAAGCATTAGGGAGATACATGGATTCATAGGAAATGGTCAGAGATCTGCATTTGGCCTGAACGGAGTTTTCCGCTCATGTCAGTCAAGAGATCAGATTACAGTCAATCCATTGGATCTTTACAAAAAAACTAAGGGCCAAATGGGTGTCAAGTAGTTGTAGCTGTATTAATGAGACTCAGCAGTTTAGTCATTAGGACTAGGAGTGACAGACTCTGGGCATGAGCACAGCACAGAGGACAAAAAGGATATGCAACGGGGGATAATGTGAACCATTATTGTGAAGAGTGAATTGTGGGAGGGGCTTTGTCCAAGGGCAAGAGCACCCTGACTTCAAAGCAGGTGGGGGTAGATGCAGTGTAAGATCACAACAGGCATGGTCACTTCATATTCCAGGGTCAGGTGGCACAACCTCTTCTGGCAATCCTCCAGGAAGAGGACTCCTCTTGTACTATGTCTCAGTCCTTGTTGGAAAAACATTTTATCCTTTTCCGCTTCTCTGCCATGTTGCGATTCTGTCATCAATGAGCAGGGCAGCTTCTGAATGTTAGTGCTTGTCCAGGTGCGCAACAGGCTTTTAAAAAATGGCATGGATGCAAGGGATGCATCCTTGAATGAACTCCTTGAGTGCATCCAAGGCAGATATCCACTAAATGGCAAGTAATTCAGGGAATGGCGTGTGGTAAGATGGGGTGAAAATCAGAAAGAAGAAAGTGAGGACTGTTGCTGCTGGAGATCAGAGTCAAGAGTGTGGTGCTGGAAAAGCACAGCAGGTTGGGCAGCATCCAAGGAGCAGGGGAATCGACGTTTCAGGCAATAGCCCTTCATCAGCCTCATTCCTGATGAAGAGCTTATGCCCAAAACATTGTTTCTCCTGCTCCTCGGATCCTGCCTGACCTCCTGTGCTTTTCCAGCACCACACTTTCGACTGAAAATCAGAAAGGAGAGACACCATAGGGATATGGTAATTATTTAATGAAGCAAATTTCCTAAGATAGGGCAAGAGAATTTGTTAGGCCTCATGTTGAGAAACACTCCAAAAACTTTGCACCATTCAGACTTAGGGGGAAAAAAAATGTAGGTTTCAATCCATAGTAACAGTCACATCTTCTGATGCCTCTGAACACTTCATATGACTACATCAAGGTACCACCAAAAATTGAGGAAGTGTTGATTATAACTTCTAATCAGAAAATGTACTCTTGATGTTGGCCAGAATTTGATTTTCCAATGCACTACCCCAGTGAGTCATGGTAACTGCAGAATTCCAACTCATTGTGTTAGAAGGTTTCTGAGCCAGTTCTGTTAACTCATTTGGTCAATACAGTCAGTATAAGATCATTAAGCAAGTCATCAGTGGCCCAGATTTCTCCATTAAATGTTTTTTTTCCCATTCATACCTATCTCATTGTACATAACAAAGACATTACAAAGACATCTCATTACAAAGACATTACCGTCTTTGTAAGAAGAACAGGACAGCAGACACCTGGAAGCATGTCCAACTCCAAGTTCCCCTCTTAAGTCGCATACCTTTCTAAGTTGGAACTATATTGCTGTTCCATCACTGACATGGTGTTGAATTTCCGGAATGACTTACCTATCCGTACTTAACAGCACTATTGGGTGTATTGTAGCAGAAGGAATTCAATGGTACAAAGCTGCAGCTTACCATCATCTTTGCAAGAGCATTTAGGATTTAGTAATAAATGCTTCTTGCCACCATGACCCTCACATCTCATCAGCAAACAGAGAAAGGCATCATCTATTTAAACTGTTGCATTAGGACAGAGGAAATACATTCCATCAGTTAAAATCATCATGAATTCTGCAATTCACTGTCTTCTTCAAATTGAGTCATGGAAACAAACACTTCAGTCCTACCCATCCATGCTGATCAGATATCCCAATCCAATCTAGTCCCACCTGCCAGCACCCTGCCCATATCCCTCCAAACTCTTCCTATTCATATACCCATCCAAATGCCTTTTAAATGTTGCAATTGTACCAGCCTCCACCACTTCTTCTGGCAGCTCATTCCATACACGTATCACCCTCTGTGTGAAAAGATTGCCCGTTATGTTTCTTTTATATCTTTCCCCTCTCACCCTAAACCTATGCCCTCTACCTCTGGGCTCCCTCACCCCAGGGAAAAAAAATTGCCTATTTATCCTATCCATGCCCCTCATGATTTTGTAAACCTCTATGAGGTCACCCCTCAGCCTCTGACGCTCCAGGGAAAACAGCCCCAGCCTGTTCAGCAATGTCCTGTACAGCCACAATATGACCTCCCAACTCAATACTCTGACTAATAAAGGAAAAGCATACCAAACGCCGCCTTCATTATCCTATCTACCTGCGAGTCCACTTTCAAGGAGCTATGAACCTGCACTTCAAGGTCTCTTTGTTTAGCAACACACCCTAGGACCTTACCATTAAGTGTATAAGTCCTGTTAGGATTTGCTTTCCCAAAAAGCAGCACCTCGCATTTATCTGAATTAAAATCCATCTGCCACTTCTCAGCCCATTGGCCTCCAAATTTTCTCTTATCTTTACATTGCTACTAAGGTTGCTACTTAATTGATATTGTTAAATTGGAAGATTGAATGTTTCAAGGATTAGATCCAAATTGGTAGAAAGAGCATGCATTAATATCTGACAAAATTTTGTCCCTTACAGTCTGTGTTATACTTGAATCTTGGTAGTAATTACATTCAAAATTGCTGTAAAAGACCAAAGAGACTGGACTATAATAAATTACAGAACATTTAAGGCAGCATGTCAATCAAGTCATAATGCCTTGAAATTGCCAACTTACTTTATTCATTCTCTAAAACTGATTTTTATCTATTAGTTCATTTTATGTCTTTGTAAATATCATGTCACTGTTAATATTAGATAAGTATGAATAAAATTTATAATCATTTATGCTCAATTGAATAATACCATATATATACATTTTGTCTGACATATATCGTCCCCTTGGTAATGCACAAAGCTCACAATGCTGAGTTTCTTCCAATCCTATCATGCATTAAGTGCTTTCTTCAATCGTCAGTTTATCTTTGAAGTCACACCTTTTGTCCATAAGCTCACGTTCCAGGTCTTCCAGCTCTGAAGGAGTTCTGTGTTATTGGAACTGCCACCTTGGATGAAATGTTGAATATTTTTCAGGTAGGCATTCAAGCTGTGTAGCACTGTTCAAAACATTCCTGGACTCCAAGACAACATTTTTCCTCAACATTGCAAGAGGCATTTTAATTGATCATTTATTGTCTTTGATGTTTGTTAAATCCTACTGTGTGCCAGTGGCTTCATTGCGTACTTCTAGGACAAGAATGACAAGTATTTAAAAAGTAGATATGAAATAATAATGGGACTTATTGATGAAATAATAAACTTGCTATACTGACATACTTTTGTTTTTTTTTTGGTGCAAGGTAGTTCAGGCCAGATGAGAAGCATCTTTCAAAGGAAGGCATTAACATAACAATGTAATTCAAAGATAGGCTACTTAAATATATGTATTTCTGATGAAGGGCTTATGTCCGAAACATCAATTCTCCTCGAATGGTGCCTGACCTGCTGTGCTTTTCCAGCACCACACTTTTCGCTACTTAAATATAAATGGTATAGTTAACTATCAATAATGGAGTATTGATGTTATTTTTTCAACAAGCAAATGTTTCACATGTGGAGAATAAAACAGGTGAAAGGCTTATGTCCAAAATGTCGACTCTTCTACTCCTCGAATGCTACCTGATCTGCTGTGTATTTTCTAGTGCCATACATTTCAACAATAAAATAGGTGAGACAATTATTGGGGAGATGGAAAATATCCACTAATAACTAAGAAATCTATTCTAGAAGTGGGCTATCAGTGGGAAGCCAAGGCTTTTTGAGCTATGTCCTTTACCCATGTTCCAATCCCCTTTGAGCCTTTCATTCGAGCAAATAATGAGGTATTGATATTACCATGCTTTGGTTGAACTACACAAATTTTGAAGAATGTGAATTTTGGATATCAAGCACTCAATGTGATTTAACAAGCACTACACCATTAGTGAACGATGGGAAGCCACACACTGGACAGCCACAGAATAGTTTTTCTAAATCATGAAGTACAAAAACCAACTGCATGATGGAATATTTTTAAGATGAGTTATTGCGATGCTAGTTCACTGGCTGCATTGTCCTATTTCAGGACTGAACTTCTAAGATGCAATGTTCAGGCCAAACAATGTAGAGCACAAAAGATAGTTGGATCCATGTAAGACAGAGGGTAAGGGGAAGGAAGGAGGTGGAAGCAACAAGATAGAGAGGTGGGAAGAGAAAGGAGCAGAAAACATGAAGGGAATAAGAAATGGAAATTGAAGTATGGGCAGCATGTCAGAAGAGACGATGGAAGATTTGGAAGTAAGAGTATGGAGGTATGCAGAAACCTCCTAACTCAAGGAGCTGGAATTCTGCAGTTGTCATGACTCACTGGGGTAGCACACTGGAAATCAAGTCCTGTTATTCCCAGAGTCATCACTAAAGTTTTTAAAATCCACAAACTACCTGATTTTCAGACCCAGATTGATAAAGAGTTCAGACAAGGATTCTGTCCTGATCAAGAATCCCTATTTATGACAGATAATTAGATTCTAGCTACAGGTAACAGTTAAGTAAACTCTACAAATTAAAATTCTAAACCCCAGATAAACCTTCCCTTGCACATACATTCAAACAAGGGGGAAAACCATATGGGCACAGGGAAACTGGAAAACCAGTTCTGTAGTCTTTGTCACAAAATTCGTTGGTTTGGCTTCTTGCTGATCCAAAGATTTCTTTTCAGCCTTCTTTTGCTTGCATTGGTTTGCAAGAGGCAGAAGATGTCTGCTTCACTTATGACAGTTCCCTGACTTATCCGATTCTATGTGACAAAGTGCAGCATCTGCTGAAAGAAAAATAAAATGGTTTTCTCAGGTTTAGAGTGATTTAAGGGAGAGAACTGTGAGAGATTTTGGCTGCTGAAGACCTGCCAGCTTTTGTTTTGGCATGACAAAGCTTGTTGCTGTCTTATTTCGCAGCCCAGCTACCTAACAAGCAATCACATGCTTGTTGGTAACCAGAGAATTCTTGCTCACTGATAACTGAAGACCAGTCACACCAATAAGCTTCACTTGTAAACAATCCTTTGACCCCAGTTCATCACCCCATCGTTGGAACCCACAGCTACCCAAACAGGGTTCACAAAAGACAGCCTACATTCAAAAGGTGGGATCTATAGTGTTTACTCCTGAGATGAAATGTCTCTTCCTTCTTGCTATGAGATGCCATGATCTCCAAGGCCAAGGTCATACACACTTTCAGTTACCCTGGTTTTACCCCATCTATGGAAGATGTTTTGTCCCTGCAGTTCCTGTCAGAATCCTCAGTGTGGGCCTTGCTCCCATTTGAATAGTGTGGAAGTCCACTGGAGGTAGTATGAACTTATCATTTCTGAAATTGATAGCATTCGTTGACAGTCCACCGAAGTAGCAAAAGATGCAAAATGGAAAAAAATTGGACTATTATACTGTGATGCTTGCATGCTATTTAGTTGAGTTGGTGAATATAAACATTGCTGATTCATTTTAGAAAATTTGCAAAGGAGTAGTTAAGTTTCAGTGCAACATCCTACTAAACAAATGGATATCAAGATCCACAGTGGCTTCAGCCTCAAAACCTCCCTGCAGCTCTTCCTGCCTAATTACGTTAGAGCTTGGGATAGGCACTCTATTATCACAAGTACAATCATGACTGTGTCATGAATAATTACACATAGGAAATCATTTTTAATAAGACTACATAACTCAGGGCAGTGAAATATGCACCACTGAGACAACTTGGGCAATTGTCTTAGTAATCTTTTCCTGTCATGTATTTTAGAAAGGACTGAAGATGAGCAATTGCACAATAACTAGAATGTGAAACCTTACATTCCATGAACAATAAGTATTAAAAATTAACTTTTAAAATATGTATTTATGATGTTACAAATTATAATAAGAAATAAAAATAATTGCACAATCACACACATATATTTTTGCAGAACTAAGGAGATTGGCGGTATTTAAAAAGACCTTACCAACATATCAAGTTCATAGCTGCAAAACTCAGATGACCATTAGAAAGAAAGACACTGAGTTAGAGAAGAGAAGGGAAAAACAATGTTTATGTTTAACAATTTGAAAGAGTAGGATCTGTATGGAAGAAAATTTCATTGGCAAATTCAAGAACTTGAGAATCATTTTTTTTGCAAAAGCAAATTAGGAGTATTAGGAATAGAATTAGATATGTCTTGATTTTTAAGATTGTCCAGATGGGTCAGATTTGGGTTAACCAGTGCTGTAAATCCTTTCTACTTAGTAAGATAATTCAACTTTTTTACACAAATAATCTCTTGTGCATTCTCAACTTTAATCACATTAACATCAGTGGCGGAACTTCAGCTGCCTGGGCTCTAAGCTCTGAAGTTCATTCCTTAAATCTCTGCCTTCGTAGCTTGCATTCCTCCTTTCAGTCTGAAATTAGTACCCTACCTTTTCATCATCAGCCTTGGCTATAATTTTGAGTTTGTTAGATAATTGCTTGTGTGAAACACCATGGGATATTTTACTACATTAAATGCAAGTTATTGATATTGTGATAAATGAACAATGGTACTTAATTATGTGTTGCCAAAACGTGCTGAGAAAATCAATTTAGTTGGCATTTACCTACTTTTCCATTGCAAACTGGCTGTTGTGTTCTCCACATTATTACACTTCCAAAATAGTTTATTGATTGTAAAACACTTTGAGAAATTCTGAGAACATGGAAAACATTACATAAACTGGAGTGCTGTTTCTTTTCTTTCTACAGGTGGTGGTATTTTACAGCATCTATCAACTGGGAATCTATGAGAAAAAACCTCCAAAGAACTGCAAATGCAGGAAATCAGAAAAAAATCAGAAATTGCTGTAAAAGTTCCGCGGGTCTGACAACATCTGTGGAGAGAAAGCAGAGTTTCGGGTTCTCTTCTGCAGAACTGTTCTTCAGAATACTGATACTGCCAGAATTGCTGAATGTTTCCAACAATTTTTGATTTAAGAATCTTCGAGACATAGCCAGGGATATCCTAAAAAGGGACCTAGACTTCTGAAAAATGAAAGAAAATCTAAAGAGAACAGGAAAGTGAAATAAAATGCTTCTACAGAAGTGCAGTACTTTCACAAAAATTCTAGAAAAAGAACATGCTGACTGGATGAAAGGAAGAAGACAGGATAGAAAAGTTAGAGGAAATAAATAATTTACAGCTGTCAGATGAAACAAAAGTGACAGCATATCTAAAAGGAAATTATAATTAAATACAGATGTAGTAAATTATCAGCTGGTAGCATTATTCTGATTCCTTTTTCTCTGTTTTTTGAGAGCATTGTCTCCTTTGCACACTCATTGAAGTAGCATCAGCCCAACAACAGTATAAAAAGGTTAAGAAGTTACTGTATTAAAAGCTAAGAGCTCCTTCAACTTAAATGTGATATTTTGAAACTTCAGTGTTCATATAATGCATATTAAGCTCTTTCCCAACACAGAAGTGATTTTGATATTTAAAGGAAAACCATCATTGCAAGTCACAAAGTAGCAATCATTCTGAAGCTGCAGGTTAAGGACTGACAAATTGCTAAGTAATAAAATGCGCAGCAAATTCTATTGAGACTGCCATCATGAGATAATTCCCAGTATTTTTACATGTGACAGGATGATGTTGCAGTCGAAAAAATGTTCATATGTTATAATCACTTAACATGTTAGGAATTGAAAGGATTCAAAATTGTCTTGAAGGTAGGAGACAGCATAGTGGTAGAGGGTTGCTTTTCAGACTGAACGCCTGTGATGTGCCACAAGGATCGATGCTGAATCCACTGATTGCCATCATTTATATAAATGATTTCGGTGTGAATTTAGGATGTATGTTTAGCAAGTTTGCAGATGATTCCAAAATATGGTATAGTGAACAGTGAAGAATATTATCTCAGAGCACAATGGGACTTTGATCAGATGGGCTAAAAGACTGAGGAGTGGCAGATGGAGTTTAACTTAGATAAAGGTGAGGTGTTGCATTTTTATACGACAAACCACAGCAGGACATATACAGTTAACAATAGGGTCCTGGGAAGCATTGCAGATCAAAGAGAACAAGAGATCGAGGTGCATAGTTCCTTGAAAGTGGGGTTGTAGGTAGATAGGGTGGTGAAGAAGGTATTTAGCATGCCTGCCTTCATTAGTCAGAACATTGAGTGTAGGAGTTGGAACATCATGTTGTGGCTCTAAGGACTAGGTTCCTTTCTGAAGAAAAGATGTAGTTAAACTTGAGAAGGTGCAAAAAAGAGTTACAAGGATGTTGCCAGGATTGGAGGGTTTGAGGTATAGGGAGAGGCTGAATATGCTGGGACTTCTTTCCCTGGAGCATTAGAGGCTGAAGGGTGACCTCATGGAAGTTTATAAAATCATAAGGGGCATGGATAGTGTGAATTGCCAGTGCCTTTTTCCCAGGGTAGGAGAGTCCAGAACTAGAGGTCATATATTTAAGGTAAAAGGGAAAAGATTTAAAAGGGACATAAGGGGTAAGTTTTTCATGCTGACGGTTGTGCATGTATGGAACGAGCTGCCAGCGAAACTAGTGGAGGTGGGTACAATTACAACACTTAAAAGGCATCTGGATGGGTATATGGATAGGAGGGGTTGAGAGGGGTTTGAGCCAAACGCTGACAATTGGGACTAGGTCAGATTGGGATGTCTGGTTGGTGCGAACAAGTTAAACCAAAGGGATATTTAAATTCAAAGGAAACTGTATTTCTCTAGCAACTTCTCTGAACTCAGGATATGATGAGTATTTTACAGCCAATATCAAACACTTGAAGTATAACCTCTGTGACTTGTAGAAAATATGACAGCCTGTCTACATACAGCAAGTTCCCATCAACAGCACTACGGTAACAATCGAATAATTTGTTTTAGTGAAAACAAATGCTGTGGATGCTGAAAATGTGAAGTTAAAGAAAAAATGCTGGAGAAACTCAAGAGGTATGGAAGCTTATGTGGAGACAGAAACTGAGTTAACGTTTTGAGTATGTTGTGGGGCAAATCACCAGCCTCAAAGTCAGAGTCAGGGTTTAATGACAGAGTTTATTGTCCAAGGAAATACTGGAGCTCCGGGAGAGAAAGACACCAACAGCACAGTGGTTAACTGCGATACTTCTCTCAACCTGGAGCACATGTCAAGATGCTTTTATACATTTTGTGATATAATAGATCAGTGATGAGGTTATTGCCTCTGTTACATTCATGCAGTCATTGTCAGTTCCAGTGCAGCCTTTTGTTAATTTCAATGCGATCATCATCAGTTTCAGCGCAGACATTGTCAGTTTCAACATCTGTGTGGAAGTCCATTGCTTTAGTAATGGGCGCTAATCGCTCTTCCTGAGAAGGATGATTACTGCAGTCCTGGCTATTAACATTGTCTCAAACAGTTAGCATTTCTATCAAAGGTGTTGGCTGGACCCAGACATTTCGGCAGGCAGTATACGCTACTCGTGTGTATTCTCTCTCCCACCCGCCTTAAAGTGATCAACAAGGTTGTGAGTGCATTGTGCTGGCATTCTGGTGGCCCCAGACACTGTCTGTTTTTGTTCTGCTGTCTCCCCCCCCAGCGGCCATCCTGTGTGTCAAGTGGCCAACTGATGGCTCAGTGACCATCTTGGGTGTCCGTGTGCCTAGTGTCACCTTACCCCATGCCATCTATATAAAAGCAGAGATGTACTACTAAGACTTTATAAAGCTCTGGTTAGGCCCCATTTGGAGTACTGTGTCCAGTTTTGGTCCCCACACTTCAGGAAGGACATACTGGCACTGGAACGTGTCCAGCAGAGATTCACACGGATGATCCCTGGAATGACAGGTCTAGCATATGAGGAACGGCTGAGGATACTGGGATTGTATTCGTTGGAGTTTAGTAGATTAAGGGGAGATCTAATAGAGACGTACAAAATAATACATGGCTTTGAAAAGGTGGATGCTAGGAAATTGTTTCTGTTAGGCGAGGAGACTAGGACCCGTGGACACAGCCTTAGAATTAGAGGGGGTCATTTCAGAACAGAAATGCGGAGACATTTCTTCAGCCAGAGAGTGGTGGGCCTGTGGAATTCATTGCCACGGAGTGCAGTGGAAGCCGGGATGCTAAATGTCTTCAAGGCTGAGATTGATAGGTTCTTGTTGTCTAGAGGAATTAAGGGCTACGGGGAGAATGCTGGCAAGTGGAGCTGAAATGCGTATCAGCCATGATTGAATGGCGGAGTGGACTCGATGGGCCGAATGGCCTTACTTCCACTCCTATGTCTTATGGTCTTATGATCTCCCACTTCACACCCCCCTTTGTGGTCAAGGAGGCAACTTTGGAGATCTCCCTCAGACCACACAATTTACATGTAGAGATGGGTCATCTCTTGGAGCTACTCCTCCCGAGGGGTACTATGGAGTGCCAATTTTGTTGGGGGCTGTTTCATGGTGACACTTGCTGCTGGTACAATTCTTGTCAGTAGCACCTTACAGCAGAGCTTTAAACACCCGAGGACCGCACAGAATACCAGCATGATTGCAATAAGTAGAACTATCCAGTGTGCCAAATACGTCCTCAAGATTTACTTATCAACCAATTTAGCCAGCTGTCTGTATTTGGGGCTCCCTGTCAAAAATTATCTTGCTGGTCTCAGATATTCTTGATGGCTTCTGTAATGTTATAGGAGGCATCAATACCACAGGTGATATAATTGTCACCAATAGTTGTACAAACTCCCCATTGCTATGATAATTGATAATCCACCGCATAAAATGTCTCCTGTGTGTAGAGACTGAGTTCAGCCAGCTCAATATTAATTGCTTCCAGAGCTTTCAAGGTATTATTGCCTAAGCTAGTTAGGCAACATACAAGGTAATTTTGGTTTTTAGCACTGATGGCCCCTGCTGTGCCCCCCCCTCCCCCCAAAGATAGAGATCCCAAGAATACATATCCCAATAAGAGGACCTGCCAGTCAGCACAGAACTGCTGACTGATAGAGCAGGTCACTATACTTCTACGAACATGCGCCCCGTTGGGATATGGTACAGTAAGGGGTGCAATTGTCCCTGCCGTGAACAGGTTTGAGAGGTGTGGGGTGTCTGTCACATAAATCCCCTTAAACAAAAAAACAAATCCCTTTGCTGCTCCTGTCATTCTGTCTGTCTGTCCACCTATGTCACCCCTGATCCCCTGTGTGCCTCTCCCAGTTGGTAAGTGTTGAACGGGTATGTCCATGTGGTAGAGCTGACATGGCTGCCATTGCACTGACCACATATGAACTGTCTGCCCATGGTCACATTCAAGCATGCCTGCTCGCTGCAGATGCAGGTAAACTGTCCCCTGGTGACTGTACAGTGCTGATAAGTGCACTGTGTCTGGATGCATGAGTCATTTTTGGGAACCAGGGCATAAACGCATCCCCATCTCTGTCCTGTGAAACAGAGTGGGTAATTACCGGGTTTTAAATGGGTCTTCCCTTCCCTAGGCTAGGGGGCCCAGCCCCAAGGGCCGGTGGTCCTGCCCAGCTGCACATATCTACCCTGGAGTCCGCACTTGTATTTCCCTATCTGCCCTTTACACTGTGCTCCTGAGGTGTCTACTGTTTATAGGTCGCAAGGGATCCACACCAGGGTAGCCACAAATAAGGATTCATCTGATCGCGCCAGGGGTAGCAGACAGTTTGGTTCCCATGTATACTTAGGTGGGTTTTATAGAAGAGGCTATCCTCAAATCCTGACATGCTCCCAACAGTCATGACACTTAAACACAGTGAAATACATTTTGCAGTTAAAATAAAGTTATCAGTCAAAGTCTTTGTTTTCGTCAGGAGGTGCAGTTGTGCTTCTGTGTGGTTTGTTCTGTTGTGTTTTCGGTACTCCCCCTGGGATGACGATCCTGTCCGCTGCTCCTGTTTGCATCTGGGGAATGGTCAATGACATTAGTTTGGTCACAGGCATCTTTAACCGGTTTTAGTTGGGTCCGGTGCTTCATGTACCTTTTCCTTTAATGTCTATGCAGGCACAGGTGTATGGCCCATTCCATTTTGGGGCATAGCCTGGTTTGTAAGGCAATGCTCTCACTAGGACACAGTTTCCTGCTGCTGGGACCTCAGGGAAGATTTCGAGTTCCCCTGCCTTGTCATTTTGTCCTGTTTATCAATTACAGATTTATACATCCCTTTCAGTTGGGCACTTAATTCTATCACATACTGCCAAATTATCTCTTTTCATGGACTCACATCAGTGCCACCTGTGATTATTGTCTCTGGCAATTGCATTGCTCACCTGGTCACTAATTCATATGGTGTTAGCCCAGTTGCCTGATTTGTGGTGGCTCTTAAATCTCATTAGTATGGTTGGCAGCGCTTCAGCCCATGTTCTGCCTGAGGTTTGCATAGCCTTAGCTAAAGTATTTTTGAGCTCTGGGGGTGATAGGGAATGTGAAATCTTTTGTCTAATGCGGAGTAATTGGCAGGCATTCTTCGTGACCTTGCCTGTAAAATGTGTCCCTTGGGTCAGAGTCAATCTGGAGGGATACCCCCAACCTCAGGATTACCTCCTCTGCTAATATTCTGGCTACAATGGTAGCAGTGCAGCTGTTGGTTGGGAATGCTTCTACCTACCAGGTGAATTGGTCTATGATGACCAGGCAGTACGTTTTCCCACAGGAAGGTGGTAGTGACCCCGTAAAACCCACTTGACGGTGTTCCCTAGGTCTGGGCTGGTGTCCCATTTTAACTTTCATGGGACTCCCTGGGTTATGTTGTACACAAACCGTACTTGGCCACGTCTCTTCCCATTCCCTTACAGCACCACTCTCTCCCTAGGCTTGATGTCATGGCTTCTCTACCGTTTTTGGGAGAGCCCGGGGTGCAGTTCAAGCAATGTGTTCTGTATACACACTGGTGCTACCACGTTGTCTACTCGCCTTCAAACACCATCCTCCCCATTGAATGCTCCCTGCAGTTTCCATTGCTCCCTGTCTTCCTGCGGGGTGTCCTCCTGTCACTGCTGAATTTGGATAGCGTCTTTCGCTAATTCAATAGTGGCTATTGCAGCCAGGTCAATGGCTTCTTGTTCTCGGGTTTTCTGAGCTGCTCGGTTTGCTGCCTGGTTTCCTTTGAATTTTCGCCAACCTGAACTCTCCTTTGCTGGCTCCTTTTGATGGGCTTTTATTTTATTACTGCAGCCTCTTTTGGCTGTTCACTGGCAAGCAATAGTGCCTGAATTCTTAATTAGTGTCTGATAGGGGTTTGCCCATGGTGGTGAACCCTCTTCTACCCCATGCCACCCTGTAGTTATGGACGAGACCGAAGGCATATTGACTATATGTATATATATTCATGAATTTTCCTATTGCTAATTCCAGTGCTTTGGTGAATGCTACCAGTTCTACTACCTGTGCAGACTGATTTTCATCAATCCCCCCAGACATAACTGTTCCTAACTTATCATTTACCACAGTCCATCCTGTTCAGGGTGACCCTGCTACGTATTTTCGTGACCTGTCCACAAAGAGGGTCTCCTTGGCTGTATCTACGGGGTACCTTTTATTTTCCCCCTATCCTCATCCCCATCTATATCCCCACAGCTATGCAGTTCCCCGCGGCTAGAATTCCCTCCGCTGGGTTTTCTCCCGTATCCCTAACTATTACAACAGACTGACTCGGGGGTAAAAGAAGCGCTTCCCACTTTGCCCTTATATTGGAGATGACCCTCAGTTTACCTGTGTTTAGCATCTCTACTAGAGTGTGGAAGATGACATTCCCTGTCATTACTATGGGCTTGCTAACCCTAACAGCCCAAGCAGCACAGTCTAAAGCTGCTATGCATCAGGGCAACCCAGTGAGTATTGGCCCTTCTGTAGTTGAGTAGTACCCTATGGACCTTCTCCTGCTACTGTGGTCTTGGGTGACCACAGCGGAGTAAAACCCTCCCTCATTATTACAGTGCATGTGAAAACCCTTGCTGGGATCTGGCAGCCCTAGCCCAGGGGTCGATATGTGTCGAGCTTTAAGCTGACTGTATGCCTCCTCCTGTTCTAGCCCCCAGATTACAGGTTCCAAGGCGGGTGACCTCCTTTAATTAATCTCTGGATCAGTTCAGCCAATTTTGCGAGCTCGGGAATAAAGCTCCAACTGTGGTTGAATAGCCCCATGACCTTCCTGACTCCCCTGACAGTGGCAGGTCGTGGCATCTGTTGGACTGCCTTCTTGCAGTCATTAGGCATTTCTTTGAGTCCCTGGGATATAAGGTGTCCCAGGTATAAGAGTTGTTTTGCCAGTCTGTGCCTTTGTGGGGCTGACTTTTAACCCTGCGTTGCCTCTTCCTGCCATTCTAGACATAAAGCTTCCTGGTGTCCTGACCTGGACTCTGAGACAATTAGGATATCATCTACATGTTGGAGGGCAGTGCTACCCTCTAGTAAATATACTCTCTTCAGAATGTTGCTCATCACTCTGTGAAAAATAGAGGGGCTGTTGTGGAACCCTTGTGGCAGGCGAGTCCACGTGTACTGCTTGTCCCTTATTGTAAAAGCAAATTTGTTCTGCGACCCAGGGTGTAACGAGATAGACCAGAATCCATTGGCTATGTCTAAAACAGTAAAAATTCGGTGGCCAAGCTATTTAAAATGGTGGAGGCGTCTGCTACAATGGGTGCAATTTGGGGTTGTCCTTATTTAGTCCTGTATAATCAATGGTGAGCCTGTAGCCTGTGGCCACTTCAGGAAATTAGTTGTACTTGTGGTTGCTTTCAGGATTCCCTGTCTCACTAGTCCTTTCACTATCTCCACAACTGCTTGTTCTGCTTTGGGTTTTATTGGGTATTGCCAGGCAGTATGTTTTCTCTGTTGTGCTAATGTCTGAGATGGATCCCAACCACTTTCCTTCATTTGCTCTGTCAACCCTTGTCTGTCTGCTTTGTATTTCTCAATAAGGGAACCTGCAGTATCCCCCTTAAAACTTTAATCTGCCATTGTGTACTCCCGGATACCACAAACAGTGAAGTGTTCCAAACCCAGTGGGGACTTCTCTACCCCCTGGCCAATAATACTGTCCCAGCACCATCCATATGGCCGTAGCAGCCTCCTAGCAAGGTGCGCTGTCTATTAGTGGGACTTCTCTACCCTCCCGGCCACCACTATTATCAGTACCTACCGGTCTGTTGAGAATGCTGGCTCAGTAGGGTGTGCTCTCTACCGGGACTCCTCTACCCTCCCGCCCACCTGTCCTGACCCAACACCACCTAATAGGCCCAGAAACCTACCTCCAGCCTGACGTGTGCTCTACCAGTGGGAGTCTTTACCCTCCTGCCACTGCCACTATTCAAGCTCTGTCATTCTAATACGGACATACAGGGTATAACGGTTACTCACAGTGTCCACGCTCCCCACCTTGGTAACTTGCGCTCCACTGAGGTTTAGCTCTTGGTCAGAGTGATCAGCTCCTCTTCCTCACCACATTGGAAATTACAAGTACAAACAGCACCTAACTTTTAACTAAAACTCTAACTGGACTCTGCGTTGTTTGCCCCTACTAAGTCCAATGTTACCTGACTTTGCCACTTGTGCTTCACAACTCCAAGTGCCCTTAGCGCCTCAATTCCCACTTCAAATCCCAAGCTTCGCATGGGGGGTGGGGCTACCCCTCTTAACAACCGGTTTAGGGCAGGGCTTTTGAGTAAGGCACTACCTTGTCTTCTGGCCGTTTCAGCAAAAGCAGCAGGTTATTACAGCAGTTAATACAATTAACATTTATTCTCCACAGACATGCACTGATTTTTTTTTAACTCAGTACTATAGCAAATCAGACATTACAATCGGTATACCTTGGCTTGGTCTGACTCTTACCGTTTGTAGGTACAAATTTGTTCTTACCCCGGCCCCCCCAATCGTGGCCTTTGACCAGGGAACCAGTAATAAGAACCCCTGCTCGCAGCACCAATTGTTATGGGGAAAATCACCAGTCTCGGAGTCAGAGTCGGGGTTCAATGACAGAGTTTATTGTACAAGGAAATACTGGACCTCCGGGAGAAAGAGCCACCAACAGCACAGTGGTCAGCTGCGAATCTTCTCTCAACCCGGGGCACATGTCAAATACTTTTATACATCTTGTGATGCAATAGGTCAGGGATGAGCTTATTGTCTGTGTAACGTAGTTTGTTGTGAACATTGCAGACAGAATCGTTGATAGTTTTGATGCAGTCCTCGTCAGTTCCAGCACAGCCTTTGTTAATTCCAGTGTGATCATTGTCAGTTTCAGTGACTGTGGCGAAGTCCGTTGCTCTAGTAATGGGCACTAATAACTCTTCCTGAGAAGGACAATTTCGGCAGCCCTGACTATTAGCACTCTGTATTGAGTCTGTATCAAGCCGTTTCTATCAAAGGTGTTGGCTGGACCCAGACACTTCGGCAGGCAGTGTACGTTACTCATGTGTACTCTCTCCCCCACCCACCTTAAACTAATCAACTAGATTGTGAGTGCATTGTACTGGCATTCTGGTAGCCCCAGGCAGTGTCTGTGTTTGCTCTGCTATCTCTCTCCATATTGTGGTCTCTCCATATTTTATGACAGGAAAAAATATCGGCCTGAAAAAGTTACTCACAACAGTCATTTGTGAATTAGATTAAGCATTTCTGGCATTCATGTTGTTAATTGGGAAACTTGACATGTTCAATTCTGCTCTCAAAGACTGGGCCCAGTATGTGGACAGAATGCATTTTTTTTCTGACAGATCAGTTTGGGGCAAACGAAAGGCAACAAGTAATTCTCCTGACAGCTTGTGGACCTGCAGCTTTTTCAGTTATTAGGAATCTACCTTTTCCTGAGGCACCAGATACTAAAACCTTTTAAGAATTGATGGAGTTAGTTAAGGAATTTTATGAACCCAACCCTCCTCTGATTCTGAGATGGTGTTGGTTTTACTTGGCAGTTCAAGAACCAGGTGAATTTGTGTCAGGACTTTTGACGAGTTTAAGGTGACTGGCAGAGGCATGTGACTTTACGAGATGTAAGAGACCGTTTGGCATGTGTCATTAATGATGTGACTATGCAAAAGTGCCTACTAGCTGAAGCCCAGCTGGATTTCAAACAGACATTACAACTGGCTTTGTCATTACAAAATGAGGCAAGTGGAGCATATGAGTTATTGGGTATATCGATGGAAGTGGACATCCTCACTAAGCCAATGATTTTGTGGGACATCACTTGAATGAAGGCAATTGCATAGTCTCACTCAGGATATTTCCTGAACAGAGGGACTCTAGATCAGCCCACAGCAAGTCACAACAAAAAGCCAAGCTTCAGACAAATGATTAAAATTTTCTTCAGGATCTGGGCTGGCAAGCCATTGTAGTTGCTGCCAGTATGCATACTTGAGACAGCAAAACAGTGCTACCAACAGGTTTGACTGAATTAAGTAAGAGAACTTATAGGCCAGTATCCAGGACAGTGCACACCCTAGAAAGCATAACTAGATCTGGCTTGGAACAATTAAACTACTTAGCAACATCCAAGTCAGAGTTGATAAAGCATGGCGCTGGAAAAAGCACAGCATTTGGCTGGCATGGTGGCTCAGTGGTTAGCACTGCTGCCTCACAGTGCCAGGGACCCAGGTTTGATTCCAGCCTTGGATGACTGTCTGTGTGGAATTTGTGGATTCTCCCCATGCCTGCGTGGGTTTCCTCTGGGTGCTCTGGCTTCTTCCAAAGATGTGCAGATTAGGTGAGCTGGCCATGCAAAATTGTTCACAGTGTTCAGGGATGAGTAAGTTAGGTGCATTAGTCAGAGGTAAATGTAGAGTAATAGGGTTGGGGGAATGGGTCTGGATGGGTTACTTTTCGGAGGCCTGTTTCTACACCGTAACAATTCTATGAAGGTCAGGCAGCATCTGAGGAGCAGGAGAGTGAATGTTTTGGGCAGGACCTTTCTTTAGAATTGGGGAGGGGGAAGGGTGCTGAGAGACAAATAGGGGTGTTGGGCTAGGGCACAGGTCAGTGGGATGGCGATAGGTGGACAAATTAGGAGGTGATGGTGATCGGTTGGTGGGAAATGTGGAGCAGATAGGTGGGAAGGAAGATGGACAGGTAGGTCCAGTCAAGAGGGTGGATCTGAGTTGGAGGGTTGGATCTGGGATAGAGTGGCAGGAAAGGGAGATCTGGAAACTGGTGAATTCAATGTTTAAGCCATGTGGTTGTAGGCTCCCAAGGCAGAAGATGAGGTATCCCTTCTCCAGTTTGCAGGTAGCCTTGTGTAGGCATTGGAGGACGCTCAGAATGGATATGTTCTCGTGGGAGGGGGAGTTGAATTGGATGGCCACAGGAAGGTGGGGTTCATTGCTGCGTATGGACGAGAAATGGCCCCTGAATTGTTCCACAAGTTTGCGCTTGGTCTGTCAGATGTAGAGAAAACCATATCGAGAGCACCAGATGTAATTACTGAGGTCGGAGGATGGACAAGTAAATCTCTGCTGAACTTGGAATGACTTTTTGGGCCCTTGGACTGAGGTGAGGGGGGAGGTGTAGGCACAGGTTTTGTACTTCTTATGGTGACAGGGGAAAGTGCTCGGTATGGAGGGGGTTAGGGGGGAGTGTGGACCTAACTAGGGAGTTGCGGAGGGAACAGTCCCTATGGACTGCAGATAGGGCAGGGAAGGTAAATATATTTTTGGTGGTGGGGTCTGACTGTAGGTGATGGAAGTGGCAGAGGACGATGCGTTGGATGTGGAGATTGGTAGGGTGGGATGTGAGGACCAAGGGGATTCTATCCTTGTTGGGTTTGGGGGGAGTGGGGTTCAAGGAAAGAGGTGCGAAAAATGGAGGAGATGCGGTTGAGGGCGCCGATCAAAGGGGAGTGAAAATTGTGATCCTTGAAGGAAGATGGGATATCCTGGAGTGGAAGACTCCACACTAGGTTAAATCTGATCTTCCTGGACTTGGGGGTAGGGGAGAAAGATGATATGGCATCAGAAATGGCAATGCCAAACAAAAGACCCCTCTAAGCAAAAGAGACAGTTTACATCAGGGGATGAAGTTTGATGCTGAAACCACAGAAATGGCCCTGCATGGGTAAGAGGCATAATCGATGCGAGATGCTGTGACATACAAAGTTCAGGTAAGTGAGGTGGACTGAACAAGCACATGGACCACATGAAAGCCACAAACTCACAAATGGGCTGGAGCAAAGTATACCCGCGCCCTCAGGACAGCCAGAAAGGCTGTTGGAACCTATGGGTTGTCCTACTCCATCTAGTGTTGAAGAAACCTTGGAGTCTGAGATGGACATGGTGGATATTGCAGCCTCAATGCCTTTACCACCTGCAGAAGTGGATGAGTTTCTTCCGAGATGCTCCAGGCACACGATGCAGGCTATAGTACGGTTAATGCTGCCTGTATCAGAGGCAGAATTGGAGGAACTGGGCCCAATCTGAAAACACCCTAGCTGAGGCTATGAGAGAAAGAACTACCCTACGTCCATAACTTAGATGGGGAAAGATGTGGTGGTTATAACAAGGTCAGCCAGGCAGATCACATAGAATATGCGTTCTATTATTGGGGCTGTTAACCTGGTCCAATTGAGGAGCCCCAGCTAACTGATATAAACAAGAATGTTGGCCCGGGTGTCCTTGGAGAAGGAGCACGCGGTGTCCACCGACACCCTGGAGTCGTTCAGGGAGAGGTGGGCGCCGCAGGGAGTGGAGTGCATCATTTCTCCCTCCAACTCTATTTTGGTTTAGTCCCTACCCTCCCCTTCACTGTTTTGATCACACAGCATTGCCCTGTGGTTTGAAGGGCAGTGCTTGTCACTGGCCACTCGGGTATTTTTCATATCTTCCTGGTGGTGGAAATTGAATAAAGATTCGTGCACTTTGTGTCCTTTCACTGTGTCTCACACCTGCGCACACACACCATGGGTGCTGGGGAAAAAATAAGCACTACCGCACTTAGGCGGTAGTGTGGGGGTTAAGGAGAAAAAAAAAAGAAAAAAAAAGAAAATAAAAAAAGAAGAAAAAAAGAAAAAAAAAAGGAAAAAAAAAGATTTTTTAAAAAAATAAATAAATAAACAAGAATGTTGGCCCGGGTGTCCTTGGAGAAGGAGCACGCGGGTGTCCACTGACACCCTGGAGTTGTGACTGGCCACTTGTGTGTTTCCTTCCCTTCTGTAGAGATTGGACCATCTTGTGACTGTGCAAGGACTGTTCCTGTTGCTGCTTGGGGCCTGCCTCCCTGCTGCTGCCTGGGACTTTGGAGAGGCCTGCCTCTGCTGCTGCTGCCTGAGGCCTGCCTCTGCCTTCGCTGCCTGGGACTCGCCTTGGGGCCCCTCCCCAGGACCTCCACCACCACCACTGCTGCTGCTGTGGCCTGAGGAGAGGCCTGCCTCTACTGCTGCTGCTGCCCGGGGCCTGCCTCCGCCTTTGCTGCCTGGGACTCGCCTTGGGGCCCCTCCCCAGGACCTCCACCACCACCACTGCTGCTGCTGTGGCCTGAGGAGAGGCCTGCCTCTACTGCTGCTGCCCGGGGCCTGCCTCCGCCTTTGCTGCCTGGGACTTGCCTTGGGGCCCCTCCCCAGGACCTCCACCACCACCGCTGCTGCTGTTGCCTGAGGCCTACCTCCACCACTGCTGCCTTGGGCTCGGTTTTGGGGCTGCCTGGGACTTCCCTTGGGGACCCTCCCCAACAGGCCTGCCCCCCCCACTGCTGTGACTGGAGGAACTGCCTGGGACTTGCCGGAGGCCTGCCTCCACTGCTGCTGCCTGGGACTTGCCTTGGGGGCCTTCCCCAACAGGCCTGCCCCCCACCACAGCTGCAACCGAGGAACTGCCCAGGACTTGCCGGAGGCCTGCCTTCCACCACTGCTGTTGCCTGAGGCCTGCCTCTACATCTGCTGCCTGGGACTTGATTTTGGGGCTGCCTGGGACTTGCCTTGGGGACCCTCCCTAACAGGTCTGCCCCACACCGCTGCGACCGAGGGCCTACCTGGGACTCGCCTGAGGCCTGCCTCCACCGCTGTTGTCACCTGAGGCAGGTCTCCACCGTCGCTGCCTGGGACCCTCCCTGCGACCTCCACCACTGCCGCTGCCAGAGGACCGACTCCACCACCGGCAGCAGAGGATGGCGAGCCCGAAGGTCGCGGGGCCCAGCCGCACCTACGCCGGGGTAGCCGCTGCCTTAGGCTCGGCTGGCCCAGCCCCGGCTGCGAACCACACCCCCTTCAGGCACCTGACCAAACGCCTGGGGGTCAAGGCCTATCCCCACCCCAATATGAGCATCGAGGCCTGCAGCAAGGCTATGGCTAGTGTGGTCGGCCCACTGGCCATAGTCGCTGCGGCCCGGATGTACGGGAAGGCCGTATTTTTCCTAAAGACCGAGCAGGCGGTCCACCTGGCCGTGGAGAGGGGGCTCGCTGTGGGCGGGACGCATTTGCCCGTCGACCCTCTGGAGGTCACGGCCCAGAGGGTCGTGATCTCCAACGTCCCGCCCTTTATTGCCAGCGAGCTCCTTCTCCCCCACCTCACCACCTTGGGGGAGATCCGGTCAGGGATCCAGCCGCTCCTGCTCGGTCTGAGGGACCCCGCCCTCCGGCACATCTACTCCTTCCGTCGCCAGGTGTTTATTTGCCTGGCCCGGGAGGAGGTCACGGAGGGCTCCTTTACCCTCCTCCACGAGGGCGCGGCCTACCGCGCCTTCTGGACGGCGGACGGCGTGCGGTGCCACCTGTGCCGCGAGGTGGGGCACATTAGAAGAAACTGCCCCACCCAGAAGGCCGCCCAGCCCTCGCCAACGGCTGACGGTGGTGCCGCCGCGCCCACTCCCCCTCCCCCAAAGTCAACACCACAGGCCCCGGCACCGGAGCCTGAGCCGGAGGCTTCCGATCCTCCAGCCTCCGGCAGGGAGGGGGGTGAGCGTCCAGCCGGCCGGAAGGCGCTCAGGAAGGCGCGACGCGTCAGGCCCGCCCACGGGGAGACCACCCTATCCCCATCCCCGACACCCAGTCCACGACCTGCCCCGCCCCGGCACGACGATGCCCCTGCGGCCGTGCCAGCGTCGCCCCGGCGCGGGAACCCTGACCCCCAAACCCCCGGACCCGTACCCGACCCTGACCCCACGTCTACCCCCTGCCCCGATGGAGAAACCCCTGGGGCTGCGACGCCTGCCCCAGGCCCTGCAACACCAGGCCCCGGGGGCCCCGGGGACCCCGAGCCCGAGCCCGAGCCCTGCCCCGCCCAGCCACACCCTGGCACTAACCTGGGGGGGACCACTGCTGCCCAATCTCCTGCAGCCACCGTGTCTCCGGGCCCCGGAGAGGGAACTGGGCCCCTGCCCCGCCCGCCGTCACCTGATAAACCAGGGGCGGGGCAGGAAGTGACACGGCTGACCCTCCCCACCCTGGCCACGCCCCCTGCCTTCCCCCAGCCAATCGTATTCCGGGAAAGGCTGGGGGGAGGGGCCTCAGGCCCCATGACCACCAAGGCGGGCGGGGAGGGAAAGGCCCATAAATCCCCCCCTGTCTCTCTGGGGAAGAGGGGCTGGCCCTTGGAGGGGAGAGACAGTCCTGCAGCGCGCCGGCGGCGCTGCCCCTCTCCAGGGGACGGGCCCACGGGACCCCCCAACGATCCCGCACCGCGGCCTGACCTGCCCAACAACAACGACGACGAGGGCCGCGGTGCGGGCGTCGACAAAGGACCCTTTACTGGGTCGCCGAGCGGCGGAGGGGAGGTAGGTGTTATCCCCGCTCCTCCCTCCCAGACTGTTTTTCCGGGAGCCTTGGCCCTGGGGGACGACCTTTTCCTGGGGGATGACCTTTTCCCCGAGGAGCCAGGCGTCCCGGTGTCGGGAGGAGAGCGGGGCCCCGAGCCTCCGCCGCCCGACGACCCGAACTCGGGGCGTTCCGGGACGGGGTGCGCCGAGGAAGGTACCGCCGGTGACCCTGGGGGTGGGGTCGCCGGGGGTTCGAGGCCTGTTGGCGGCGCCGGACCAGCCCCCATCCTCTCGGTGGGGGAGGGGTCGGCGACCGAGGGCGACCTCCCGGAGGAGGGTTCGGGATCGGTGGCGGACACCGGGGACGACGCGGACTCCGTCTGCAGTGACGTTTTTGAGTCCCAGGTGCCCCCCGCCGATCTCCCCCTCATCCCCCTCGAGGAACTCCGGGAATTTGTCGAGGAAACTCGAGGTCGCCGGGATAGAGCCCAACTGGCGCTCGACCGCTGGAGCTCTTATGAAAAAGTTTATTGGTCGGCCCACGCTGCTCGCCAGGCGCCTGGGCTCGACGTCAACGAGCGAAAGCGAGTCAGGAACTTCCTGGGGGCACTCCTGGTGAGGGCGAGGGACTCCTGTGCCCCTCCCTCGTCCTCCCAGTAATTGTATTTGTTTTTAACTGTACTGGTGGTGGTAGCACAATGCTTCCGACATGGAGACTACTATAGCCAGCCTCAACATCAACGGCAGCAGGGAGTCACAGCGCAGATTCCAGACCCTCTCGGTCCTCCGGGACGGGAGGTATGCGGTGTGCTTCCTGCAAGAAACCCACACTACCCCGGGAGACGAAGCCACCTGGCTCCTGGAGTGGCGAGGGGGGGTCTACATGAGTCACCTCACCCGCAGATCTGGCGGGGTGGCTATCCTGTTGGCCCCGCGTTTTCAGCCCGAGATCTTGGGGGTCAGGGAGCCGGTGCCAGGCCGTTTGCTTCACCTGACGGTTCGGCTGGGGGGCGCGGTGCTTCACTTGGTGAACGTATACGCTCCCCTAGCCGGGCCGAGGCAAGCGAGCTTCTTCGAAGAACTGTCCGCTCATCTGGCTTCCATCGACGAGAACCAGTGCGTCGTCCTCGGGGGAGATTTTAACTGCGTCCTCGAGGGCAGGGACCACGGCGGTACCCGCACTGGCTGCGCGTCGGGGAAGAGGTTGGGGGACTTGGTCAAGTCCTTCGACCTGGTGGACGTCTGGCGGACTCTCCATCCCGACTCCATCGCCTTCACCTTCGTGAGGCCTGGGGTCGGAGCGTCCAGAATCGACCGCCTGTACGTTTCGCGGGCGTACGCCTCCTGTTTTCCGAAGGCCTCCACGCGGCAGGTGTCGTGCACGGACCATCACCTGGTGTGGGCGGAACTCCTTCCGTTCGGCGCCAGGCTCGGCTCCGCGTACTGGCACTTTAACAACCTGCTGCTGGAGGACGAGCGGTTCCGGGACTCGTTTCGTCGTTTCTGGGCCGGCTGGAGAAGGAAGCGGGGAAGCTTCCCCTCCCTGAGGCTATGGTGGGACGTGGGCAAGGCTCACGTCCGCGTCTTCTGTCAGGAGTACGCGAGGGGGTCGACCAAGAGGCGGAAATCCAGGATCGCGGAGTTGGAGAGGGAGATGCTCGACCTGGAGTCACGCCTCGGTCAGCCCGACGCGGACCCGGCCCTGCGCGGGGTGTACGAAGAGAAGAAAGCCGCGCTCCGGGACCTGCAGCTCGTCGGGGCTCGGGGCGCGTACGTGAGGTCGCGGATCCAGCTCCTGCAGGACCTGGACCGCGGCTCCCCCTTCTTCTACTCGCTGGAAAAAAGGCGCGGCACCCGTCAGCAGCTCCTTGTGCTGCTGGCCGACGACGGGTCCCTCGTCTCGGATCCGGAGGGCGTCAGGGCCCACGTCCGAAACTATTACACGGCTCTGTTCTCTCCGGATCCGTCCAGCGAGGACGCTCGCAGAGTTCTGTGGGAGGACCTGCCGCAGCTCAGCCCGGAGGACGCCGGAAGGCTCGACGCTCCCGTCACCTTAGAGGAGCTGACCGGCGCCCTCGACCGGCTCTCGAGGGGCAAAACCCCGGGGCTGGACGGGCTGACTGTGGAGTTCTTCAGGGCGTTCTGGGACGTCCTGGGGAACGACTACGCACAGGTCCTGGGGGAGTGTCTAAATGCCGGACAGCTGCCCCTTTCTTGGCGCAGGGCGGTCATCGTCCTGCTGCCGAAGAAGGGGGACCTTCGTTCTTTGAAGAACTGGCGTCCGGTCTCCCTCCTCAGCACGGACTACAAAATCTTCGCCAGGGTGTTGTCTTCTCGCCTGGCTTCCGTGCTGGCCCACATGATTCACCCGGACCAGTCCTACACGGTCCCGGGCCGGAGGATACACGACAACGTCCACCTGGTCCGGGACCTGATCCATTTCTGTCGACGGGCTGGTCTGCCGAGCGCCTTCCTGTCCCTCGACCAGGAGAAGGCGTTCGACAGGGTCGATCACGAGTACCTGCTCGGGACTCTGCGGGCGTTCGGGTTCGGGACGCGGTTCGTCGCCCGGATCCGACTTTTGTACGCCGCCGCAGAGTGTCTGGTTAAAGTTAACGGGTCCCTGACGGCGCCCCTTCGCTTCGGGAGAGGAGTGCGTCAAGGCTGCCCCCTGTCCGGCCAGCTGTATTCCCTGTGCGTGGAGCCTTTCCTGCGCCTCTTGCGGAGGAGGTTGTCGGGGCTGGTTCTGCGCGGCGCGGGCACGGGGGTGGTCCTCTCGGCCTACGCCGACGACGTGCTCCTCACTTTCACCGACCCGGCTGACCTGGGGAGGATGCGCGAGTGCCAGGCCGTGTACTCGGCGGCGTCTTCCGCCAGGATCAACTGGGCCAAGTGTTCCGGACTACTGGTCGGCCCGTGGCGGGTGGACTCTCTGCCGGAGGAGTTACGGGGGTTCAGCTGGAGTACCACCCATCTCCTCTACCTGGGGGTCTACCTCAGCCCGGCTGAGGAATCCTGGCCGGCCAACTGGCAGGAGCTGGAGGCCAAAGTCTCGGCCCGCCTAGGCCGCTGGACAGGACTGCTCCGAGTGCTATCTTACAGGAGTCGAGTGCTGGTCATAAACCAGCTGGTGGCCGCCATGCTGTGGTACCGGCTGGTCACTTTGGTCCCTCCTCCTGGCTTTGTCGCTGACATCCAGAGAACGTTGGTCGACTTCTTCTGGGACAAAAAGATGCACTGGGTCGCCGCGCAGGTTCTGAGTCTCCCTATCGAGGAGGGCGGTCAGTCGCTGGTGTGCGTCCGCACCCAGGTCGCGACGTTCCGCCTTCAGACCTTGCGGCGATACCTTTACGTCGAGCCTCCTCCTAGGTGGTGCGCCCTGGCGACGTATTTTTTCCGCCAGGTGCGTAACCTCAACTACGACACGCAGCTCCTGTTCGTCGACCGTGACGGTTTGGAGGTCGCCCTCAAGGTGCTGCCTGTCTTTTACCAGGACCTGATCACTGTCTGGAACATGGTCGAATCGCGTCGCGCCTACCCTCCGGCTGGAGTAGCGGCTGTCGTCAGGGAGCCGTTGCTCAGGAATCCGCACCTCCGTACTCGCGGGTTCGAGTGGCTGTCGGAGGGGAGGGCCGTGGCGGCGAGGGCGACCAGGGTCGGGGACGTGCTGGGTGCCGGGGGCCTGGGCTGGACGCTGCCGCAGGACATAGCTAGCAGGGCAGCGGTAGACGTCCGGTACGTGGCCACCGCCATCCGACGCCTTAAAACGGCGGTGCTCGGACCCGACGTAGTGCACCGGTTGGAGGACGCTCAGGTGTGCGGTGGGATCCCGTCCGCGCTCACCCCGGCCCGGACGGAATTTCACATTGGCCCCAAGGTCCCGTACTTCCCGCGGGAGCCTGTGCCCCACAACCTGAGCCGCCTCCGGAATTTTAATTTTGTTTCTTTTAAGGATATTAAAAGGAAGGCCCTGTATCGACTGCTGCTGCACACCGTCCACCTCTTCTCCCTCATCCACCGTCCGGACACGCCTTGGCGTGCCCATTTGCCACCGGGCGGTGGGGATCCCCAGTGGAGGTCTCTCTACGCGGGAGTCCTCCCCCTTTCTCTCGGGGATCTGGGGTGGAGGGTGCTGCACGCAGCAGTCCCCTGCAACCGCAGATTGCGGTGGTTCACGGACTCCCAGCCCAACTGCTTGTTCTGTGGCGCTGTGGAGTCCGTGGACCATGTAT
This sequence comes from Chiloscyllium punctatum, assembly GCF_047496795.1. NCBI lineage: Eukaryota > Metazoa > Chordata > Chondrichthyes > Orectolobiformes > Hemiscylliidae > Chiloscyllium > Chiloscyllium punctatum. Next base: position 130,939,304 of record NC_092740.1, read on the forward strand.
ATATTGGGTGTGGGCGTTTGCACTCCCTTTTTGATTTTCTTAAAAACCTTCTCCTCTGTTTCTGGCTGCACTTCAGTCCCACGCTCCTGATCTTCGGGCACCCGGTACGGAGGAGGGAGGGCAGGTCCGAGGACCTCCTCGTGGGTCTGCTCCTGGGCCTGGCCAAACTGGCCATCAACAGGTCCAGGCAGCGGGCCGTGGAGGGGGTCGTTAGGGCCGACTGCCTGCCCCTCTTCCGGGGTTACGTTAGAGCCCGGGTGTCCTTGGAGAAGGAGCACGCGGTGTCCACCGACACCCTGGAGTCGTTCAGGGAGAGGTGGGCGCCGCAGGGAGTGGAGTGCATCATTTCTCCCTCCAACTCTATTTTGATTTAGTCCCGACCCTCCCCTTCACTGTTTTGCTCACACAGCATTGCCCTGTGGTTTGAAGGGCAGTGCTTGTCACTGGCCACGCGGGTATTTTTCATATCTTCCTGGTGGTGGAAATTGAATAAAGATTTGTGCACTTTGTGTCTTTCACTGTGTCGCACATCTACACACACGCACACACACCATGGGTGCTGGGGAATAAAAATAAGCACTACCGCACTTAGGCGGTAGTGTGGGGGTAGAGAAAAAAAAAAAAAAAAAAAAAAAAAGAAAAAAGAAAAAAAAAAAAAGAAAAAAAAAAAAAAAAAAAAAAAAAATAAACAAGAATGTTGGCCCGGGTGTCCTTGGAGAAGGAGCACGCGGTGTCCACCGACACCCTGGAGTCGTTCAGGGAGAGGTGGGCGCCGCAGGGAGTGGAGTGCATCATTTCTCCCTCCAACTCTATTTTGGTTTAGTCCCTACCCTCCCCTTCACTGTTTTGATCACACAGCATTGCCCTGTGGTTTGAAGGGCAGTGCTTGTCACTGGCCACTCGGGTATTTTTCATATCTTCCTGGTGGTGGAAATTGAATAAAGATTCGTGCACTTTGTGTCCTTTCACTGTGTCTCACACCTGCACACACACACCATGGGTGCTGGGGAAAAAAAAAATATAAACAGGAGTACACCATGGGTGCTGGGGAAAAAATAAGCACTACCGCAGTTAGGCGGTAGTGTGATAAAGAAAAAAAAAAAGAAAAAAAAAAGAAAAAAGAAAAAAAAAGAAAAAAAAAAATACTTTGGCCCCATTCCGGGTGTCCTTGGAGAAGGAGCACGCGGTGTCCACCAACACCCTGGAGTTGTGACTGGCCACTTTAAAAAAAAATAGGAGATTCAGAATCTCCGTTCTTCGGTGACTGAATCGAACTGGCTGGCTGCACATGTAAATAAAGGATGACTTTGTGACAAAAAAAAAAAAAAAAAATTAAAAAAAAAAAATAAACAAGAATGTTGGCCCGGGTGTCCTTGGAGAAGGAGCACGCGGTGTCCACCGACACCCTGGAGTCGTTCAGGGAGAGGTGGGCGCCGCAGGGAGTGGAGTGCATCATTTCTCCCTCCAACTCTATTTTGGTTTAGTCCCTACCCTCCCCTTCACTGTTTTGATCACACAGCATTGCCCTGTGGTTTGAAGGGCAGTGCTTGTCACTGGCCACTCGGGTATTTTTCATATCTTCCTGGTGGTGGAAATTGAATAAAGATTCGTGCACTTTGTGTCCTTTCACTGTGTCTCACACCTGCGCACACACACCATGGGTGCTGGGGAAAAAATAAGCACTACCGCACTTAGGCGGTAGTGTGGGGGTTAAGGAGAAAAAAAAAAGAAAAAAAAAGAAAATAAAAAAAGAAGAAAAAAAGAAAAAAAAAAGGAAAAAAAAAGATTTTTTAAAAAAATAAATAAATAAACAAGAATGTTGGCCCGGGTGTCCTTGGAGAAGGAGCACGCGGGTGTCCACTGACACCCTGGAGTTGTGACTGGCCACTTGTGTGTTTCCTTCCCTTCTGTAGAGATTGGACCATCTTGTGACTGTGCAAGGACTGTTCCTGTTGCTGCTTGGGGCCTGCCTCCCTGCTGGTGCCTGGGACTTTGGAGAGGCCTGCCTCTGCTGCTGCTGCCTGAGGCCTGCCTCTGCCTTTGCTGCCTGGGACTCGCCTTGGGGCCCCTCCCCAGGACCTCCACCACCACCACTGCTGCTGCTGTGGCCTGAGGAGAGGCCTGCCTCTACTGCTGCTGCCCGGGGCCTGCCTCCGCCTTTGCTGCCTGGGACTTGCCTTGGGGCCCCTCCCCAGGACCTCCACCACCACCGCTGCTGCTGTTGCCTGAGGCCTACCTCCACCACTGCTGCCTTGGGCTCGGTTTTGGGGCTGCCTGGGACTTCCCTTGGGGACCCTCCCCAACAGGCCTGCCCCCCCCACTGCTGTGACTGGAGGAACTGCCTGGGACTTGCCGGAGGCCTGCCTCCACTGCTGCTGCCTGGGACTTGCCTTGGGGGCCTTCCCCAACAGGCCTGCCCCCCACCACAGCTGCAACCGAGGAACTGCCCAGGACTTGCCGGAGGCCTGCCTTCCACCACTGCTGTTGCCTGAGGCCTGCCTCTACATCTGCTGCCTGGGACTTGATTTTGGGGCTGCCTGGGACTTGCCTTGGGGACCCTCCCTAACAGGTCTGCCCCACACCGCTGCGACCGAGGGCCTACCTGGGACTCGCCTGAGGCCTGCCTCCACCGCTGTTGTCACCTGAGGCAGGTCTCCACCGTCGCTGCCTGGGACCCTCCCTGCGACCTCCACCACTGCCGCTGCCAGAGGACCGACTCCACCACCGGCAGCAGAGGATGGCGAGCCCGAAGGTCGCGGGGCCCAGCCGCACCTACGCCGGGGTAGCCGCTGCCTTAGGCTCGGCTGGCCCAGCCCCGGCTGCGAACCACACCCCCTTCAGGCACCTGACCAAACGCCTGGGGGTCAAGGCCTATCCCCACCCCAATATGAGCATCGAGGCCTGCAGCAAGGCTATGGCTAGTGTGGTCGGCCCACTGGCCATAGTCGCTGCGGCCCGGATGTACGGGAAGGCCGTATTTTTCCTAAAGACCGAGCAGGCGGTCCACCTGGCCGTGGAGAGGGGGCTCGCTGTGGGCGGGACGCATTTGCCCGTCGACCCTCTGGAGGTCACGGCCCAGAGGGTCGTGATCTCCAACGTCCCGCCCTTTATTGCCAGCGAGCTCCTTCTCCCCCACCTCACCACCTTGGGGGAGATCCGGTCAGGGATCCAGCCGCTCCTGCTCGGTCTGAGGGACCCCGCCCTCCGGCACATCTACTCCTTCCGTCGCCAGGTGTTTATTTGCCTGGCCCGGGAGGAGGTCACGGAGGGCTCCTTTACCCTCCTCCACGAGGGCGCGGCCTACCGCGCCTTCTGGACGGCGGACGGCGTGCGGTGCCACCTGTGCCGCGAGGTGGGGCACATTAGAAGAAACTGCCCCACCCAGAAGGCCGCCCAGCCCTCGCCAACGGCTGACGGTGGTGCCGCCGCGCCCACTCCCCCTCCCCCAAAGTCAACACCACAGGCCCCGGCACCGGAGCCTGAGCCGGAGGCTTCCGATCCTCCAGCCTCCGGCAGGGAGGGGGGTGAGCGTCCAGCCGGCCGGAAGGCGCTCAGGAAGGCGCGACGCGTCAGGCCCGCCCACGGGGAGACCACCCTATCCCCATCCCCGACACCCAGCCCACGACCTGCCCCGCCCCGGCACGACGATGCCCCTGCGGCCGTGCCAGCGTCGCCCCGGCGCGGGAACCCTGACCCCCAAACCCCCGGACCCGTACCCGACCCTGACCCCACGTCTACCCCCTGCCCCGATGGAGAAACCCCTGGGGCTGCGACGCCTGCCCCAGGCCCTGCAACACCAGGCCCCGGGGGCCCCGGGGAGCCCGAGCCCGAGCCCGAGCCCTGCCCCGCCCAGCCACACCCTGGCACTAACCTGGGGGGGACCACCGCTGCCCGACCTCCCGCAGCCACCGTGTCTCCAGGCCCCAGAGAGGGAACTGGGCCCCTGCCCCGCCCGCTATCACCTGATAAACCAGGGGCGGGGCAGGAAGTGACACGGCTGACCCTCCCCACCCTGGCCACGCCCCCTGCCTTCCCCCAGCCAATCGTATTCCGGGAAAGGCTGGGGGGAGGGCCCTCAGGCCCCATGACCACCAAGGCGGGCGGGGAGGGAAAGGCCCATAAATCCCCCCCTGTCTCTCTGGGGAAGAGGGGCTGGCCCTTGGAGGGGAGAGACAGTCCTGCAGCGCGCCGGCGGCGCTGCCCCTCTCCGGGGGACGGGCCCACGGGACCCCCCAACGATCCCGCACCGCGGCCCGACCTGCCCAACAACGACGACGAGGGCCGCGGTGCGGGCGTCGACAAAGGACCCTTTACTGGGTCGCCGAGCGGCGGAGGGGAGGTAGGTGTTATCCCCGCTCCTCCCTCCCAGACTGTTTTTCCGGGGGCCTTGGTCCTGGGGGACGATCTTTTCCTGGGGGATGACCTTTTCCCCGAGGAGCCAGGCGTCCCGGTGTCGGGAGGAGAGCGGGGCCCCGAGCCTCCGCCGCCCGACGACCCGAACTCGGGGCGTTCCGGGACGGGGTGCGCCGAGGAAGGTACCGCCGGTGACCCTGGGGGTGGGGTCGCCGGGGGTCCGAGGCCGGTTGGCGGCGCCGGACCAGCCCCCATCCTCTCGGTGGGGGAGGGGTCGGCGACCGAGGGCGACCTCCCGGAGGAGGGTTCGGGGTCGGTGGCGGACACCGGGGACGACGCGGACTCTGTCTGCAGTGATGTTTTTGAGTCCCAGGTGCCCCCCGCCGATCTCCCCCTCATCCCCCTCGAGGAACTCCGGGAATTTGTCGAGGAAACTCGAGGTCGCCGGGATAGAGCCCAACTGGCGCTCGACCGCTGGAGCTCTTTTGAGAAAGTTTATTGGTCGGCCCACGCTGCTCGCCAGGCGCCTGGGCTCGACGTCAACGAGCGAAAGCGAGTCAGGAACTTCCTGGGGGCACTCCTGGTGAGGGCGAGGGACTCCTGTGCCCCTCCCTCGTCCTCCCAGTAATTGTACTTGTTTTTTAACTGTACTGGTGGTGGTAGCACAATGCTTCCGACATGGAGACTACTATAGCCAGCCTCAACATCAACGGCAGCAGGGAGTCACAGCGCAGATTCCAGACCCTCTCGGTCCTTCGGGACGGGAGGTATGCGGTGTGCTTCCTGCAAGAAACCCACACTACCCCGGGAGACGAAGCCACCTGGCTCCTGGAGTGGCGAGGGGGGGTCTACATGAGTCACCTCACCCGCAGATCTGGCGGGGTGGCTATCCTGTTGGCCCCGCATTTTCAGCCCGAGATCTTGGGGGTCAGGGAGCCGGTGCCAGGCCGTTTGCTTCACCTGACGGTTCGGCTGGGGGGCGCGGTGCTTCACTTGGTGAACGTATACGCTCTCCCCTGGCCGGGCCGAGGCAAGCGAGCTTCTTTCAAGAACTGTCCGCTCATCTGGCTTCCATCGACGAGAACCAGTGCGTCGTCCTCGGGGGAGATTTCAACTGCGTCCTCGAGGGCAGGGACCACGGCGGTACCCGCACTGGCTGCGCGTCGGGGAAGAGGTTGGGGGACTTGGTCGAGTCCTTCGACCTGGTGGACGTCTGGCGGACTCTCCATCCCGACTCCATCGCCTTCACCTTCGTGAGGCCTGGGGTCGGAGCGTCCAGAATCGACCGCCTGTACGTTTCGCGGGCGTACGCCTCCTGTTTTCCGAAGGCCTCCACGCGGCAGGTGTCGTGCACAGACCATCACCTGGTGTGGGCGGAACTCCTTCCGTTCGGCGCCAGGCTCGGCTCCGCGTACTGGCACTTTAACAACCTGCTGCTGGAGGACGAGCGGTTCCGGGACTCGTTTTGTCGTTTCTGGGCCGGCTGGAGAAGGAAGCGGGGAAGCTTCCCCTCCCTGAGGCTATGGTGGGACGTGGGCAAGGCTCACGTCCGCGTCTTCTGTCAGGAGTACGCGAGGGGGTCGACCAAGAGGTGGAAATCCAGGATCGTGGAGTTGGAGAGGGAGATGCTCGACCTGGAGTCACGCCTCGGTCAGCCCGACGCGGACCCGGCCCTGCGCGGGGTGTACGAAGAGAAGAAGGCCGCGCTCCGGGACCTGCAGCTCGTCGGGGCTCGGGGCGCGTACGTGAGGTCGCGGATCCAGCTCCTGCAGGACCTGGACCGCGGCTCCCCCTTCTTCTACTCGCTGGAAAAAAGGCGCGGCACCCGTCAGCAGCTCCTTGTGCTGCTGGCCGACGACGGGTCCCTCGTCTCGGATCCGGAGGGCGTCAGGGCCCACGTCCGAAACTATTACACGGCTCTGTTCTCTCCGGATCCGTCCAGCGAGGACGCTCGCAGAGTTCTGTGGGAGGACCTGCCGCAGCTCAGCCCGGAGGACGCCGGAAGGCTCGACGCTCCCGTCACTTTAGAGGAGCTGACCGGCGCCCTCGACCGGCTCTCGAGGGGCAAAACCCCGGGGCTGGACGGGCTGACTGTGGAGTTCTTCAGGGCGTTCTGGGACGTCCTGGGGAACGACTACGCACAGGTCCTGGGGGAGTGTCTAAATGCCGGACAGCTGCCCCTTTCTTGGCGCAGGGCGGTCATCGTCCTGCTGCCGAAGAAGGGGGACCTTCGTTCTTTGAGGAACTGGCGTCCGGTCTCCCTCCTCAGCACGGACTACAAAATCTTCGCCAGGGTGTTGTCTTCTCGCCTGGCTTCCGTGCTGGCCCACATGATTCACCCGGACCAGTCCTACACGGTCCCGGGCCGGAGGATACACGACAACGTCCACCTGGTCCGGGACCTGATCCATTTCTGTCGACGGGCTGGTCTGCCGAGCGCCTTCCTGTCTCTCGACCAGGAGAAGGCGTTCGACAGGGTCGATCACGAGTACCTGCTCGGGACTCTGCGGGCGTTCGGGTTCGGGACGCGGTTCGTCGCCCGGATCCGACTTTTGTACGCCGCCGCAGAGTGTCTGGTTAAAGTTAACGGGTCCCTGACGGCGCCCCTTCGCTTCGGGAGAGGAGTGCGTCAAGGCTGCCCCCTGTCCGGCCAGCTGTATTCCCTGTGCGTGGAGCCTTTCCTGCGCCTCTTGCGGAGGAGGTTGTCGGGGCTGGTTCTGCGCGGCGTGGGCACGGGGGTGGTCCTCTCGGCCTACGCCGACGACGTGCTCCTCACTTTCACCGACCTGGCTGACCTGGGGAGGATGCGCGAGTGCCAGGCCGTGTACTCGGCGGCGTCTTCCGCCAGGATCAACTGGGCCAAATGTTCCGGACTACTGGTCGGTCCGTGGCGGGTGGACTCTCTGCCGGAGGAGTTACGGGGGTTCAGCTGGAGTACCACCCATCTCCTCTACCTGGGGGTCTACCTCAGCCCGGCTGAGGAATCCTGGCCGGCCAACTGGCAGGAGCTGGAGGCCAAAGTCTCGGCTCGCCTAGGCCGCTGGACAGGACTGCTCCGAGTGCTATCTTACAGGAGTCGAGTGCTGGTCATAAACCAGCTGGTGGCCGCCATGCTGTGGTACCGGCTGGTCACTTTGGTCCCTCCTCCTGGCTTTGTCGCTGACATCCAGAGAACGTTGGTCGACTTCTTCTGGGACAAAAAGATGCACTGGGTCGCCGCGCAGGTTCTGAGTCTCCCTATCGAGGAGGGCGGTCAGTCGCTGGTGTGCGTCCGCACCCAGGTCGCGACGTTCCGCCTTCAGACCTTGCGGCGATACCTTTACGTCGAGCCTCCTCCTAGGTGGTGCGCCCTGGCGACGTATTTTTTCCGCCAGGTGCGTAACCTCAACTACGACACGCAGCTCCTGTTCGTCGACCGTGACGGTTTGGAGGTCGCCCTCAAGGTGCTGCCTGTCTTTTACCAGGACCTGATCACTGTCTGGAACATGGTCGAATCGCGTCGCGCCTACCCTCCGGCTGGAGTAGCGGCTGTCGTCAGGGAGCCGTTGCTCAGGAATCCGCACCTCCGTACTCGCGGGTTCGAGTGGCTGTCGGAGGGGAGGGCCGTGGCGGCGAGGGCGACCAGGGTCGGGGACGTGCTGGGTGCCGGGGGCCTGGGCTGGACGCTGCCGCAGGACATAGTGAGCAGGGCAGCGGTAGACGTCCGGTACGTGGCCACCGCCATCCGACGCCTTAAAACGGCGGTGCTCGGACCCGACGTAGTGCACCGGTTGGAGGACGCTCAGGTGTGCGGTGGGATCCCGTCCGCGCTTACCCCGGCCCGGACGGAATTTCACATTGGCCCCAAGGTCCCGTACTTCCCGCGGGAGCCTGTGCCCCACAACCTGAGCCGCCTCCGGAATTTTAATTTTGTGTCTTTTAAGGGATATAAAAAGGAAGGCCCTGTATCGACTGCTGCTGCACACCGTCCACCTCTTCTCCCTCATCCACCGTCCGGACACGCCTTGGCGTGCCCACTTGCCACCGGGCGGTGGAGATCCCCAGTGGAGGGCTCTCTACGCGGGAGTCCTCCCCCTTTCTCTCGGGGATCTGGGGTGGAGGGTGCTGCACGCAGCAGTCCCCTGCAACCGCAGGTTGCGGTGGTTCACGGACTCCCAGCCCAACTGCTTGTTCTGTGGCGCTGTGGAGTCCGTGGACCATGTATATATTGGGTGTGGGCATTTGCACTCCCTTTTTGATTTTCTCAAAAACCTTCTCCTCTGCTTTTGGCTGCACTTCAGTCCCACGCTCCTGATCTTCGGGCACCCGGTACGGAGGAGGGAGGGCAGGTCCGAAGACCTCCTCGTGGGTCTGCTCCTGGGCCTGGCCAAACTGGCCATCAACAGGTCCTGGCAGCGGGCCGTGGAGGGGGTCGTTAGGGCCAACTGCCTGCCCCTCTTCCGGGGTTACGTTAGAGCCCGGGTGTCCTTGGAGAAGGAGCATGCGGTGTCCACCAACACCCTGGAGTTGTTCAGGGAGAGGTGGGTGCCGCAGGGAGTGGAGTGCATTATTTCTCCCTCCAAATCTATTTTGATTTAGTCCCTACCCTCCCCTTCACTGTTTTGATCACACAGCATTGCCCTGTGGTTTGAAGGGCAGTGCTTGTCACTGGCCACTCGGGCGTTTTTCATATCTTCCTGGTGGTGGAAATTGAATAAAGATTCGTGCACTTTGTGTCTTTCACTGTGTCTCACACCTGCACACACACACACACCATGGGTGCTGGGGAAAAAAGAAAATAAAACAGGGGTGTAAAAGGAAAAAAAAACAAAAAGAAAAAAGAATAAATAGGAGTGTTTTGTCACTGGCCACTCAGGTATTTCCTTTCTTCCTGGTGGTGGAGATCGAATAAAGATTCGTACACCTTATATCTCTCACGCAAAAAAATGTTAAAAAATAAACAAGAATGTTCCAACTCTACTTTGATTTATTCCCTGCCCTCCCCTTCACTGTTTGATCACACAGCATTGCCCTTTGATGTGAAGGGCAGTGCTTGTCTGTGGTCGCTTGTGTGTTTTCTTTTCTTCCTGGTGGTGGAAACTGAATAAAGATTCGTACACCTGTGTCTTTCACTGTGTCTCATACCTGCACAAAGGAAAAAAAAAGAGAATAAATAAATAAACAGGAGTGTCAGAGGTTCTGTTCACTCTGAGAGCCTTCTCTGAGGGAGCTGGACTTGCACGTGGAAGGACTCTCTTAAAAAAGAACCAGGAATGTTCCACTCTATTTTGATTTATTCCCTTCCCTCCCCTTCGCTGTTTGATCACACAGCATTGTCCTTTGATGTGAAGGGCACTGCTTGTCACTGGCCACTTGGGTGTTTCTTTTCTTCCAGGTGGTGGAAACTGGATAAAGATTTGTGCACCTTGTGTCTTTCACTGTGTCTTACACCTGCACACATACAACATGGGTGCTGGGGGAAAAATAAGCACTACCACAATTAGTGTGGGGTAAAAGGAAAAATAAAGGAGTGTCAAAAGTTCTATTCACTCTAAGAGGGGGCTCTGTGGAAAAAAAATAAACAGGAATGTTCCAACTCTATTTTGATTTAATCCCTGCCCTCTCCTTCACTGTTTGCTCACATTGCATTGCCCTTTGATGTGAAGGGCACTGCTTTCACTGGCCACTTGGGTGTTTCTTTTCTACCTAATGGTGGAAATTGAATCAAGATTTGTACACCTTGTGTCTTTAACTGTGTCTCACACCTGCACACACAAAAAAAAGAAAAAGTAAACAGGAATGTCAGACATTCTGTTCATTCTTGAGACGTGGCTGTGTCAAGTACTATGTGCCTGTAAATAAAGGGTAACTTGGTGATCGGATACCAACCTCTGTGGAGTTATTTCAGGAAGATTAGAGAGAAAGAAAATTAAAAGTAAGCCAAACAGGAAAATAGCCTAAACAAATCCCCTGTGGAGAAAGATGCAGTGTCTTACTGTGATGAATACAAGTAACTGATGAACCACATTTTTAAAAAAGGGTGATTAGAGAGACAAAGAGAGATCTTGGAAAATGCATAGTTTATCAGAAAAAATAATTTCAATGTCACAGCAGCAAGAGTATAGTCATTGAAATGGATTTTAACACTGGCAATAGTTTAGTTATGTGCAATAGCTGACATTTAAGTTTTTTTAACTTTGCCGGTAGTAAAGGTTAAGCCAATGCCAAGTTTCCAATTTCTTCTCAAGCGCCTGCTGCGAGCTACTGCTGAGTGGAAATAAAAGTAAGAAGAGTTGTAAACTGGCTGCAGATTTGGTATCACTTATTTAACACTACCAATCTTAATATATCTGCTTGTTAAATAAAAGGATTAATCTATGGCTGGAAAAAAAATTGATTACTATGTGGGAAAGAAAATGTTGGTCACAAGACAAAAAACAACATTTTGACACAATTAGATCTTGAACTTTTTATTAATTCAAGATTAGCTAGTCATACCCTCATCCCTTAATGGAAACTATCTCTGTGTTAGCCATGTATAATTGGAATGGTGGTAATGAAATTCTGCTATGCACAGGAGTACAATAAAACACCCTATTAATATTGATGCTAGCAACATAAGTAAGGTGAACGTGTCACCTTCACTACAGTCCTTATTAATGGACTATAAAAGGACTAATCTGCAGAGGTTGATTGGGTCCATGAGACAATGATGTGAGAGATTAGCGGTAAAATAAGCAGCAAAATATGTACACAATTTATCTTTCAAAGCAGTATTAGAGTATACAATATTGGTGAGAATTTCAGTATATCGATGGTTATTAATTCTGCATGATCGCTCATAATTATAGGCACCACATGGACATAAATATTGGATTATTGCAAGTCCTTATGAAATATACAGTCTTATGAATATATTTTAAATTCTTGTGGCAGATCTGGCTTCAACAGAGGGAAAGAAAATGGCCTTCACTTGTCAGTTTTTTTTGTGTCAATATGTGAGTCATTAGATTACTTACAGTGTGGAAATAGGCCCTTTGGCCCAACAAGTCCACACCGACCCACCAAAGCGTAACCCAGCCAGACCCATTCCCATACATTTACCCTTTCACCTAACCTGCACATTTTTGGAAGGAAACCCATGCAGACACAGGGAGAATGTGCAAACTCCACACAGAGAGTTGACGGAGGTGGGAATTGAACCTGGGCCTCTGGCGCTGTGAGGCAGCAGTGCTAACCACTGTGCAACTGTGCCGCCCATAACTGTGTCACTGTGACCACCAGTCATGATGGTCATTAGTTCAGAACATTTCTGCCGTTGGAATAATTCATATAAATCAAAACTGCTACCAGGTAACATGATCAGAAGCTGTAATAGAGATGATGTATCATACTGTGTTTTCAAATAGGAAGAAAACAGATAACCATAAGCAATCACCAATCTACTGCTCAGACTACAGTATACCAAAACATGGGGCAGAATGTTCCCTCCCTTGTGTGGCATGAGTAATGGTATATATGATAACAAAATGGATTGAGAAAAAGTCTCCAGATTTGGTCCTCAAGCTTTAGATTGCAACTTCAGAATCTCACCCTTCACTGGCCACTGCCTTACTTTCATCTTATTAATGTTCCAGTTTGCCTCATGTGTATTGAGGTAACAATTCTTTTCTCCTTCACTGAGAAACTACATGGTGCAAATACCCAACAGATAAAAGAGAACAAGTATCCAGCGGCTGCAACTCACTGAATATATGTCCTGGCCATCATGCTACCACTTCTTCTATGCAACATCCCTGCATGCTATATGGTCATCCTCATTGATCCTTCATCCATCGCAGCATTAGTAAGCCACGAGCCTTACCATATCACCATAGCTGGTCTTGGGCTAATTAAGTCATGATTTTAGACCCTCAGTATACTTTCTACCTGATGGACATCTATAACTTGCATGCTTCTTTCACTTTGTACACAGGAACAGTCTTGCAGCTCATGCATCATTATCATGACAGGCACCTGAAACCTCTTTGTTTGCTCCCTAAGCACATATTACCTTTAACACTGAGGGTGATATCTTGCTAGGCTCTGTGTGATGTGGATTATGGCGAGATAAATGGTAGAATGTTTGGCAAGGCGCATCTCGATGCTGAGATCATCTCACTTTTCTCAAGTAGCATGGCGAGATTCCTGCTCAGCAGCAGTGAGTTCCCAATTGATGCTCATTATTGCTTTGTAAATACCTTGTCAACAGCCCAACTTACAATGGGTTATGATCTCACCAAATTTCCCATGCAAACCAGCTGTCGAGAAAATTCGACATGGAAGCAGGAGCAGGTTTTTGACAGGTTCAACTTGCTATTTGCTTCAAATGTCTGACATGTCAGACACTGGATAGTAACATCCCAGACACACTCCATGGGCACAGGCCACATACGATCCACATCCATGGACATTGACATCCAACTTGTGACAGCCTATGGATCCTCATGTCACATGTCTGATCCATTTACAGGATGCTCCTGGACTTCAATTATGCTGTCCTTGCAACTATCATTGTAATGCTGCAGCAAAGACACTTTATGACACACACCCAGCTCAATGACTGGACCACATTGCATCTCTGGGCTCGTCATGTGATGTCATTTCACTCACTAATTCTGACCCTACTTGGATGGTTGCAGAATCCCTGTCTTGCATTTTCTTTCCTTGTCTCTTTAGCTAGAGGCATTAGGTTCATGTTACTACAATCTTACCTTGCCATTTAGCATAGACGTGAAGCCAGGGAGTTGGCTAAATTTGTCAGCAGGGCTCAGTCCAATCAAATGGGCTAGCCTTTGCTCAGGGAATCTTGGTGCAATAAACAAAAGGCAACCTCTGATACCAGTGCAGTCCATGCTCAGATCCATTGCTGATAAGGGGTGAAGATCAAAATGGTGAGTAGCATATCACCCATCTTGACTCTTTCTGCCCTGTTGTGAACTGTTTTGCTCCTAAAATGAAAGAAAGACTGCTAGTATGGAAGCTGAAAGTTGGTGACATGGCTCTTGGCATTGATATAAGTGAGGAGGCTTCATTGAGAAAGTGAGTCATGTAGAGTGAATGGTGTCGCAGGCTGGGGTGGGTGAGTGCAAGTGAGGATGATGTTGTATTCATTAGCAATAGTAGTAGAGCTTGAGCCTTGGTGGCAGGTGGGAAACAGTGGCAGAGATAGAGTGTAAAGTATCAGAGAGAAGATGGTGGCACATACCCTGGCAGATTAAAGACATTCACATTCTCCCTACAGTACTGAGCATTCCTCCAGGTGGCTGAGACTGCTCTAACCTTCATGGCAACCTCAGACCAGGGTGGCATGGTCTGGCACTGTGGCCTCCATTGCTAGTCCTGGGGAAAGAGAATGTCTTGCCTCTGCACCACCACTGTCAGCTTTGTCAGGAGTAAATGTCATGAACAATGCAGGGCAGCCCCTGAAGTGACAACGCTTGCCCAGATACACAACATTTGGTGTTGGTGCAGGAGATGCAGTTGAATTTTAGAATCCAGGTGACTGGTGAGTTGCTCCAGGAACAGCGTGTGACAGAAGTCAGATGTGATATTTGCTATAAAGGCTTGAATGTCAACTAATTCAGAGAGTTTGGTAAGATACAATGAAACAAAAACATTTGACATTGTGGCCAGAATCACTTGCGGAATTCACACTTTGTTCAAAAAGTACAAGGTTCAGATCTGAGTTACGGTGTGTCTGCCTTTGCAGTTTAGCTTGTCATTAATGCACAGGAAAAGACCAGCAGCTTGACACCAGACCTAAGTCAATTTTATCAGTCAAATAGGCAGTGAATATGTCATGTGGCACTGTGCCATAGAAACTTCAGATCTTCAGGTCTGCAGTTACATGCAGCAAACACTGCATATGTCTCAAACAAATGGCCATTTGGTAAAATAAAAGAGGATGAGTCCTTAGTGGAGTAAGGTGCAACCATAGTCAGTCAAGTGATGCTGTCACAATATGTCAAGAGCCATATTGAATTACACTGCAGGGAGTTGGCCACAGTCTTGCAGGTCAAATGAAAGCAGTCTCAGCATTTCAGGCATGTCAGGCAGAGTACTGTTGAGTCTTTAATACATTGATGGCCAGTTCTTCCTGTAATGAGACAAAGGCAAAGAATGAATATGATAGAAGCTGATGCAAGTGCAGTTAGTGGTCATTCAACAGCCAGAAAGGTGGTGAAGTGTCCCCAGTGAGTAAATAGGAAGTATAGATGACATGAAGGGCTAGTAGTTTGGAAGGATGAGATAGGTGTGAGTCATTGACCGGACATGGTGCATGCAACAGTGATATAAGCCTTAATGAAATTCATATACAGTGGCAGAGTTAGAATGAGGTGGTGCCTGAAAGTGTGAGATGGCAGAGAGAAGATGGTGGCATTTACTTTTGTGGAGCTCAGAAGATTATTAATGTTCTTGAAGCATTGCTGGTCATCCCGATTGAGTCAGGAAGCAGCACTGGCTCCTGTTGCAATTCCTGTCCTGACTGTCTGTCTGATGGCATGGCCTCCTTTGGCAGTCAGCAGAGAAGAAAGGACTGACCTTTTCTCCACCATCCATCCAAAGCAACTCCAGATCCCTGTCCTGGAAGCAGGGAGCTTTTCCTCTGACACATGTTTAGAGTCAGTCATCACTGTATGAGAGGTAGTCCTGTTTTGCCGCATGTTATGGTGGCAAATCTTAACACTTCATCACCAACAGATATATAGAACTTTTAATTACAGTGCATGATCTTTAAGAAGTGGCCATACACCCAAGAATGACTGTGAATATGGATTCTGAACAATGTAATCCAGTGACTGTTTGGAAGACCTTAGCCTTCAGGAAGATCCTTGAATGTTATACTTTATGGGTCCCATGGAAGCTTTAAACAGAAGGATTTCAAAAGGTAGAAGTGCAATGCAAACTTCAGACTGTGGACATGTGTTTAAAGACAAGTTCATGTTTATCCTTTCTGGAATATGCAATAAAGATGTTTAAAACCGAACTGACACCCTGACCTTGTGTGTTAATGTACTAATGTGCTCATGTAAACTAGTGTCTTGTGAAGGTTAGAGCTTGAGGACAACATTTGAAGACACCTGTTCTGTGAATAAAATGAAAGATGCTTTCTCTCTCTCTCTCTCTCTCTATCTCTCTCCCCCCTATGTGTGCTGCAGGCTAGACATCATCAAAAGGAAACAGGGCAAAAGAATTTTTGCTAACTTTAAAATCAAAACATCTCAAAGCCAACTGTTCACCTATCAATATCAGTACTATTAGTATTGCCCAATGTAAAGGCCATAACGTGTCAGCGTCTATTATTCGCAGTGCCAAGAGACTGATTCACATATCAAATTTGTTTATCATTTTTTAACTTCCGTCATTTTTGGATCCACCGTTCATTTTTAATCTGTGTCCACGTGTGTTAAATTTTTACTTCTTCTGGTGTTGAGTGACCAATAACTGCATTCTTTCTCTAATTAAAGAAGACTGGTGTACAGTTGGGCCTTAAATATTGTGCCAATCACACATAAGATTGTAAGTGCCAGCAATGGCAAACACATTTGCCTCACTTGCTTCATGATTCCCCGAGAAATGTGTCCAGTAACTCATTTGCATAATTAATCAGGCAAAAAGCAAACATTCATGAAAAAAACTTTGTTCTCAGCTATGGGGAAACTCACTTGTCGCCATACTTTAGGTGCAATTGGGAAACTTCAGCCCAGAGAATTTAAAAATATCAAGCAGTATTTCACAAAGAAGATGATGATTACATTTGCTGATATTGCCTTATGTCAAAACATATAATGTTCAAAGGAATCTCAGTTCTTTCTGAATTTTGTAAATTTAATATTTGCATAATTGTACCTAAACATTTGACAGGACTTTCGTTTTGGAATTATTCTGAAACTTCTGATTGGAAGTAAAATGCAGCATATTAAAATCATGGCATCAAACCCATATTATAATGAAAGAATATTGATCCATTCATTAAATAGAGGAAAAGATTAGTTTTGTTATGATATTTTGGGGCAGCACGGTGGCACAGTGGCACAGTGGTTAGCACTGCTGCTCTCATAGCACCAGAGACCTGGGTTCAATTCCCACCTCAGTTAGGTGCAGATTAGGTGAATTGGCCATGCTAAATTGCCTGTAGTGTTAGGTGCAGGGGTAAATGTAGGGGAATGGGTCTGGGTGGGTTGTGCTTCGGCGGGTCGGTGTGGACTTGTTGGGCCAAAGGGCCTGTTTCCACACTGTAAGTAATCTAAAAAAAACTGAATGGAATTTACATGATGATATATTTTTAGTGTCATAAATGTTAATACATCATAAGTAATAGTTGTTCCACCTAATATGTTTTCTTCATTTAATAATTAAATTGCTGTTTTTTGGAACTTGCTAGCAGAATTTGGCGACCAAGTTCCCTACATTGTCACAATGACTTGAGTTCCAAAATCCTTTATTACCTATATTGAGCTTTGGGATAACCTGAGGCCATAAAAGATGGCTTGCAAGCACATTTTGTGCCAGGACAGCAGTTTTTAGGACACGTTTTACTGTTATTACTGTAGTGTTATTTGCGTACCTTTACATGAATTAAAGAGTTGTATTATTAATTAATTCTGATAAAAGTACTTTTGCATTTATAAAGTGCAAGTAAAATGAATAATTGATCAAATGAGGCTAATATAATGCAAATTCACAAAAGAGGGATTGCTTCAAATTTAGAAATTTTTGGGATAATTTAGATCTTACTTTATATTAATCAAATAAATTGCTGCTCCATGATTTTTAAAAATAGTTATGTCAGGGCAATTTCACAACAGGGATACTTTTGGATTCAAATTTAGTTAAAATTTGATTCCTCTCTTCATATAATTGCTTCTCTGCTTATTTATCTCTATGCTTGCCCCAACATCTTTATCTTTCTCCTTCATGGAATTGATTACTACTCAGACAGTGAAGACAAAGTTCAATCTCATCTTCTCTTGTCAATGTTTCTGCCTTAATTTATGCAATTTGATAACAAGGAATACCCACAAATACATTTGGATCTCTTATTTGGAATTAGGGAGCAATTCAGTAGAAGGTGCATTACAAAAAATCACCAAAATCCCTCAGACAGCATCTTCCAAACCTATTAACCATTACATCAAAAAGGATAGGGTGTAGATACATGGGGACAACATCACCTGCAAGTTCCCTTCCAAGCCACTCACCATTTGCTTTGGAAATATATAGCTATTCCTTTCATGTTGTTGGATTAAACTCCTGATACCCTCTACCCAAAGCACCGTGGCTGTAAATGCAGATAATTGACTACAATGGTTGCAGAAGGGAATGCATCATCATCTTCTGGGGGGCAATGAGGAATGGCAATAAATGCTGGCCCAGCTAGTGAAGCTCACATTCCATAAATTTTAAAACTAATGAAGATGAGATTTATGCCAAATACTGATTTTCATTCTACAATCTGAATAGAACCTTTAAACACAGACTGATCTAAGAACCTTGTCTCCAAAACCGTGGACTGCAATGAGCAAGAATTGTTTTTAAAAACAGGGATATACCAGGATTACTGCATAAATTCACGGTCAGGAATTTGATACCAAATGTAATCTCTATTTTTGTGCCTATGGCCGCTGCAATATGCAGCTAATAAGGAGCTGAGCAGTTGTTTTCAAGTGTTGAACTTGGGAAGAACCTCTAAAACAAATTGAAGACCTTTTTAAGCAATTGCAGAGTGCTGGTTTAGTGATCAGTTTAGCCAAAAATGAATTTGCAAAAGCAAGAGTGACTTACGTGGACCTGTGGTTCAACAAGAACAGGTGTGGCAAAGGACAGAAAAAGTGAAGGAGTGACTAGAATTCCCGGGTCCTAAATAAGAAATCATCAGGTTTTGGGGAAGGTCGGGATTTTACAAGGCGTTTGTGCAAAATTTCAGTATGATAGCTATATTTTAACAATTTGTTAAAGAAATACACAAATATTTTATGGTTAGCAGAATATCAAAAAGCATTTGAGAAATAGAAGGCAATCTTAGTAAATAAGCCAGTATTGGCGACTCCTGATTTTTCTGGATCTTTGAAAACGTTGATGCTCGTAATTTGGGGATGGATGCTGTCTTGTTGCAGGATGATGAGGCATGGTGGCTCAGTGGTTGGTACTGCTGCCTCACAGCACCAGGCACCCAGGTTTGATTCCAGCCTTGGGTGACTGCCTGTGTGGAGTTTGCACAATCTCCCTGTATCTGCGTGGGTTTCCTCCGGGTGCTCCAGTTTCCACCCGCAATCTAAAGATGTGCAGGTCAGGTGAATTGGCCATGCTAAATTGCCCACAGTGTTAGGTGCATTAGTGAGAGGGAAATGGGTCTGGGTGGATTACTCTTCGGAGGGTCGGTGTGAACTTGTTGGGCCAAATGGCCTGTTTCCACACTGTAGGGGAATCTAACCTATTCAAAACCCATTGGAATACTTCTCTCAGAAACTGAACCAGAATCAGAAAAAGTACTCTATCATGGAAAACAAGATTTTGGGCTTTTTGTTGGCTCTTCAGCACTTTGAAGTCATGGAAACAAGGAAACACTCATTTACATTGATCCTAATCCACTAACCTTCATTGAAAAGTTTAAAAATTGGACTATAAGAATACGCAGATTGAGCCTTTTGTAGCAAACATTTAATGTAAACATAGTTAATATTAGTGGTAAAGATAACATGATTGGGAATACATTATCCTAAAAGTAAAATGCTAAAATATGTTAAAATTGAAATATCTACGTTTGTATTAAAGAGGGGAGAAGAAATAACAGTCATAAGTCTTGTTCACCTTCCACCCTATCAACCTTCACATAAACCAACTCATCCGCCGACATTTCTGCCACCTCCAAACGGACCCCACCACCAGGGATATATTTCCCTCCCTACCCCTTTCCACCTTCCACAAAGACAGGTCCACGCCCCCCTACAACCCACCATCCCATCCTGGCACCTTCCCCTGCCACCGCAGGAATTGCAAAACCTGCACCCACACCTCCTCCCTCACCTCCATCCAAGGCCCTAAAGGAGCTTTCCACATCCATCAAAGTTTTACCTGCACATCCATCAATATCATTTATTGTATCCGTTGCTCCCGATGCGGTCTCCTCTACATTGGGGAGACTGGACGCATCCTAGCAGAGCGCTTTAGGGAACATCTCTGGGACACCCGCACAATCAACCACACCACCCTGTGGCCCAACATTTCAACTCTCCCTCCCAGTCAGCCAAGGACATGGAGGTCCTGGGCCTCTTTCACTGCTGCTCCCTCACCACCAGACGCCTGGAGGAAGAACGCCTCATCTTCCTCCTCGGAACACTTCAACCCCAGGGCATCAATGTGGACTTCAACAGTTTCCTCACTTCTCCTTCCCCCACCTCACTCCAGTTCCAAACTTCCAGCTCAGCACTGTCTCCATGACTTGTCCTACCTGCCTATCTTCTTTTCCACCTATGCACTCCACCCTCCTCCCCACCGACCTATCATCTTCATCCCCTCTCCCACTCACCTATTGTACTCTATGCTACTTTCTCCTCACCCCCACCCTCCTCTCATTTATCTCTCCACCCTTCAGGCTCTCTGCCTACATTCCTGATGAAGGGCTTTTGCCCGAAACGTCGATTTTACTGCTCCTCGGATGGTGCCTGAACTGCTGTGCTTTTCCAGCACCACTCTAATCTAGAATCTGGTTTCCAGCATCTGCAGTCCTTGTTTTTACCTCATAAGTCTTGTTCAGTCATGTGTTACATGTTTATAATGAAATGCATTTTTAAAAATGGTACTTCATTCCCTTAAGGACAGAGGCATGTACTTTTTTAAAATTTCTGTGTCTTTAAAATCTGTAGATTGCAATGAGAAAGAGCTTTTAAAGAGAGGGATTTACCAGGTTGGCTATATAATTTAACAGCAGGAAATCTGATATCTGATGTGAATTCTGCTTATGTGGCTGTGGGTAGCTGCAATGTGCAGATAGTCAAGAGTTGTGGAATTCTTGACAGGTGGAGTTAATTGGTTCTCAGCTAACTAAGTAGGTTAGAAATGGGAACAAGTTACAGAGACACACACACAGTAAAAAAACCAGAAGACTCCAGGAGAAATCACACCTTGGCAGATTGTAAAATTTGAATACAATAAAACTTGGAATTTATAAAAGCTTGTATAATGGTGACCAAATAACCATTGTCAATTGTTGGAAAAGCTATCTGATTCACTAATGTTCTTTAGGGAAGGAAATCTGTTGTTCTTCCCCAGCCTGTATAGACCGCAGGCCCATAGAAACACAATTGATTCTTAACTGCCCTCTGAAATGGATGAGAGAACCAATCAGTTAATGGGCAATTAGTGTTGGATAACAAATACTGGCCTTGTCAGTGACACCCACATCCCATTTGAAAATTAAATAACTCTGATTTGACCAATCTATTTTTACCTACTCTGTAATCTGTACTTACATATGTACAATCTTCAAAATTACTTTTGTGTGGAAATCGGTGCTTTTTTCTATTAGTTTACCTGGATCAGTTTAAGTACAATAAAGCTAACCTTTTTTTTGTTAAACACAAGAAAAACTGGTCTATTGTATTTTTCATAATCTCACTGTGTACATTAATGTGTAATCATGTACTAATGCTCTAGTGGATGCATTGAATTGTCAAGTACATTCTTTTCAAACAAAAAAACCTATTGTGGTCATCGAAGATAGGCAAATGATGGGAATTATTCAATTCCTCTTCTCCTTAATATGACAACATACTTATTTTATGATTTGGAGCTAGAAACAAATCTTACTTTTATGTGGCAGTTATACTCTAGATTAAAGCTTCCAAGTTTATGATACAAAATTTGTGTGAAATTCAGTCATTGTAAATCATTTGATTAGTTGAAACCAAAACAGTGCCAGAGATTTGTTTATAAGAACTAAAAATAGATTTGAAATTTGGAAATGGTAGTTGTTATGCAACTCACAGTTTTCACAATATATCACACCATTTTGAATTCTTTGTTACACTTGACATGTGTTGAAAGTCTAGTTTCCTGAATCCTTTCTTAATGATTTTTGTCATTATACCTTTATATGAGGAATTTTTGCTCGAGGCTGCTAACTTTGCTAAAAGTCATTGTCAATTATGTCCCCTTTTCTCTTGAAGCCAATAATTGAAGCTCACTGAGCAAGAGACCCTTTTCACCTTCCAGGTGGATCTTCTGCAGGTTGTTAAAGCTTTTCTTGTTGGTTCCTCTAAAATCGCATGTCCTGCATGTTTTCGGAGTTTTGTTCGTGGTTATCCATATTTTTGTCATATACAATGTTAATTTCGGTCTGATTTGTGATGACCAAGGATATTCATTTTGGGCTTTAGTTTTAGTCAGTTCATTGTAATTCTCCATTTGGCTTGATACTATGTTGCAATTTGACACATGGATTAGCTCAGTATACTTGGAGTGGACATGGATATGTATTTTTCATGGTGAAACTCCCAAGGTGGAGTTATAAATACCTAAGCGAACAGATCTCTAAAAGCAGGATATTGTGTGAAAAATAATAAAAGGAACTTTTGTAGATGAATTGATACAGAAACAAGGAAGGATGTGACAATGAATCTATATCAGACATCGATTGAAGTACTCTGTGAAGATTTCAGCATCTCATGTCAGAAAGGTTGCTCACACTATATTTATAGAATCCCGACAGTATGGAAGCAGGGCATTCCATAAGACCATAAGACATAGGAGTGGAAGTAAGGCCATTTGGCCCATCGGGTCCACTCCGCCATTCAATCATGGCTGATGGGCATTTCAACTCCACTTACCCGCATTTTCCCCATAGCCCTTAATTCCTTGTGACATCAAGAATTTATCAATCTCTGCCTTGAAGACATTTAGCATCCTGGCCTCCACTGCACTCTGCGGCAATGAATTCCACAGGCCCACCACTCTCTGGCTGAAGAAATGTCTCCACATTTCTGTTCTGAATTTACCCCCTCTAATTCTAAGGCTGTGTCCACGGGTCCTAGTCTCCTCACCTAACGGAAACAATTTCCTAGCATCCACCCTTTCCAAGCCATGTATTATCTTGTACGTCTCTATTAAGTCTCCCCTTAATCTTCTAAACTCCAATGAATACAATCCCAAGATCCTCAGCCGTTCCTCATATGTTAGACCTACCATTCCAGGGATCATCCATGTGAATCTCCGCTGGACATGTTCCAGTGCCAGTATGTCCTTCCTGAGGTGTGGGGACCAAAACTGGACACAGTACTCCAAATGGGGCCTAACCAGAGCTTTATAAAGTCTCAGTAGCACAATGGTGTTTTTATATTCCAACCCTCTTGAGATAAGTGACAACATTGCATTCGCTTTCTTAATCACAGACTCAACCTGCATGTTGACCTTTAGAGAATCCTCGACTAGCACTCCCAGATCCCTTTGTACTTTGGCTTTACGAATTTTCTCACCATTTAGAAAGTAGTCTGTGCTTTTATTCTTTTTGCCAAAGTGCAAGACCTCGCATTTGTTCACGTTGAATTCCATCAGCCATTTCCTGGACCACTCTCCCAAACTGTCTAGATCCTTCTGCCGCCTCCCCACTTCCTCAGTACTACCTGCCTGTCCACCTATCTTCGTATCATCGGCAAACTTCGCTTGAATGCCCCCAGTCCCTTCATCCAGATCATTGATATATAATGCGAACAGCTGTGGCCCCAACACTGAACCCTGCGGGAAACTGCTTGTCATCGGCTGCCATTCTGAAAAAGAACCTTTTATCCCAACTCTCTGCCTTCTGTCAGACAGCCAATCCTCAATCCATCCCAGTAGCTCACCTCGAACACCAAGTGTCAATTTCAGCGAGTTTCTTGGTGGGTTTCCCTCTGATGATCCTGGTAACTTTTGTTATGCAGTTCAGAACTATGCGACTGTCAATTATGCACCACAGCTCCACATTGCCACTCTAACATAATATTGCAGTCAGCAGCAGTGGAAGTGTTTGCAGATGCCAGGATCTTATGGCATTCATGCTGCAGGCACCAACATTTAAAACTCAGATTGCACAATTCAAAATGCTGCCAGCCTGGTCAGAAGTATATAAATGGATCAGGTTTGGTCCACAGTCCAGAAGAATGTGGAGTATTGCACTCAGAAAGTTACTGACCTTCTGTATTCCAAAAGCTCTGAGGGTAAGGCCGTGGTCAGTCATCAGCTCAGATTTGTAGCTCGGGTGCTCGTTGTTGTGGTTCTGTTCACCGAGCTGGGAATTTGTGTTGCACATCAATAAGCACATCGACCTGGACCCAATTTACCGGCCACTGCAGCAGACAGCTGGAACTGACAACCGGAAGCAGCAAATACAAATCACTATAAATGCCAGAGGAAACATCACAGAAGCGCTTCACAGGAGGCTCCCAAGCACTGAGAATGTCACCTAGACAGGGGATGAAACATCTGCACACAAATTCCCAGCTCGGCGAACAGAACCACAACAACTTCATATGCATTACAAAGTCAAGTATAGAGTTTAGATCGGCATATTTTCAGATATTCTTTAACAAGATGTGGGTGTCACTGGTTAGGCCAATATTTGTGTCCCATGCCTAATTGTCCTTGTGAGGGTGATAGTGAGCTGTCATCTTAAATTGCTGCACTCCATGTGATTTAAGTGCATCCACATGCTATTAGGAAATGTGTTTCCAAGAACTGATGTTAATACAGTGACAGTGAAGAAATGGTGATATAGTTTCAAATCAGGGTGATGAGTAGCTTGGAGGGGACCTGGCATAGATTGTTGGGTTGGTAGTTGCTGATGAACAACCCTTGATGAGTTAATGCTGTTTAACTTGTGAATGGTACTGCCACTGTGTAATAGTGGTGGAGGGATTGAATTTTGAAGGTGGTTGGTGGAATGCCAATCAAATGAATTGCTTTGACCTGGATAATGTCAAGCTTCCCTCATATTATTACGCTCATCCAAGCAAGTGGAAATTCTTCAATCACTCTCCTGATTTGTGCCTTGTAACTGGTGGACTTAGTTTAGATGCTTCAGGGAGTTATTCACCTCTGAATTCCCAATCTCTGCCCTAATCTTGTAGTTACAGTATTTATATGGGACATCCAGTTCAGTTCTGGTCAATGATAACCCACAGGATGTTGATTGTGGGGATCTTGATGAAGGTAATGAATGTGAAGAGGAGATGATTACATTCTCTTTTGCTGGAGATGATCATTACTTAGCATTTGTGTAATGTGAATGTTACTTATTTCTTATTATTCAAAGCTTGAATGTTGTCCAGGTCTTACTGCATATAAACACAGACTGCTTCAGTATCTGAGAAGTCTCATGAACTGAGCATTGTGCAACCATCAGCAAATATTCACTTTGGATCTTCTGATGAAGGTAAGATCATGAAACAGCTAAAGATGATGAGCTTCAGCCATTACCTGAGATAACTAATGTAGATATATCCTTGGATTGAGATGATTGACCTCCACAACCACAACCAAATTCCTTTGAGCTTGGTAAGACTCTAACGAGTTGTGAGTTTTGCCTATAGCCAAACCAGAGATAACAAACAATCTGTTTACCAGGTTCCCAGTGGTCACAGATGATGATCTCAATGGAACATGGAGGAGACCAGCTCCAACATGACAGAGGGAAATACAGGGTAGAGGATATATATCATGTTGCAGAACACTGAAAGAGATATTGGAAGTGCAGCTGCCACAGTTGTTGTAGCCTTTGTATGGACAGGTCAGCATCTCCTCTTCCCCTTTATAAAGGATAAGACAACCGTCCCAGACAAATCCAAGGATTCACCACAAATGTTTCAGGTGGATATCAGATACTTTGCAAAGCAGAAGTTCTCCAACATTTTTGTTTGAAGTCCTCCAACATTACCTTACCTGAAATTTGGGTGTTTGCATATGCAGGCTTCAGCTTAGAGCTAAACACTTGAGCTTTTATGAGTGACTTACAAATTCACTGAATAGAATTGATTAGTCTAAATTTGGTGAATGGGTAATGTACCAGCTGATAGTCCTCTGTGATATCATGAAAGGATTGAGTCTGTTGCTTCAGGTACAGATGAATGTTTATTTAATTCAAGGTAGCATGCCAAACAGTCACATCAGCTTAGGTGGCAACTTAGTGTACATGCCCAGTTGGTTTTAAGAATGTGAGATGGTTTTAGTTAAACTGTCTGTTTAATTCATGAAGTAATAGAAAGGAGCATATGATCTCCTTCAAATTGTGCACGATGATAAGTTAATGTTACTTGGTCATCATGTGTTCCGGAATCCTTACTTGAATCCAGCTGGAACCCAGGAGCAGCTGCAGATAGACTTACAGCATCTCAAACGTACTTATTTAGAGATCTTTGAGAAACAGAAAGAAAAACTGAGACAGAAACTGGTGAAACTCAGCAGTCTGGCAGCATCTGTAGGGAGAAAGCAGAGTTAACATTTCAAGTCTGGAGACTCCTCATCAGAACTGAAAGCAACTTGGAAAACATAGTGTTTATGCTGAAGGTGAGGTTGGTTTAGGGCAGGGTGTGGGGGATAGGTGAGTGGAATCGGTGGAGATGGAGCCCAGAGAGACAGACAGATATAAGAGGGATAGGTAAGCAAGGTGATTATTGACAATAGGTCAAGACAGAAGAGAAGCTGAGTAAGTAATAATGAGAGCTGGGAGTAGGAGAGAATGAAGAGTCTGTGCTAAAGACAATTCTGTCATGACAGGATCAGATGTCGGGTGGATAGAAAATGTGGGAGGATGGAATCAGGCTCTAAAGTTTTTGAACATGATGTTGAGTCCTAGAGGCTGCAAGGTCCCCAAATGGAAAATGAAATGAGTTGCGTTGAGGCTCATTCTCATCTTATTTCAACACAGCCTATCAATTTTCTCTTACTCTGAAGTCTCATTATCACTTATTTAGCTTCTCTTCTGTCCTGGCCTATTATCAATTATTGCCATGTTTGTCTACACCTTTCATATCTCTTTCTCTGTGGGATATCCACTCACCTCTTTCCCCACCACTATTCCACCATCCTACCTGCCCCCTCCCTCCTCCCCCCCTCCACCCCAATTAGAGGAGGAAGAAAGTCTGTTATCCACCAAATAGTTATGGGAGCTCTTTCATTGAAACAGAATCCCTACAGTGCAGAAAGATACCATTCAGCCAATCGAGACTGCATGGACCCTCTGAAGAGCATACCACCACAGCCACCCTGTCTTTGTCACCCTGCTTTTACAATCTACTTAGCCTGCACACCTATGGACACTACGGGGCAATTTAGCATGGCCAATCTGCACATTTTTGGATGGGGGGAGGAAACCAAAGCACAAGGCATAAACCTACACAGAGACAGGAAGGACTTGCAAACTCCACACAGAGAGTCATCTAAGGCTGGAGTCAAACCCAGGACCTTGTTGCTGTGAGGCAACTGTGCTAACCACTGTGCTACCATTCTGCTCTTGATCAAAGAAGCAAGACCTGCAGAGATTTAAGAAGACTGGAAGATTTGTCTGGTGTGGCTAGAAGAGGGAGTTGCCAAAATGGGTCTTGTAGGAATTGGTTCAAGGATTCTTGGGAGACTGAGGTAAATGACTTCCAACAGACACTGGTTATTAAAGATCAGAGAAGCAGGAAGAAATGAGCCCAGTGGAATACAGTTGGACTGTTTTTTGTAAAGAATATAATTCTGTGAAGAATGTGGTATAATGTATAAAAGCACTGTAGGGTTTTCACTCATGTTAGAAAGTTATAGATCTAAGCCATTGATGAAAGAAAACCTTTCCCTTGTATGTAATGTTTATGGACTATGAAGATACACAACTTGTTCATTTTTATAAAAACAGCTTGTTCAAACCAACTTCCGTGGCAGGTGAGACTTGAGAGTTCAGGTCTAGAAGTAGGGAGACAACTACAATGCCCCAAGGATCCCTTACGTGTTATACATATATTTTTAACCAACATATTTTGACAAAACAGGTGTGACTTGAACCTGGACCTTCTGCCTCAGGGGGATGAACAAATATTTTCAAACAATCTGTTCAAATATGTTCTGTCGGAGAAGGGGGTGGTGTAGGGAGTGGAGAAATGGAGAAATGGTGTCCAGAGGAAATGGCTTCTACAGAAGACTGACAAGAGAGGAGAAGGGAGTGTATGTCTGGTGGTGGCCTCTGATGGAGCTGGTGGACAGGGTGGTTAATGATCTTTTGGATGTGGATGTGGTGGGATGGTAAATGAGGACCAGGGAGATCCTATTATTGTTGTGGAAGGTAAGAGAAAGAGTGAGGATCCAAGTGTGGGAGATGGATCAGATACAACTTAGGGACCTGTCAAACACAGTGGTGGGAATCCGCTGTTGAAGAAGGTAGATCCGCTGTTGAAGAGGCCCCTTTGAAGAAGCTAGCATTGTCTTTCAGATTCGGGAAAGTGGGAGAATGGAATGGAAAATACAGGAAGCAGGGTGTGAGGATGTATGGTCAAGATAACTGTGGGAGTGGTGGATTTGTAGTAGATATTGGTGGCCAGCCTATGGAAACAGAGATGTTGACGAAGGGAAGGGAGATGTCAGAGATGGATACGGTGAAGGTAAAGGTAAGGTGGAAATTCGATGTAAAATTGATAAACATTTTCAATTCTGGATGAGAGAGGGAAGCAGCACTGAGGATGTCATTGATGTACCAGATAAAGAGTTACAGATAGCTGTTCTCGTTCACCATTGCCCTGTAAGTAACTCTCGTTCAATTGCCTATTGAAGAAAAAGGTGGAAATACCATGTTCAGAGGCACTGGAAGGGCAAATTCTTAACCAGTGAATAAAATTCAGCATTGGTGTGCAAACAACCTCATTTCATTAGCAAAACCCTGAAAGGAAACAGAAGGAACCAAAAGAAAGTAACGCATCTACTATCATCCAGATTGGTGCAATCAAGCAGATTATCTTTCTTTATCTTTTGTCCCTTTTCCCATCCTTAATATCCTTGTCTTGTCTGTTTCTGTATCTGTTTGCATGTACGCAAAAATTTTAGAAAGGTTTATGTAATAATTATAATGAGTTCAGCCAGATGAACCTTAAGGAATTTGAATTTTCTGACTGGGGCTGCTAACCTGGTCCAATCGGGAAGCCCTGGCTGATAGATATAAACAGGCGTGTCAGAGGTGCTGTTCACTCTGAGAACTAGCTCTGAGGACACTGGATCAGTGTCAAGGGCTCTCCATGTGTAAATAAAGGGTGACTTGGTGACAGGATACTGGCCTCTGTGGAGTTATTTGAGTGTAGATTTTAACTTATAAATTTGTAAGTTAGCGATTCGTATTTCTTTATTGCCATGTGTTAAAGACAGTTTGATTACAATAAATAATTATTTTCATTTTAATGAAGTACTTGGTGCACGTATTATTTTACCTGAATTAGACAGTTAGTTAGAATCTGACAATTCAGCGGTTTAGTCAAGTTTTCATCTTTGTAGCATCTCTGGTAATACTGGTATTTGATTTCCAGCACCCTACTCCAATGAATCATGACAATAGTGTAATTGTTTTAGTTTGTTAATGCATTCAAATCCCTTTTAAAAATTCTTCGTCTCTACAGGAATTGCAATGATGCTGATAATTCAAAAGTTCTTCCTCAGCTTTTTCCACTTAGAAGTATTTCCATTTATTCTTTGTTATGTGTTTTCTTTTCTAATTCTTTTGCCAATACCTATTTTGAATTCAAATGTAGTTTTCATTTTTAAAAGAAGTCTTTTATTGCCTGATTCCCATTTCTTTTCAATGCTGGATATCCACACAATTACCATTAAAAGTATCTGCTTTCCTTCTTCATTGTGTTAGAATTGAGCAGTTCCATTAAAACAGAGCACATTTTACAGAGCAAAAGGCAGGGGAGTGTTGTATCACAGTCCAACCATGCGCAAGCAGGGTTTGCGGAGGTTCTTTCACAATTGTTTGATTGTCATTTACCTTAGATCTTACATGGGAGTCATGTATCACTTTGTCATAGGCTAAATGACAGCACATACTCTGTAATGAGATTCTTCTGGAAGGATTGGATAAAAAGGAGATTGAAGTTAACCCTGTCTTTCAGATGATAAGCAATCATCGTGGATTATTTGGAGGCAATTACCAAGTTTTTATGCTTATCATTTTAATCCCCATGGGGGAATCCTCCTCAGTCTTTAATATCTGGCAGAGGACACTAACAGGCTCTTTAAGTGCAAACTGTCAGCTGGCTGAAGGTAATATGCAAATGAACATCAAGTAAGATTGATGGATTTCACTATTGTACCTTTCAGAGGACAATTCAGGTTAAATTCTTATCCTTTTACTGCAACATCTCATACCACTCATCACTAAACATCTACAATTTTCATGACTTTTTTTGTGAAGGTACATAATCATTCACAATTTTAACTCCACAGCTAGCTACAGTAATTACATTTTTCTCAAACTTAAAGTAGCAGGCATTGTTGCATGTAAAATAATTAGGAAGTGCTGTAAAAACATAGCAGGCCAATCAGCATTTGAAAGAGGGTAGATTAATGTTTAGGCTGCAATCATTCATCAAAATTAAAAACAAATCCATTACAGCACCATAGGTCAGAACTGTTTTCAGTAGCTATAGGGATAATAATGAAGAAACAATATTAAACTGGTACATTTGAGCTTCAACATTACAGATGCCAAATATTATTGTTGGATATCTGCAATAAAACTGAAAATCTTGGAAACACCAGTTGATCTGGCAATATTAGTGGAGAGAAAAATAGACAACATTTCATGTCATAGAGTCACAGAAGATGTACAGCATGGATACAGACCCTCCGGTCTGACTCATCCATGTCGACCAGATATCCCAACCTAATCTGATCCCACTTGCCAGCACCAGGCCCATATCCCTCCAAACCCTTCCTATTTAGATGCCTTTTAAATGTTGCAATTGTACTAGCCACCACCAACTTCTTCTGGCAGCTAATTCCATACATGTACCACCATCTGCGTGAGAAAAGTTGCCCCTTAGGTCTCTTTTATATCTTTCCCTTCTCACCCTAAACCTATGCCCTCTAGTTCTGGACTCACCCACCCCAGGAAAAAGACTTTGTCTATTTATCTTATCCATGCCCCTTATGATTTTATAAACTTCTATAAGGTAACCCCTAAGCATCCAATGCTCCAGGGAAAACAGACCCAGCCTATTCAACCTCTTCCTATATCTCAAATCCTCCAACCCTGGCGACATCTTTGTAAACCTTTTCTGAACCATTTCAAGTTTCACAACATCCTTCCACTAGGAAGGAGACTAGAATTACACACACAAAATTCCAAAAGTGGCCTAACTAATGTCCTGTACAGCCGCAACATGACGTCCCAAATCCTGTACTCAATACTTTGATCAATAAAGGAAAGCATACCAAACACCTTCTTCACTATCCTATCTACTTGCGACTCTACTTTCCAGGAGCTATGAACCTGCACTCCAAGGTATCGTTGTTTAGCAATGATTTGGAGATGCCAGTATTGGACTGGGGTGTACAAAGTTAAAAATCACACAACACCAGGCTTTCGTCCACCTGATGAAGAAGCAGCGCTCTGAAAGCTAGTGCTTCCAATTAAACCTGCTGGACTATAACCTGGTGTTGTGTGATTTTTAACTTTGTTCAGCAACACTCCCTAGAACCTTACCATTAAGTGTATAGGTCCTGCTAAGATTTGCTTTCCCAAAATGCAGCACCTCACATTTATCTAAATTAAACTTCAATTTCCACTCCTCAGCCCATTGGCGCATCTGATCAAGATCCTGTTGTGATCTCATGAAAATCTGAGCTTCAGATTGGTCCTATTAGGAGGGACTGATTTTACCATGACCTGATATTGGAACAAATAGAATGTTGGGGAAGTTTAAGTTCCCTAACATAATCATGCTTTTATTATTACTTTACACAATTCAATGATCTAACTACATCTCTGCTCCTCTATTGCTCACCAACTTTTTTGGGCCTATTATACCAGCAATATGTCTGCCCCCGTTTTATTCTTATGGTCTGCCAACAAAGGCTCATTTGAAGACTCTTCCAAGATATCCTACTTCCTAACAGCCAGAAGGTGGTGAATCTGTGGACCTCATTGCTATAGAATGCTGTGGAGGCCAAGTCAAATGTCATTAAGCCATAAGATAGGTTTTTAATAAGGGCATCAAAGGTTACAGGGAGAAGGCAGAAGAGTGAGATTGAGAAAGATATTAGCCATGATCGAATGCAGAGCAGATTCAATGCGCCAAATGGCCTAATTCCACTCCCTTATCTTGTGGTCTTATGGTAACTGATGACTTAATTAATGATGCGACATCACTACCTCTTTTGCACTCTCCTCTGATTTCAAGTGAAGATCATATACCCTGGAATACTGAATAGTTGATCCTGCCCCACCTTCAACCACATAGAATCACAGAGTCATCAAGATGTACAGCACAGAAACAAATCCTTTGGTCCAATTTGTCCATGTCGATCAGACATTCCAATCTGACCTAGCCCCATTTGCCAGCATTTGGCCCATAGCTCTCTAAACAGTTCTTATTCATATACCCACGCAGCTGCCTTTTAAATGTTATAATTGTGCCAGCCTCTACCACGCCATATGTCAGTTCATTCTATACATGCACCACCCTGATGCACCACCCCCTGCATGTAAAAGTTGTCCCTTAGGTCCCTTTAAAATCTTTCCTCTCTCGTCTTAAACCTTTGGATTCCCCTACCCTGGGGCAAATACCTTTGACTATTCACCCTACCATGCCCCTCTTGATTTTATAAACCTCTATAAAGTCATCCTTCAACCTCTGACAGTCTAGGAAAAATAAGCCCAGCATGTTCAGCCTCTCCCTATAGCTCAAATCCTCCAACCCTCTTTCTGAACTCTTTCACTTTTAACAATATTTTTCGGACAGAATTGAATGCAGTATTCCAAAAGTAACCTAACCAATGTCCCCTTTATGATGGCATCAATATCACAATTCCACATACAAATCCATGCATTTAACTTGCTTGTCTCATCTATAAATATGGCTAGCATTAACGTAGAAGCCATCTAACCTTGTCTTACTCCCTGAAACTCAACATGACTGAACTGTCTCCATCTTGATTCCTCTAGTTTCGTATATGTTGGTCCCATTTTGGTTCAGGTGCAGACCATCATGCTTGTACTGATTCCACCTTCTCCAGAAACAGTCCTAGAAATCCAAGAATCTAAAACACTCCCTACTCCACCACCTTTTGAGCCACACATTTATCTGCATTATTCTCTTATTTGTATACTTGCTAGTACATGGCACCAGGAGCAATACAGAGATTTCAACTTTTGATTTCCTGCTTTTTAATCTACTGCCTAGCTCCCTGAATTCTTGATGCAAGACCTCATCTCTCTTTCTACCTTTATTATTGTTACTAACAAGCACCACACATTGTTTTATCACCTTACCCTTCTGGATGCCCTGCAGTTATTCAGTGATCTTCTGGACCCAGGGAGACAACACATCATCCTGGGAGTCATGGAGTCATATCTGCTACCACATAAACTGTTCCCTAATTAATGAATCTCCTATCACTATCACTTCTCCTTACTTAGAGTCATAGAGTCAAAGAGATGTACAGCATGGAAACAGACCCTTCGGTCCAACCTGTCCATGCCGACCAGATATCCCAACCCAATCTAGTCCCACCTGCCAGTACCTGGCCCATATCCCTCCAAACTCTTCCTATTCATATACCCATCCAAAAGCCTCTTAAATGTTGCAATTGTACCAGCCTCCACCACATCCTCTGGCAGCTCATTCCATACACGTACCACCCTCTGCGTGAAAAGGTTGACCCTTAGGTCTCTTTTACATCTTTCCCTTCTCACCCTAAACCTATGCCCTCTAGGTCTGGACTCCCCAACCCCAGGGAAAAGACTTTGTCTATTTATCCTATCCATGCCTCTAATAATTTTGTAAACCTCTATAAGGTCAACCCTCAGCCTCCGACGCTCCAGGGAAAACAGCCCCAGCCTGTTCAACCTCTCCCTATCGCTCAAATCCTCCAACCCTGGCAACATCCTTGTAAATCTTTTCTGAACCCTTTCAAGTTTCACAACATCCTTCCGATAGGAAGGAGACCAGAATTACACGCAATATTCCAACAGTGGCCTAACCAATGTCCTGTACAGCCACAACATGACGTCCTAACTCCTGTACTCAATACTCTGACCAATAAAGGAAAGCATACCAAACACTTTCTTCACTATCCTATCCAATTGTGACTCCACTTTCAAAGAGCTATGAACCTGCACTCCAAGATACCTTGGTTCAGCAACACTCCCTAGGACCTTACCATTAAGTGTATACATCCTGCAAAGATTTGCTTTCCCAAAATGCAGCACCTCACATTTATCTGAATAAAACTCCATCTGCCACTTCTCAGCCCATTGGCCCATCTGGACAAGATCCTGCTGTAATCTGAGGTAACCTTCTTCGCTGTCCATTACACCTCCAATTTTGGTGTCATCTGCAAACTTACTAACTGTACCTCTTATGCTCGTATCCAAATCATTTACGTAAATGACAAAAAGTAGAGGACCCAACACCGATTCTTGTGGCACTCCACTGGTCACATGCCTCCAGTCTGAAAAACAACCCTCCACCACCACCCTCTGTCTTCTACCTTTGAGCCAGTTCTGTATCCAAATGGCTAGTTCTCCCTGTATTCCATGAGATCTAACCTTGCTAATCAGTCTCCCATGGGGAACCTTGTCGAACGCCTTACTGAAGTCCATATAGATCACATCTACTGCTCTGCCCTCATCAATCTTCTTTGCTACTTCTTCAAAAAACTCAATCCAGTTTGTGAGACATGATTTCCCATGCACAAAGCCATGTTGACTATCCCTAATCAGTTCTTGCTTTCTTCCCCCCTTCCTGAACAGTCAGACCGTTTGTGGTTCCAGATAGTTTGGCTATGTTTGCGTTCCATTGATGAACCAGCACAATCACCAGCTTCCAAAATGGAAAACCAATGTGTGAACAGGAACCCAGAACATTTCTGCAATAATGACCTGTTTGTCTTGGACTGCTTGGTGGTCACCAATACCTTTGTTCCTCCAGTCCCTTGAGCTTTGGTGTCATTACCTCTTTAAACGTGCTATCCAGGTAACTTTTAGTCTCATTCTCCAGCTGCTGCTCAAACTCCAAAACCTAGAGCTCAAGTTTTCTCCATTGGGAGCACTTCCTATCCTTACGATCATCTAGGACATCGGTAGGATCCATAACTTCCCGCATATGACAGGTCACCATTCCACTCAGCAGATCTCACCTCCCATGTCTTAAACTTAAACTTACTTAGTTTTACTAATTAACTTTTTGAATTACTTTGTCTTAAAGACACTCCCCTTCCCTTAATTTTAGTCCCCTTTACTTATTCAACTTTGGCTTACTGATCCTATTATTACTTATTATTAATTGTCCCATCTTAATAAGCTGCATCTGACTTTTAC
This sequence comes from Chiloscyllium punctatum, assembly GCF_047496795.1. Lineage (NCBI taxonomy): Eukaryota > Metazoa > Chordata > Chondrichthyes > Orectolobiformes > Hemiscylliidae > Chiloscyllium > Chiloscyllium punctatum. The sequence goes on from NC_092740.1 coordinate 130,974,213, forward strand.
TTATCTCTGGTGATTCTCAGTTAATCCCTTAACAACTCAATTGCTTAATTTACTTGCTTTTTAGGCACAGTCCCCAGTGTAGTTCCTTACTAACCAATCAACTCACCATTTTCTTGCAATATTACTCCAACTTTTCTTCTCTACCAGCTGAATGTGTGAATCTTAGGTAGCTGCCTCTGAGTTCCCAGTAAGTGTAGGCTCCTTGCTGTAAATTTTTACCTATTACCCAGTCTGCTCCCACACAGATCTGGCACTGCCTCTGAGTCCCTGGTAAATGTTGGCCTTGTCCCTCGCTGTAAATTTATACTCACCACTCGATCTGCTCCCACACAGTTCTGGCACTGCCCCTGAGTCTCTAGTAAGCCTTATTATTCATATTATTTAAACAGAGAATGTCTGCCAAAAGCTACAGCACAGAGGGATTTGCAAGGCCTTGTGCATAAATCACAAAATGCTTGCATACAAGTTCAGTAGTAATAGGGGAGGCAAATGGAATGTTGGCTGTCATAGGGAATGGAGTATAAAAATAATGAAATTTTGTTAAAACTTTACTAGTCAGACCACAGCTGGAATGCTATGAACTATTTTGTGCTCCTTATCTATGGAAATATATACTGGCATTGGAGGCAGTCCAGAGAAAGTTCACTTGGCTAATCCAAGGTATGGAAAGACTATCTTATGAGATTATGTCCTAGACTCTACCACAAGAAGGAACAACTTTTCCAAATCTAACTGTCAAGTCCCCAAGAATCTTGTAATTTTCAAAAACATCATCTCTCATTCTTCTGAATCCCGACCATAGGCCCAACCTACTCAGCCTCTCCTCATAGAGTTGTGGAGTCATAGAGATGTACAGCACAAAACAGACCATTCGGTCCTACCCATCCACCCAGATATCCCAACCCAATCTAGTCCTACTTGCCAACACCTGGCCCATATCCCTCCAAACCCTTCCTATTCATATACCCATCCAGATGCCTTTTAACTGTTGCAATTGTACTAGCCTCCACCACTTCTTCTGGCAGCTCATTCCATATACGTACCACTGTCTGTGTGAAAAAGTTGCCCCTCAGGTCTCTTTTATATCTTTCCCCTCTCACCCTAAATCTATTCCCTCCAGTTCTGGACTCCCCCACCCCAGGGAAACAACTGTCTATTTATCCTATCCATGCCTCTCATGATTTTATAAGCCTCTATAAGGTCACCCCTCAGCCTCCAACATTCCAGGGAAAACAGCCCTCGCCTATTCAACCTCTCCCTATAACTCAAATCCTCCAACTTTGGCAACATTCTTGTAAATCTTTTCTGAAACCTTTCAAGTTTGATCCAACTCCAAATTGGAATACTGCATGCAATTCTGGTCTCATTCCTATCGAAAAGATGTTATGAAAGTAGAGTTGAGGATTATAAGGTCAGTCATGATCTCATTGAACTGTGAAGCAAAATCAATGGTCTCATATGATCTGAGAAAGATTGGGCAGATGATCGCAAGGCTGGAGCGATACTGCAGGAAAGAGGGCTTTAGATTTCTTTGGGAGTATTTCTAAGGGAGATAAAATCTGTACAGGTAGGACAGTTTCATATGTCCAGGCACATGACCAAAATTCTCACGGGGAGGTTTGTTACTGTTTTTGAGGTGGATTTCAATTTGATTGATTTGGGAATGGAATCCTGATAAATCATTCAGAGGAGGAGAGAAACTGAAATGGAATTAGAATTTAAAATGCCAATAAGTGACTGGAAGGCAGAGGAAATGTGGGCTAGATAATAAACAAATGAGTTTGATAAGGTTAAATGGAATGCATTTTAATGATAGGAGCCTGAGGAATAAGAGAGCTGAGCTGAGAGCACAGATAGGCATGTGGGTTATTGATATCAGGGACTTGGCTGAAAGATGGGTGGGATTGGCAAATTAATATTTCTAATTGTAAGGTATTTAGAGGGGATAGATAAAGAACTTCACATTTTAATTAGTAATGGTTTGAAGGGTTATGAAGAGCTGGCAGAAAAGTGAGGCTAAGGCCAAGATAAAATCAGCCTGATCATATGAAATGGTGGAACACACTCAAGAGACTAAATTGCCTACTCCTGCTATGAGTTATTATGTTTTTATGAAAGGGAAGGGGTTGTTTTGCAATAGAACAGTTTAAAGAATCTGTTCTAGGTAAGGAGGGATGATATATTGGAAGAACCATCACATGAGTCCATATGGAGGAAACAAAATAATACAAAAGAAAATAATACAACAGCAAACATGCTGTTCGATGTATATTATATGATCCAAAACTGTCATAGATAGGTAATCAAATTTCAGAGAAGTGTAGGAATAATAAGACAGTTAAAAAGGCAGTAGCTGCCCAAATATTAAACACTAAGGTTTTTGTGTGTAAGATAGAGAGGGAACAAAATTCTTAATTTGCATGCAGGAGAACTTTTTTAGCCAGTGTGTAGAAAGCCCAACAAGGGAGGGGGCAGTTCTGAACCATTTGGAAATAAATCCTTGTAGGTGGAATGCATACTGGTAGGGGAGCATTCTGGGGAATGTGACTGAAGCTAGTTAGATATAGGATAGTTCTGGAAAAGGAAAGGGATGGGCAAGAATAATAGTTGTTAACTGGTGTAAGGCTAATATTACAAAGATCAGGTATAATTTAATCCAAGTGTACTGTTGGCAGATAAAACTATGGGGGCATTCAAGGAGGAAATATTGAGAGTACAGAGCAAACACATAAATACAAAAGGTGAGACTAACATAAGCAAAATCTGGACGTCAAAGGACATAAAAGTTAAAATTAAGAAGCAAAGAGAAGCTTATGGCAAATATTGAGGCTCAATGCAGCAGAGTCCCTAGAAAAAGTGCTGTGCAATCTTAAAAAGGAAATTACGAAAACTAAAAGAGTGCATGAGAAAACATTGGTGGATAGAGTAAGGGAAAACCCATAGGATTTTTGAAAATACATAAAGACCAAGAGAATAACTTGGGAAAGAGTAAGGCACATTACTGATAACAGGGATAATCTGTGTATAGATTTGAAATATGTGCTGAGTGAATTTTCTATGTTAGTCTTTACAATGAAAAAAGGTGATGCAGGAATAGATTTCAAAGTGGAAGACTGTGAAATATTAGAAGAAATTAACATAGAGAGAAAAGTGGCACGAGCACGTTTAGCAGACTTAAAATGGATCAATCCGCAGGCCCAGTAATTTTCAAATTCTCTTTGGTAATACGTGAAGTGCCAGAGGACAGGAGGATTGCTAATGTTGTCCCGTTACTAAAAATGCAAGGAAGGATAGATCAGGAAGTTATAGGCCAGTCAACTTAATCTCGCTAGTGTGGAAGTTATGAGAAAGAATTTTGAGGGCAAAATGTATCTGCACTTGGAGAGACATAGTATTATCAGACATAGTCAGCACAGATTTGTTAAGGGAAGATTATATTTGACAAATCTAACAAAACATTTTGAGGAGTATTGATGAGTGCAATGCATTTAACATGGATTACATAGACTTTAGCGGAGTTTTTGATAAGGTACCCTCATGGCAGACTGGTCAACCATGTAAGAACCTATGGGATCGAAGGCAAAATGGCATGATGGATTCAAAATTGGCTGAAAGCTGGGAAACAGAGGGTGAAGGTAGAAGACCATTAGTAATGGCAACAGAGTAGGTCATTCAACCTCTTGAGCTTGTTTCAACATCAAGAGGATCAAGGCTGATCTGAAATTTCTGATATCCACTTTCCTGCCCTTTCCCCAGAACCCTTAATTCCTCAACTGATCAAGAATCTATGCATCACTGTCTTAAATATACACAAGGACTATGCCTCCACAGCTCTCTATGACAGACAGTAACAAAGACTCAATATTTTGAGAGAAGGAGTTCCTCCTTATCTCAGTCTTAAATTGGGAACTGCTTGTTTACTGTTTTTCCTGCTTATCTATCTGCCCTGTCCAATTTAGTTAACTCTATCTTCATTTCATTGTAATTCCTCGTATCTAAATTAAAATCAGCTGCTTCCAGTCCAGGTTTTTCACACTTAAAATTGAATATTAAATTCTATGATGCTATGATCCCTACTTCCTTGGGGATCTTTCATTCAGAGGTCATTTATTAAACCCACCTCATTGTCCATTATGACATCCAGGATAGCTTATTCCCTAATTGGCATGTTTCTCTCGGAAACTGTCCCAAATGCACTGTATAAATTTGTTGTTATAGATACCCTTTCCAACTTGATTAATCCAATCAATATGAAGCTTAATGTTACATATAAGTATTGCTCTATTCTTTTTACATGCTCCTATTATTTGTGATTTATCCCCTTTCCGACAGTGTTACTACTGTTTGGGAGCTTACACTAAACCTAACAATGTCTTTTTTATCTTGATGTTATTTACCTCCACCTAAATGGACTCTACTTTCTGAGCCTAGATCATCTGTTACAACTGTCCTGATTTCACTTCTCACTAACACTGCTACCCCACTGCTTTTTTCTTCAATCCTGCCTTTTTGAAAGGTCAAGTATCTGTGAATGTTAAGTTCTCAGTTCTGATTTGCTTGTGACCATGTCTCTGTAATGATTGCAAGATTTACCTTGATTTGTGCCATCTGTTCATCTACTTTGTTCCAAATGCTTTGTGGACTAAGATACAAAACCTTCAGGCTTGCATTTTTTGCCATTTTTAATCATTCAAACTTTTATTTTTAACTGTAACCCTATTTGCCCCTCAGAGTTGATTATCCTATTATCTTTGCATTTTACTGTTCTTTCTTTTATTATCATCTTTGTTTTCCCCTCCATTGTCACCTAGCCTAAGTTCCACCCCCACACCCCACTATTTTAGTTCAAACACACCCCAACCATACTAACAAATACTTTCCGTAGGACATCTGTCCAAGTCCTGCCCAGATGTAAAATGCTCAGTTTGTACTGGTCCCAGTTCCTACAGAAATGGTCCCAATGTCCCAGGAATCTGGAACCCACCCCCTTACACCATCTTTCCAGCCACATATTTACCCAATATTGGATGTCCTGAAGGTGCTCTGAGACATAGAGAGACCAGGGGGGCAATATACCATCCTGGAGCCTTGTTTGTGGCCAACATATGCCTTTGCAATATCAATGCAATTAAATTCCCTCCAACTATTGCTTTCCCATACTCTATCCTCCTCTCGTGTGGTGCAACAAATTTGACTGCACTGGTTTCTTCTGAGAGGCTATTTTCCCAACAGTATCCAAAATAATATATCTGCTTGCAGGGAAATAGCCACAAGGGGTTCTTGCATTGCCTGCCTAGCCCTCTTACTCTAGATTAGTGTGGTGCTGGAAAAGCACGGCTGGTTTCCAGCACCACTCTAATCTAGGCGGATGCTACCCGACCGGCTGTGCTTTTCCAGCACCACTCTATTCTATACTCTGATTTCCAGCATCTGCAGTCCTCACTTTTACCTAGCCCTCATACTCTGCCTGGTAGTCACCTTTCTGCCTGTAGAGTCTTAGTCTGTGGAGCGATGTCATCTCTGCACAAGCTATCCACAATACTCTCAACTTTGCCGATGGCCCACAGTATCCACAGCTACTACTCCAGCTCCAAAACCCAGACTTCCAGGAGTTGTAGCAGGAGACAGTTTGTGCACACATGCTGGCCTGTGCAATGGAAATGTGCCTGGCTTCCCGCACAGAGCAGGAGGAGCAAACCATGGCTTTGGGCTCTCCTGCCATGACTTATACCTTTGGATTAAACCTTTAAAGGGTTCATAAAATCGAGAAGAATGTTAAAGTAACTGGAAGTTTGTATCCAGTGGTGTTCTGCAAGGCCTTTTCTCTACAGTCCTCGTGGTTTGTGGAATGATGTGGACTAAACATAGGAGGTATGATCAAGAGGTTTGTGGTTGACACAAAAAAAATTGGCAGGGTTCTAAATAGTGAGGAATATAGCCATAAAATGCAGAAGGATATCAATGGACTGGGCAGGTGATGGCAAATGGAATTCACTCCAGAAAATGGTGGCTCAGTGGTTAGCACTGCTGCCTCGCAGCACCAGGGACCTGGGTTCGATTCCAGCCTTGGGCAACTGTCTGTGTGGAGTTGCACATTCTCCCTGTGTCTGCGTGGGTTTCCTCCGGGTGCTCTGGTTTCCTCCCACAGTCCAAAGGTGTGCAGGTCAGGTGAATTAGCCATGCTAAATTGCTCATAGTGATAGGTGCATTATTAAGGAGTAGGGGAATGAGTCTGGGTGGGTTACTCTTCGGGGGGGGGGGGTCGGTGTGGACATGTTGGGCCGAAGGGCCTGTTTCCGCACTGTATGGAATCTAATCTAAAAAGTGTGGGGTAATGGGATTACCCTTCTACAAAACCATGCAGACACTTACTGTTCTGAAGAAGGGCTACTGGATTTGAAACATTAACTCTGCTTTCTCTCCACAGATCCTGCAAGAACTACTGAGTTTCTCCCGCAACTTCTGTTTTTGTTTCAAATTTCCACCATCTACAGTTGTTTAGTTTATTCTGATAAGGTACTTTGTTTATGGATAGGTAATTCTATGATGAGTGAGAAACAGGATCATAGCAAGAACAGAATATTACAAAATCATCACATAACAAATTGCATAAAGAAGTGTTCTTAAATCTGAATCAAAGATGTTACCACTGAAAAATAAAATTCATTCTGCAGTGCATGGCAATGGAGATTTCAGTTTGGAGAAAAACACTTGTCAAAAGATATGAAGCTAGAAAAGCACAACAGGTCAGACAGCATCAGAGGGGCAGGAAGTCAACATTTCAGGCCAAAACCCTTCGTCAGTTTTGACGCGAGACGTTGACTTTCCTGTCAATCGGATACTGTCTGACTGGCTATACTTTCCCAGCTTCACATCTATTGACATTTGCTTCCAGCATCTGCAGTCCTTTCTGTCTCCAAGTCAGTGGTGAAAAACACTTCTTAGCTCTGAGTTTTACTGCCCAATTGAAAATAGCTGACGAATAATTTAGTTACTATGAACAATGACACATAGCTTTCTCCGTTACACGATTATGTGCAACTCCTGCTGCATGGCAAAAATATGCACCACAAGGGGAAAAGTCAAAAGTACTGTTCTGAATAGTGATGATCAGGTGTTTATTAAAGGGCCATTTAATTTAGGGACTGATAAATAATTTGGAGTTGATACGCCTTCTCATAAAAGATTAAGATAGATGTAAGGCATTATAATTAATAATTAAACTACAGAAGTCATTTAGCTTTTCACAAACCCATTTGGAGCTGGATACTATTAAATATGAGCCATGGCAACAATCTGTTTGCTCTGTGTTTGGAGGCATAAATGCATTTAATCATGTTTGCCACCACCTTCTCTCCAAGAACAGAATGAAAAGTAATGCTAGTGGCATTCAACTCTTTTACAAGCATATTGATGACTGCTCTCCCATGACCAGAACATTTAATAAACTTTTAATAGCTGCCAACTTACACTTTTCTTTCACATACATGAGATCAAACACTGAAACCAAACCGCTCCCCTCAGCCAAAGCCCCCATTCCCCTTCTCTTTCCCAATTTCTTTGTCTCCATTTCTGGGGATAGCCTATCTGCCAATTTCAGTTATAAGCCCACATATTTTCATATCTACCTCAATTACATTTGCTCACAAGTTAAACCTTATAAGGAGTCCATTCTGTTCTCTATCTCCAACATAGCTGTTTTGATGATACAACTTTCCAAAACTGCACTTCTGATATGTCTTCCTTTTTTCCTTAACCAACTTTATTTGTCAAGTCCCTCAACTATGTCCAACTCATTTTCTGAATTTCTTTTCTCATTCTTTCCCTTCCATCCTTCCCAAAATGCCAGTAGATTTCCCTTTGTTCTCGCTCCTACCCCACTAACCTTTGTATTCAGTGGATCATCTGGCACCATTTCTACCAACTCCAGCATAATTCCACCATCAACCACATTTTTCCCTCACTGTCACCATTCCTCAAACACTGTTCTCTCCACAGAACCCTGGTCCATTGCAAAATCACCCAAACACCTTGTCCTCTTCCCTTGGCATCATTCCACGCAATTACAGGGAGTATAACACATTTCCTTTTGCCTCCTGTCTTTATTCACTGTCCAAACACTCTCTTGAGGTGAAGTAGTGATCTATTATTCATACTTTCAACTATGTTCACCGTTCCCACGTAGTTTCCTCTTTGTGGCACCCTTGTTTAGTCCACAGTTGTGATCCTGACCTTCTGGTTGCTTGCCATTATAATTCACTACCTTACTTGCAAGCTCATATTTCTGACATTGGCCTGCTTCAGTGATACAGTGAACCTCAAAGTAAGCTTGTGGAATGGCCCCTATCTGTTAATTAGGCAACTTATGGCCTTCTTGACTCAGCATTGGTTTCAACAATTTTAGATCAAGAACTCTGTTTCAATGTCATTTTGTTTTCATACTATTGCCAGGTGCCTTCATGTTTTTGTTTTCAGACAGGGCCTTTCATTTCTTTGTCCTTAGCATTCACTCTGAACAAATGTTTTGTTTCTTTCTTCTTCTCCTTCATGTATGCTCTGTAAAACACAGGAACTTAGCTCATTGTTCGCCAATGCCTCAGCCTGAGCTGTTTTCTTGGTAACTTTTGTCAGTGGTGGTTTGTTATTATCTCCACTCCCAGGGGAAGAGTCAGGTCCATTCCTTAGTTGGAATGGAGATCAAACCTACGTTTTTGGTGAAGGCATTGATCTGACAACATGCTAGCTATCAATCTGACTGAGAGTCCCTTTTGATTTTATTATTTTACCTTTTCTTCCTTGCCTTCTTTGTCATTTAATCTCTCCAGACTTCTGCCCTAACCCAGATCTTCTGCATTGTTCCCCTCCCCATTTTTGAAAGTACAAATCCTGCCATATTTCCACATACCTTAAGTTCAGAATAAGAATCATATTTGACTTGAAACACAAACTTTTTATCCCTGAATAGATCCTGTCAAAACTTGCTGAATATTTCAGTACTTGTTTTTATTTCAAATTTCTAACATCTGCAGTATTTTGCTTTTATTTTATTGTCAATGTAGTGCCTGGGGTGTTGGTGTTTGGAGTTTTTAGTTTTTTTGTACTGTATTTCTCTATAATACTCTGAAAAGTGGTACAGAACTTGATAGCTATAAATACAATTATTTATCTTCGTAAAATTTTCTGGACTGGCTCTAAAATGTTTCATTGCTTTGTCTGTTATCCTATCCAGTTCAGCATTTCTCTCCTGTAAGGAGAAATAGATTCAGAATTTTGCTATGGCATGTGAAACTAATTATTTTTCATCATTCCACCAAATCTCTGCCATCCCTACTCAATGCAGGCTAGCAATGTTGTAACTGAGGGTTTTAACATGATTCTTGTAATTGCTAGGTAATGGGGCAAAAATGTAAAATCCCATGCATCTGTGAACACCAAGTTCAGGCAACATATGAGTTAGCTATTGATCAGTCGTTGCACTCTTATTTCTGAATCAGTGTGTGCTGTGTTTCATTCCCTTTTCAGCATTTTTAACATTATGATATTGAAAGCACTTCAGAAGTACTTAATTGGCTGTAAAATGTCTTGAAAAGCCCTTATGTTGTGATACATAATTGCAAGTCTCTTGGGCAGGATCAACTCTGCTATGGCTACCTAGTCTCATTGTATAGGCTTACATAGTTGGTTACCACTTGGTTGAAATTTTGAAGCGCTGCTGATGTCCATGGAACTATATGAACTGTCCCATGTGCAAGGTCTGATTTAAGTGAATGTTAGAGGGGAAGAATGTTGAAAATAATCTCAACAACCTTCATTCTTCAAGAGGAAAATAATTAACCAGGATATCTGATTTTGACTGTTATGTAATGAACATAGGTTGTCAAATTCTGGATTTATTAAAGGAAGTTTCGTCATATTATCACCCATTACCAACTATCCTAATCAGTCAAATAGCCTTTTGGCTGCTCTATTTTCAAGATATTTACAACTGGTACATTAAAATAGTCACAGAAGATTAGAAAAACAATCCTTTTTTCGAAAATGCCCTGATGATTTTTCTTCTGGTTTTCTTGTTATGGTATTCATAGGGTTATTTTCAGTTTCCATGGCCTTGAGGATAATCTTTGGGTGTGGGAAGTCCCTGCACAATGTTAGTCAGGATACTTTTAGTCACATATTAACTGAAAAATTCCCTTCAGCATAAAAAAGCTTCTTATCTGTGTTGGCATTTCTGTCATGCATGATTCCTGAAATCTCCAGGCAAATGTGTAGCAACATCTGGCTTCATGCTTCCAAATAACATAGCGTAACTTGGATTGTGTCATGTTTATCATTTATTCATTACAATAATTTCAAAAAGGACAACATAGATATCTAACAAAAATTGCAGTTTCATAATTTAAATGCAATAAATGGGCATTAGTCCTCTCTTTAAATATAGTTTAGCATTTTTTGTCCTGTATGCCAGAAAAATATTGTTGGTTAATAATTAACTTATCTCCTTAGAAAAGTATTCATTTTTGTGACTTCCATTAATTCAAACATGCATTTAATTTAAGTCATTAACAAACATTAAGCTCAGAAAAGGTTCCTGGGAGACTTTTTTGGTTACAGGCACCTAATTACAACTTTGCAGTTGGTAATTATGCTCCAGTTCCTTATTACCTTGCCAATTAATAATTCAATTTACAACTTCATTTTGGATTCCATCCGCCTTCACGTCAGACAATTCTCTTGCAAGCAACCACGTTAGATATTTTCTAACATTGCTGTTCTACTTAGTTTCCCAGGAGCATCAGTGTTAGTGAGGTTATTTAAACAATTCTGTCTCACTTGAGTTTTCTCAACTTTCCCTGGTCTAAGCAGTCCTATTTTCATTCCCAGTAAAACTTATGTAATGATTGTATATGCACAGGTGCACAAACATTAGAAGGTGAATGGCATCTAGCATCTGTTGTCTGTTTCACCCAGAGACATTAATTGAAATCTACTCACTGGCTTGCATTAATGAAGCCAAGGTCTGACCCACACAAACAGGTGTAAGTATATTGGTTTCATCATGCTTTTGTGCAATTTGATGTGTCATTAATCTCTGGGTATTGTGGGAATCCATCTTATGTGGATTTTGGCTAGCATCAGTACAAGGACATCAAACTACAATTTAAAAGGATGGTATTGCAAACATGACAATGAATTTTTACTGATACTGGCATAATATCTGAAATATGTTCATAGAAACACAGTATATATTTAAAGACAAATATCCATTATCTGACCATGATTTGTATTGTATCTTGTACCCTCAAAGAATTCAAGCGCATCAGTTCAGCACACCTGATTTGACATATTTTCATGCCATCTCCTGGGCTTCTTTCTTTCTCGTTACTCAGGTTACTGCTTCAAACCAATTTATTTAGTTCTATTTTTTGCAAAAAGCCACTTAGTGGAGGAATCAAGTACTACAGCAATGTGAAGTACAGCATCAGGGTAGTGTTGTCCTGTAGTTCCACCTGGTGTCAATAGTCAAACAATACATATATTATTTAAGAATTATAAATCCCTTCTTACAGAGGTAATCTTTACATGAGTTATTTTTAAAATAATGAAACTTAAGATGAGATGGAATTATATGTAATTATAATGAATAAATATACAATTTTTCCTGTCTATTCCTGCAGTTATTTTGATTTAAACTTTTGTAAACATCAATTGACAGTCTGAGGGATGAATTAGAATTAATTGATAACACATCTGACATGTATATCTACAATTTAGTCATCTAATCCTTTAATTTGACAAATTATTTGATCAGCAGCAGGTTTTAACCAAGGCTGGTAATAATTGAGAATGCTAGACTTTTACAACCACCTGATGAAGGAGCAGCACTCTGAAAGCTAGTGCTTCCAATTAAACCTGTTGGACTATAACCTGGTGTTGTGTGATTTTAGACTTTTACAGTGCAGACTGAGAAGGTGGTAACACAGTGGTAATGTAACTGTATCCATAATATCAGTCGACAGTTCGGAGGACATGGGTTCAAATCCAACCATGGCAGATGTGAAATTTGAAAGATAAAGGATTCTGGAAAAAAAACTAGTCTAATATTAACCATTGTTGATTGTCGTAAAACATTGAAAAAGTATGCAAATTTTCTGCTATTGTGCTTGAATCTCTAAACCTTATTTTTTATCAGTGTTTAATGTGGAAGGTAGAGAATGTGGGGAAATAAATAGTGACATCTTGAAAAATGTCCCTATTACAGAGGAGGAGGTGCTGAACATCTTAAAACACATAAACGTGAATAAATCCCTGGGACCTGATCAGTTGTACCCTAGAAGTCTGTGGGAAGCTAGGGAAGTAATTGCTGCTCCCTTGCCAGGATATTTGTATCATCAATAGCTATGAGGTGAGGTGCCAGAAGATGGGAGGTTGGCTAACATGATGCCACTATTTAGGAAAAGTGGTAAGGAGATACCAGGAAACTAAACACTGGTGAGCATAACATCAGTGGTGGGCAAGTTGTTGGAGGGAATCCTGAGGGACAGAATTTACATGTATTTTGAATGGCAGGGACTGATGAGGGATAGTCAACGTGGCTTTGTGCATGGGAAATTGTGTCTCACTAACTTGATTGAGTCTTTTTGAAGAAGTACTGAAGATGATTAATGAGAATAGAGTGGTGGATGTGATATATATGATCTCCAGTAAGGTGTGACATGGTAGGCAGGTGGTGGTTTTCAGACTGGAGGTCTATAATCAGCAGTGTGCCACGAGGATTGGTGCTGGGTCCACTGCTTTTCATAATTTCTATAAATGATTTGGGTGTGAACATAGGAGGTATGGTTATTAAGTTTGCAGATGACACCAAAATTGGAGGTGTACTGGATAGCGAAAAAAATTACCTCAGAGTACAGTGGAGTCTTGACCAAATGGAGCAATGGACTGAGGACTGGCAAATTGAGTTTAGATACACGTGAGTTGCTGCCTTTTGAAAAGGCAAATCAGGGCAGGACTTATACACTTAAGGTCCTGGGGAGTGCTGCCAAACAAAGAGACCTTGGAGTGCAGTTTCCTAGTTCCTTGAAAGTGGAGTTGCAGGGAGATTGTACAGTGAAGAAGACGTTTGATATGCTTGACTTCATTAGTCAGTGGCTGTACAGGACACTTTTGGAATACTGCATGCAATTCTGGTCTCCATGCTGTAGGAAGGATGTTATGAACTTGGAAGGGTTCAGAAAAGATTTACAAAAATGTTGCCTGGGTTGGACGGTTTGAGCTATAGGCAGAGGCTGAATAGATTGGGGATACTTTCCCTAAGAGTGTCGGAGACTGAGGAGTGACCTTAAAGAGGTTTATAAAATCATGAGGGGCAGGGATAAGATAAATAGTCAAGTTCTTTTCCCTGGAGTCAGGGAGTTCAAAACTAGAGGACATAGGTAAAAGGTGAGAGGGGAAAGATTTAAAAGGGACCTAAGGGGCAACCTTTTCATCAGAGGGTGGTGTGTGTAATGAATGAGCTGCCAGAAGAAGTGGTAGAGGCTAGTGACAATTACATTTAAAAGGCAGCTGGATGGGTATATGAATAGGAAGGGTTTCGAGGGATATGCACCAAGTGCTGGCAAATGGGACTAGATTTATTTAGGATATCTAGTCAGCATGGACAAGTTGTACTGAAGTGTCTGTTTCCGTGCTGTAGATCTCTATGGTTCGGTGAGAGTATAAATTGTTGTTCAGAATAACACAATTTATTGGGATAATCCAGTTCATCACCAAACTCTTGGAAAGAATTGTATTCTATATAGAGTCACTACTGTGTTTAATTTTATATCTTTTCCTAGTCATGACAGACTAAATTCATGTCCATAAACTCAGGAGCGAAAACAGCCTTTAATTAATTACTGTTCTGAACTAGCTCAGCCACCTCAATAATCTGTAAGCGTATTGAAACAATCTGTTCAGATATGTTGTGACACATTTCCAGCTCAATTGGGACTTAAACCTGTACCTTAATACTGTACAAATAAAAGCCCTACCTCAATAATCTATTATTTGTAATATGTTCACTGTTGACATTGTTTATCTAGCTCTGAATCCATTTGTGTTCAGTGTGCATTCTTTTCCATTCTTGAAGTAGGCCCAAAAGCTATTTCTGTCATTCTAAGATGAACCTTAATAACATGGTGAGTCAGGAGGAAAGTATCATCTTAACAATCAATTATATGCTACAAAACTGTTTGTTGTTAAATGCTGAACTTCAACTTGACTTTGGAATCTGTGATCAAACACATTGGTGTGTTATCATCAACCAGGATATCACAGCTGTGAGCTGGGCATGATATAGTTTGTCCCAACCCTCCTGTCCATGCCATGTTCTTAAGATTTGGAGATGCCGGTGTTGGACTGGGGTGTACAAAGTTACAAATCACACAACACCAGGTTATAGTCCAACAGGTTTAATTGTAAGCACTAGCTTTCGGAGCACACAACCACCTGATGTTCTTAAGATTGCTGTTCTTGAGAATCTGCTGTGGATAAATCGGTTGCTGTTCTGCACATTGCAACAGTGATTAGGATCCAATATGGCATTGTTGAAACAAAATTCAATAAAATTTAGACGAGACCACCAAAACTGGAAACAAAACAATTTATTATGAACTTGCAAGGGCTTCAATTGCAGAAGCAAATGAGCAAAATAGAACTTAGATTAGTGTACAGTTATACCCTTTGAGCTGAGTGAGGTCATCTCTCCAGACTCCTAATTACCCAATCTCTCTTACTGTGCCAGACCACTGCCCAGCTGTGCTCCACCCTTATTACTTCACCCTTCCGCAGGTTGGCAACCTTCCTTTTTGTAAGTGCTGACACATACATTTATTTTGTCGACAGTACATCTAGATCTGGTTTAACATTTTGTATCAACTCTGCTGGTACATTCCATCCTCAGCCATTTCATTAACTTGTATCATTTTGTATAGCTCAAGCATTTCGGTTATCTCAGCTTTTTGTTGAAAACATAATTTTACAAAAATAACTTTTTGTTATAGTAATTACACACCAAAGTTAGTATATAATTTACCACAATTATACACTGAAAAGTCCCTAAATACCTGCAGGGTTAATAGTTCTCTTGCTGTACCCCTTTTCTGTATGCTTTTTCTATATCGGCAAAAACAACACTTTACCCCATTTCTAACAGGGTCCAATATGGCATTGTTGGCTACAAAGTGTTTTGAGAAGACTTAAAAGTTATGAAATGCACTGTATGAATGTAAATTCTTTCTTCATAACAGAATTGTTACCCCATTGGATCTGAAAACAAAATTCAAGGCTACCCCTTCCCCCACCCCTCTCTCCCCTCTTAAAAGTCTGCTGTCTGATGATAGACATCCTTCGGGACTATTTTGAAGAAGGGTAAGCAAGTTGTCGATGATATTCTGGCAAATTTCTCGCCGCCTGTCAACATGGGCAAAGCTATCTGATCATTATCTCTGATGTTTGTGTAAGGTTGCGTGCAATAATACTTGTTCCTAAGCACTTCAATTTTTTGACTGGGTGGCCCTGGACACTAATATTTTCGAAATTAAAATCAATACTTGGCACGGAGTCTGTATCAGGTGAAAATTTGAATAGGAGCGAGTGACGGACACACGGAGTGGCCAGGCGTTAAACCGCCGCTCAGTTTGAATCTGCAGCAGTTAAACTGCCGTTTTAGCCCCGCCCCCCGGCTCGGCCGGAAGTGACGTAATCGGCGCGGCTGGTTCCGTGTTTACATTGCAGCCAGATTTCAGAGAGAGAGAAAATAGGGATGTCGAGTCCACGGTGGTGATCGGAGAAAATCGAGGTTCGGGATGGGGAGTGTTAGAGGGCGGTGTACGGAATTAGGCAAAGGGGGAGGTGGGGAGAGGGAGAGGGAGCGCGCGGTGTTGGAGAGCAGGGGCTCCCAGAGAGTGGGAATGGGTTGAGGAGCGGGAGGAGGGGTGAAGGGGCAAGAGCGAGGGGGGAGACGGGGTGCAGGAGAGAGGTGGGGGGAGAGACGGGGGTGGGGGAGAGATGGGGGTGCGGGGGGGAATAGATGGAGGAAGGCAGAGATGGGGGTGCAGGTGGGAGGGAGGTACTGGGGAGGAGACGGGGGGCGTGGGGGGTGCGGGGGAGGAGGCGAGGGGAGTGGGAGGAGACGTGGGAGGAAGGGGGGAGGGGACGGGGGGAGGGGGAGGAGACGGGGGGAGGAGGAGATGGGGGCGCAGGGGGGAGGGGGAGGAGACGGGCGGGAGAGCGGGAGGAGAGCAGGGGGGAGGAGGAGATGGGGGCGCGAGGGGAGGAGGAGACAGGGAGGGGGGAGACGGTGGGGGGCGCGTGGGGGAGGAGGAGACGGGGATGCGGGGGGAGGAGGAGACGGGGAGGGGGGGAGACGGTGGGGAGCGCGGGGGGGAGGAGGAGACGGGGGGCATGAGGGGGAGAGGAGGAGACGGGGAGCACAGGCGAGAGGGGGGAGGAGGCGGGGGCGTGGGTGGGTGGGTGGGGGGGGGAGGAGACGGGGGCGCGGGGGGAGGAGGAGATGGGGGGGCGTGGGGGGAGGGGGGAGGAGGAGGAGGAGACTGGGGGCGCAGGAGGGAGAGGGAGGGGGAGGAGGAGACGGGGGTGCGGGAGGGAGGAGGAGACGGGGGGGCGCGGGAGGGAGGGAGGAGGAGACGGGGGGGCGCGGGAGGGAGGGAGGAGGAGACTGGGGGCGCGGGAGGTGGGGGGGGAGGAGATTGGGGGGCGTGGGAGGGGGGAGGAGGAGAAGGGGGGCGCGGGAGGGGAGGGAGGAGGAGACGGGGGGTGCGGGGGGGAGGAGACGGGGGGTGGGGGTGAGAGAGGGGGAGGAGGGAGCAGATGGGTGGGGGGTGGGGGGTTGGGGGTGAGGAGATGGGGGTGTGGGAGGGAGGGGTGGAGGAGATGGGGGTGCGGGAGGGAGGGGGTGGAGGAGATGGTGGTGCGGGAGGGAGGGGGTGGAGGAGATGGTGCAGGCGGGAGCAGATGGTGCAGACAGGGGGGACGAGTTGGGTGTGCAGGCGGTGGGGGAGTGGGGAGGAGATGGGGTTGCGGGCGGGGTGGGGAGGAGATGGGGTCATGGGCGGGAGTGGTGAGGAGATGCGGGCGTGGGCGGGTGTGGTGAGGAGATGCGGGCGTGGGCGGGAGAGGGGAGGAGATGGGTGCGTGGGCAGGGGGGAGGAGGGGGCAGATGGGTGGGGGGGTGCGGGGGTGAGGAGATGGGGGTGCGTGCGGGAGGAGATGGGGCTGTGGGCAGGGGGAGGAGGGAGCAGATGGGTGGGAGGGGGGCGGGGGTGTGGGAGGGAGGGGGTGGAGGAGATGGGGGTGCGGGAGGGAGGGGGTGGAGGAGATGGTGCAGGCAGGAGGGTGGAGTTGGGTGTGCGGGCGGTGGGGGAGTGGGGAGGAGATGGGGGTGCAGGTGGGGCGGGGAGGAGATGGGGTTGCGGGCAGTAGGGAGAGGAGATAGGGAGGGGGGCCAGGGTGAGGAGATGGGGGTGCGGGCGGGAGGGGTGGAGGAGATGTGGTGTGGGTGGGCGGGGTGGAGGTGGAGAAGATGGGGCTGGGCGGGAGGGGTAGAGGAGCGGAAATGGAGCTGGCGGGAGGGGTGGAGATGGGGATGGGTGTTTGGAGGGGCATGGTGGGGGCAGGTGGAGGGGCCGTGGCTTCGAGGTAGGGGGTGCAGTGGATGGGGGTGGGGGAGGGAGGGTTAGCAGAGATGGGGGTACAGGGGAGAGGTGTGGGGGTGACAAGAGGAAAAAGGGGCAGGAGACAGGTGTGAGGGGGGCAGAAGGTTGGGATGGCAGGGAAAAAGGTGTGTCGGAGATGGGCAGAGTGGAGGGGAGGGAAGGAGGCAGGAGAGAGGGGTGAAGTTGGCAGGGTTGAGGGGGCAGCAGAGTGGGGTGGGTGTGAGGGGACAGAAGTGAAGAGGAGGGAGGCTGGAGGCAGGGGGAGGGGCGAGTGGGGTCAGGATTGGAGGGGACAGGAGGAGGCAGGTGTGGAGGGGGACGAGTGGAGGCAGGAGTAGAGGGACAAAGGGTGGTGAGGATGAAGGGGGCAGGGGTGGAAGGAGGCAGGAGTGAGGTGAATGTGTGGGGCAAGGGGCAGGAGTGAAGGGGAGGATGGGGACAAGAGGCAAGGAAGGGGTGGGGTGAAAGGAGAAGGGTGTGATGGGTGAGGGGAGGACGGAGCAGGGTTGATGGGGCAGGAGAGTCGGTTGAGGGGGAGGAGTGCAGCAGGAGAGAGGGATAAGGAGATGGGGCAGGGTTAGGAGCGCATTAGGAGAAAGGGGTGAGGGAAGGGGTACAGGAGAGATGGGTGGAAGGGAGCAGCAGGCAGGGGTGGAGAGGAAGATGTAGGAGGAGGTTCTTAGGTAGAAAGGGGTTGTCCGTGGAGGAGGAGTTGTGCAAGATGGGTGGTGAGTGTGGGAGAGAAGGTCTGGGAGCAATGGGGTTGTGCATGTGAGACAGAGAATGGAGGGGGAGTTATCGAGAGAAAGCGTGAGAATGGGAGGAAGGAGCGGATGAGATGATGATGGAGGAGAGGATGTGAGCAAGAGGGAGAATGGATGGAGCGAGTTAGAGAAGGGGGAGTTGTCAGGAGGGAAGAGGGCAGGATGGAGGAGGCGCAATAGATTTAAAGGGCAAGAGCAGTGGGATGAGTTAAGGAGAAACAAAGTGAGGGATTGAAAAGTTTGAAAGGAGTGAGGGATGTAGAAGGTAAAGGAAAGGGAGAAGAGTACGGAGATGCAGGGAGGGAGGTTTGATGGAAGAAGTTGGAGGGAGAGACTCGGAGAAAGGTTTGGGAGAATGGTTCGGAGACAATGGGGAGGGAAAGAGTGAGAGAGAAAGACACAGGGGAGATGTGGGTGTGCAAATGTGAGTATGCCAAGGAGAGACAGACTGATAGAGGCTGAGGGGAAAATGAAAAGGGAAAACTGGGGTGAGATAGATGGATTAACGAGCATGATTACACAATAGTTAGGGAAGGTTGAATTGAGGAAAAAGTCAGGGTACAGATTGCAGAATTCCAGTTTTTTTTAATGTATGCTGTAAAATGATTTTTGTCATTTTTTCTCTTCAGATACTTTTTACAGTGGGCATTCACACACTATCTCTGTCAGAGGTGAAAATATGTCTTCTGCCTGTCCACCTCAGTCACCAGCTGTTGCAAAAACAGAGATTCCCTTGGACAGTGGGTCACCTTTGTTGGCTGCTACTTTTGCGTACTGGGACAACATTCTTGGCCCGAGAGTGAGACATATCTGGGCTCCAAAAAGTGAACAGCTGCTGCTAAGTGATGGCGAAATAACATTTTTGGCAAACCACACCTTAAATGGCGAGATTCTTCGGAGTGCCAAAAGTGGAGCTATCGATGTCAAATTTTTTGTACTGTCAGAGAAAGGGGTAATCATTATCTCATTGATATTTGATGGCAATATGAATGGTGACCGTAGTACTTATGCTCTGTCAGTAATATTGCCACAAACTGAACTAAGTTTCTACCTACCTCTGCATAGATTGTGTGTGGACAGACTAACACACATTATTAGAAAAGGAAGAATATGGATGTATAAGGTAAGTCTTTAGTAAATAAATGCTTTGTGTTCCAATTCTCATACCTTGGAATCTGCTAACATTAACTACTTTTTCGATTTGCAACATGATTGAGAAATGTTAGTGAGTCTACACTTTGAAGATTATGGACAAGGCGGGGTGACATATCTTTCATTTCATTTCATTACATTACAAAATAAATTGCCAAAATGCTTTGGGTGACATGGCCAGTTCTGTGCTATATGTCTATTGCTAATATTTTTCTTGCGCATTCAGAAGCAGCAGGGTAGTGTTCTTTGAACACAGCCATGAGTCTCTTCAGAGCAGGTAGACACTCTGCTTAAATCCTTCACTGTTGATGTGGCACATGAATCATGCAGTCATGAAGACTCCAGGTTTGATTGTGGTCTGTCTGTTAATTCATTCAGTGTGGATGATGCACAAATGGAAACTTAAATCTTCCCATTTACAACTGTGGTCATCCACAACAGGACTTGGGAGCAAATTCTAACTCATTGCTGGGACGAAGTTTAATTTGCATGTTGTTGAAGTCGTACCGACATTCAAAACGAAAGCTTAATTGAAAAAGAAACTGAGCAGGAAGCAGAAAAGGTACCTCTGGAAATGAAACTGAATTTAATCATTTCTAAGGAAACTAAAAAGAAGCTGAGGGTGAAGAATCAAAGCTGAAATCCTTTACAAAGATATAAAGGGAACACATCGGTCCAAGGTGAACATTTGCAGTTTCACCTGCTGCTGATGGCTGACAACATATCATGGATGCTCAGTCTAGATCTGCTAGTTGCTCAATCTGTTTGGAATCTACCCCATTTAGCATGGTGGTATTGACACGCAACACAATGGAATATAACTTCAATATGGAAAATTGGATTATTCTCCATAAAGACTGTGCAGTGGTTACTCATCCTGATATGTCCTGGACATAATGCGGGGAGCTGGGGTTTGGTGGTGGTATGGTGTGGTCCATGCTAATCAGATTTCTTTGTACATGTTTGACCTGATGGCATTAAACTCCATTGGGTCTGGAATCAATGCTGAGGACTCTCAGGGCAGCTTCTCTCCAACGATATATCACTTTGTCACCGACTCTGCTAGGCCTACCCTTTTGGTGGGCCAGAATGTATTCAGTGATGGTCAGTGGTGTCTGGAGCACAGTCATACTCATAGGACCTTACAGTGCCAAGCTATTGCTTGAATAGTGTGTGAGATAGCTTGCCTAATTTTGGCACTAGCCCCCAGATATTGAGGAGGACTTTATAGGGTCAAGAGGATGAATTTGCTATTGTTATTTCCATTGCCAAGGTCCATGCTGGGTGTTTCATCTGGTTTAATTCCTTTGAGATTTTTAAGCACTTCTGCTCTGATCATTGAGGGCAGATGAGACTCTGATGTGGAAGACAGATGTGAAACATGATCTAGATGATGTAGAGTCCCTTTGGGTGGAAGTAAAATAGCACGGGAAAGAACACATTGATAGGGAGCATCGTACAGATCCTAAATAACAGTCAAGCTTCAGCAAAGACTATAAATCAACAAATAAAGGAACGTGTAAAAAGAATGGAGTAATAATTATAGAGGACTTCCACCTTCATGTTGATTATATTAATGAAATTGGAAAGGATAGAATGTATTAGAGTTACTTTCCTAGAGCAATATGTCATGGAGCCAACCAGGAAGCAAACTATCTTGGATCTGGTAATGGGTAATGAGGCAGGTCTAAATTACTTTAGAAGTCATTGGAAATTAGAATAATGAGATGTGATCTCATTGAAATATATAAGATTCTTACGGGGCTTGACTGAGTTAATGCAGAGAGGGTGTTTCCCCTTGTAAAAGAGTCTAGGACTAGAGGGTATAGTCTCAGAGTAAAGGGTGCCAATTTAAGACTGAGATGAGGAAGATTGAGAGTCTTTGGAATCCAGTGCCACAGAAAGCTGTGGGGGCAGAGTAGCTTTGTATGTTAAAGGCTAAGATAGATTCTTGATCAGTAGGGGAATCTAGGATAATGGGGAAAGGCAGGAATGTGGGATGTGAGGATGGTAGATTCTATTGAATGGCAGAGCAGGATCGAGAGACCTGCTTTTCCTTATGGTATTAGAGGTGCCAAATTGGATAAGGATGGCAGGTTTCCTTCCCAAACGCACATCACAATATATAGACAATATACACGACTGGGTGAGGACATAGCAGATGCAATATAGTGAAGTGTACGGTAGGAAAACTAAAAATTTAATGTTTTTAAATGAAAGGGGACAAAGGAATGCTGAGACTCAGGTGCAGCTCAGTGTCTTTGTGCTTTGAGGGATCCTCAGGATTTATGGGCAATATTGTCTGAAGGTGGCTGGGTAAGTTTGTACAGTTAAAAAGGATTACAGCATGCTTGGGTTTATAAATAGAGGCATAGAGTGTAAAAGCAAGGAAGTGATGCTTTACCTCTACAAATCATTGGTCAGACCATATTTGGAATATAGTGTTCAGTTTTGGACACCTTATTTAAGAAAGAATGTTAATCCCCGGAAAGAGTTCAAAGGAGATTTGCTAGACTGATACCAGGAATGAGGGATTTTAGATATAAGGAAAGATTAGAGAAATACTAAGGGAATTGAAGGTTTATAGGAATGGTGTGGGAAGATGTTTGACTGGGGTGTCAGCCATGTTTTCTCTGAATCAAAGCACCTACAGATGTCCAATTTTGAGTTGCTGAATCTGTACATAGTTTCATTAATTCTTGATGTTAGATTTTAGGATTGATTTTGTGTTTTTTTTGTTTTTTGCATAGTAAATATTCTTCTGTTTTAAACTTTGGAATCCTGTGGCTTCTTTCCCTCATTAAATAAGTAGAATTTTGAAGTTTGTCTCTTTATTTAAAAAAAAAGACTTTTCATAATAGAACCAAATTCACAACACTTGGATATTTCTCATGCATTCAGATGGGTAAGGTAGATAATTGTAATATAATGGTTGTTGCTCCACATCTTGAGAAAGGAAGGAGGAGGATAACAGACTAGACTTTGATTGCAAACTTGCCCATCTTGAATAGCATGCCAACATATGTTCTTTAGGTTCCTGTGTGAATAGTTACTCGAAAGGTGCTCAGAGCTCATGAAATCAAACCCTAGTAGTGGCTAATCCCAACAAGAGAGGAAAGAGGGAAAAATAATTAGTATTTTCGCCAAACAGTATCTCGTATAACAATATAAATGGCTGGTGCTGATTTTCCTTTCGCTGGCATCTGCTCAGTGTGCTTCTGTGAGGTTTATGCTTGTTGTTCTTTTTGGACCAAATTAGCAAGTCACACAGATTCTAAATGCTTACCATCTTGGCTGCTATTCACACATTTCTTTGTGGGCATATGATTTGTTTGCTCTCAGATACTGTGGAATTTTCTCTGTAAAGTGGCTCAGGAATTGCACTGTAAAATGCTATAGAACCCCATTAACATGACAATGATATGATTATTTCCTCTTATGGAGGTCATAAAGCATTTTCTGTATAATTTTAAGGTATTTTTGGAAATAGTAATTCAGTTACAAATTTGGCCCTCCTGAAACTAGTCTTTCAAATGTTTGACATGTTTTTACATTAGGGACATTAAAAATGAGTGTTTTAAATTGCTTATTACTTTGTTTGAACTTGGTCTATCTCCATGTATAACTGGCGAGAAATGTCTGATGATATCATAATGTAGATGAATAATTTAATCTGTGGATAGTTTTAATACAGAATGTTATTCTCTTAAGTGATTTATGAAACCATCTATTTATCTTGCATGGCCAAGCACAGATTACTAGCATTGGAATATGTTTCTAAATTCACTACTGGCCATATTTTTAAAGAAAGTATAGTAGTGCTTCTACACATTGTCAACTTAAAAACATTTTTTAAAAATTGGGTCAAGCGTAGGTCATTTGGTCTTTGAAGCTTGTTCTGCCATTCAATATGACCATGGCTGATCATCCAACTCAGTATCCCAATTCCATTTTCTCCCCACACTCATTGATTTAGTCCTCAGAACTATACCTAACTTCTTGAAAATATTCTGTTTTGGCCTTATCTACTTTCTGTGACAGAGAATTCCACAAGCTTATTACTGTCTTGGTGAAGAAATTTCTCATTTCAGTCTTAAATGGCCTATCATGAGGCCTACATCCATAGATACTTTGGATTTACTGCAGTGGTTGATTAGGGAAAATAATTATTTGATAAATTTATTATTGAAGTAAGCATGGATCTGATGGTTAGAGTTACTCCTCCAATGTCTCACTTGAACCATTGGGATGAGACAAAATTAAAACTGGCAATCCTACACAGGAGAGGAAATGACAAGGAGAAACAATTGAAGTACTCTCACTATTTGAGCAATCTAGAGAAACCTAGAGATTGAATAAAACTAGCAATGTATAATAACCTCCAGAAATTGGTGAATCTTCTCTCCTTAGAGGAAGAATGATACTGGCATCACACTCATACATGGGTGTTAGATCATATTTATGAGGTTTCCTATTTCCCCCTTCCATTACCGGAGGCTAGTTGTAGCCTCTACTGCTATAATGGCTGAGAAACACTAATGCAGCTTTGACGAATGGTCTATTCTGGCACATCCTAGTCTTTGTTACTTGACTGCCCTTAGTGCAATTAATTTATCCACTCAGGAGAGATTTTTTAATTTTGTGAATTGCAATTTGCTATCATTACTGTCTGCAAACACACTCAAATAAGTGTACCCAGCCATAACCGTATTCTCTATTCTCCATGTTCTCTATAATTAACCTGGAAGTAGATCTTAGAGCATAGTATTTTAACAAGCTATATCCATGCATGTAGATCACTGTTGCTCTACTTACTTTTTATATGCACTGTTTTCTCTTAGGGACAAAGCATTATATCTTTCTTAACAACAGAGATCACACCTGTCATGGAATTATTTTCATCCATGAAAACACATGGCCTTCTAGAAGAAGTTCAAGTAAGTTTGTGCTTGATACTCACAAGGAGGAAATGGAATGTAGTTTGTGTTGAAACATGTCACTTGTTCAAAAGTTTTCACATTTCAGAATCTTGTTAAGTCACAATGCTCATTAATATTATAATGTGTCAATGCAATATAAAATACCTGGAATCTCTAGAAAATTTTTACAATTGAGTTGCACATTGCACTTGCACATAACAGTCCTGCTAATACAGGAAGTGTCATTATAAAATTTAACTATAAAACCCTTTTATCGCAGAGGCTAGAGGTTTATACCTTATATTTTCTTACTATTTATTTAAAGATAAGCATATTATATGTTAGATGCAATGAAAAATAAGATGCCTAGATCTTGGCTTCTCGGTTACTTAATTTCACCTATCAATATTCTCTGTTCACTCACTGTTGAGTCAAATCTCTTGTTTAGAATTTTTTGAAGTAGTTCTGTCCAGGAAATATTGTAACCTTGTAGATGAATCAAATGATAGAGAAGGATAAGGTACAGTTAAGTAATGATTGTCCTGAACTAGTAATCCAGAGGCCTAGAAAACCGTTTTGGGATGAGAATATGAATCCCACAATGGCCTATAAATGAAATTAAACCGGGAATAAAAACCTAGCATCAGTATTTTTTCCCATTAAACAGCTGGATTGTTGTAAAATACCATCTAGTTTGATCCTTCAAGGGAGGATGTTTGCTGCTGTTATGTGGCCTGGCCTGTGTGTGCTATGATGCGCGAGATTGCTGTCTGTCCTCTGAAATGGTTTAGCAAACCAACCGGTTACATTCAAGGTGATTCATCGCTTCATTCTGTTATGAAGGTGTAGGTGTACTGTGCCTTTAAAAGAGAGAGGAAGCTGGCATGGATTGAAAGCACAGAATGTACTGAACAATTTTAAAATGTAAGATTTGGCTGACACAAATAGCTGGTGCTGTGTTGCCATGGTCCAAAAATTTCAAATTCAGCCAATCAGTTTAAATTATGCCCAGATACTAAAATACAATCAAATTTTACTGCTTTGGGATGACATTAACTGATGAAATGATCTAATGCTTTGGGATATAAAACCGGACATTTTGAACAATTAGGGAGAGAACAGTAAAGAGCACCCACTAGTAAAGACTGCCAGCAGAATAGCTCTCTAAAAGGTACTTGTCCATAAGAAATTTGCATAGTAGAAGACCAAAGCTGACCTAGAGAAGTCTACAGAAGAAGTTCGACATCCGAAAACAACAACTGGGTTTCAAATTGATTTGCCATAAATTTAAGAGGGAATTTATCAGACCAGTATAGTAGAGTGGGAAGTAAAAGGTAGGTTTAAGAGAAAGGAGTTGTAAATAGTTGTTTAATGTTCTCTTTTGGAATTAAAGAATAAGATTTTTCATTTTGACTTTAAATAGTGAGATCTGGGATGGTTTTTTGCCTCTTGAAATTTAACAGATTATGGCGCGAGGTGAGCTTCTCGGTGCAGAAGGGTTTAGCCATGTTGTAACACTTCTCAACAATTAAGGTTTGGCAATAAAGACTGGACTTTGCCAGTGATCTCCTGTGAATGAGTTATTGTATATACTCGAGTAATAGCCAAATTTTTGACTACCTAACGTTAAATTTATACGGTCGACTATTACATGGATACTACTTTTCAGTGGCTGAAATTCATGCTCATCAAAATTCATATTGTATCATTAACAGAAGCCCAACTGATCTCTAAATGAATTAAGAGAAAAAAATACAATGAATTAGGGCAATTATGAAACCGGGAGTGGAGCACAACAGCCGGTAGACTGAATGACATGGAGCAGGACGACTGGTACACTGACTCGTAAATGTTGTTCTGTTTTCTGTGAAGAACGAGAGTTGATGTTTACATGAGATACATGAAAAATTCCAGATTTTTTGGCCAAAAATAGGGGGTTGTCTTTTACCTGAGACTGACTATTACTCAAGTACCTATGGTAAAAGAATAAAGAGAAAGTGACTACTTTTCTGACATAAGATTAATGGGAGTTGTAAAATGTAGGTAAATGGCATTTTTCAACAATTGATGATCAGTGTGATTGGAACTGGTCATTTAAATGTTCCAGCTGTTTAATATTTAATGAGAGTGCTTGGTGAAATTTTGATTTTGTGATATTTATAAAATCTGAATGCCTCTCTTGGAGGAATTAAAAGATGAGCAATTCATTGAGTTATTTACTGATTTTAGGAAACTTAACTGCTTACCTTTTAAATGTTCAACAGAGATTGATGCATCCTTTTGGTTATTTTTTGGTCCGCAGTACTGATTACATCATTAAATTTACATAAATATAATGATGCATTGTCTCACTTGATTATTGTATTATACAAGATAGAAATAACTTGTCACTGTGCAACCGAAGCAATTATGCATAAATGAACTTTATTGGGCTTCTTCGGGGAGTTTAAATATTTCCCTTCATGATATGCACACATTGTGATCCTTCTAACTAGATGTCCATTTCAGGTACTGGGGCTTCTTCTTATGTTTAGGCAGATAAACTGATCATCTTTCTTGTTCAACTTCACCCACCACAGAAATTGGAGGAATTAATGCAAATTAAGATGGAAATTTAAATCATTCAGGATAGGGATTCATTTGAGCGAAAACAGATATAAACCTAGCAAGAGTATAAGGATGAAAAATGGTG
This sequence comes from Chiloscyllium punctatum, assembly GCF_047496795.1. NCBI lineage: Eukaryota > Metazoa > Chordata > Chondrichthyes > Orectolobiformes > Hemiscylliidae > Chiloscyllium > Chiloscyllium punctatum. The sequence continues at coordinate 131,001,454 of NC_092740.1, forward strand.
AGATGCTTGAATCAGGAACAGGTAACAGAAGCAGGAGGAAAGATTACAATGAGAAGACATAAAGGTTTAGACAGTTTTTAATATGCTAATATTCCAGAAGTTTCCAGTAAGCAAACAGTGTTTCAAGCAGCAAGAGATTCTAACCTATCTTGGCAAGTGATTCTGGTAGTATTCTGCAATGTGCTTTTATGTATGCTTTTCCCAATTTCAGAACATCCTATGGACTTCATAACCAATGAAGCACTTCTAAGGTGTGATTGTTATAATGATGTAACTGGGACAACACATCTATGTACAGCAATATTGTAATAGTGTCCGGCAATTATTTTTATTGATGTTGGATGAAGGTTAAACTGATTCTTGGTTTGACTTCACGTGTGAAAGATGCATCTGTAATCATACAACCTGAACAAAATGCTCAAGTGTCTGGAGTTGGCCTTGAAGCCTATAAATTCAAGATTCGTGTAAAATGCTATCACTTGAGGCAGATAGTAGAGTGAGAGATGTACAATTTTCAAAGTAGCAGTTGGGGACTACTGAAGAGTCTAGATGAAGAAACAAAATTGAGAGTATTTTTGGAGCTGGATATTAGGTTGGAAAAAAATGAGAGGAAGAAGTTTTATAAATTTTTAGTCTGTCTTGAAACTGGTGAACTGGTACAAGGCTTTTCTGGTCTTTTGAGAGAGATTTCACAGCACCTTGCTTTGACTTGCTGCTATGAGTAAGTATGAAGTCTGAGGCATGTCTTGCCATTCTGTGGCATTGCATGTTGATGTTCCCATGTCTGTTGACATAATCACCCAGGATATAACTCCATTTTCTGCCATTAATAAATTTCCTGAAATCAAATTCTGCTTTTTGTGTCACCTAGTTGTATACATTACAACATTTGAACACTAGGCGTACATCCTTTTCCTTCACCATCCTTCAGAGGTGTTATCTACATGAGTTTGGCTTGTTATCTGACTACAATACATTTACTGTTTTACAGTAGTGGATGAGTAATTGCATTTTGGTTGCAATATAGCTGTTAAGTATAAAATATACAATGTAGATTACACCCAAACTACTTCATTTCATTATTCTGTATTTATTTCATATTATGTTATTTATTTGGATGCAGTATTTTCTACAAGCATTTTGTTACTAACTGCTATTTTCTTTCATGTAAGCTCTGATGAATATTCTACCACACCATTTAATGGTAAGAAAATATCCTAAAGCATTTTGCAGTGCAAATAGCTTACAATTGCCATTACAAATTTTCAAAGATTCCATCTTTAAGACTCCTTACATATTCAACAGTGTGAGCATAATTTAATTTTATTATGCCTACCCAAAAGCTTGTTGTCATTTGCTTTCCAGTTCCTTGTTTTCATTCAACTTGCATTCCTAGTTACAATTAGTTCATGTATATTTTCACAAAATTAAAAGCTACTTTTCTCTTAGCTATTTTAATTTGTCTATTTGAATTGCTTAGATTTAAGATTGGAACTTTATTTCTACATGATCTGCATTTTATTTGAACTCTACTTGATTAATTCTGAACAGCAAACTATCTTTGTTTTTCCTTTACTGTGTTTTATATTTCCATTAATCTTATTTCACAATCATAATCAAGAATTCAAACCCCATGGTAAGGGGCAGGCATTTGTTACTTTTGCCTGCATTAAAATATAAAATTAATTGACACGGAATTAGTAGGGCTCAATATTTTTAACTTTCAAATTTCCCCTCTATCAGATTGTCTCATCTGTTTCCCTTTCAATTTCTGTAAAATGGCAAAAGGTTTGTTTTAATGATCCCCATGCATTTCCACTTTAAAGTACATGAAAATTAACAATAGATAGTAACAAAAGTAGTAAATTCAAATGTTTCACAATTTCCAGCTTAATTCTTAGTTAATAGATGAGCACTTGAAATGTGCCATGACACTCAAGGTTATGGGCCAAGAGCTGAAAAGTGGGATTAGTGTAGATTGGTTGAGCCGATGCAACAGGCTGAGGGCCTCTCTCTGTTACATGACTATAATAATCATTTGAGTTCATATTGATTTATTTTTGCGATCGGAAGTCTCAGTTTCTCTTTCTGTTTCCCCTCACTTAATCTTTTGTTTTATATTTAGAAGATTGGAGTGGTGTTCATACTGTTGCTACCTGGTTCGGAATGTGTGAGTGTAATATTAAATTGAATTTTAATTTGATTCAGATTAAGGATACCCTTTTGAATGATGATGATATTGGTGACAGCTGCCGTGAAGATTTTCTGCACAAGTGAGTGTTTATTTGCATGTAATATGAGAGCTCAGTTTTATTTGCAGTCATTTGTCCTTTAGCATTGTAGTACACCTGTACTTATTTGTTAAAGAACTCTGGCCCCAATTTCATTTCTATACTGTAGATGAGAGTTGTGCATGTGAGATTCTCTGGATTAGCAGTTATCCCTATGCTTGGAACCCCTGAAAGTATCCATTTAAAACTGAGAGTTTGGAGTGTTCTGGTGTAGTTAAATATTTAATTGGTCAGGAAAAGTTAGACAATTAAAAGTCTAGTGTATCTCTTGAGTAACTAATAATTTGTCCCCAACCCCCACACTCCCAATTACGCTGGCTCCGTTCCTCTTCCGACCCCACACTCTCTGATCTAAAAATCCCCTGCTCCAGACCTGACACCTCAGACCTTCTCCTGACACTCCACCACTTCCTGTGGAGACAAAGAAACATGGAAAATAGGAGCAAGAGTTGGTCATTCAGCCCTCTGAGCTTGCACTGCCATACAGTATGGGTCATGGCTGACCATCAAACTCCATACCCAGTTCCCACTTCCTCCCCATACCCATAAGATCATAAGATATAGGAGCAGAATTAGGTCATTCAGCCCACTGAGTCAGCTCTGCCATCTGATTGTGGCTGATATGTTTCTCAACCCCATTCTGCTTTCTCCCATAACCCTTGATTCCCTTACTAATGAAGAAACTATGTATCTCTGTCTGAAAGACAGGTATATAACTTTCCCTCCACCGCCTTCTGCAACAATGAATCACCGATTCACCACCCTCTGGATGAAGAAATTCCTCTTCATCTCTGATCTAAAGCCTTTGATCTCTTTAATATAAAGAACCATATCTGACTCCTTTTTGAAAACATTCAAATGTTTTGGCCTCAATTGCTTTTTGTAGAAGATAATTCCATAGGCTCACCACTCTTGGTGAAGAATTTCTCATTATATCAGTCATAAATGGCCTACCCCATATCCTTAAACAGTGACCCCTGGTTCTGAATTCCCTGGTCATCAGGAACATCCTTCCTATATTTACCCAGTTTAGTCCTATTAGAATGTTTTAGGTTTCTATGAGAACCTTCCCTCATCCTTCTGAAATCGAGGGCATTTAATCAATCCAATTTCTCTTCGTACATCAATCCTGTTGTCACAGGAAACTGTCTTGTGAACCTTTGTCATACTTTTCCATACAGCCAGAACATCTGTCCTCAGATAAGGAGACCAAATTCCACAAAGTATCCCAGTGTGGTCTCACCAAGGTTCTGTACAATTGTAGCAAGAAGTCCCTGCTCCTGTACTCTAATCCTCTCGCTGTCAAGGCCAACATACCATTTGCTCTCTCTTTCACATGTTGCATCTACATGTTTACTTTCAGGTCTCATTGCGACTCCTCCTTTCCCAATCTATTGCCACTTGGATAATCTGCTTGTCTGTTTTTGCCATCAAAGTGGATAACTTCACATTTATCCACATTGTATACTTTATCTGCCATGCATTTATTCATCCACTTAACTTGTCTAAATCACACTGAAGCATTCCCTGTATCTTCCTCACAATTCACATCATGCTCCCTAGCTTTTTCATCTGCCAAAATGGTGATATTACATTTTGGTACCTCATGTAAATTATTAATATATATTGTAGTAGTTATGGTTCAAGCACTGATCCCTATGGTGCCCCACTAGTCACTTTCTGCCACTCAGAAGAAGACCAATTTGTCCCTACTCTTTGTTTCTTGTCTGCTAACCAGTTCTTATTCCAAAAAGAAATGCTAGAAAACATCAGCAGGTCTGGCAGCAGGTATACTAATAGCCAGCAACCTTCCTGCAGGTGCTAGCATTTCTGACTACTTTATCTATCCTTGGGTAATGTGACAGTTCCGTGTGACATGGTGGAAGCAGAGGTCTGGATCATAATTGTTCTGAATTTCTACACTTTGGGCTTTTTCCAGGACATATGCACTAACTCACAATCAAAGGGATAGCACTGCAATTGTGTAAGAACTTGATACCCTTTTCAGGAGTGACAGCCAATATATCAAGTTTATAACCAATGTGGCTAATCAGTCTGAGAGAGCTAGAGACATCAGCACCATAGCTAAATTCCATCGTGCCCAAGGAATCATTGCTCATATGGTCCTCAGCTGGTCTGTGACTCTGGGAGCAGTCAGATTGTATGTTCTTGGCCAGTGCCACATGTAGCTTTCTGTTACTACTTTCACACCTGCAAGGATGATTGGTTTCCTGCTGAAGAAATGGCTGATTACACAAATGAGGAAGCCACACTGAGGCAGGGAAAGCTATGATGTTAGTCATGCAACAGCCAGACTATTGGTCTGCTCACAGTGAAATTTAGGTGCCTGGATTGTTAAGTTGGTGCCTTTAGTATGTGCCAGCAAAGGTTTCCATGGATTGCAGTTGTCTGTGCCTTATACAACCTGACGTCTGGTGTAAATTCTAAATCATGTCAGCTATTTTAGATATCAAGCTAAGCTTTAAATCCTGTTACAGTTGCATATTGGGGATGTATTCTCTTTGAATGATGGGAATATTTTGTTTGATTTGCAGGGCCATTAGCTCTCACTTGCAGACATGTGGGTGTTCGGTCGTCATAGGAAGCAATCCAGAAAAAGTGAATAAGGTATTTGTTTCCTTTCAACCCAGAATTTGTTTTTAACAATCTTTTGTTGAGATGGTGACATTTTCATTCTCTTGTTCTAAACTGACTCTTTTTCTGGCCTTTACTTTTGTAATTCAGTATTGTTTTTCAAAATGAAAAGCATACTTCTGTTTGGAAGGTCCACTATTTCAGCTGAGAAATAAATTACTACGATAGGTTCTCAATCTCTTCAGGCAGTACGTTGCTTCACTGATATTTTCTTAGTGCCAGTCTTCCACTATATAAAGGTGAGCAGGGAGATTTTTCTCCTGGCCAATGGGAGGAAGGACCTGTTGCAAAAACTGAGATGTTACTGGAGATTGTAGAGGTTCGCTCCAGATGTGTGGTGCCCTCTCCTGCTTGTAGTTCTCTGATTTTAGTGACCTGATCAAATCAGGAAAAGTGAGTTGCACAACACATTCAAGTACATCCTGATGTATATCTAACTCAAATTCATGTCACAGTGCCTTGCCAAACCTACACCTGCAATCAATCTGACACCAACTTGGCTTGCAGATGTACCCATCACTCTCTGTCTCGACATTTCCACTTCCTATCTACAATCTAACACAAATCCTCATTTGTGATTTTTTGAGAAGATTTGTAGCTCAGGTTGATAAGTATGTAAGTTAGCTCGCTGAGCTTGAGGTTTGTTTTCAGACGTTTCATCACCATACTAGGTAACATCATCAGAGAGAGTCTCTGGTGAAGTACTAGTGGTATGTCCTGCCTCTTCATTTATAGGTCTTGGTTTCTTAAGGTGGGTGATGTAATTTCCGTTTTTTTTAAAGGAAAAGTAGATATGATCTAAATCAATGTGTTTATTGATGGAGTTCTGGTTAGAATGCCATGCCTCTAAAAATTCTGCTGTGTGTCTTTGTTTTGCCTATCCTAGGATGAGTGTGTTTTCCCGGTCAGAGTGGTGTCCTTCTTTGTCCACTATTGAAACTAGTGATAGTGGGTCATGTCTCTGGTGGCTAGTTGGTGTTCATGTATCCTGGTGGCAAGTTTCCTACTAGTTTGATGTTATGTTTCTTAAAGAAAAAACAGAAGAAAAATATCTATACGTTTTCAAGAAAAACAGGTACCCAATAAACACAATCTGCTAATTCCTCAGAAACAAACCCAAACAAGCAGACACAACGCAACCAAAAACTATAGCCACATTACTTTACGTTACATCAAAGACATATCAGAAATGACTTCCAGACTACTCAGACCCCTTGGCATCATGGTAGCCCACAAACCTACCAATACACTTAAACAGCGACTAATGGACCTAAAGGATCCAATAGATACCACCAGCAAAATTAACATAATTTACAAGATACCATGCAAGAACTGTTTAAAAAAAAACTACATTGGACAAACTAGCAGGAAACCTGCCACCAGGATACACGAACACTAACTGGCCACCAAATGATATGATCCACTATCACTAGTTTCTATACATACTGGGATAGGATTGTGAAGCTTACAAAGACAAAAAGAGGGGAAATAAAAGGAAGAAGATTAAATAGGAGGGTGAGCTAGCCAGTAATATAAAGGAAGACTGTAAGAGTTTCTTTAGATATATAACGGGCAAAAGAGAGCCAAAAGTGGACATTGGACTGCTGAAAAATGATGATGGAGAGATAGTGGTGGGAAACAAGGAAATGGCTGAGGAACGGAATAATACTTTATGGCAGTCTTCACAGTGGAAGACATGAGTAATATCCCAAAAATTCAAAAGAGTGAAGGGGCAGAGCTGAGTATGGTGGCCATTACCAAGGAGAAAGTGCTAGAAAATGTGAATGGCCTGAAGGTGGATAAATCACCTGGACCAGTTAGACTACACCTGAGAGTTCTAGGGAGACAGCTGAAGACATAATTGGCGTGTAAGTGGTGATCTTTCAGAAATTGCTAGAATCAAGGAGGCTGCCAGAGGACTGGAAAATCGCTAACGTGACACCCCTATTTAAAAAAAGGGAGTAAGGCAAAAGACAGAAAATGACAAACTGATTAGCCTAATCTTGGTCATAGGTAAGAGCCTGGAGGATCCATTGTGAAGGATAAGATTTCTGAATACTTGGAAGTGAATGGTAAAATAGGGCAAAGTCAGCATGGTTTCATCAAGGGGAGGTCATTGCCTGACAAAGCTTCTAGAATTCTTTGAGGAAGTTAAACCAAGGAGAGCCATTGGATGTTATCTACTTCGACTTCAAGAAGGCCTTTGACAAGGTGCCGCAGGGAGGCTACTGAGTAAGGTAAGGGTCAATGATGTTAGAGGCAAGTTGCTAACATGGATAGAAGCCTGGCTGTCTGGCAGAAAGCAGAGAGTGGGATGAAACCATTTTCTCAGTATAGCAGCCAAAGGCTGGTGTTCACAAGGCTCAGTATTAGGACCACAACTTTTCACTTTATACTTTAACAATCTAGTTGCAGGAACTGAGGGATTTCTGGCTAACTTTACAGATGATACAAAGATGGGTAGAGGGACAGGTAGCATTGAGGAAGCGGAGAGGCTGAAGAAGGATTTTGACAGGATAGGAGAGTGGGCAAGAAGTGGCAGATGGAATAGAATATGGGAAAGTTGAGGTCATGCACTTTGGTAGGAAGAATAGGGGCATGAACTATTTTCTAATTGGGGAGAAAATTCAGAAGTCTGAAGTGCAGAGACATGAGAGTTCTAGTCCAGGATTCTCTCAAGGTAAACTTGCAGATTGAGTCAGTAGTTAGGAAGGCAAATGCAATAATTGCATTTATTTTGAGAGGACTTGAGTACAAAAGCAGGGAAGTACATCTGAGGCTCTATAATGCTCTAGTCAGGCTGTATTTGGAGTGTTGTGTACAGTTCTGGTATCCATATTCTCAGGAAGGATGCACTGGCCCTTGAGTGTGTTCAAGGAAGTTCACAAGTATGGTCCCAGGAATGAAAAGCTCAATAAAAGAGGAACATTTGAGGACTCTGGGCCTATATTCGATGGATTCTGGATTAGTGGTGTTGGAAGAGCACAGCAGTTCAGGCAGCATCCGAGGAGCAGTAAAATCGACGTTTCGGGCAAAAGCCCTTCATCAGGAATACAGGCAGAGAGCCTGAAGGGTGGAGAGATAAGTGAGAGGAGGGTGGGGGTGGGGAGAAAGTAGCATAGAGTATAATAGGTGAGTGGGGGAGGGGATGAAGGTGATAGGTCGGGGGGGGATTGTGGAGTGCATAGGTGGAAAAGAAGATAGGCAGGTATGACAAGTCATGGGACAGTGCTGAGCTGGAAGTTTGGAACTGGGGTGAGGTGGAGAAAGGGGACCTGTATTCCTGATGAAGGGCTTTTGCCCAAAACGTCGATTTTACTGCTCCTCGGATGCTGCCTGAACTGCTGTGCTCTTCTAGCACCACTAATCCAGAATCTGGTTTCCAGCATCTGCAGTCATTGTTTTTACCTATATTCGATGGAGTTTAGAAGGATGAGGGGAAATTAATTGAAATATACAGAATACTGAATGGCTTAGACAAAGTAGATGTTGGGAAGATGTCTCCATTGGTAGGAGAGACTAGGACCCGAGGTCACAGCCTTAGTGTAAAGGGAAGATCCTTTAGAACAGAGATGATGAGAGCGATCTTCAGCCAGAGAGTGGTGAATCTATGGAATTCATTGCCACAGAAGGCTGTGGAGGCCAGGTCATTGAGTGTATTTAAGACTGAGGTAGATGGATTCTTGAGTATCAAGGGCATTAAGGGTTATGGGGAGAATGGGGTTGAGAAACTTATCAGCCATGATTGAATGGTGGAGCAGACTCAATGGGATGAATGGCCTAATTTCTGTTCCTGTGTCTTGTGGTCTTGCTTTTCTGTTTTTCCTGCCAAAGTGGACAATTTCACATTTTCCCATCTTACATTCCATCGCCCTTTCTTTTTGCTCAATTGCTTAACCTGCCCATGTTCCTTTGCAGACTTCTCATATCCTCTGTGTAATTTGCTTTCCTACCTATCTTTGTTTAATTAGAAAATTTAGCTACAATACGTTTAGTCCGCTCATCTGAATCATTAATATCGATTGTAAATAGTTGTAGCCCAGCACTGATCCCAAAGTTACTTCGCTACGGTTTGCCCACCTGAATATGACCCATTTATCCCAACTCTGTTTCCTGTAGGTTAGGCAGTCTTTTATCCATGCTTGTGTTTCTGGTGAGGGCGTGATATCACTGGGCAACAAAATAAGGTTTTAGACACCAATACACAAAGGACAGGCGTTGTAACATGACTTGCTGGATAAAATAAATATTTGAAGTTTTATAATAACTATAGTTCTAGAGTGTATTTAAGTATTCAATCCTATTATTTACTCTAAGTATCTTATTGATTGAAAAAAATTAAAATATCTAGTATTTCAAGTAATTTGGTTAACAGTGGAAGCATTTTTGCATTATTTCAGTTTTAATAATCCGAATAATTGGAGCAAATAAAAAAGAAAAGTTGACTGACTTTTGGTTTAACTTGCTGCTTTACAATTTAAAACTTGTCTTAGCGTGCTGTATTGCACAAAGACAATTAATATCAGTAACCCTATGAATAATAATTAATTCCAGTCCGTGTACACATATTATGTAAAATATTACCTTTATCTTCGAGTAAATAGATTAGATTACATTACAGTGTGGAAACAGGCCCTTCGGCCCAACAAGTTCACACCGACCCGCCGAAGCGCAACCCACCCAAACCCCTACATTTACCCCTTAGCTAACACTACGGGCAATTTAGCAAGGCAATTCACCTGACCTGCACATCTTTGGACTGTATGAGGAAACTGGAGCAGCCGGAGGAAACCCACGCAGACACGGGGAGAATGTGCAAACTCCACACAGTCAGTCGCCTGAGGTGGGAATTGAACCTGGGTCTCAGGCGCTGTGAGGCAGCAGTGCTAACCACTGTGCCACCGTGCCGCCCACAAATGTTCAATTTCATTTTACTGCCATCTTTTATTTTGTTAGTCAGAGTTTAACACTAGGAATAGATATTTTACAGCACATGAAAACAATAACAAAATTTAGCATAGAGAAAAGACTGCAGAATAATATATCCGATTACACAGAAACAAAGAGAAAAGGAGAAGCAGACCATTGAGCCCTTGGTGCCTGCTCCACCATTCACTATGATTGCGGATGATCATCCAACTCAAACACCTGTTTAGCTTTTCCCCCATACCCTTTGATCCTTTAGCCCAAAGTGATATATCCAACTCCTTCTAGAAATCAAATTATTATTACTATTATTTCAGAATGCAGTATTTGTTGTCCACCACGTACTGGACTTAGCTTTCAGCATTTCAGTTTCATGAACAACATTAGTTATTCATTACTATTTACACTTAGCCACAAACTTACCAAGGCATTTTTTAACTGGAGATTATTGTGATTTGAAAGGTCATTTTGATGCAGTGGCCTGGGACCTTTGTGCAAACAGGGCAAGCAACTGTATCACCACTTAATCCATTTGGATGTAACAGGTCAATCAGAAGATTTGTATATGATCTGTTAACTATTTCTCTGTATTGACAGATGGTTCGAACATTGTGCCTTTTCTTAACTCCAAATGAACGAAAATGCTCACGACTTGCTAATGCTAGTGGTTCTTTCAAATATGATTCAGGTCTTTTTGTTCAGGGCCTTTTAAAGGTAAGATTATGTTCGTAGAGATAATCAAAATTTATTTCTTCATGCCTGCAATTTTTAATTTCCTTTTTCTCTATTACATTTTTTAATTCCTTCCTTATATTAGCAAGGACCATCCTCTGGCCTGTAGGTTGTTTATTGTGTTGTCAAAAAGTGTGATACTGGAAAAGCACAGCCGGTCAGGGAGTATCGGAGGAGCAGGAGAAACAACATTACAAGCATAAGCTCTTCATCAGGAATGTCATCACGTTCATGATGAAGAGCTAATGCGCAAAACATCGACTGTCCTGCTCCTCAGATGCTGCCTGACTAGCTGTGCTTTTCCAGCACCATTTTTTTGACTCTGATCTCCAGCATCTGGAGTCCTTACTTTCTCCCTGTTTAATGTGCTGTGTTGGTTTATGCTCAATTTTTGTTTTCCTCGATGTTACCTGTGATAACCTGTGCTCTATTACTTTTTCTGCATGAACAAAGAACTTCTGAATATTTTGGCAGAGTTTTGCTCAGTAGTAATTGCCCTACTGCCTAGGCATTGATGGACTTTTAGAGGCTCTTAGTTCATTCAGCGTTTTCTTACTCCGATCACATTTGTAATTATTGAGAGCTGATTGTTTAGTTTAAATGACAGGGTTCATTACACTGATAAGAACCGAATAGGAGCAGGAAAAGGCCATCTGGCCTGTCGAGCCTGCTCTGTCATTCAATACTGTTCAAAAATCTATCTTTTTTTAAAAACATTCAATGAGGTAGCCTCTGTACAGCAGCATGCTGCAGATTTTCACCATTAAATAATAGGCCATTTTATTGCTATTACTACCAAAATTTACCAACATTGTATTCCATCTGCCAGACCCTTGCCCACTTACTTAATCTATGTTTATCCCTCTGCAGATTTTGCGTCCTCTGCACACTTTGCTCGACCAATCATTTTAGAGTCATCTGTGAACTCTGACACACTACACTTGGTCTCCAACTCTAAGTCATGTATGTAAATTGTAAACAATTGCAGACCCACACTGATCCCTGAGGCACATCACTAGCCACTAATTGACAACCCGAAAAACACCCATTTATCCCCACTCTTTGCTTTCTCTTAGTTAACCAATCTACTATCCGTGCTAATACATTATTTGTAATGCACACACCTTTATCTTATGCAGCAGCCTTTTGTGTAGCATCTTGTCGAATGCATGAAATCTAGATACACCACATCCACCAATTCCCTGTTGTCCACCGTGCTCATAAATGTCCTCAAAGCATTCCAATAAATCAGTTTCATGAACCCATTCTGTGTCTGCCCAATGGGATAAGTTCTATCTAGATGTCTTGCTAGTTCTTCCGTGACTATAGATCCAACATTTTCCACACTACAGAAGTTAAGTAACAGACCTATAGTCACCCGTCTTGTCTTCCTCCTTTTTATTAAAGGATGATGTTACATTTGCTGTTTTCCAATCTGCTGGAATCGCCAGAGTCCAGTGGATTTTGGTAAATTACCACGAACGCATTTGCTATATCCCCCACTATCTCTTTGAGTAGCTTGGGATACATCCCACCAGGATCAGTAGACTTGTCCATCTTTAGCCCCATTAGTTTGACCAACGTTACTACTTTAACGATAATGATTGTTTATAGGTCTTCATCTGCTGTAGCCTCCTTGTCGTGTTATTTTTGTCTTCCACTGTGAAGACCGATACAAAATACCTGTTAAACACCTTGGCCATTTCCTCATTTCCCATTATTAAATCCCCCTTCTTATCCTGTAAAGGAGCAATGTTTACCTTAGCCATTCTTTCATTTTATATATTTTATAGAAAGTTTTGCTATCTGTTTTTACCCATCTTACCTTTCTTTATACCTTCTTTCTCATGGCTTTTTATTGACCTTTAAAGTTTCCCATTTGTATTTGCCACTTTGTATGCATTTGCTTTCAATTTGATACTCTCCTTTATTTTCTTAGTTATCCATGGCTGATTATCTCTTTTTGTACAGTCCTTTCTTTTCACTGGTATATACTTTTGCTGAGCACTATGAAAAATTCCTTTGAAAGTCCTTCCTGTTCCTCAATTGTCCCACCGTACAGTGTTTGCCTTTAATCATTACTAAAAGCAATTACTTAGAATTGAAGTTTCTAATTACAATAAATGTGAACTCTAATGTTCTCAGGATGCTACCGGTAGCTTTGTGCTGCCTTTCCGTCAAATTATGTATGCTCCATACCCAACCACACACATTGATGTTGACGTGAATACAGTGAAGCAGATGGCCCCATGCCATGAACACATTTATAACCAGCAGAGTTACATGAGCCAGGAACTTCACAAACTTCAAAAGACTGCATCAGAAGAAGATGTGATCCCTGATACTGTAATTCATATGGATGAGAGTTTCACTCCTGATCTGTAGGTATTTGAAAACAAGTCTTTTTTTTTAAAACAACAAAAATATACATACATTATGTTCATTCGTGTGGAATGTAAGAGCTGAACTGTATTTAGAGCAGAGACATTGGAATAACATTCAGTATTTGGTAGTTACATTCTGCAAAGCTAGGTGTTTTGTTATTGTGTTATATTAAATATATAAATTGTATTTTCCACCAGAATATGTTAACAATTTAGTTATCTGACCTGAAATTTAATATTTTTGTCAATATTTTGAAAAGCCCAGGCTAGCAGTTATAGTGGAAGTGATAAAAAGCTAACAGTATTTCTCATTAATAAATTTATCAAAGGAGAAGATTTTATTTCCATCCTGCAGTCTTGGCTTTACATTACCTTGCCAGATCAAGTATAGGAGTGAAGCAAGATGCTATCGCAATTCAAAGCATCATGTTTTCTGTGGGTGAGAAGATAGTATGCTGAATATGTTTACTGATTACTTAAATTGCATATTTATTGCTTCGTGAATGCTATTCATGGTGAGGGGAAAATAGAAATTTACTTGCATCATTTATTAATAAGATTAGGAATTAAGTGAGGTATTATGGATTCTGTTATCTGGACACCTTGAAAAGAAGGTTTCAAAATTTTGGAATGGCCACAGCTTAGAAATCTCAATATATTGTACTTTGTACAAAAGCATTAAGACTTTTTTCAGACTTTATTTATGCTGGACAATTCAGAAATCAAAACCACGAAGAGCTATTACTTCTTAGTTTGCAAGTTATTAATGAAATCTGGGTGAATGAGATACCCTACTTAAAGATAATTTCTGTATTGTTTCATCACTTATTTTCTTCCATGGGATGTGGACATCACTATAATGAAATGCATTTATTATCCATTGCATTTTCCCTGGAGAAGGTGGCAGTGAGCAGCCTTCTTGGTTTGTTGCAGCCTTTGCAAGGTAGGGACACCTAGAATGTTGTTAGGAAAGGAGTTCCAGGATTTTGGCCTTTATTGATTTCCTTGAACTGTGGTGATCGACTTCACCAACCCAAATAATTTTACCTGATTTCCATTAACTCAGTTGATGCCATACTCATTCAAAAGCTGCCTTGCTGTCTCTGTCATCTCACACCTGTAGGTCATCTCACATTTGTACATCATCTCCTTTACCCATGTTTGGACCAATGTTATAATGAGGTCAGGAGCTGAGTGGCTCTGGCATGGACCAAAATTGTCAAAGTCTCAGTTCTTGGATCATATACTGATGTCACAAACCAATGTTGCCACTAATACCAAGATTTCATTGTATGCACGGTTCAGACATAATGAAGAATACCCTTCACAGCGACCTAATTATATTGATTACCCACCTCTTTTCACGATATATTCCAGATACTTGTGAAATCCTCGATGATAAAAAAAACGAATAAAATCTATTGTGTAGACTTGCCTAAGGAGTGATTTACACTACTGTTTTCAAATAAAAGATGGTTAAAACTTCGTACCTTGAGATCTTTGGATACCAGCCCTGACATCAGTATATATATTTTTAACAAGATGTAAAACTAAAATATTAAAAATTTGAAATTCCTATAATTTCCTCTGAATTCTTATAGTTTCTTGGCTTGAAGAATTATTTTGCAGTCTGTTCATAGCTTAGTCCATATAGCACACTTTGGTTATTTATGGTTCATTAAAACAAATCCAGCTTCTGATTTCTGTGTCCCACCTATTGTAAAAATTGATACAGGGATATGTGTGGAGAATTGTGGTCATAATTCATCAGCCTAGAACGTTTAGTATTTATTATTAAATATTCCTCCAAGTAATTCCAACTTGGACATAATTGACACCCGTCACTCTCAAATTAATGAAGTACAGGAAAACATTGTAACAGTAAACCATAAACTTTTCTAGAGATTTGCTACCAAATTCTGCTTAATATCATACATATCTGCAGTTCTCACTCCACTATTTTCCAGGTATGGTATAACTGTAAATGTATAGTAACAGACTGTCAAGTTGTCAGCCATCCATATGGATTGAGCTAGGTTAATGGGCTCTATCGTAACTTATGAACTACCTCATACCTTCCTAGGTGGTAGATAAAAATAACTGTCAGTAAATATCTATATTAATAAATTCAGTTTTAAGTAATTGAATTTTGTGGTTTCTTTTTTCCCTAAATGGTTGCGGAATACTGCACTTTAAAATAATTTAGTCCCAAATTAATTTCAAATTTGAGTTTTGGAGTAAACAATCACTAATGTAATCCTTGCACAAATCACTTGATTTTTATGTAAATTATGTTTTCTATTATAAATTTGTTTCTCTAATTTGTATTCATGTTTGAATCGCATTTCAATAAATTGTTTCAGGAATATTTTCCAGGACATGATGTATCGAGATACATTGGTAAAGTCGTTTTTAGATCAGGTATGAAATATTGGAAATGAAATGTTAATAGTGAACAATTTTCAGTGATGCCTTTATCTAATAGTTTCTTAATATTTTTGTGGAAGATTGGTTCTCCTATTTGATCATGAAGACATTTTTGGTACAGTATTATCTAGAATATAGTTTATAACATTTAGAAAAGAAAAACTCAGTAAAATAGCATTTTCAAAGTATTCATATAAATCTAATATTTTGAAAATTTAAAACTGGCTGAGTAAAATTATGATTTCAAAATTTCTCTTTTACAGATTTTTCAGCTCAAATCTGGCTTGTCCCTCAGAAGCATTTTTCTGTCACAGTTTCTCCTTGTTCTTCACAGAAAAGCTCAAACAGTGATAAAATACATAGAGGATGAAACGTATGCAAAAATTTATTTTCTGATTTTATTGTTATTTTAAAATCATAAGATCTATTGAATTTCAAAAATATCTCTACTTATCTAAATGTCTTTCTTAGTAACTGCCCTCCTAAATATTTTACAGTAAGACTTAATTTGAAGTTGACTTGGGTGTTGTTTACTAAAATAGCAACAATATATTTCTTTATTGTTGTGTTTCACTTTAACATTGTTTTGCAGACCACCTGTTCTGAGGCTTGCATACTCTCCGAAATCATTTTTTCTTTGCTTCTGCACTCAGTCCAGAAATCAGTTTTTTGCCTGACTTCCATTTCCAGCCTCCATTTTACTTTTAAAGTTTCATGTCATTTGGAACAATCTTTCTCAATGGTCTTCCTCTCATTCTTGCACCTACCATTAGACCTTCTTCACCCCATCTGCTGCTCCTGCCTTCTCATCCTGCTGCCAATTCTTATCTTTAAAGTCTCAGTGACCGTTGCCACCGCAGGAGACTTGCAACTCTGCTCCTGGGTCCCATTTTGAAGATGCCCTGAAATCCTAGTAGCACATGTTCATTGGTGCAGGTAGTTCTGGACTTGTACTGACCAATGCTGCCACTAGATGGAACCTGGTTAATTAATGCTTCTTCAGGTGAATGTAATGTTAACATTTATATACAGCATTTGTCTTTATATTGTAGTACTTTTCCAAAAAAAAGAGGGTTTGTTTATAAATGTAGGCATTGAGGAACAACACATTGTAGGTGTTGAGGAACTTAACACCATCAAGTTAATGTTTTAAAGTTAATAAAGGTCCTGAAGTACTCAAATGTTTCTTTTATGTTTAGTGATATGTTTTATTTTGAAAGCTATTTCAGCTGGGAATAGACAGTAATGCACATTAAGGTATCGTACTTAAACCTGTACATAGTTTTATTTCTGGCCAGTGAATGCCCGAAAGGAATCTAGCTGCAGTTTTAATATTGATTTCTATAGGAACCTGTGATTCACAATGTTGTTTCACTTAATCGCAATTTTAAGGAACACAAACAAATTTAAGTGATAACTTGATGTAAATGTAATGCAGTCCCTCTCTTCCATAATTTTGTTTGCTACATTAATACTTGTGTCATTTCCTTGCCATTGAGAATTATTTAAAGATAATCTGATAATGAAGAAACCAGTCAGCTTAATCCAAAATTGATGGCATGAATTCTTTATCAGTTTAAAATATTAATATTGTCTCAAACTATAGACCAACTAGTTCTGTACTTCTCTACATATTACTTTTCATTTAAAAGTAAGTGTACACATCAAAATATTACAATTCTGAAACCGTTAACGGCATACTAAATGTTAACTTTATCATTTGAATCAGATTTATTGGAGTACCAGCAATATGCATTCCGCTTAAGCTTCTGAATAAGTTTGATGCTATGACATCATAGCTACAGAAATATAATGATCCTCATGTAAGCTTTTAGGATTTAATCATATTTATCATTTATTAATAATTAAATATTTTATTGGCAAACACTTCTCATTGTTTAGTCAGGAAAACAGACAGCATGGAAAATATTAATGGAAAATTATATATTTGAATGAATTGTTCATGGGCATATTTGATTATGGGACTAGCCGGATGGGCTGCAATTCTTCCTCTTTCTCTAAATATAAAATTGTTCATTAATTCTTTTGGCTAAATATTAGCCAGTGATTTTAGCACTTTTTACTAACTGACTATACTTTTATATTCTAGTCAGTTATAACTGCCAACAGCTATTTCAAGCAGTAACATATTTTGTTACTTGTATTGTGTGGCAGGTATCCCCATTCAATAGCCATTGCCAAAAGTCAAATCTTCAATAAGTAAAAATATTTTTTACAATTGTTTATGTATATACTTGGGGGATTACACTTCTAAATAACTACCTTGAATGATCCTTGGCTTACTGTTATTTTCCTTGAAATTGAATATTTAATCAATTCTCTCAGGTGGTGATATTAGAAGTGCACCTGGTTACGGCAATTAAAAAAGTTTCCTTTTCTTTGGGTATAGTGACTACATGCATCCTGATTGAAATATCGCTGAGTATTATAGTTATTTTCCTCTTTATTAAGTAGAGAATCACAAATCATACCGAGTACCTTAAATCCAGTGATTTCGTTTGAAGTTGAGTGAGAGTATTTGGGTATTCATTAAGAACGCCCTTGATGAAGGCAAAGAACGCATTTAATCAAAAGTAATGCATACCTTATAACTTGCTGTAGAGGCAGAATAAATGAAATCACGTAAATCCAGTTTCCATGCCTTAACTTCCAAAGGTATTGTAAGATGATTCAAGTGAGGACATATGTGCCAAATAGTTAAACATGAATGCAGATAAAGATCAGAGATGTTTCCGAATTCAGATATTCGGAAAAGCTGGAACATAAGCTGATAAAATTATGATAATACAGTTTCTGTTTGTTTCATGAATAGGGAACAGTACAAAATGTATAGGACAAACGAGGAAATGCATTGATTGTACCACAGTTGGAACTTGTTTACATTAAAGTTCAAGTAGATCATTTAAAAGTGCTTAAAGTTTTGTGGTTGTTATAACATTAGTAGGCAGAATACTGGTTAGTATTTTAGTATATGACAGGAGGGTATAAATGTACAGTCATTCCAAAAAAAAGGACTGCAAAGTGGTACTTGAATTCTTAAGGTAGATTGTTAGGACTTGAATTGTTCTGCCAGAAATATTAGTTTAGGCTTAATGCATCATAAATTATTTTAAAAAGACGTAGAAACTATTTACAAAAGGGCAGTGACATGAGACTAAATAGCACTCTTTGAGAACTGATACAGGCATGATGACCTGAATGGCAATGTCTGACAAAATTCTGATGTTTTATTTTGATGCTTTTTTTTTGTTTATTTCTTTAGCCAGAAGGGAAAGAAGCCATTTAAATCCTTGCGCAATCTGAAAACTGACCTTGATCTTGCAGTGGAAGGTGACTTGGCTATTATCATGGCTATAGCTGAGAAATTAAAACCAGGCTTACATTCATTTATTTTTGGAAAATCATTCTACACAAGTGTACAAGAACGTGATGTATTAATGTCACTTTAGAGACGTGTATTGCATTTCACATTATGAATAATTGTGTGTCTACTTATTGCAGATAGCTAATTAACATGACGGTGTAATTATGATAATGCATGTATTGAAATTAATGTCAAACCAAATAGTTTACAATGTTTGTATTTGACACAACCATGGAACAGCAGTCAATAAATAAAACCTAATAGCATCAAATCTAATAATCCAAATTGTGGTGGGAAATTAAACAACTAGCTAGAGGAGGAGGCTCTACAAATGTCCCAAACCTCATTGGGAGATTCCACCATCTCATTGCTAAAAACAAACTTAGAGTGTACAACCTTCTTCAGCTAGAAGAGCTGAATGGATGATTCATCTTGGTCTCATTCTGAGATGCATGGGATCACAGATATTTGTCTTCAGTAAATTCAATTCACTGTGTGATTTCAAGAAATGACGTAAGACACAGATATTGGAAAGACATTGGAAAGAATGACAGCATTCTTGGTATAATACTACATATTTGTGCTCCAGAACTCACTGTACCCAAGCCAAGCTATTCCAGTACAGCTACAACACTGGTATTTACCTTGCAATGTTGAAACTTGCTATATTCTGTTCACAAAAAGCAGAATAAATGCAACCTGACCAATTAATACTCCCATTAATCTACTCTGATCATCAGCAAAGTGCAAGATCTCTTTGACAACGTTAATGAACAGCACCTATGCCGTGCTTCTGTTTGGGTTCCTTATGGTCTCTCAATCCTGACCTCATTCCAACTTTGCTGCAAATGTAAATAAATGAGCTGAACTTGACGTGAAGTGAGAGTGACTGCCCTTGGCAGTCAATGTCCATATGCAGAAAGACCTGGACAACACTCAGGCTGTGACAAGTAATATCTGTCCTATACAAGTGAGATAGTGACCCCCTCCAACAAGAGATAAAGAGAAAATATAACCATCTCTCCTTGATTTTAAATGCATTTACCATTTCTAAGTTCCCCCAATATCAACGACATTATGTTACCATTCACTAAAAGCTGAACTGGACAAGTCAAATAAATACTGATTGTAGGATCAGTACAAAGGCTGGGAATTCTGTAGAAAATAATTCATTCTTTATTTCCTAAAGCCTGCCAATTGTCGGCAAGGTGCAACTCTGGAGTGTCATGACATACTGTCTACTTGCCAGATGAGTGCAATTCTGATACTACTCAAACAACTTGACATTAAAAACCTCTTTGATTGGCAACCATCCATTTCCTTAAACATTCACTTCCTCTGTCAGTGATATACAGCGGTAGTAATATGTATCATCTATAATGTGTCCTGCAGTAACTTACTGAGGATTCTCCCAAAGCGCCTTCAAAATTGATAACCCTACAAGCTAGAAGAATAGATGCATGTAACACCACCACCTGCAAGTACCCCACCAAGCCACACACCATATCAACTTGGAACTACACCATTCCTTCACTGTCCCTTGATCAAACTCCTGGAAACTCCCTTCTTAACAGCATTGTGAGTATTTCTAAACCATGTAGACTCAAGCATTTCAAGAAGCTGACTTCACCATCATCTTGAAGGAAATGAGGAAAGGACATAGCGGATTCTGGGTAATCTAAGATGGAGGACGGGAAAGATTTCTGGCTGTAAGAGCTGCTCCTTTTTTTTTGAGGTATTTTAGGTGTTGGAGGTGATTTCCTTGAATTCCAGGAGCAGCAATTACTGTTTTATATGCTGTTTCATTGTTTTGGAACTTTTGGAAAAAAAAAAGTCAAAACAACAGCACTTTAAAAGGGAGAAGAGCAGACAAAGGAAGCACATGGTGAGGACAGTGCAGGAGAGAGAGAGAAAACCTGCACAGTTACTGCCTTTGCTGTTTGAATTCGTGTTTCGATGGACATCGGAGTGCATCTGGGAAAATTAACAAACAGTGAAATTCACAACTAATCTTGGAGGAACTGTTGGGGGAAATTCACAGCACAGAATCAGATAATTAATTGTTGTTTTTAAGTCTGTCTAAGAGAAAGGCTGCAGTAGTGGGTACAGTGGATTCTTTCTTGATTATATGTTTTTGGAGATAAGTCTCTTGATTAAACTTAAAATATAAGCCATAGCTATTAATTTAACCTGGGGCAGTGTTTGTAGAGGAATAAGACAATGTTATTTTCTGGGTCTGTAGATTGTGAAGGAGCAAAAATGGCCTTTACAGTGATATGTACTTCTTGTCAGATGTGGGAGTTTAAAGAGAGTTTAAGGGTTACTGCGGATTATATCTGCCATAAATGCTGTTGGATACGAATCTTATCAGATCCAGTGGATTGGTTGGAGAGACAAACAGAAGCGATGAGGAATTTGCAACAGCAACAGTATGTGATGGATGGCAGTTATAGAAAGGGGGGAAAGTCTCAGATACAGTCATATAGCTGGGTTAACTCCAGGAAGGGTAAGAGAGATAGGCAACTAGAGTCTTTTGCGGATATGCCCATTTCAAACAGGTACGCTGTTTTGGAAAATGTAGGGGGTGATGGATTCTCAGGGGAACGTAGCACAAACAGCCAAGTTTCTGGTATTGAGACTGGCTCTAATGCATCGAGGGGTACGTCAGCTTCCAAAAGATCAATTGTGTTAGGGGATTCTGTACTTAGAGGTACAGACAGATGTTTCTGTGGTCAGCAGAGAAAAAGCAGAATGGTGTGTTGTTTCCCTGGTGCCAGGATCAAGGATGTCTCACAGAGGGTGCAGAATGTTCTCACGGGGGAGAGGGGCCAGCAGGAGGTCATTGTCCACATTGGAACCAACAACATTGGAAGAGAAAAGATTGAGACTCTGAAGGGAGATTACAGAGAGTTAGGCAGGAATTTAAAAAGGAGGTCCTCAAGGGTGGTAATATCTGGATTACTCCCAGTGCTATGAGCTAGTGAGAGCAGGAATAGGAGGATAGAGCAGATAAATGCATGGCTGAGGAGCTGGTGTATGGGAGAAGGATTCACATTTTTGGATCATTGGAATCTCTTTTGGGGTAGAAGAGACCTGTACAAGAAGGACGGATTGCACCTAAATTGGAAGGGGACTAATCTACTGGCAGGGAGATTTGCTAGAATTGCTTGGGAGGATTTAAACTAGTAAGGTGTGTGTGTGGAGTGGGGTGGGGGGGGGGGGGGGGTGAGGTTACCCAGGGAGATAGTGAGGAAAGAGATCGATCTGAGACAGGTACAGCTAAGAACAAACGTGAGTCAAACAGTCAAGGCAGGCAGGGACAAGGTAGGACTAATAAATTAAACTGCATTTATTTCAATGCAAGGGGCCTAACAGGGAAGGCAGATGAACTCTGGGCATGGTTAGGAACATGGGATTGGGATATCATAGCAATTATGGAAACATGGCTTAGGGCTGTGCAGGACTGGCAGCTGAATGTTCCAGGATACAAATGCTACAGGAAGGATAGAAAGGGAGGCAAAAGAGGAGGGGGAGTGGCATTTTTGATAAGGGTAGCATTACAGCTGTGCTAAGGGAGGATATTCCTGGAAATATACCGAGGGAAGTTATTTGGGTGGAACTGAGAAATAAGAAAGGGATGATCACCTTATTGGGATTGTATTATAGAACCCCCAATAGTCACAGGGAAATTGAGAAACAAACTTGTAAGGAGATCTCAGCTATCTGTAAGAATAATATGGTGGTTATGGTAGGGGATTTTAACTTTCCAAACATCGACTGGGACTGCCATAGTGTTAAAGGTTTAGATGGAGAGGAATTTCTTAAGTGCGTACAAGACAATTTTCTGATTCAGTATGTGGATGTACCTACTAGAGAAGGTGCAAAACTTGACCTACTCTTGGGAAATAAGGCAGGGCAGGTGACTGAGGTGTCAGTGGGGGAGCACTTTGGGGCCAGCGACCATAATTCTATTCCTTTTAAAATAGTGATGGAAAAGGATAGACCAGATCTAAAAGTTGAAGTTCTAAATTGGAGAAAGGCCAATTTTGACGGTATTGGACAAGAACTTTCAAAAGCTGATTGGAGGCAGATGTTCGCAGGGAAAGGGATGGCTGGAAAATGGGAAGCCCTCAAAAATGAGATAGCAAGAATCCAGAGAAAGTCTATTCCCGTCAGGGTGAAAGGGAAGGCTAGTAGGTATAAGGAATGCTGGATGACTAAAGAAATTGAGGGTTTGGTTAAGAAAGAAGGAAGCATATGTCAGGTACAGACAAGATAGATCGAGTGAATCCTTAAAAAAGTATAAAGAAAGTAGGAGTATACTTAAGAGGGAAATCAGGAGGCCAAAACGGGGACATGAGATAGCTTTGGCAAATAGAATTAAGGAGAATCCAAAGGGTTTTTACAAATATATTAAGGACAAAAGGGTAACTAGGGAGAGAATAGGGCCCCTCAAAGATCAGCAAGGCGGCCTTTGTGTGGAGCCGCAGAAAATGGGGGAGATACTAAATGAATATTTTGCATCAGTATTTACTGTGAAAAAGGATATGGAAGATATAGACTGTAGGGAAATAGATGGTGACACCTTGCAAAATGTCCAGATTTCAGAGGAGGAAGTGCTGGATGTCTTGAAATGGTTAAAGATGGATATATCCCCAGGATCTGATCAGGTGTACCCGAGAACTCTGTGGGAAGCTAGAGAAGTGATTGCTGGGCCTCTTGCTGAGACATTTGTATCATTGATAGTTACAGGTGAAATGCTGGAAGACTGGAGGTTGGCAAATGTGGTGCCGCTGTTTAAGAAGGGTGGTAAGGACAAGCCAGGGAACTATAGACCAGTGAGCCTGACCTCGGTGGTAGGCAAGTTGTTGGAGGGAATCCTGAGGGACAGGATGTACACATATTTGGAAAGGCAAGGACTGATTCGGGATAGTCAACATGGCTTTGTGCATGGGAAATCATGTCTCACAAACTTGATTGAGTTTTTTGATGAAGTAACAAAGAAGATTAATGAGGGCAGAGCAGTAGATGTGATCTATATGGACTTCAGTAAGTCTTTCGACAAGGTTCCCCATGGGAGACTGATTAGCAAGATTAGATCTCATGGAATACAGGGACAACTAGCCATTTGGATACAGAATTGGCTCAAAGGTAGAAGACAGAGGGTGGTGGTGGAGGGTTGTTTTTCAGACTGGAGGCATGTGACCAGTGGAGTGCTACAAGGATCGGTGCTGGGTCCTCTACTTTTTGTCATTTACATAAATGATTTGGATGTGAGCATAAGAGGTACAGTTAGTAAGTTTGCAGATGACACCAAAATTGAGGTGTAGTGGACAGCGAAGAGGGTTACCTCAGATTACAACAGGATCTGGATCAGATGGGCTAATGGGCTGAGAAGTGGCAGATGGAGTTTAATTCAGATAAATGCAAGGTGCTGCATTTTGGGAAAGCAAATCTTAGCATAACATATACACTTAATGGTAAGGTCCTAGGGAGTGTTGCTGAACAAAGGGACCTTGGAATGCAGGTTCATAGTTCCTTGAAAGTGGAGTCGCAGGTAGATAGGATAGTGAAGAAGGCATTTGGTATGCTTTCCTTTATTGGTCAGAGTATTGAGTACAGGTGTTGGGAGGTCATGTTACAGCTGTACAGGACATTGGTCAGGCCATTGTTGGAATATTGTGTGCAATTCTGGTCTCCTTCCTATCAGAAAGATGTTGTGAAACTTGAAAGGGTTCAGAAAAGATTTACAAGGATGTGCCAGATTTGGAGAAGCTACAGGGAGAAGCTGAACAGGCTGGGGCTGTTTTCCCTGGAGCATTGGAGGCTAAGGGGTGACCTTATGGAGGTTTACAAAATTATGAGGGGCATGGATAGGATAAATAGGAAAAGTCTTTTCCCTGGGGTCTGGAAGTCCAGAACTAGAGGGCATAGGTTTAGGGTGAGATGGGAAAGATATAAAAGAGACCTAAGGGGCAACTTTTTCACACAGAGGGTGGTATGTATATGGAATGAGCTGCCAGAGAATGTGGTGGAGGTCAGTACAATTGCAATATTTAAGAGGCATTTGGATGGGTATATGAATAGGAAGGGTTTGGAGGGATATGGGCCGGGTGCTGGCAGGTGGGACTAGATTGGGTTGGGATATCTGGTCAGCATAGACGGGTTGGACCAAAGAGTCTATTTCCATGCTGTACATCTCTATGATGATAAATACTGGCCCAGCCAACATTACCCACACATGGAGGCATTAATCATAGGTTTTTCACTAGTTATTTTAACCAAATGTTCTCATCGAACAGTCTTCCAAATTTTGTTTTCAATGATACATCAGAATGCATCTAGCCTAAAGCGGCTGCCACATTTTTTTGAGAATCTATTTGAGTATTTTTTAAATTGCAAATTAAGTTTATAACCGTAATAATCCTACTAGAATGCATCAGATTAGTAAAGCAAGTTCCAATCACAAAGCAGTTCTCACTTCTACATTTATGTGAGATGATTTGGATGCATATGAATCGGAAAAATAACTCTTCTCCTGATTGCCCTTTCTGACACCAAAGCTGGGATGAGAGAGACCCTATCCATGATAGCACCTTACACAATTTAGGGTTTTACCTAGTGCAAAATAGCATTGACTGAATCTAATGTTTCAAAGCCAGGAAGCTCTGGGGCATTTTATATCCATACTTTTCAAAATGTTTAGAACATAACCAATGAACAGGAACAAGAAGATATCCCATATAAGAGTATTCAAAAATATCATGGCTGAATTTATAAACGTCCCCCTTTCTGCATTTCCATTGACAATATCTCAACATCTACATTGTAAACCTCCTTCAAGAACTTTGTTTTAATTCTCCAACTTGTTATTTAATTCCAGATAATATAGGCCCACTATACACAATATTTTCTCTGAGGATAACCCTCTCATCCCCACAAAACAATCAAGTGATTGTTTGATGTATTATCTCTAAGGTATATATACATCTTCCCCTTGGCAACAAGACCAATAAGATATTTCAGGCATGACCTCACCAAAGCCATAAAAACTACAGAAAGACCTCCCTGGTCTTATGCTACAAACCCCTTGCACATGTAATTTGTCTACCTGGTTGCTTCTTGACCTGCTTTTAGCTTTGTGAATTTTGTTATAAGGACCTCATGTCCTTTTCCATGCTTCCGACCACCTTTACGTCAAATAACATATAATCCCTTTGCAGTTTTTTTGCATTTTCCTCAAATTATTTTACACTTAGGTTTTTCATCAACAGTTTGAGAATTTAATTGAAAAACCTCGAATAAAAGCTTGTACCTATGGAGGAAAATACCATGTTAGATTGGCTAAACAGCCACGTTTTCTTTTAACAGGAAGTCTGTTATTACATAGTCTATCCCTATGAACGCCTCTGTGTTCATTCCTAAGTATTTAATTGAACTGATTGATGAAATAGCTGAGTAAATCACTCAATTTTATCAAACGAAACTAGAAAAGAAAACAAATTAGAATTAGATGGGCAATTTGGTTATGACCTAGGAATCAAATCAGATTGCAACAAAGGAATACCAAACTATGTTGTTTCGTACAGTCCTGAAACAGCAGGAATAAGCTAGTCAGTACCAAGAGCCTGGTCCACTACTCTATAAGTTCATGGTTGATGATCTATCTCAGCTAGACTTCCTGCACAATATTACTGAGTAAACAAGATCTACTTTACTCTAATCCAATATCTCAGTTCAAATCATACTTATTGAGTATTCCAAAAAGCCTCTTCATCTCAGCCCTAAATTGAGCTATACTGAAGTTGTGACCCCAAGTTTAGAACTCGCCAGATAGAGGAATACCTGTCCAGCATCTATCCTGTCAGGCCCTTTTACAATTTCATATGTTTTGTTGAGGTCACCTTTTATTCTTCCAACCTCTAGAAAATATAGGCTTAAGTTATTCTGTCTCCTCATAAGACAATTCCCCTCATTGCAGGAATCAGACTGGTTAACCTTTCCTGGACAGAGGTGAGGGGGGAGGTGTGGGTACAGGTTTTGCAATTCTGTGGTGGCAGGGGAATGCAATCCCTACAAACAGACCCCACCACCAGAGATATATTTCCCTCCCCACCTCTATTCGCTATCTGTAAACACCATTCCCTCCGCAATTCTCTTGTCAGGTCCACGCCCCCCGCCAACCCACCCTCCCCTTCTGGCACCTTCCCCTGTCATGGCAGGAATTGCAAAACCTGTGCCTACCCTCTCACCTCCGTCAAAAGCCCCAAAGAAACCTTCCACATCCATCAGAGTTTTACCTGTACTTCCTCATGTCATTTACTGTATCCATTGCTCCCAATGCAGTCTCCTCTACATTGGGAGACAGGACGCCTATTTGCAGAATGCTTCAGAGAACATCTCCGGGACACCCGCACCAACCAAACCCACCGCCCTGTAGCCAAACATTTCAACTCCCCCTCCCACTCCGCTGAGGACACGCAGGTCCTGGGCTGCCTCCATCGCCACACCCTAACCACCCGATGCCTGGAGAAAGAACGCCTCAACTTCCACCTTGGGACCCTCCAACCACACACATCAATGTGGATTTCACCAGTTTCCTCATTTCCTCTCCATCCACCTTATCCCAGATCCAACCTCCCAACTCAGCATCACCCTCATGACCTGTCGTACCTGTCCATCTTCCTTCCCACCTGTCCGCTCCACTCTCCTCTCTGATCGATCACCATTACCCCTGCCTGCGTCTACTTGTACTCTCAGCTACTCCCCCCCCCCCCCCCCCCCCCCCTCCACCCCACCCCCAGCCTCACCCCTCTCTCATTTATCTTTCCACTCCCTTGGCTCACAAGCCTCATTCCTGATGAAGGGCCTTTGCTCCTCAGATGCTGCCTGACCTGCTATGCTTTTCCAGCACCACACTCTCGACACTTCTAATTCTGACTATTGAGTATCACTGATTTTAAATACTCCACCATTGTTGACTGTATCTTGAACTGCTTATACCACAAGCTTCAATTGCATCCCAAAGCCTTTTCTCTCCCTCACTTTCCCCCTCAAAGCTACTCCTTAAAACCTTTCACTTTCACCAAGCTTTTCGTCACCTGGCCTTGTCTGGTGTGATTCAGTATTGTTTTGTTTACAATGCCTCTATGAATTGCCTTGGAATGTTTCCTTATGTAAATACAAGATATGAAGAGGACTGTTGGGTTTTGTACTTTCTCATTCAATTCTGGACACTGGTGCCAAATTTGGGAGAGCTGTCTCCACAGACCAGTTAAGCAATAGCCTATCATAATACTATTCATCTCTTAGAATGCTCGAGCCCTCAGGCACCCTGGGTATGGTCTGTCTACTTACAGGACAGGTATATTGTGCTTATACAATAGGGGAGAGGTGTGGTTTGGTCTGGGGAATGCTGAACATTGATTCTTAACCCCATGAAGTACAGTTCAAGGGCAAAGCATGCTTATTAAAACGAGTTTCTCTATCAACCAATTATATCAGTTCACTCCATATTGAACAAGCAGTGACACACGATATCTATTTTATTCCTTCATTGTTGTTTGGTTAAAATCCTTACCTACAGCATTGTTGGAGCATATACATGGCATAGATTGCAGAGGTTCAAGAAGGCAGCCCACCATTAAGTTCTCAAGAGTGACTAGGGATGGGCAATGAATTAACCTTGTCAGAGACTCCCTGTAATAAATGCAAATATAACAGAATAAACAATTGATCAAATAGTAATTAAAACTATTTCCACAATGTGTTTACTCTTATGTTTTCTAACTCTTGTTAAGTATGCCACATTATGAAACTTTGAAACAACATGTATATTCTAGCCAGAGATATGTCATTTCTCATCTCTGACTGCTTATCAAGTCCAGGGTCAATAGCTTCCCCAATATGGAGATGTATTTTAGAAAACATTGTTCAGTTTGTTTAAAAACTAATTTTAAAATATATAATATTGCAAGTTCTTAAGATCTGGAATTGGTTAATGTGAGTTCTGCTGGGAGCATGAATAAGAAACCTGGGTTTGCTTACATTAAAATGCTAAGATCCTTACTGGAAATGAGTTGAGATGAATTTTATTAAGTATTCTATCCCTCTTCCCACTCCAGCATAAGTAAAGTGTCTGTCCACATCTAAAATTTATGAAATTTATCTTTTACCTGACAGATCTCAATGATATTTGTTCTCAGCAAACTTGTGGTTGGTCTATAATCTTCTTAAATAGTATGTTCACAGATTGGTATTGTGGAATACATTTTAATTATTGTCAGAAATAGAAGCCAAGCTATTGCCATGAGAAATACTATCATAATTTTTCAATCACTGAACCAATCCTAGAATAAAGAACAATACAACACAGGAACAGGCCTTTCAGCCTCTCAGCCCTCTGACACATTTTGCCCTTCCATACTAAAACTGCCTTCACTTACATTACCTTCTATTTGCTTCCTATTCATGTATTTGTCCAGCTGCTTCTTGAATACTGCTATTGTGTCTGCTTGCATAACTTCCTCTGGCAGCACCTTCCAAGTACTCACCATCCTTTGTGTGAAAAACTTGCCTTCCACATTTCTTTAAACATCCCCCCTACCCCCGCCCCCGCCACCCCTGTCCCTCAGAATCTTGAACCTGTGTCCCCTAGTAATTGACACTTCCATCGCAAGCCTCATACTGTCCACTCTATCCATGCTATTCACAATTTTATAAACTTCTATCAGGTCGCCCCTTAACCTCCTGCATTCCAGTGAGAACAAACCCATTCTAACCAACCTTCCTTCATAGCTAAAATCCTCTCATACAAGGCCACATCCTGGTAAACCTTTTCTGTACCCTCTCCAAAGCATCCACATCCTTCTGATAGTGTGGTTACCAGAACTGTATGCAACATTCCATGAGCAGCCAAACTAAAGTTCTATAAAGCTGCAGCATAACATGTCTATCCTTATACTCAATACACCTTCCAATGAAAGCAAGCATGCCATTAGCCTTTTTTACTACCTTATCTCCTGCGGTACCACCTTCAGTGATCAGTAGGCAAGCACACCCAGATCCCTGTGCATATCAATACTCCTAAAGGTTCTGCCAATCATTGTATTATTTGCATTTGTACTTGACCTTCCAAAATGCACAATCTCACATTTGCCATGTCTCCAACTGTTCTACAGTTAGATTTTCTTCTAACCTAATGTATTTTTATATTTAAAATCTATTTTTTTAATTTTTCATTTGATGTTTCATATTTACATTTTCCCATTACATTTTCTTACTTTTTTTCATGTCGTGAGGTCCAATCCCTTGTGCTACCACTCAGATCATGACTGATGATCTAACTCCATTTATCTGCCTTAGCTGAAAATC
Organism: Chiloscyllium punctatum; assembly: GCF_047496795.1. Lineage (NCBI taxonomy): Eukaryota > Metazoa > Chordata > Chondrichthyes > Orectolobiformes > Hemiscylliidae > Chiloscyllium > Chiloscyllium punctatum. The sequence continues at coordinate 131,031,627 of NC_092740.1, forward strand.
CCTTACCTAACAAAATTTATCAACCTCATTCTTGAAAGCTTCAGTTGACCCAGTATCCATTGCCTTTTGAGAAAAGAGAGTTTGAGGTTTTCACTATCCTTTATGCAAAGAAATGCTTCTGATTTCCAACTGTAAAATTCTAACTTACAAGTAAGCTTTCAATTTATAAATTCCATCACCAGAATAAACTTTTCATCAACCCTTTTTAAGCACCTTGATCAGATCACCCATCGATTTCCATACTCACGGGCGTATAAGTCTCAATGTAACCCCTTCTGTTCCAGTATGATTCTGGTGAATCTGTATTGAACTCCTTCCAAGGGCAAAGTACTACTGAATCATAGAGTCATAAAGATATACAACACGGAAACAGACCCTTCGGTCCAACGCGTCCATGCCAACCAGATATCCCAATCGAATTTGCCATCACTTGGCTCACATCCCTCCAAACACTTCCTATTCATATATCCATCCAGATGCAGTCTAAATGTTGCAATTGTACTCGCCTCCACCACTTCCTCTGGCAGCTGATTTCATACATGCACCACCCTCTGCATGAAAAAGTTGACCCTTAGGTCCCTTTTCCCGTCTCGCCCTAAACCTACGCCCTCTAGTTCTGGACTCGCCCACTCCAGGGAAAAGACTTTATCTATTTATCTTATCCATGCCCCTCATGATTTTATAATCCTCTATGAGGTCACCCCTCAGCCTCCGACACTCCAGGGAAAACAGCCCCAACCTCTTCAGCTTCTCCCTATAGCTCAAATCCTCCAACCCTGGCAACATCCTTGTAAATCTTTTCTGAATTCTCTCAAGTTTCACAACATCTTTCCAATAGGAAGGAGACCAGAATTGCACGCAATATTTCAAACGTGGCCTAACCAATGTCCTGTACAGCCGCAACATGACCTCCCAACTCTCATACTCAATGCTCTGACCAATAAAGAAAAGCATACCAAACACCTTCTTCACTATCCTATCTACCTGTGACTCTACTTTCAAGGAGCTATGAACCTGCACTCCAAAGTCTCTTTGTTCAGCAACACTCCCTAGGACCTTACCATTAAGTGTATAAGTCCTGCTAAGATTTGCTTTCCCAAAATGCAGCACCTTGTGTTTATCTAAATTAAACTTTATCTTGCACTCCTCAGCCCATTGACCCATCTGATAAAGATCCCATTGTAATCTGAGGTAACCTTCTTCGCTGTCCAGTACACCTCCAATTTTCATGTCATCTGCAAACTTACTAACTATACCTCCCATGTTCATATCCAAATCATGACGAAAAGTAGTGGACCCAGCATTGATCCTTGTGACACTCCACTGGTCACAGACCTCCAGTTTGAAAAACAATCCTCCATCACCACCTTCTGTCTTCCACTTTTGAGCCAGTTCTGTATCCAAATGGCTAGTTCTCCCTGTATTCCATGAGATCTAACCTTGCTAACCAATATTCCACGCGGAACTTCATTGAACACTTTACTTAAGTCCATATAGATCACCTCCACCACTCTGCCCTCATCAATCTTCTTTGTTATTTTTTCAAAACTCAATCAGGTTCGTGAAACATGATTTCCCATGCACAAAGCCATATTGACCATCCCTAATCAGTCCCTGCCTTTCCAAATACTTGCCCACCATCGACATCAGGCTCACCAATCTGTAGTTTCCTGGCTTGTCCTTACCGCCTTTCTTAAATAATGGCACCACGTTAGCCAACCTCAAGTCTTCCAACACCTCACCTGTGACTATCGATGATACAAATATCACAGCAAGGAGCCCCACAATCACTTCCCCAGCTTCCCACAGAGTTCTAGGGTACACCTACTAGAGAAAGTGCTATGGATTTGACCACATTTATAAGTTTCAAGACATCCAGCACTTCCTCCTCTGTGATACGGACATTTTTCAAGACATCACAGTGTATTTTCCTACACTCTATGTCTTCCATGTCTTTCTCCACAGTAAACACTGATGCAAAATACTCTTTAGTATCTCCCCTTCTCCTGTGGCTCCACACAAAGGCTGTTTAGCTGATCTTTGAGCGACCCTATTTGCTCCCTAGTTATCCATTTGTCCTTAATGTATTTGTAAAAACCTTTTGGATTCTCCTTAACCCTATTTGCTAAAGCTATCTCATGTCTCCTTTTTGCCCTCCTGATTTCCCTCTTAATTATACCCCTACTGCATTTATACTCTTGTAAGGTTTCACTTGATCACTCCTGTCTTATACTTGACATATGTTCCCTTTTTTTCTTAACCAAACCCTCAATTTCTCTTTTCATTCAGAATTCCCTACACCTACCAGCCTTTCTTTTCACCCAAACAGGTATATTCTGTCTTTGGACTCTTGTTACCTCATTTCTGAAGGCTTCCCATTTTCCAGCCATCCCTTTACCTGTGAACATCTGCATCCAATCAGCTTTTGAAAGTTGTTGCCTAATTATGTCAAAATTAGCCTTCCTCCAATTTAGAACTCCATCTGTTAGATCTGCTCTATCCTTTTCCATTATTTTATTAAAACTAATAGAATTATGGTTATGGTGCCAAAGGGCTCTCCCACTGACACCTCAGTCACCTGCCCTGCCTTATTTCCCAAGAGTAGATCACGTTTTGCACCTTCTCTAGTAGATACATCCACATACTGACTCAGAAAATTTTCTTGTACACTCTTAACAAATTCCTCTCCAACAAAACCCTTCACAATATGACAGTCCCTGTCTATGTTTGGAAAGTTAAAATCCCCTACCATAGCCACCGTACTATTCTTACAGATAACTGAATCCAGGACTACTTATAGTCTTACAAAGATTGTGTACAATTGAAGTATTACTTTTTTAATTCAGTCATCGGACTCGGGTGTCACAGGCTAGCCAGAATTTATTGCCCATTCCTCGCTGCTGTTGAAAAGATGGACTAAGTTGCCTTCTTGAACTGCTGCAATCCAAGCGCAGTGAAACACATTGGGTTGACCCTAATGCCCTTATGGAGGGAATTCCAGAATTTTGACCCAGTGATAATGAAGGACTGATGATATATTTCCAAGTCAGGATTGTAACTGGCTTGAAGGGTAATCTGCAGGTGATGGTATTCTTGTGCACCTGCTGCCCTTGAATTTCTAGATGGAAGAGGTCAGGGGTTTGGAAAGTGCCAAGAATCTTTGGTGAATTTCTGCAGCACATCTTGCAGATACTACTAACTGATACTATGGAGCATCATTGGTGCAGGGAGTTGATGCTTGTGGATGTGATGCCAATCAGGTGGACTAACTAAGAATAGCATAACTAAAACTAAAAAATAGTTTCGGAGAAAACAATTTATCCTGATTTGTATATCTGCATGTTTCACTGAGGTCTTTTAACACAGAAAAATGTTTATTTTGATCCTACTAATGCAGATTCATATTGAGACTATTTGTATTTTTAAAAATATGAATAGTATAGATAGTTTTAAAGCAGATTGGTAATAGAAGAAAATTACAGTGTTGATTTTGTGGCAGAAAATGAAAGAAGTTCTCACCTTGATGCCACTGATTCATAATAATTTCTTCACTAGTATTTCTAATGATTGTAGGCTGCCAGTTGTTACTTCAGCTTACACCTAGCTCCTGCTTGAAAGCTTAACTTGCTAACTGACTTGGGGTACAGAACTCTCATTTTTCTGAGTTCTATTTTTCGGATTTCCCAGGCAATGTACAAGTTGAAGCTGATGGGGTATGTGCAGGTGATTTTTCCTGTTTCACCAACACTCTCCTCATGAGGTTCCCCTCAGTCTCCACTCTGCATATCCCCATTAATTGAATGCACAATTCACTGTCCTTCTGCATCTCATATATACTGCTAAATATGTAAATATATATTGTTCTGCGAACCAGTGAATAATTTAAAGGTGCTTCAGTACTGGAGTTAAAATTATGATGTGTTCAAAAACTGCCTTCCGTAATCTATTACTGAGCATATCCATTTCATCCCAACTTTTAACAAACTCCTGTGATGTGCCTGGAATATTTGATGAAATTGTAGCTGTTATTTAAATTCATGTTAAATTGTAATGTGTAAAAGATGTCATTGCATGTCTTAAGTGTGAAGAAAGATATGGATGCTTTTGTGGCAGACAACGGAATTATTATTCCTAGAACTTGTTTGTAGTACCAAAACTACTAACTTTAGTAATTTACTTGTTTTTTCTTACAGCTAATGGTTTTTTGTTCTCTTACCATAACATGCTGTTTTAACTTCCAGTTTAATTAGAATTGTTGTGCAGCGTTGCAGGTTTTTATTTCAGATTTCTAATACTTTCCTTCTAATCTTTCTTTTTGATAGGTTAATATTCATAAAATGTTGTCTTTTTTATAAAATTCTAATGTTTTCCAATGAAAGCTTTTCTAATTTAACATTCAATAAATTAATTTTTTTGAGACAATCTGATGTCCAGCAATCTAAAGCAGATGAAAAAAATCAATGACCATGGAGTGTATTTTTGTACCAGAGTCGGGAGCTACAGTTAGGAAAATTACTGGCTCCACAAAGCCAACTCACGAACAAATGCTTTGGGTGGGTTGCATTTTCATTTCCAAGGATGGCAGGTGACAGCAGGAGTTTTGCAAAACATTCCTGGAAAGAGTCTGGAGGCAAAGACAAGGGCTATATACAGTGACAAACTGTGTGAAAGCCTACTGGGTCCTCCAGCATCTTATGCCAGTCACAAAAAGGAGACCCAATAAAATAAAACATGGCCATTACCCTTCACGCATGCATACTCCAATGACATCACCATTACCATTGTGGCCCTTTTTCCCCTCCATATTGAACTATAATCCCTCTATCCTTCCCACTGTTTCTTTATAATCTCATGCCAACTTAATGCCACTTCATGAGTCCTCCACGTCCTCCATGATATTTGCTTCCCCGGTCCCCAACGCCTTATCTTCACCATGGACATCCAGTCCCTGCACACCTCCATCCCCCATCACGAAGGACTCAAAGCCCTTCCCTTCTTCCTTTCCTGCCGTACCAACCAGTACCCTTCCACTGACACCCTCCTTTGACTGACTGAACTGGTCCTCACTCTGAACAACTTCTCTTTCCAATCTTCCCACTTCCTCCAAACCAAAGGAGTAGCCATGGGCACCCGCATGGGCCCCAGCTATGCCTGCCTCTTCGTAGGATATGTGGAACAGTCCATCACCCGCAACTACACTGGCACCACCCCCACCTTTTCCTCCGCTACATCAATGAGTGTATCGGCGCTGCCTCGTGCTCCCACGAAGAGGTTGAACAGTTCATCCACTTTACCAACACCTTCCACCCTGACCTCAAATTTATCTGGACCGTCTCAGACTCCTCCCTCCCCTTCCTAGACCCTCCATTTCTATCTCGGACGACCGAATCAACACGGACATTTACTATAAACTGACCGACTCCCACAGCTACGTAGACTACACCTCCTCCCACCCTGCCCCCTGTAAAAACGCCATCCCATATTCCCAATTCCTTCGTCTCCGCCGCATCTGCTTCCAGGAGGACCAGTTCAAATACCAAACAACCCAGATGGCCTCCTTCTTCAAAGACCACAATATCCCCCCAGACGTGATCGACGATGCTCTCCACCGCATCTCCTCCACTTCCCGCTCCTCCGCCCTTGAGCCCCGCCCCTCCAATCATCACCAGGACAGAACCCCACTGGTCCTCACCTACCATCCCACCAACCTCCATATACATCATATCATCCATCGTCATTTCCGCCACCTCAAAACAGACCCCACCACCAGGGATATACTTCTCTCCCCTCCCCTCAGAGTGTTCCGAAAAGACCACTCCCTCCGTGACTCCCTTGTCAGGTCCACACCCCCCACCAAACCACTCCCGGCGCCTTCCCCTGCAACCGCAAGAAATGCAAAACTTGTGCCCACACCTCCCCCCTTACTTCCTTCCAAGGCCCCAAGGGATCCTTCCATATCCACCACAAATTCACCTGCACCTCCACACACATCATTTACTGCATCCGCTGCACCCGATGTGGCCTCCTCAATATTGGGGAGACAGGCTGCCTACTTGCGGAACGTTTCAGAGAACACCTCTGGGACACCCGGAACAACCAACCCAACCACCTCGTGGCTCAACACTTCAACTCCCCCTCCCACTCCACCAAGGACATGCAGGTCCTTGGACTCCTCCATCGCCAGACCATAGCAACACGATGGCTGGAGGAAGAGCGCCTCATCTTCCGCCTAGCAACCCTCCAACCACACGGGATGAACTCAGATTTCTCCAGTTTCCTCATTTCCCCTCCCCCCACCTTGTCTCAGTCCCAACCCTCGAACTCAGCACCACCTTCCTAACCTGCAATCTTCTTCCTGACTTCTCTGCCCCCATCCCCACTCTGGCCTATCACCCTCACCTTAACCTTCTTCCACCTAGCGCATTCCCAATGCCCCTCCCCCAAGTCCATCCTCCCTACCTTTTATCTTAGCCTGCTTGGCACACTCTTCTCATTCCTGAAGAAGGGCTCATGCCCAAAAAGTTGATTCTCCTGCTCCTTGGATGCTGCCTGACCTGCTGCGTTTTTTCAGCAACACATTTTCAGCTCTGATCTCCAGCATCTGCAGTCCTCTCTTTCTCCTAAAGTCACTTCATGCCTACCACATACCATCCTTTGCTCTTACATGCACCATGCCAACTCACCCATAATCAACCATGGATGGACCTCAATACCAATGCTAACATGAAGTAAAATTAAGCCAAGAGACAATGCTGTTGGAGATAGCATGTTAGCACCAATAGAGGAGCATTTGAGGGAGCATTTACCGAATGATATCCTGTAAATAATGGAGTGCAACAGGGATCAGTGATGGGCCCACAATTATTTACAATACATATTAATGACTTGGATAAAGAAAGTAAATGCACTACCTCCAAGTTGGCAGATGACACAAAATTGGTGGGAAGGCAAGTGGAGGGGATGACACAAGGAGTCTGCAGAAGGATACAAACAATGAAATGAGCGGGCTAAACTTTGGCAGATGGAATAGATTGTGGGAAAATATGAAGTTATGCACTTTGGATGCAAGAATAGAAGAGCTGAATATTATTTAAATTGGTCAAAAGAACCACCCCCATGCCAGCCCCACACAGAGCCAATCCTGACAATCTCTGCCACCAGAGGCACAGGAAAGGCTCCAAACAAGGAATACAGCACTGACACACTCCACTCTCAAAGTGAAGGGCCACCGTCAGGGATCTGTTCAATAGAATCAGATACTCCACAATGGTGTACAGAAATTGGATGTGGGTGATGAACTGCATCCCAAACCCAAACGCTGACAAAGACCCGAGAAGATACTTGTTTTCCACCCTGTCGAACTCCTCCTGCTCAATGGACAGGAAGGTCTGGCCTAGGACCCTGTAGGCTTGGCCAGTATGGATCATGTGGTCCAGCATGGATCCAAGGTGAGATATAACACCCTAGAAAAAGACTTGTAATCCATGCTGAGGAGTGAGTCCAGATGCCAGATTTTTAGTAAAGGAAGGTCCCCTTTCTTTGTCAGCAAGACGATGACTGCTCTTCACCAAAGGAGCACCTCACTGGCAGCAAAACATTTCTCCAGGATCCATGCATAGTCACTCCCCAGGACTTGAGTAAGTCTATGTTCAGCTCCAGGGTCTTGGCCTTTGAGAACTGGCAAGGACACCAGTCGTTCATCCAAACTGACTTGGACATTGAGTATTCTGTTGCTCCCCTGACCTGCAACAAACCCTCCCTTAGAACTTTGCAAGCAATCTTGTTAGATGAATCTGGAGAGAACAGAGGCATGTAATATGGTCTGGGCCCTAATGCCATCTGGATCCAAGACAAGGAAATCATCATTAACCAGTAGCACAAGGAACTGCTGATGAGTCTCTGTCTTCTTTCCAGTGAGTAGAAGAAGGGGGAGCCAGATCTGCCACTTCACGTTTGCAGCTCAGGACCCAATGAGTTGTAGGTCCCTCAGCACACCCTCCCTCTCTTTGTGTGCTCCCTGCTCAGCCAATGTCAGGCTGAGCATGATGTGATTCCAGGTCGAGCACCTCCTTCTCCAACTCTTCGATCCTGGATTCATGCCTCTTTTTTGACTCCTTTGCGTACTCCTGATTGAAGATCCGGACTTGAGTCTTGCCCATGTCTCATCATAGCCTCAAGGAGGGGAAGCCCCCCACTCCCTTCTCTAGCTATCTTAGAACAGACAGGATGTCCTCCAATACATGACTGTTAAAGCGCCAATACACAGACCTCAGATGGGAGGCAGGATGGGATGGGGACCCCAGATCTCTGCATGGTGCCTGCCACATGGATGCTGCTGGAATGCAAGAGATGTATGTCCGTATCAATTCTTGATTTTTCATCCCAGACCTCGCAAAAGTGAAGGCAATGGAGTCAAGATGGAGATTTTGCCAGACATCTACCAGGTTAACCAAGCCCTCAACTTCCTCCCTGATGCCAGACCAGTCTGGGCACTGCCATGGTCCTGCTTCTCGTGGGTGCAGTTAAAGTCTCCCGAGGATAACCCACTGGCCTTCAATAGAGGCAAGGTGAGCAGATACTCCTTCAAAGAATTGTGTTTGCCCAGCTCTGACCAGAGGAGTGCGCACATTGCCAAAGTAAAGTGAATTAGAAGGGGTGATAAAGCACTGTATCCCCTATGGTGCCCACCTCTGTCTGAACGAGCACGTCTTTTTCTTCAATATCCAGAAATCCTATCACACATAACTGAGTGTTTTATTCTCATCATCAAATGACCATGACTTTTTTCTTTATTTTTAACTGCTATCCACCACCAGTACATCATCCCTGCAGCCAATTAGATACTTACAAGCTAGGCCGTTAAGGACAATACAAAACATCAATAGTGAAAAAGAGGTAGGGACAGGGAAAGTGGTTGAAATCAAAATGGATCTGGAGGGTCTGTCTTTGTTCTCTTTTATATCCATAAGTGCTCTTGCAGACAATTGAAAGTTTTCTCTCATCGCCAAATCACTTTTTCCTTTTGTTTAGCTATTGCCTGCCACCAGTAAATTCACCCATGCAGCTAATAGAATATTTACTTGCAAATCTCGTTAAAGGCAATGCAAACCATCAAAAGTGAGGGAGAGGTCGGATGAGTGGAAGGGGATAAATCAAAGTTGGATGGTGTGCCTTGTACCTTTTTTTGATATCCAGAAGTTTTATCACACACAACCAAATGACTTTCCCACAACTAAATCAATATGGCTTTTTCTTGTTTTTAAGTATTAACCACCACCAGTTATCAACTGTGCAGTCAACTACATATTTACATGCAAAGCCCATTATGGGCAATGCAAACCATCAAAGGTGAAGAGGGGTATGGGTGGGTAGTGAGAGCGAGAACAGACTATATCAAAATTGAGTTGGAGGGGGAAATGGAGCACTGTATCCTCTGTGGTACCCACTTTTTTATATCAGCACTGATGACCACTGCATCAGTGGTCCCTCTCCAATGACACCCAGGCACAAACGGGTCCACTGAAGAGGAGCAGACAGTTGGCAGCTATGACCCCTTCCCCTGCCCACTGCCTGGACTGTTAATAGCCAGCCTGGCATAGCCAAGGAACAGACATATGAGGAGGTCCTTTGAAATGCCCACTCACCACTCTAGATGCCCAAAGATCAAGAGCATAGAGCTGACATGCAGTCAAAATCACATCAAAATATTTTCAAGTGACTGAAAAGGGGTTAAATTGATCACAGCCAATGTATACATTGTCCAGGGATTCCACAGCCCTGCAAAATAAACAATTGGATTGGGAGTCTGTGGGCTACCATAATCCACGGTTATACAGGATTGCTGCATGCAACACTGAATGTGCCTTATATATTTTTTCAATAGCTGAAAAATGTGTTGCTGGAAAAGCACAGCAGGTCAGGCAGCATCCAAGCAGCAGGAGAATCGACGTTTCGGGCATAAGCCCTTCAGGAATGAGGAAGGTGTGCCAAGCAGTCTACGATAAAAGGTAGGGAGGAGGGACTAGGGGGAGGGGCATTGGGAATGCGATAGGTGGAAGGAGGTTAAGGTGAGGGTGATAGGCCGGAGATGGGATGAGGACGGAGAGGTCGGGAAGAAGATTGCAGGTCAAGAAGGTGGTACCGAGTCCGAGGGTTGGGACAGAGACAAGGTGGGGGGAGGGGAAATGAGGAAGCTGGAGAAATCTGCATTCATCCCTTGTGGTTGGAGGGTTCCTAGGCGGAAGATGAGGTGCATATCCTTCAGGTATTGTGTTGCCATGGTCTGGCGATGGAGGAGGCCAAGGACCTGCATGTCCTTGGCGGAGTGGGAGGGGAGTTAAAGTGTTCAGCCACAGGGCGGTTGGATTGTTTGGTGTGGGTGTCCCAGAGGTGTTCGGCAAGTAGGCGGCCTGTCTCCCCAATGCAGAGGAGGCCACATTGGGTGCAGCAGATGCAGTAAATGATGTGTGTGAAAGCGCAGCTGAATTTCTGACGGATATGGAAGGATCCCTTGGGGCCTTGGAGGGAAATGAGGGGGAGGTGTGGGCGCAAGTATTGCATTTCTTGCGGTTGCAGGGGAAGTTTCCGGGAGTGGAGGTTTGGTTGGTGGGGGGTGTGGACCTGACGAGAGAGTCGCGGAGGGAGTGGTCTTTCCGGAACGCAAATAGGGGAGGGGAGGGAAATATATCCTTGGTGGTGGGGTCTGTTTGGAGTTGGCAGAAATGACAAAGGATGATACGATGTATCTGGAGGTTGGTGGGGTGGTAGGTGAGGACCAGTGGGGTTCTGTCCTGGTGGCGATTGGAGGGGCGGGGTTCAAGGGCGGAGGAGCGGGAAGTGGAGGAGATGCGGTGGAGAGCATCGTCAACCACGTCTGGGGGGAATTGCGGTCTTTGAAGAAGGAGGCCAGCTGGGTTGTTCGGTATTGGAATTGGTCCTCCTTGGAGCAGATGTTGCGGAGGCGAAGGAATTGGGAATATGGGATGGCATTTTTACAGGGGACAGGTTGGGAGGAGGTGTAATCTAGTAGCTGTGGGAGTCGGTTGGTTTATAGTAAATGTCTGTGTTGAGTCGGTCGTCCGAGATAGAAATGGAGGGTCTAGGAAGGGGAGGGAGGAGTCTGAGACGGTCCAGATAAATTTGAGGTCAGGGTGGAAGGTGTTAGTAAAGTGGATGAACTGTTCAACCTCCTTATGGGAGCACGAGGTAGCACTGATACAGTGATCAATGTAGCGGAGGAAAAGGTGGGGGGTGGTGCCAGTGTAGCTGCGGAAGATGGACTGTTCCACATATCCTACGAAGAGGCAGGCATAGCTGGGGCCCATGCGGGTGCCCATGGCTACTCCTTTGGTTTGGAGGAAGTGGGAGGATTGGAAAGAGAAGTTGTTCAGAGTGAGGACCAGTTCAGTCAGTCAAAGGAGGGTGTCAGTGGAAGGGTACTGGTTGGGTCGGCAGGAAAGGAAGAAGCAGAGGGCTTTGAGTCCTTTGTGATGGGGGATGGAGGTGTATAAGGACTGGATGTCATTGGTGAAGATAAGGCGTTGGGGGCCGGGGAAGTGAAAACCATGGAGGAGGTGGAGGGCATGGGTGGTGTCCCGAACGTAGGTGGGGAGTTCTTGGACTAAGGGGACAGGACCGTGTCGAGGTATGCAGAGATGAGTTCGGTGGGGCAGGAGCAGGCTGAGACAATGGGTCGGCTGGGGCATTCAGGTTTGTGGATTTTGGGCAGGAGGTAGAAACGGGCGGTGCGGGGTTGTGGGACTATGAGGTTGGAGGCGGTGGATGGGAGATCCCCTAAGGTGATGAGGTTATGGATGGTCTGGGAGATGATGGCTTGGTGGTGGGAGGTGGGGTCATGGTCAAGGGGGCAGTAGGAGGAGGTGTCTGTGAGCTGGCGTTTAGCCTCAGCAATGTAAAGATCGGTGCGCCAAACTACTACCGCGCCTCCCTGGTCTGCCGGTTTGATAGTGAGGTTGGGGTTGGAGTGGAGGAAGTGGAGGGCTGCACGTTGCGAGGGTGAGAGGTTGAAGTGGGTAAGAGGGGTAGACAGGTTGAGGCGGTTAATGTCGTTGCGGCAGTTGGCTATGAAGATGTGACCTCCTCTACATTGGGGAGACAGGCCGCCTACTTGCTGAACATTTCAGAGAACACCTCTGGGACACCCGCACCAACCAACCCAACCGCCCTGTGGCTGAACACTTTAACTCCGCCTCCAACTCCGCCAAGGACATGCAGGTCCTTGGCCTCCTCCATCACCAGACCATGGCAACACAACGCCTGGAGGATAAGCGCCTTATTTTCCACCTAGGAACCCTCCAACCACAAGGGATGAATGCAGATTTCTCCAGCATCCTCATTTCCCCTCCCCCACCTTAACTCAGTCCCAACCCTCAGACTCAGTACCGCCTTCTTGACCTGCAATCTTCTTCCCAACCTCTCCGCCCCCACCCCTTCTCTGGCCTATCACCCTCACCTTAACCTCCTTCCACCTATCGCATTCCCAATGCCCCTCCCCCTAGTCCCTCCTCCCTACCTTTTATCGTAGCCTGCTTGGCACACCCTCCTCATTCCTGAAGAAGGGCTTATGTCTGAAACGTCGATTCTCCTGCTCCTTGGATGCTGCCTGACCTGCTGCGCTTTTGCAGCAACACATTTTTCAGCTCTGATCTCCAGCATCTGCAGTCCTCACTTTCTCCTACTATATTTTTTCAATAGGCAGAATTGCTATCACATACAACAGAGTGACTTTCCCACCACCAAATCACATGACTTTTTTTATTTCTTAAAACCTATTAAGCATCATCACCAGTAATTACGTGTAACCAATTCGATATTGACAAACAAAGCTGATTATGGGCAATGTGTCATCAAAGGTGAAGAGGGGTTGGGAGGGCCGGAAGGACCTAAATCAAAATGGAGTTGGAAGGGGAAATAAAGCACAGTAAACCTGGTGGGGCCCACCTCTCTCTAAGGCATTGAGAGTACTGATGAACAATGTGTGCTTCCTCTTCAATGACACATTGGCACAAACATAACTATGAAAGGGGGCAGGCAGTTGGCAGAGATGGTCCCCTCTAAAGCTCACTTTCTGGACCAGTTTGTAGTCTGCCTGGTAAGGTCCAGGAGCAGATCCATGAGGAGGTGCTCTGAACTGGTCACACCCCCCTATTCCAGATGCCCAAAGATCAGAAGCGTAGGGCTGAATTGCAATTAAAAAAACAAGAAAACATTTTTCAAATAACTGAAAAGGGGGTGAAATCACCCCACAACCAATACATACATGGTCCATGGACTGTACAGAGCTACAAAATAAACAGTTGGACCTGAAGTAAATGAACCGCCATTTTCGGGGATCTCGGCTATGTAACCAATTCAATATTTACATGCAAAGCCCATTATGGGCAATACAAACCATTAAAAGTGAAGGGGAGGAAGGGAGAGAGTGAAGGGATGAAATTGAAATGAAGTTGGAGGGGAAAATAAAGCAATGTAACCCTATGATGTGGGGTGTGGCTTATTTTTTCCGCTTTCCAGAAGTGTTATGACACACAGCTGAGTGACTTTCCCACCACCAAAATCACTGTGATTTTCTTGGTTTTTTTTAAAACTACTAACCATCTACAATAAAAACACCCATGAAGCCAGTTCAATATTTACAAGCAAACCTTGGGCTTGGAAACTATCAAAAATGAGGGGGAGTTAGAAAGAGACTAAATCAAAATGGACTTGGGGATGAAAATAAAGCACTGGAATCCCCCATGCTACTGGTTGTACTTTAGAAACAATTCAGGTGATGAGTTTCAGCTGGGCAGGCCATTGACTGTAAATTAGTGATTTCCCGTAAATCTACTAGGGGTTATCACACTAAGTAAGTTGATATATACTTTAGAGTTGGCATAGTCTCATGTCAGGACAGCTTACACAAGTTGACATGAAGTTATCCTAAATCTGTGACTTGCATGGTTATGTATGATATAGTTTACATGCTCTTATGGCATTTTACTGACTGCAGTAAAATCTCAATAGGAAAACTTCCTGTGAAGTACTTACAGAAGGTTTATCACTGTGAAGATATAGTGACATGGAATACATACTGATTTATCTAATATATGTAAATGCTGGAAATAACACTCTCTTAAGGACCAACCTTAATTTTCATATTTTGACTGCAAGTGTGCTTTATTGTTACTCCCTCCCTAAAGCACACTGATTACAAAAAATGAAGACAACTGAATATTTTTATGCCTATTAAAAGAGTGAAGAAGCATTAACTGTCCCCTCAAAAGAATACTCAGTTAAAATTTTAACATTTATGGATAGCTCTTTACTTCTAAGCTTTAGATTATCCACTCTGGGTATTATTGTAGTTATGCATAATAAAAGCTTTTTTTTGTCTCAGCCACTTCATATCTCCACATCCGACTGCAAAGCAAAACTGTTGGAGCTTGTGCAGGCTTATTTTAAAGTAATTCCTTATTAGTATTCGTGTCTCTGACTCACCTACTGTTAACAATTTCATCCCCTGCGAATCACATTCAGGAAATGATATGAATAATGTGATGTTCATTTGTGATAAACATACAGTAATCAGTATGTGTCTTACAGAACTCTGTTTGATATGATTATTATGTTCAGTAGCAAAAAATGTATCAATATTTTATGTTAATGATATTGCCTAACCTATAGGGAAATCAGCAAATACATCGTGATCCACACAGAAAATAAATTGTAAATCATCGTATAGTACAAGCAAAACATGCAAAGTGCCCAACAGTTGACCACATACTTATTTTTTCTGTTTTACTAACTTTTATTGGTGTGGGGGCTGTTGGCACAACATGATTTTACAATTAGCCAAACACACTGGATAATGGCAGTAATGTGTTACGTGACTTCTTGCTCTTGGGCTAATTTCCAGTTTGTATGTTGCTTTTTAGTATATAAGGATATTATGATGTCTCTGCTTATGCATGGAAAATTAAGTAGTCTGCCCTATGATGGCACTACAACATTCAGTTAAATTGGTTTCTTTTCCTTGCAAGTACAGTTTTTAACCATAATTTTAAGTGTTATTAATAATAAATATTCTGCTCTGTGTGAAAAATTACAGCCACCAAACAATTCCAGCGATGATTAAGTTATCATAGAATCCATGGTTAAGATGTCTGTAGAAATTCATCACCATTCTTCCCCCACTGCATTGGTCTGACTCACATCTAGTATGCAATATACCTTTAAGACACATATATTCATTATTTAGTCGCTGTATAATGGCCTGTGACCTGATGGTGTAAAGGTCTCAGTCTCCATCTCTCTAAGACCAATTGTGCTACAATTTTTAACTGAATTGCTCAATACTAGTCCAGACAAGACAACGCCTGTGTTTGTCAGGAGCTGAAATACAAGTGTATTGAATCTTTGAGTATCATACCAGCCAGGTCTAGTTGTTATGTCAAGGAAGCTAAGTAATACCTTATCAGGTACAACTATTACTTTGAAGGTTAACAGTTCATCACTGCATCTATGGCAGATTGTGAGAGCAGAATAAACTGCACAATAACATAAATACCATGATCCTCATGAATGAATCCATCACAGACTCAACATGTGGTCAAATGGGGCTAAGCAACGCTGTGTCAACACATCAACATTCGTCTCCATTTTCCTTGCCGCGACACTCAGAATAAGGCAGCTATCCTGCAGCATGAGGGACCTGTCAGATTTAAAGTATGCTTCTCGTTTCTAAAGGAGCCCTGATTAGCTAGAAATATATCATGTAGTTCAGAATAACACAAACACTGGAGGTTAGATTCTCATTGTGGCTGAGATCAAGTGGGAACTGCCTTTTTGCCATGAAACTTCCCTTTAGGGGAGAACCTCTCTACAGGAAGGTTAGGAAACAGCGCAATCTATGTTGCCTGTATTCCAGAATAAAGACTACCTCAGCCTCTGTGTTCAATTTTCAGTACACAGACAATACATGTGTGTGCATATTCAGAGGCTGAATTGTGAACCGTTGTTGACACATTCATGGAGGCAAGTGAGAATAAGCCTTAAGTTAAACATTTACAAGACAAAGGTTATTGATGAATCTACTCCCATCATGCAACACGGTTTCCTGACTATCAAGATCATCTGTGTATAACTGGACAATGTGAATCAATGCTCACATCTTGGGAACCTACTTTCTGCAAGGGCAGACAGTAATGACGAAGTTCTTCATCACTTTGAAACGTGTCAGTGCAGCCTTTGGCCATATGAGGAACAGGGTTTTTGATGGCAAAGATTTCAGATTTGATACCAAGCTCATGATCTACAGGCTAGTAATGTTACATGACTTGATGTTTGTGTTGGAAACATGTATAATGTAAGAGGACATCTCAAATTCCTTGGGAAATATTACCAACAATACTTCTGCAAAATCCTGCAAACCCAATGACAGAATAGGTCCATCAAAATCCATGGCTTCTCTCAGGCCAATATTTCCGGCATTGAGGCACTGGTTACTTCAATCAGCTACATTGGATGTGCCATATCAACTGCATGCCTGTCATAAGAGATCAAAGACAAGTTCCTTATTTCAAGCTTCATCACATCAAGCAGCTACCATGAGGGCAAAGAAAATGCTTTAATGATATCCTCAATGCTTCACTGAAAACATGCAATATCCACACTAGATCATGGAAATTTTCTTTCCATGATCACCAAAACTAGTGAAGAAGCATTTGCAAAGCTGCAACCATATTGAGCATTTCCAAAAGGCCCAGGTGGAGACCAGACACAAATAGTGAAGAAAAGGTGAAAACCGAGACATCTCAGCCACCTACCTCTTCAAACACCACCTGCCTCATCTGTGGCAGGACATGCATTGGAATGTTATGTCACTTCAGGGACCATAACACCAGAGTGTAAGATCAATCTCATGGGGCTAGCAAAGAAGAAGAAGATTAAGTAGATAAACAACAAAACTCTGTTGAAGGAGTTTTCTTCTCTTCCTTTGCCTCCTTATCATGTGTGGTCTTGCTAAATACCAGCATAACTCGCTATGCATTTCTCTATATCCAGGTTGCTGTAACAAAGGGTAACCAGAATAGTTTTCAATCAACATACTTTCTGAAGAAACTTCAATGATTTTTAAAAAATTTAAACTTTTGTTACAATCCCTCAGAAAGTCAAGATTACATTGAGGACTTGAGCTAATTTCCAAAATTTGAATGCGCTGCTCCAAGATGGATCAACTGGACTTAGTAACAGAGCAGATTTTTCCCGGATGAATGATGTGCAATCTATTGCAACCTCCAACAGGCTGCGAATGAAAGTTGGAATATCTTCCTCTCAGGGGAAGTATTCACATATTTGAATCATCCTTTTACACAATTTTTAGAAAAACATCTGGGGGTACTGTGGACATATGGCCTAGTTAGATTTCAAGAGGGTAATTTGAAGGGGATTAAATTAATCTGCAGATGTTAAAACTTCCTAAGTGATAGGGCTGATGATGTTTTAAAAACAGCTGGAGTGACATGGGCATTCAGTAAAAAGCCCTCAGGAAATCTGCAACACAAATTTACGGCTTGTATGCACATTTAAAAAGTTTAAACTATTTCTATATTATGCCAAATGAGTTGAAACAGATGGTGACTATCCAGTATATATCTCTGTGCTGAAGCACTGAGTGAATAGAGTGTCTTTAATCATCTATTTTGCAAAGTTTATGTTAGTGACTTACTTTTGTAAAAGTAGGCTACCAAAGGCATATGAAGATGCTAAGAACATATATAGTCAACTGGTTGAACTTTAAAGAATCTTGTTCCTGGTCTCAACTGAATAGGAAAACTAGATTAACTAGATTCATGTGTGCTCTGCCTGAAGGCAAATCCTTGATTTATTTTTGACTAATGCTACATTTGATCCATATTCTTGGTCATTTTTGTGCATGGCAATTTGACACTCTCAACAGCAGAGCAAAAAGGCAGTTCCCACTTGACCTCAGCCACAATGAGAATCTAACCTCCAGTGTTTGTGTTATTCTGAACCACGTGGTATATTTCTAGCTAATCAGGGCTCCTTTAGAAACAAGAAGCATTCTTTAAATCTGACAGGTCCCTCAGGATAGCTGCCTTATTCTGTGATTTAAATGTCCAGCATCACAAACAAATACTTTGACAGCTCATGTGAAAGGGTAACTATGTAAGGTAAGTATGAGATTAGGATGCCAGTTTGTCAGGGAATTAAAATGGATAGGTGGTCAGATGCCAGGTGGTCTGATGCAAAGGTGCATGGTGAGAAAGTAGCCAGGTAAACGATGAAGTGTTGAGGGTAAGGAGGTGGGGAGCATGTCTTGGCTCCTATAGAGTTTTAGGGGTTTGGAGAGAGGAAAGTGTTGTTTCGTGGGTGGGATAGGATGGGAGGTGCGGCTGGTGACAGGGTCGTAGGGAGGGGAAGGATGTCAGATCCCAGGGTGGGAGAGGGTTGTTTGGTCTGGTGTCAGGGGTGTCGAATCTGTTAGCAGGAGGTTTAGGATGCTGGAGGAATGGGAGTTATCAGTTTCAGTGACGATTGTGACAGTGAGTCTTGACACCCAGAGAAGCAAAGGGGGTTTCAGCTCAGAGGCTGGGGGAGATGTAGCTGGTGGGGTGTGTTTAAGTTGGAGGTCAGTTTAACAGTTACAAGGAGTTTGAATAGGTTTTTAAATAGTCAAACTTTTCCTGAATAACTATTTACTTAACTGCAATGGAACCCTTTGTATTCTCCACTTTAAATGGATACTTTTGGAGACTTCCAGATACCAGGAAATTGACCATCAGAATCTTTAATTTCCTAGGCAATTACCTTGGAGTCTGTTACATTAGAATTCTGCAGAGGGCCAATTTTAGCCTGTCAAGATCTCTCAAAATCTTGCATGTTTCAATAAGATCAACTCTCACTGTTTTAAAATCTAATAGGTAAAGGTCTAACCTCTTTAGCTGTTCTCAATGAATCAACCTCTTCATCCCAGGAATCAGCCCAGTAAGTCTCTTTTGAACTGCCCCCAATGCCAGAATATTGCTTCTTAACTGCAGGGACCAAAACTATACACGGTACTCCAGGTGCAACTTCACCAATGCCGTCTACAGTTGTAGCTTGACTTCATCATTTTTAATTTCCAACCCCCTAGCACTGACAGCCAAAATTCCATTCAACTTGGAACTAAGTTGCTTCATTTGCAAGCAGTTGGTTCAAACATGTTTGCTCTGGATCAGCTTGGTGTCCAGCAGTTACCAACGGCTGGAACAGCAACACATCACTCATCCTACCATCATTATCATATTTATTATTTACTCTAGTGTTCTTGTTCTTTACACTTGAAGACTACCCCACTCTTTATATGTTATTGTTATTTATTTTAAATCAGTATCAATCTTATACTCAAACCATTGTTAAGGAATAGAAATAAGAATAAACTGGAGACCAAAGCACAAACTAAAGAACTGATTTGTGATTTAAAGATTGGAAAATTTCACTGCTCAGCTGCTTTCCCTGCACTTTTGTCACATTGTGGTTAGCGATAGTACTCTGCCACTCATCTCACTGATGATAGAGCTCATGGTCTGCACCTTTTATCTGCTCCTGCTACTTTCTTTGCCCATAATATACTTTTTTGAGACACTGACATTAAATAATTCAGAATTACCTACCGGATAATCACAAATTAACCAGCTTCTTGACCCGCAGCACAAGAATCAATTCTTACAAATTCAACTTGTTTAGACAAAAGCAACCAGACTCCTTTTTCCCTTCCTTTACTTAACTCCTCGAAATACTCAACTACACCACTATTTGGAGTTGTAAACAAGTCTAAAGTTTTTTATTTAAATTCACTCATGGGACATTGGCAACACTGACTGACCACAGTTGATTTGCTTGTCCCTAGCTGCCCTTGAGAAGATGATGGTGAGCAGCCTTCTTGAAATTCTGCGGACTATGTGCAGTAGGTTGACCCACAGTGCCCTAAGGGACAGAATTCCAGGATTTTGACCCAGCAACAATGAAGGAACGGCGATATATTTCCAAGTCAGGATGGTGAATGGCTTGGAGGGGAACTTGCAGATGATGGTGTTCCCATGTATTTGCTGACCTTATCCTTCTATTGGAAATGGTCGTAGGTTTGGAAGGTGATGTTTAAAGATCTATAGCAAATTTCTACAGTGCATCTTGTAGGTAGTACACATGGCTGTTCCTGAGCATTTGCTACTGAGCGTCGGTGGTGGAGGTTGTGTTTGTTTGTAGATGTGGTGCTAATAAGTATGGCTGCTTTATCCTGGTTGGTGTCAAGCTTCTTGAGTGCTGTTAGAGCTGCATCATCCAGGCTAGTGGGAGTATTCATCACACTCTAGACTTGTGCCCTTTAGATAGTGGACAGGCTTTGAGGAGTCAGGAGATGAATTACATGCTACAGTATTCCTAGCCTCTGACCTGCTTTGTAGCCATTTTGTTTATGTGGTGGGTCCATTTGAGCTTCTGGTTAATGATAACCCCCAGGATGTTGATACTGGGTGAATCGGAGATGGTAACACCATAGAATGTCAAAGGGTGGTGGTTAGATTTCTCTTATTGGAGCTGATCATGGCCTGGCATATGTGTCGTACAAATATGACTTGTCACTTGTCAGCCCAAGCCTGGATATTGTCCTGATCTTGCTGCATTTGAATATGGCCTGCTACAATATCTGAGCAGTCACAAATGATGCTGAGCGTTATGCAATCGTAAGCAAATATTCCCACTTCTTACCTTATGATGGAGGCAGGAACATTGATAAAACAGCTGAAGATGGTTGGGCCAAGGGCATTACCCTGAACTATTCTGAGGAACTCCTC
Source organism: Chiloscyllium punctatum (assembly GCF_047496795.1). Taxonomy (NCBI): domain Eukaryota; kingdom Metazoa; phylum Chordata; class Chondrichthyes; order Orectolobiformes; family Hemiscylliidae; genus Chiloscyllium; species Chiloscyllium punctatum. The sequence goes on from NC_092740.1 coordinate 131,052,482, forward strand.
CAGCAATGTCCTAGAGTTCAGATGACTGACCTCCAACAACCACAACCATCTTCTAATGTGCCAGGTACGACTTCAAGTAGTGGAGAGTTTGCCTCCTGATAACTATTGAATTCAGTTTCCTTGGGCTCCTTGATGCCACAATCTGTCAAATGCAGCCTTGATGTCAAGTGCTGTTACTCTCGCCTCACCTCTGGAACTTAGTTCTTTTGTCCATTTTTGAACCAGACTGTAATGAAGTCAGGAGCTGACTGACCCTGGCAGAACCCAAACTGGGCATCAGTGAACTGGTTATTGCTGAGTAATACTATTGATGACACCTTCCACAGTTTTACTGATGATTGAGAGTAATTGGCTGTGTTGGATTTGTCCTGTTTTTTGTGTACAGGACATACCTCAGTAATGTTTCACATTGTCGAGTAGATGCCAGTGTTGTAGCTGTGCCAAAAGAGTTTAAATGTGTTAATGTAATTTTTCTGCTCTTTGGCTTTTTTTTTACATTATCTATTAACATATTTACAATTGACTGAAGTTCTCTTTTTCATTTATTTCTGCATAATGCTTGCCAATTAAACATTACTTCAAAATTTTATGAATTTTGATTCTCTGCTATCTACTTTGGTCATTTTCCATGGGTTTGCTCTTTTTATGATGTCTTTATGTGTTAAGTATGGAATATCCTCAATTAGTCATTGTTGGTAAGGTATCAATGGTTCAGGTCTTGCATTTTCAAAAGTGATTTTGCAGGCAAATTCTGACAGTCATTTTATTCAAAGGAAAAGATTTTGAAACCTTTTATCATCATACCATTTCAGCTGCTATTCAGAATGTTCAAGTCAGTCTTCAGTGTCACAAACTATATTTCTATATTAATGTTTAAGATCTCTAATTACTTATGCATCTTCTAGCTGGGTTAAATGTACTATATTTTGGGAGGGGAACTCTTGTGGAAGTTCTAGCCCTGAACAGAATAACAGCTTGCCAACATTGACGGCTTAACATCTTTTTCTTGAAACTGGGGTAAGGTGGGGGGAGGGGAAATGAGGAAACTGGTGAAGTCCACATTGATACCCTGGGGTTGAAGTGTTCCAAGGCAGAAGATGAGGCATTCTTCCTCCAGGCATCAGGCGGTGAGGAGGCCCAGGATCTGCATGTCCTCGGCAGAGTGGGAGGGGGAGTTGAAATGTTTGGCCATGGGGCGGTGGGGTTAATTGGTGCGAGTGTCCCGGAGATGTTCCCTTAGGGACACCCGCACCAATTAACCCCACTGCCATGTGTTGTGAGAAGGATAGCAGAGAAGCTTCAGTGCGATTTGTACAAGGTGAGTACATAGACAAATACCTGGTGGGTGGAGTATAATGTGGATAAACGTGAGGTTATCTATTTTGGTAAATTAAACAAGCAAATTATTATCTGAATTGTGTCCTTGCATTACAGTCACTGAAAGAAGCATGCAGGGTAACAGGTGGTGAAGAAAGCAAATGGGATGTTGGCCTTGATAGTGAGAGGATTTGAGTATAGCAGCAGGGACATCATGGTGCAACTGTACAGGGCAAGACTATTCCTGGAGTACTGTGCACTTGTTTGATTTCCTTATCTGAGGAATGCTATTCTGGCTATTGAGGGAGTGCAAACGTTTACAAACTGCTTTCTGGATGGCAGGTCTGACATATGGGGTGATAGTAGGAACAGGGTACTGACTTGGATGATCAGTCATGATCATATTGAATGGTGGAGCAGGCTTGAAGGGCTGAATGTCTTATTCCTATATTCTATGGTTCTATGATTGTTTGAAAAAAATTCAAAGTTATTCTCTTTCTTAGAATGCAATGTCAGTTCCTAAGCAAATTTTAAAATGCTGGTGAAGGCTTTGAAAACATTTGAAGGCCTGAAAGGGAGTGCCTTCAGATAAACTCATATCGGCAAATCAATAAACCTGGAGGAGTAGTATTGTGGGCAGATATCTTCCAGAAAAATATTTGTAAAACTGTCCAACAAGATTATGAAAGCTTGAAATGTGTTAACACATTCTGTGGTGTATTACAAAGAACAATACAGCACTGGAACAGGTCCTTCGGTCCTCCAAACTTGTGTCAACACATTTGTCCTTCCATACTAAAATTGTCTTCACTTATAGGATCCGTTATCCCTCTATTCCTTTCCTATTCATGTATTTGTCCAGGTGCTTCTTGGATGCTGCTATTGTGTCTGCTTCCACCACGTCCTCTGGCAATGTGTTCCATGTGCTCACAACCATTTGTGTGAAAGACTTGCCTCGCACATCTCTTTTAAACCTCCCCACTCACACCTCGAACCTGCGTCTCCCAGTTATTGACTCCTCCATCTTGGGAAAAAGCCTCATACTTAGCACTTTATCCATGCCATTCATAATTTTATAAGCTTCATCAGGTTGCCCCTCAACCTTGTGCATTCCAGTGAAAGTAGACCCTCAATCACCTTTGTCACTTCTTCAAAAATCTCAATCAAAGTTAGTGTGGCATGACCTCCCTGCACAAAACCAAGCAGTATTGTGGCACTGTACTATTGTACATTGATATTGGGTGAACTACACCAAAACAAAGCACAATTGAGAAGAAGTGTCTAGCCCTCTTGGCAAAACCCACTTCTTCAGGGACACAGTTCATCAGCTGCTGTTTTAGAGGTATGGTCCTATACTATTTGTCACTGAGTCCACCGTATATCTGTCTCAGCCTACTGAGAAAGTTCATCTGTGAGTACAGACAGCACCTTGAGTTAATATCTCAACTAAAAGAATGCACGTCTGATAAGGCAGCCCCAACCTCAGTGCTAATTCTCTGATATTGCTCCATTCCATTAACACTGATCTTCTGCTAGTGCAACCCACTCTCAATACTGACTCTCTAATAGTGCAGAACTGCTTCAATACTAACCCTCCAACTGTGCAGCACTCCTTCAGTACTGACCCTCCAACAGTGCAGGGCTCCCACAATACTAACCCTCCAACAGTGCAGCACTCCTTCAATATTGACCAGCCCACAGTGCAACACTTCCTCAGTACTACATCCGAGAGGATCTGGCTGTATTGTGCGGGTGGACCCAGCTAAAGCGATATGAAGGATGAATAATGGGGGTAGGTTGGTGTAGGACTGATCTGCCGGCGCCAGTCTCGGTCGACTTACTTTCTCCTCCTCCTCCTCCCCCCTCTCAATGGCATCCGCGCCCTCGCAACGCGCGAACCCTGCGGGCCCCTGACAGCCGGCAGCACTCAGTGCGCACGCGCCGCTTCCGCATTGTTGCTAAGCAACGCTCTCTCTCCCCCCCCGCCGCCTCACCGGATGGATGTCTTGCCCGCGTGTACGTTGACAGCCCCTTGCGTCATCTGCAATTCACCAATTGGATGGAGAGCTCCTCTCCTGCCCACCCCCACCACTGATCGTAGAGGTGGGGTTGCGGGGCGGAAGTGGCGAAGGGAGGATGTCAGTTGAGTTTTAAACCGATGTTGCGCCCCGCTTGCCCGTTTCGCGACGGAGGTGCCGCGCGGGATATTTAAATACACGACCAGTCCGAGAGAGAAGGTGGGAGTTTGTCGCACCGCAGGCTTGTAGAAACCTATGATCGGCCGGATAGCTTATTTGTATTTGTTTAATGGGCCGGGCTGATGATGATGGTGGTGTCGAGGATAGACTGTAGTTACTGTTCAGTTCCGACTCTCCCCTAATGCTGCATAGATTGTGATCTCGTGGGCCCATAACCCAAACTCCTCGGTATCTAGCCCCTACTGCACTCTGCTTCTTCCGCCATCCCTGAAATCCCAAAGTCCTGACTCCAAACCTCTAGCTACTGCGCCTCTATTGCGCTGCTTCTCCGTACTTCAAACCCGGGGGTACTAACCCTAAACACGTGTGCCAATCCCCTACTGCACTCACTTTCCACCTCAAACCCATCGGTACCAAACCCCTATTGCCCTCTACTTCCTCATCTGTTCATCAAACACCAGGAAATTAATCCCGAACTCTTGGGTACTAAGCTCCTGCTACACTCTGCCTTCCTCCATCCCGCCAAGTTCCTGGACAACCTAAAATTTCACACTCCCCACATAAAACAAACATCCTGTAATTTCATGCACCCCATGTAACTGCCTCCAAACAACTATTGTTTCCTCCGTCTGTGCACCCACCCCAACTGCCTTCGTTATTTCATTGGTCTGGTATTTTGTCCCTCACTGGGAACTTCACACCCACTTTATTATACATTCATGGGATGCTGGTGTGACCATTAACTATTGTCAATCCTTCAAAGTCCTTCAGAAATTGGTAGTGTTTTACTGATGTAGGTGCTCCCGACAGCGCTGTCAGGTAGGGAGTTCCAAGATTTTGACCCGTACGGGTTGAAGGAACAGCGAGTCAAAAGGAAACTTGGAGCTGTCGTGCTATAACGAAATGCTGTGATTGTTAGCCGCCTCCCACCCGCCTCCCTCACTTTAAATCTGGGTCATTGAATATATGCAAGATTGATTTCTGTTTGATAAGGAAGTCAAGTGTTTTGAGGGTCGGACAGGAAAGTGGGGTTAAAGTCACAAGCAGTTTAGTAATCCATTATATAATGGCAGCAGGTTTGATGGGCCAAACAGCCTTCTCTTGCTCCTAGTTCTTGTGCTGTTGGTGGCAAGGGTTTAGTTTGGGAGGTGCTAAGTAGAAGGTTTGGTCAGCTGATGCAGTGCATTTTGTATATGGTGCACACTGCTGCCACAGTGTACTGGTGCTGAAGGGAGTGAATGTTTGTTTAAGGTGGTAGGGTACTGGTCAAATGGCTGTTTTTTTTCTGAATGGTATTGCGCTTCTTGAAAGTTGTTAGAGCTTATCCAGTTAAGGAGCTAGATACGCAGCCTTCAGCACTATAGTCAGGATATTGTTGGAACTTAGAGTCTTTGCTGTAATTCTGTGTTCTGTTATTTTCTTGAGTGACTTCAAATGACTGTAGACTGGCCTTGTTACTCTTGGTATCTTTCTCAAGTGACGTTCAACGTGGAAGTGTGTCAGTTCATCAGCTGAATGAAGTCAGTAGGAGGTATTCAACAGGAGGTTTCCTTACCCTGTTTTGGTTTGATATCATTTTGATTTCATGGGATTGAGATCAATTTTGAGGACTTGAGGTCAGCTGCTGCCTCCTACTGGATCTGTTTTGCTGGTGTTACAGGACACACTTTGGCAGGGTAATGAAAAACTCTGAAAGATATAAGTGAGAGTGTGACTATGTCAAGGTATTCCTTGTCTAATCTGTGAGCCACCTCTCCCAATTTTGGCATGTGGTTGGCACAGGTATTAGTCAGGAGGACTTTGTAGAATTGACTGGGCTGGATGCCCCTTTTGTTTTGAATATCTATTTTATGATTCACATGTTTTAAGCACGTAATTTCTAACTTGATGACAGACACTTTTAAATGCAAGATGAATGAAAAATCTTCTTTTGAGAAACTGGTAAACAGACTCCAAGCAATTATAAATCAAATGGAGGCCTGTTTGTTTTATAAAGTCAGCATTATAAATGTGAAAAGAATAAACTAATGGGAGAGCCTTCACTGGGCCTCATGTTGGAGACAGAGGCCTCAATAAGTGGTTTAAATTATTTGTGATTTTCCTAGAACCAAGGGAAAATTCAGAAGTTGGAGATAATTACTTTAAATCTACTGCTGGGTTATCCCTAGTATTGTATGCTATTTCTATGATTTCAGGAATCCTTTTTTGTTTTGGGTCACCTGTATGATTTTACATGAAAAAAGGTAGATAAAGTCTTTGGAATGGTACAGCTCTAAAATGAGCAGAGAAATAATCCACCTGGAGAACTATGTCAGTTGAAAAGGGCTGTCAGAAGTATTTTCTGATTTGAAGTCACCTGAACAAGACTCAGGTGATGCCTAAGTATCAGCTCGGGAGTCCACAGTCATGAGATGCTGTATCTGTGGAAGTCATTGCTGTAAAAGGTTTGGGAGGCCAAGTCATTGAATATCTTTTAAGACACAGATTTTTGATTGGTAAGGGGATTAAGAGTGAGGAGGAGAATCGAGTTGAGAAACCTATCAGCCATGATTGGATGGTGGAGCAGACTCTATGGGCTGATTGGCCTAATTCTGCTCCTATAATCTTATGGTCTTATGAAGTAGAATTGGAGAGTACACTAACAGTGTTAGTGAAAGGATCCTACCAAGATTCATACTTTTGAGAATCTTGAGAGTTATGGCCCACCTTAATTTTGTCTAAGTGCAGGAGACCTCTTGGGTGGAATGAGGTGTGTTCTGTTGAATTTCTTTTTGGTTTTAAAGTTTTTTTTATGCATGATAATGTAAACTTAGTGGTACATGTTTTGTTCAACTCTTGTATTTTGGGACTTTTTGTTTAACATGTGAAATATTACAGTATTCTTTCAGTTAATAACTGTGAGTTCAGCAAGATGTAAATAGAAATTTGATTTCTACCACGATCATTCAACTTTGTCTAATCTGGTTTTTAGGTTGATATCAGATAGTATCCTTTTTGTTTTTTGAAAGTAGTCTGGTATAATTGACCAGCTTGGTGGTCTTTTGTGAGGAAATGTAAGGGTTAGCAGCATTGGAATGGCCCTGCAGTCGTGTACAGGCTTGACTGTATAAAGATATAGCTATGCCTCCCAAAGTAACACTAATGAACAAGATTAGGTTTTTGTCATGGCAATCCAAGAGTCACCAATATACAGGTTCAACATTTTCTAGAAAGTTGTGTTGGTGCAGCTCTACAGCAGTCATGATGGGACTGTATAGCCCCCAAAAAATAGATTCTGCAGAGTGAAGTAACATTTTGTGAATCAAAAACAGAAATTAATGGAAAAGCTCAGCAGGTCTGGTAACATTTTTTTTGGAGAGAAATCTGAGTTAACATTTTGGGTCTGGTGATCCTTCCTCAGAACTGATGGTAGCTAACTGAACCCAAACATTAACACTCCACCAATGGTGCCAAACCTGCTGAGCTTTTCCAGCAATTTCTAATAGAGATGATGGAAATCATGAGGGTATAAAAACTAGCATAAAGGCACTTTACCTGAATGCCTGTAGCATTTATTATAAGTTTGATGAGTTAAAGGCACAAATTATCACTAATGAATATGATTTTAGTGGCCATTACGGAGACCTGATTACAGATGGTCATGAGAATTAAATACCCAGGAGTATCAGACTATTTAGAAGGACAGACAGGAAGTTAAAGGAGGTGATGTATCTCTAATATTCAAGGACAACATCAGGGTGGTGCTGAGAGATGATATGGATTCTATGGAGAATAAGGTTGAATCTATTTTGGTGGAAATTAGAAATTCTAATAAGAAAAAGTCACTGATAGGCGTAGTCTATAGACCACCAAATAATAACATCACATTGGGGTGGACAATAAGCAAAGAAATAAACGAATGCCTGTAAAAATGGTATGGCAATTATCATGGGGGATATTAATCTACATGTCAGTTGTTTGAACCAGCTTGGTCAGAGAAGCTTTGAGGAGGAGGTCGTTGAGCGTATCCACGATAGTTTTCTTGAACAATGGAACTGAAGAGGGAGCAAGCTATCCTAGAACTGGTCCTGTGAAAGGAAACAGGTATAATTAATGACCTCATAATTAGGGATCCTCTTGGAAACAGCAATCACGATATGGTTGAATTTAGAATACAGATGGAGAGTATGAAAATAAAATTCAATACCAAGGTCCTGTGCTTAAACAAGGGAAACCATAATAGGATGAGATAAGAGTAGGCTCAAGTAGACTGAAAACAAAGACTTTATTGACGAGCAATGGAGTACTTTCAAAGCAATTTTTCGAAGTGCTCAGCAAAAGTATTTTCCAATGAAAAGGAAGGACTGTAAGAAAAGGAGTAATCTGCCATGGGTGTCTAAGGAACTAAGAGACTATCAAATTGAAAGGGAAGACATACAAAGTGGCCAAGATCAGCAGGAAAGGAGAAGATTGGGAAAGGTTTAAAGGTCAACAGAGAGCCACAAAAAGAGCTATAAAGAAAAGTAAGATAGAACATGAGAGGAAAAAAACTAGCACAGATTAGAAAGACAGATAGCAAAGGTTTCTCTTAATATATTAAAATGAAAAGGAGTGGCTAAAGTAAATGTTGGTCCTTTTAGAGGATGAGAAGTGGCATTTAGTCATGGGATATGATGAAATGGCCAAGGCATTGAACAGGTATTTTGTATTGATCTTCACAGTGGAGGACACTAATAACATAGCTAAGAGATGAAGGTAGGTGCAGACCTGGAAACAATCATCCTCGCAGAAGAGGTAGTGTTAGGCAGGCTAACAGATCTCCGGATAGACAAGTCTCCTAACCCTGACAGAATGTATCCCAAGGTGCTAAAAGAGATGGTGTGAAAAATAGCAAGTCCACTTGTGGTAACTTTTCCAAAATTCGCTGAACTCTGGGCCAGTTCCAGCAGTTTGGAAAACAGCAAATGTGACGCCATTGTTTAAATAGGGTGGTCGACAAAAGGAATTATAGACTGGTTAGCTTAACTTCTGAATTGGGGAAGATGCTTGAGTCTATTATCAAGGAAGAAATAGCAAGGAATGTAGATAGAAATTGTCCCGTTGGATTGATGCAGCATGGGTTCATGAAGGACAGATCATGCTTAACTAATCTTTTGGAATTCTATGAAGACATTACGAGCATGGTGCTCAATGGGAACCTAGTAAGGGTCCTATACTTCCAAAAGGCCTTTGACAAGGTGGTGCGCAAAAGGTTGCTGCATAAAGATGGATAATGTAATAGCATGAATAGAGGATTGGTTGACTATCAGGAAGCAAAGAGTGGGGATAAATGAGTGCTATTCTTGTTGGCAATCAGTAATGAGTGGTGTGCCTCAGGGACAACGTTGGGATCGCAATTATTCACAATTTACATAGATGATTTGGCGTTGGGAACCACGTGTGGTGTGTCAAAGTTTGCAGATGAAACAAAGATGAGTGGCAGAGCAAAGTGTGCAGAGGACTAAGAAACTTTGCAGAGGAACAGAAGTACTTTAAGTGAGTGGGCAAAGGTCAGGCAGATGGAATATAATGTTAATAAATGTGAAATCATCCATTTTGGTCAGGGGAACAGCTAAAAAGGACTTACTTGAATGGTAAAAAGTTGCAGCATGATTGGCGGCACGGTGGCACAGTGGTTAGCACTGCTGCCTCACAGCACCAGAGACCTGGGTTCAATTCCCGTCTCAGGTGACTGGTTGTGGGGAGTTTGCACATTCTCCCCGTGTCTGCGTGGGTTTCCTCCCACACTCCAAAAATGTGCGGGTTAGGTGAATTGGCCATGCTAAATTGCCCATAGTGTTAGATGTAGGGGAATGGGTCTGGGTGGGTTGTGCTTTGGTGGATCGGTGTGGACTTGTTGGGCCGAAGGGCCTGTTTCCACACTAAGTAATCTAATCATAGAGAAACCATACCGCTTTGCAGAGGCATTTGGGTGTCCCTGTGCATGCAGACCAACCTTATGTTATTCATGCACAACAGGTAATTAGGAAGGCAAATGGAATTTTGTCCTTCACTGCTAGAGGGATTGAGTTTAAAAGCAGGGAGGTTATGTTGCAGCTGTACAAGGTGCTGGTGAGGCCACAGCTGGAGTACTGCATGCAGTTTTAGTCTCCATACTTGGGAGAGGATGTACTGGCACTAGAGGGGGTGCAGAGAAGGTTCATTAGGTTGATTCCAGAGTTGAGATGGTTGGCTTATGAGACGGATGGAGTAGACTGGGATTATATTCATTTGGAATTTTATATACTTCTATAAGATAGACATGGAGAGAATGTTTCCACTGGCGGGTGAAACTAGGACAAGAGGGCATGGCCTCTAAATTAGGGGGAGCAGATTTAGGGCTGAATTGAGAAGGAACTTCTTCACCCAGAGGGTTGAGAATCTATGGAATTTCTGCTCCGTGAAGTAGCTGACACTACTTCAGTGAATGTTTTAAAAGCTAAAATAGATTTCTTTTCGAACAATGAAGGAATTAAGGATTATGGTGAGAGAACAGGTAAGTGGAGCTGAGGCCACGAAAAGATCAGCCATGACCTTATTGAATGGCAAAGCAGGCTCATAGGGCCAGATGGTCTACTCCTTCTCCTAGTTTTTATGTTCTTATGTTCTTATGTTCTGTTTTTGTTTCCGATTTACAGCATCCACAGTTCTTTCGGATTTTATGCAGAGGAAGTGGTGGAGGCTAATAAAATTAAACATTTTAAAAGGCATCTGGATGGGTATATGAATAGGAAAGGTTGAGAGGGATATGGGCCAAGTGCTGGCAAACAGAAATAGATTAGTTTAGGATATCTGGTCAGCATGGACAAGTTGGACCGAAGGGTCAGTTTCTGTGCTATACATCTCTATGGCTGTTAGGTAATGTCTTGCTCATGCTAGCCTTTTATTGAAGGCATATTTAGTTTAAAATTAAGGCTGCTGTGGTAAAATTTGAACTCCTTTTTCTGGACAAATAACATAATGTCTGTCACTGTGCCTTTATCATCTCCTATTTCTAGTGTACTTCTTTGGCAGCTAACTCTCCATCCCACAGCCCTGTTTGAAGAGACAGGTGGGATGGGGGTGTTAGGTTATTCAGGTGGAACGTGCCCTAAACGTGGAGTTGTTAGAAAAGTTTGTGCTCCATCAGTTGAAACTCCTGTGTATGTGATCTCCTCAGGCTGCCACTCCTCACTGCTGCACGGATGTCCCCTTGTAATGCCCCTGCCCCAACTCTCGACGGTTTGCATAGTAACGTTCCCTACCTCGTCTTTCCCTGATCACTTCCTCTCTGCATGGTAGAGCCCCCCGCCCAAGTGGTGTCCTCTGACTCCTTTCTCTTACTGTTTGTTTTTTGTGCCTCTCCAAATGTGGCCAGTTTGACCTTATTGCTGGATTTTGAGCATTTTAACTTGCGGACCTGTATCTGTCAGGGTTACAGGGTTGTGCGGCCGGCGTTTGTTCACAATGCTTTTCTGAAACGCAACAGTCGTGCACCGCGCTGGTGCTACCCTCTACCATCGCCGCCACTTAACATAAAACAGTTTTGTACTTAGCGTTTCCATTAATGTTTCTTGATATTGCTTTCCTTCTCGACTCAGCGCGGTGAAATCCCGATGTCCTTGGTTACAAACACGACCTTTTCCGTGTTCTCCAGCACGAAGTGGTCGCAAGGCCGGGGAGAGTTCTTTGGGGGGCGAGAAGTGAGAAGTAAGTCTGTGTTCTTAACGCTTTTTAAAAAAACCTGTCCCAATTCAATTGATTGTAGATACGTATACGGACTGGACCATTCATAGCTCGGATAGAATAGTCCCTCTATTTCAGTTTGAGTTTCATTACGCGTTAACTAGAACAAACTTAGTAATCGAAATTTTATTTGAAGTTATGATCCATTTTTCTACGTGTTGTTTAATGCGGGTAATTTAGGCAGAGTGGCAACAAAGACTTTTTTTCTCACGCGACTGATTTCCCTCGTAGCCGCTGAAAATTTTAAGCTGCGAACATTGTTATTTCTGTTTTCTTCAAGGTTTTAAAACATGTAGGGGGAAGGAAGTTATGTCTGCAGCCGATTTGCACGACCCTGTGCGACGTTCCCTTGAAGGGACGGGTAACAGCTCCCAGATCATTCAATTGAGAGCCAACACAGATTCAAGGAATTTAATCCCCAAACTGTCTTCTCCTCAAAAGCAGAACTCCACAGCTAATGATATCGAGAGGTAATGTCATCTGTAGTGATTCATGCAAGTAGGTATTGCTGGTCAGACAACTAATCATTCATCTTTGGGATAATAAAAGATAAATAATCAGATGGTATTTGGGACATTCAGTGTTTTAAGTAGTGTTTTTAATATGACCGAGAGAAAACTGTCCTGAAAAAAATCTCCTTAATTCATGACTAGGATTTAACGTGTTTAAAAGTTAATTTAACTTTTAAGTTAATTTAAATTTAACTAGTGATGACCCTAACCCTAATATGAACTGTGTTCCTTCATTTGACATTAAACAAGCCTCCCTGCCCTATAGGTAGGTGTAGAAGATCTCCATTGGAAAAGAAATAGATGAGATCCTACTGTGTTCTGTCCTTTTAGAAACTAGCCTCTCACAACCATGATCCATCTGCTCATTTATCCTTGCTTACTCTGCCACATCAGTGCACATAAACTAGCAGCCATGTTTCCTTTGGTTCCAATTTCAAAAGTTGTCAAGACGGATGCATGTTCAGGTACCATAAGGCCATGAGAGATGCAAATGTATTTTGTTTTAAAATATTTCCTTAGATTGCAGAGCACCATTAGTCAACTCCAGAATCAAATGAAACAGTTGCAGCCTGGGGATGGTGATTGTAGTTCTACTGAACACAGGTGGAAGCTGAACAGATTGGAAAAAGAGAAAGTAGAACTAACCAGCAGATTTAATGAAGAGGTAAGCTTACAGAGCTATCTTTAAGAATGTCTAGTTTGTATGAAATTAACACTCTCTTTTATTGCACTGTACAGGCAGTGGTGGGAATTGGTCAAAATTGTAATTTTTAAATTATCTTTCTACAAATTTCTATTTGCTGATGTTTGCAGTTATATTGGTTTCTGCGTGGGTGGCCTTTCTAGGTGATCAGCGTTTGGAGATCAATCTTGGGATTGTCTAATGGTATTGATTAATGTATTTATACGGTATGTTTTTTCATTTAATATAGAAAAAACTAAATCCCAAGATATTTGGAAAGTGGAAATAAATGAGCAGTGAACTAAAGCAGGATGATGTTGGCTTTTATTGTAAGGGAATTAGAGTAGAAGACTAAGGAAGGTTTAACTAAAATTGTACAGGGCTTTGAGACCATACTTGTGATACTGCACACAAATTTGACTTCTGTATTTAAGGAGCATACATGCACTGGAGACCATACAGCAAAATTGTTCAAGATTGACCCCGGGGGGGTTGAAAGGGTTCCTCTGTAATGAAAGGCTGAAAAAGCTGGGCCCATACTCATTGGACTTTAGAAGATTAGGAGTTGATAAGTCTAAGTTAGCTCCTTGAGCTTGAAGGACTTGAGCTCCAAATTTTCTCAAAATTAACTTGAGCTTGACACAGCCCAAACTTGAGAAGTTGTTTACTGTAGCTTGGGGATCTAGAACATTGAGGCACATTTAGGAATAAGGGATCCATTTGAGATGAGAAGAAATTTCTTCATTCAGAGGATTGTTAATCTTTGGCATTCTTGATTCCAGCAGGTTATGAATGCTCCATTGCTGAACATATTTGAGGCTGAGACAATTTTTTTTCCCCCCTATAGGGCAATTATAGGTATGGTATGGAGGAGGAAAGTGGACTGTGGCTGAGATGCACTAAGCAAGTGGAGCAGTTATGAAGGAAGTAGCGAAGGGCGACATACTAGCTGTACAAATTGTAGATCAGAATTTCAAGGATCCGTAGGTAAAGGAATAGCGAGAATTAATGAACAGGGCTTAGTACAGTACAGGATGTCAACTATGAAAATTTTAGTCTGATTGAAGTTTATGGAAGGTAGGATTGAGATGGATCTGAGTGTTTAATTGGTAAATTTCATTGCATGTAATATCTCTCCTGCGAAGAAGCAAATTGTCTCCAGAATTAAGTTGATATCGCAAGGACCAGTGCTGGGACCTCTGTATGTAATGTATTTAAATAAATTGGATTTATACATAGGTCACTTGATTAATATGTTTGCAGACACAGATTGGTATTGTGAATAGTGAAGAAGATTGTCAAGGGATACAGCAGAATACAGATTATTTGGAAAATTGGATGGAGAAGTGTAATTGGAGATTAATCTGTCAAGTGCAAGGTGGTGCATTTGATTTCCCAAATACAAGAGGAAAGCATACATTAAAATGGCAGGACCCTCAGGAGCATCCTCATACAGAGGAATCTTGAATGCAAGCTCCCTGAAAATGGTAACATATATGGATAAATGGCAAAGAAGATGTATGGCATGTTACCGTCCTCGGTTGGGGCATTGAGTTTAAATGTTGGCAAGTCCTGTCGCAGGCCACATTTGGAGTATTGTGAGCATTTCTCATCCCTGTACTTGGTAGAGGTTTACCAGGACATTGCTTGGATTGGAGTACGTTAGCTATAAGAAGTTGGTAAAATTTGGATTGTTTGCCAGAGGCTGAGAGGCAACCTGATAGAATGATATAAAATTATGAGAAGCATGGATAGGGTGAATAGTGAGAGGCTTTTCCCAGGGTGGAAGCATCATGAGGAGGCACAGGCTTATGATGAGAGGGGAAGTATGTCAGGCAAGATGTCAGGCAAGTATTTTATACAGAGTAGTAAGTGCCTGGAATGTACTGCCAGAGAGGTGGTAGAAGCAGGTATGCTAGCAATGTTTAGGAGACATTTAGAAAGCCATATGAACAGGCAGGAATAGAGGGATGCGGACTGTGTGTAAGCAGATGGGATTGCTTTATAATGAGATCATAGTTGGTACATAGTTAGTGGGCCAAAGGGTCTGTTCCTGTGTGGTACTGTTAAGATATTCCTGGTTGTTTAGTGTTTGGGTTAATAATCTGATCTCTACTTTTAATTTTGTAGTCTTAAATAACCAACAGATGACCTAAAATATTCTGTAGCTTCATTGAGGATAATGAATTGACCCATTTGAAATTTCCCTGTTTTGATTCATGTTCTGTCTTGATTTTTATAATAGCTACTGTGTTCGATCTATAGATCTGGAGATTAAGTTGGAGAAGATACTAAATGTACTATTCTTTCGGGTCTTACTTTGTCAAACATAAGACATAAAGTAGGAACCAATATAGTTTTCTTTTGCCAAAATAGCAAACATTTGCATTCCACTGATTGTTATATCATTCTGCCATGCAAGCATGTGGCTAAGTTTTTTGCCCATGTTGTTGCAATGTTTTCCAACTATTTCCCAAGAAAATATTATGATTCAGGGTATAATCAAATATAATGCTGCACGAGAAACTGCACTTTAAAGTTTAAGTGCACTTACCTTGTTAATATTATTTCATTTTCACAGCGTGCAACATTTGAAAGCCATATTGCTAGACTGCGAGCACAGCTGGAGAAAGGAGAGGCACTGCGACAGACCCTGGAGTACGAGCTAGCTGTGGCCAAGAAGGAAGCCAGTGTTGTAAAATGCACTTCAGAAGACAGAATAGACTCTATTCACAAAGTACATGCACAGTTAAAAGGTACATGAAATTCTTGTGTTTCTAGAAGAAAATTATATTTAAAGTTGTAAAGCCATTTTCCTAAAGTAATTTGTACAACACATTGTACAGCTGGTATCTTTAGAAATTATTTTTTAAAAAAAAGTTGCACACCAGTTTTAGATTACATTTTTTAAAACTTGGTGAATCAAATCCCCGTTTTCCAACCTCCCTTTAGATGGCTGCGATAAAGACTTAATGTTCTTTTTAGCATGTAGCTATACCTTGCTTCCATTTAAATTTGGTTAACTTGTTCACCAGAAACGAAAAAGGTGCCATTTACGAAGTTTTCTTGAATCAAAAGAAGAGTGATCTTATTATTTGCTAACCCTGAGGAAAAATAATGAAGATGGGGCATCACACACAAATTCAAGGACGAACTTAAGAAGGGAACATTGTCTAGTACATAAAGTAAGATAAAACACTATATAAATCTTGAAATCAATACAATACAATCAAATACAACACAGGAAAAGGCCCTTCCACCCACCAAACCTGTACTGATTCCTAGTCCTTATTCAGACCTGCCATTTATTGCCCATACGCAATTTCTGTCTCTCAGCTCACCACCTGTTTGTGTCTATCAAGATATGCCTTAAATGTTGCTAATGTGCCTGCTTCCACCACCTCCACTGGCAGTGTTTTCCAGGCAGCCACCACTCTCTGGGTGAAAGATTTTCCCTGTGCCTCTCCCCTAAATGTTCCCCCTGTTACCTTGAACCTGTGTCCATTTGTAGTTGACCTGGGAAAAAAGCCTCTGACTATCCACCCTATCTATGCCCCTCATAATTTTGTAGATTTCTATCAATCACTCCTCCGCCCCGTCTTTCCAGTGAAAACAGTTTGAGTTTATCAAACTTGTTCTCATAACTAAAACTTATGTAAGACTAGGCAATGTCTTGGTAAACCTTCTCTGCACCCTCTCCAAAGTATCCACGTCCTCCTGAACTGCACATATGTTCAAAATGTGGCCGAACTAAAGTTTTATACAGCTTTAACATAGTTTGCCAACTTTTATTTTCAGTGCCCCGGCTGATGAAAGCAATTATGTTGTATGCCTTCTTGACCACTTGTGTTGTCACTTCCAGGGATATGTGGACCTGTATGCTCAGATCCCTCAATATGTCAATGCTCATAAAGGTTTTGTCATTTATTGTTTAATTCGCACCTGAACGTGATCTTCCAAGAGGCATCTTCTTGCAATTGCCTGAATTAAACTCCATCTGCCATTTCTTTGCCCAAATCTGCAATCCATCAATATCCTTTTGTGATGCCTGACCTGCTGTGCTTTTCTAGTGCTACACTTTATGTCCTGGAATTGTTTAACTGTGAAAATTGCAGATATCCTTGCATTTTCAATGTTTGAATGTTTTCTCCAGTTTGTGTTATCACTGGATGTTTTGATCTTTGAAAGATTGAAAGATTATTCCAGTTTGTACAAGCCACTCATCCATCTCCTCTTGCCAAAAGCAGCTCCCTGAAATACAGCTAGTTTGTTTATTTCAATGTCTGATATCCTTGTTTCCAGGCTGGAAAATCACAGGCAACTTCTCTTATTTAATTGCTTAAATTTTATCTTCAATTTGTGACTCTCCATAAAAGTGTAGTTCAAACAGATATAGAAGATACAGATTGGTAGACTGGTTTCAGTCTCATTTGATTAAAAATATCAATTTCAGTTCAGACTGGTTCTTGTTTATTTATGATTTTGAAACTTGGCTCAACTTATGGTCAGCTGCTAACTATGGCCACTTTTAAATCAGTTTATTCCTCTTTGTACATTTCAGTACATAAGAGTCTTTGGTAGTAAAATCAGATGAAGGAAGTCAAAACTTCATAGTTTATATTTTATCAATGCCATTGGAAATCTATGATTTTAAT
The DNA here is from genome assembly GCF_047496795.1 of Chiloscyllium punctatum. Lineage (NCBI taxonomy): Eukaryota > Metazoa > Chordata > Chondrichthyes > Orectolobiformes > Hemiscylliidae > Chiloscyllium > Chiloscyllium punctatum. The sequence continues at coordinate 131,069,589 of NC_092740.1, forward strand.
TTTGTCTATATATGAATTCATTAAAATCAGTATCATGAGAAATTAATAACCAGAAAAACTGAACAATTAAATCTATCACCCATAGATCACCAACAGAAGCATTTAATCAATCAACTCGCTCAATTCCTTCACCAGTTTTTAGCTACCATTTTCCTCTCCCACTTGTAGTTATAAATAACATAAATGTTAACTGTACACATTTTACTATTCAAAACATTGTATGGAAAGGCTACAAAGCTGTGAGTTCAAGGTGATCTTACATGGGATCCTGAATATCTGAAACCTCTTAGACTTTTACAAATCTGTTTTAATAAAAACATGTCCAGAGTTGTGACAATTAAAACTATTAAACTTTTGAGTTTATTCAGGTCTTTATAAGAAATTTGAGCAGGAGACACCAGTTGGCCCAGCATTGGTTCCCACATTTAATTAAATGCACAACTGGAAATCTTGTGGCATTAGCTTGTCTTTCCTGCTTGTCCCCAACAACCATTAATTACATTGCCAATCAAAAAATCTGGGAGAAAGTGAGGACTGCAGATGCTGGAGATCAGAGCTTAAAAATGTGTTGCTGGAAAAGCGCAGCAGGTCAGGCAGCATCCAAGGAGCAGGAGAATTGACGTTTCAGGCATAAGCCCTTCTTCAGGAATGAGGAAGGTGTGCCAAGCAGGCGAAGATAAAAGGCAGGGAGGAGGGACTAGGGGGAGGGGCATTGGGAATGCGATAGGTGGAAGGAGGTTAAGGTGAGGGTGATAGACCGGAGAGGGGGTGGGGGCGGAGAGGTCAGGAAGAAGATTTGCAGGTCAAGAAGGTGTGGTGGTGCTGAGTCTGAGGGTTGGGACTGAGACAAGGTGGGGGGGAGGGGAATTGAGAAAGCTGCAGAAATCTGCATTCATCCCTTGTGGTTGGAGGGTTCCTAGGTAGAAGTTGAGGCGCTCTTCCTCCAGGTGTTGTGTTGCCATGGTCTGGCGATTGAGGCAGCCAAGGACCTGCATGTCCTTGGCGGAGTGGGAGTGGGAGGGGGAGTTAGTGTTCAGAACACTGATAGGGATGGGGAGGGAAATATATCCTTGGTGGTGGGGTCTGTGGAGGTGGCGGAAATGACGAAGGATGATATGATGTATCTGGAGGCTGGTGGGGTGGTAGGTGAGGACCAGTGGGGTCCAGGCCTGGTGGCGATTAGAGGGGCGGGGTTCAAGGGTAGAGGAGTGGGAAGTGGAGGAGATGCAGTGGAGAGCATCGTCAACAAAGTATGAGGGGAAATTGCGGTCTTTGAAGAAGGAAGCCATCTGGGTTGTTCGGTATTGGAATTGGTCCTCCTGGGAGCAGATGCGGAGAAGGCCCCCTGTAAAAACGCCATCCCATATTCCCAATTCCTTCGCCTATGTTTGTCAAAATGCTGCTTCTTGAACAAGGTTATGTTGTCTATGTTTTTTTTTTCAGGAGGCTGTAAACACACAGGTTCCAAAATGTCTGGGCTCGGATGGGTTTTAGAACATAGAATATAGAAAAATACAGCACAGTACAGGCCCTTTGGCTCTCGATGTTGCGCCGATCCAAGCCCATCTAACCTACACTAGCCCACTATCCTCCATATGCCTATCCAATGCCTGTTTAAATGCCCATAAAGAAGGAGAGTCCACCACTGCTACTGGCAGGGCATTCCATGAACTCACGACTCGCTGAGTAAAGAATCTACCCCTAACATCTGTCCTATACCTACCACCCCTTAATTTAGAGCTATGCCCCCTCATAATAGCTGACTCCATACGTGGAAAAAGGTTCTCATGGTCAACCCTATCTAAACCCCTAATCATCTTGTACACCTCGATCAAGTCACCCCTAAACCTTCTTTTCTCCAATGAAAACAACCCCAAATGCCTCAGCCTTTCCTCATACGATCTTCCTACCATATCAGGCAACATCCTGGTAAACCTCTTCTGCACCCGTTCCAGTGCCTCCACATCCTTCCTATAGTATGGCGACCAAAACTGCACACAATACTCCAGATGCGGCCACACCAGAGTCTTATACAACTGCAACATGACCTCAGGACTCCGGAACTCAATCCCTCTACCAATAAAAGCCAGTACACCATATGGCTCCTTCACAGTACTATTTACCTGGGTGGCAACTTTCAGAGATCTGTGTACATGGACACCAAGATCCCTCTGCTCATCCACACTACCAAGTATCCGACCATTAGCCCAGTACCCCATCTTCTTGTTACTCTTACCAAAGTGAATCACTTCACACGTACCTACATTGAACTCCATTTACCACCTTTCTGCCCATCTCTGCAGCTTATCTATATCCCTCTGTAACCTGCCACATCCTTCCTCACTGTCAACAACTTCACCGATTTTCGTATCATCCACAAACTTGCTCACCCAACCTTCTAGCTCCTCCTCCAGATCATTTATAAAAATGACATACAGCAATGGTCCCAAAACAGATCCTTGCAGAACACCCGCTAGTATCTGCAGTCCAAGATGAACCTTTACCATCAACTCCTACCAGCCAGCCAATTCCTAATCCAAACCTCCAACTCGCCTTCTATGCCATACCTCTGTATTTTTTGCAGTAGCCTACCATGGGGAACCTTATCAAACGCCTTACTAAAATCCATATACACCACATCTACCACTTTACCCTCATCCTACTCCTTAGTCACCTTCTCAAAGAATTCAGTAAGGTTTGTGAGGCATGACCTGCCCTTCACAAAACCATGCTGACTATCCTTGATCACATTATTCCTATACAGATGTTCATAAATCCTATCCCTTACAATTCTCTCTAAGACTTTGCCCACAACAGAAGTGAGACTCACCAGCCTATAGTTACTAGGGTTATCCCTACTCCCCTTCTTGAACAAGGGAACCACATTTGCTATCCTCCAGTCTTCTGGCACTATTCCTGTAGACAACGAGGGCATAAAAATCAAGGCCAATGGCTCTGCAATCTCCTCCCTTCCCAGAGAATCCTAGGATAAATGCCATCAGGCCCAGGGGACTTATCTATTTTCACCCTTTCCAGAATTTCCAACACCTCTTCCCTACATACCTCAAAGCCGTCCATTCTAATTAATTGTGACTCAGTATTCACATCGGCAACAATGTCCTGTTCCTGAATGAATACTGACGAAAAGTATTCATTCAGTGTCTCCCCAATCTCTTCAGCCTCCACACACCACTTCCCACTACTATCCTTGACTGGACCTATTCCTACCCTAGTCATTCTTTTATTCCTGACATACCTATAGAAAGCCTTTGGGTTTTCCCTAATCCTACCAACCATGGACTTTTCATGTCCCCTCCTTGCTGCTCTTAGCTCTCTCTTTAGGTCCTTCCTGGCTACCTTAACACTCAATCGCCCCAATTGAACCTTCACGCCTCATATTTACATAGGCCTCTTCCCTTTAACAAGGGATTCCAATTCCTTATTAAACCATGGCTCCCTCACACGACCCTTTCCTCCCTGCCTGACAGGTACATACTTATCAAGGACACTCAATAGTTGTTCCTTGAACAAGCTCCACATATCAATTGCACCCTTCCCTTGAAGCCTACTTTTCCAAGCCACGCATCCTAAGTCATGCCTCACCGCATCATAATTTCCCTGCGCCCAGCTATAACTCCTGCCCTGCAGTGCACATTTATCCCTCTCCATGACTAGAGTAAAAGTCACCGAATTGTGGTCACTGTCCTCAAAGTGCTCACCTACCTCCAATTCTAACACCTGGCCTGGTTCGTTACCCAGAACCAAATCCAGTATGGCCTTACCTCTTGTTGGCCTGTCTACATATTGTGTCAGGAAACCCTCCTGCACACATTGGACAAACACCGACCCATCTAATGTACTCGAGCTATAGCTTTCCCAGTCAGTATCTGGAAAGCTAAAATCCCCCATAACAACCACCCTATTACTTTCACTCTTCTCCTGAATCATCCTCGCAATCCTTTCTTCTACATCTCTAGGACTATTAGGAGGCCCGTAGAAAACTCCTAACAGGGTGACCTCACCTTTCCTATTTCTAACCTCAGCCCAAACTACCTCAGATGGCGAGTCTTCATCCATCGTCCTTTCCACCACTGTAATACTATCTTTGACAAGCAATGCCACGCCTCCCCCTCTTTTATCCCCACCTCTGACCCTACTAAAACATTTAAACCCTGGAACCTGCAACAGCCAATCCTGTCCCTGTTCTACCCATGTCTCCGTAATAGCCACAACATCGAAATCCCAGGTACCAACCCACGCTCTTCCTACCTATGTCGTTGGTGCCAATGTGGACCGTGACTTCGGGCTGCTCCCCCCCCTTCCCCTTAAGGACCCAGAAAACACAATCAGACATCACGTACTCTTGCACATGGGAGGAAACATACCAAACGTGAGTATCTCTCGCCTCCACAAAACCGCCTATCTGTGCCCCGAACTATCGAGTCCCCAATCACTATTGCTCTGCTCTTCTCCACCCTTCCCTTCTGAGCAACGGGGACAGGCTCCGTGCCAGAGGCCTGAACCCCATTACTTACCCCCCCACAAGTATCCAAAACGGTATACTTGTTCTTGAGGGGAACGGCTGCAGGGGGTCCCTGCACTGGCTGCTTCCTCCCAGTCCCCCTCACTGTCACCCATCTGTCTGCAATCTTTGGAGTTACTACTTCCCTAAAGCTCCAATCTATGACCCCTTCTGCCTCCCGAATGATCCTAAGTTCATGCAACTCCAGCTCCAGTTCCCTAACACTGTCTTAGAGGAGCCGGAGATGGGTGCACTTCCTGCAAGTGTAATCAGCAGGGGCGACCATGGCATCCCTCACCTTAAACATGTAGCAAGAGGAACATTGCACTGCCTTCACTGCCATCCCTCCTAAAAGTAATCTTTTTTTAAAAAAAAACTAGGTCTAAACAATAGGACAAACAAAATGCAGCACTTACCTGCTTACCACAACGGGTCTTATTAGGTTAGAGGAGGAGGGCAGGTGGGAGGCACTACCCCTGTAGTGCCTCTGGTTTCTCTCCTGTGCGCCTTTTCTAGGAAAAAAAACCTACCCAGGTAAGCTTGCGCTACACCAGCTTCCGGGTCCGCTCTGCGCTTTTTTAAAAAAAACTTTCAAATTTAAACCATTAAACAAACATCACTGAGCCTTCAAGCAGCCACTACCAAACAGCCCTTACCTGTTCTGCTAAGAGTGTGTTTTAGGACCAGTTTGATTATAGCTAACAGATACTGCCACGGGCAAAAGGCTTTTACGTTTTAAAAAAAAAACACTTGTACAATGAAAGGGGATTGACCAGTTCTCCCAGCTCAGCTTTTCTCCAATTTGCTTTGGTTTTTAGCAGTCTGGCTATTCACTGAAAGCAGTCAGTCAGTTTTAAAAGCTGCTAGACCGAAAGAAGCTAGTCCAGGCTGATCCTCCTCTCTCGGTCTTCTCTCCTGTAAGACCTGTGATTTGATCTTACCTTTTGTGCCAAGGGATGGTTATGGGGTTTGTTGCAAGTATTTGGAACAGTATCATTAATATGAGATGATCTGTTGGGTTTTCAGATAGGGTGGGTTATTCTATTTTCTTTTGTTTGTGTTTCATTCAGTAATCTTATAAATAAATTCAGTTTTGGTCAAAACTACGTGGTTTGACCAGTTGCATCCCTCCTAGAATATTTCTGTTACACCTACTTAAAACAACTCACAAAGTTAGGGTCTGGGCTAATTTCTTGAAATGTTTTGAAGGTGTCTGACCTGATCCATAACATTGTTATTCACCTCTTATGATTTTAAGGTCACGCTTCAGCCTCCTAGGCTCTAGGGAAAAAAGTTCCAGCCTATCCAACCTTTCACAGCTCAAACCCTTCAGTCTTTGTCCTGTCACAAAATGATTACCATGATGAAAGCTGTTTGTTCCATCTTCATAGAGGTTTATAAAATCGTGAAGGGTGTGGATAGGATAAATAGATAAGATATTTTCCCTGTGGTGGGGATGTCCTGTACTAGAGGGCATAGGATTAGGGTGAGAGGGGTAACACATATAAAAGAGACCTAAGGGGCAATGTTTTCATGCAGAGGGTGGTGTGTGTATGGAATGAGGAAGTGGTGGAGGCTTGTACAAATACAACATTTAAAAGGCAGCTGGATGGGTACATGAGTAGGAAAGGTTTAGAGGGAAATGGGCCAATTGCTGAAAAATGGGACTAGATTAATTTAAGATATCTGGTTGGCATGAATGAGTTGGACCAAAGGGTCTTTTTCTGTGCTGTACATCTGACTCTGAGATTCCTAACTAACTTTTCAAATTCTTCCACTGGCACGTTTGGCCTCTTATTGTAGTATGTTCTCCTTCCATTGTGAGCACACTCACTGACTCAGTGCTGTAGGACACCTGGTAATTCTGAAAAAAAAAAATATTAGCTTAGCTGTGACGTTAGGTGCTGGTAGTTCCTTCTAGAAAATCCTTATTCCTCAATAAATGTTCGATTTGTTGAACATCTCACCAAGTTTTTGACATTGATCACGTCCAACTACTGTAGTAACATTTTTGGAGAAAATTAAAGCTCTTCATGAGGTGGGGACCAAGGAGGGATGAAGTTGAGGTGAGGTGGCACTTGATAAGTTGAGGCCCATGCACTTTCTTGCCAGTATCGCAATCTACATCTGGATAATTCATGCCAACCTGAGGGTTTCATCCTGCAGCAAACGGGGCTGTTTCCACAAAAAGCATATGCTGTCTTATTTGCATCTAGGCTGCAAGAGTTCCTGCACTGAAATGCACTTGGTGTCTGATTGAGACACCCAGCATTGGGAAGGAGGGAGCCACTGAGAGTCAAACCTCTGTCTCATAGCCAACATAATTCATCTGAGACCCAGATCTGAATTGAATTGAATTGAATTTCATTTCACTTCTTCACTTCACCTCACCTCACCTCACGCACACTGACAAGCTTTGTCTTGCGAGCAGTTCAGGCATAGATAATAAATAATAGTAAACTATGGCAAAAACAAAAACGCAGATAAAGGTGAATGTTAAGAGTTTGAGAGTCCATTCAGTATTCTAATAACAGTAGGGTGGGAACTGTTGCAAAACCAGCTGGTCAGTGTGTTCAGGCTTCTGTACCTTTTCCTCGATGGTAGCAGCTGTAGAAATATTTTTGGTAGGGTGGGCTGGATCTTTAAGAATTCTGGCGGCCTTTCCTTGACAGCGGGCCTGGTAGATGAATTCTGTAGATGGGAGGTTGGCCTTTGTGATTGTCCAGGGTGAGTTCACCACTCTCTGTAACTGTCTCCGATCTTGAATGGTACAGTTGCCATACCAGGTAGTGATATGTCCAGACAGAATGCTGTCAATGGTGCACCTATTAAAGTTGGCAAGGGTACGTGCCATCATGCCAAATTTCCTCAGCTGCCTGAGGAAGAAGAGATGTTGTTGGGCCTTTGTAACCAGCGCATCCACATGTAGAATTCAAGAAAGCTTGTTGTGGATGACCACTCCCAGGAGTTTGACACTCTCCACTCGTTCCACCTCTGTGCTGTTAATGTGTAGAGGGACATGAGTAATATCCCGCTGAAAGTCAGTAATGAGTTCCTTGGTTTTGTTGGCATTGAGAGCTAGGTTGTTCTCCGTACACCATTTTTCAAGGTCTTTCACCTCCTGCCTGTCATCTGTTTCGTCGCCATCTGAGATTTGACCGACTATGGTGGTGTCATCAGCTGACTTGTAAATGGCTTTCTACAATCCTGGGCTTGCTCCTGAGCACATTGCTGGCAACTGCCACAGATCTTACTGGTGTTAGTCTCAGTGAACAGCTACTAAATGTGGGAATTCCCTAGGATCAAGGAGCACAAAGCCTTAGAAATGTTTAGCCCTCTTTAGAACTGTTGTGAAGTTGTCATCAGCTGTCCAGTTGGTGAGCAAGACTCCCGATTCCTGCATTAAATTGTTTCCTTTGTGTGCATATGAGACGTATTTTAATTGAAACCTCTATCTTTTAGTGTGAAAACAGGGAATATAATAGTTTACTTGATGCCAGCTGGGTTTGACATGCTGCTTCATTGAATTTGCTGCATTACTGTGATGGGTGAATTACTTGAGTTGCCATTATGAACACCAGAAACTGTTCAGTAATTACAAATAAATCTTTTGAAGGTCTTAGGTTCTCAGGTTGATCATGAAATTTGATTGCTTTACAACCAACACTTGACCATTAATTTCATGGTAATATCTTTCACATATATAAGCAAAATGGTATAAGAGTGTATTTTCACTCTTGAGAGACTGAAGAAAAAAGGTATAAAAACTCATTGCATTTGCATATGATTTGAAGAATGAAATTACAGCCTTTTGATCATTCCAGTGAGTCAGATTTCTTATGCCAGTATTATGTAGTAGTTTCAAAGGGATGCTTGTTAATGTTTAATGACATTCCTCAGCAAAGGGTTAACTATCATCAAAATCAGTTGATCACTGAGTAAATAATGAGATAGACACATGCAATCTGGTAAATAACATGATTTGTTTTTATAATTTTGCCATCATGCATATTAAAATTGTAAATACTTTTATAAAGGCAGTATCTAAATGAATTTCTATTTTTGTAATTAATAGTGCAAAATTCAGAACTTCAACAGAAAGTGAAGGAATTGGAAAAAACTCTAGCAATTTCTGAACAAGCAAGGAAAGATGATCAACAGAGGTTCCAAACTGAACAAGAGGATAGGGATAAAATTATTCAGACCTGTAATATAGAAAATGAGTTCCTTATTGCTGAGAGGAATCGAATTGATGCTATCTTGCAGGTACCAAGTAATAACAAATACTTCTTTCCAAAGTTGTGTATGTGTTTTTATTTGTAACTTGATGTAATCCTGAACATTCTACAGTAATGACTTCATGTTTTCGAGAAATGTTTCCAATGTTTTGAGCTGGTGTAGAATTATATTAGATTACTTAGTGTGGAAACAGGCTGTTCAGCCCAACAAGTCCATGCTGACCCGCCAAGCACAACCTACCCAGACCCATTCCCCTACATTTACCCCTTCACCTAACATTCCGGGCAATTTAGCATGGCCAATTCACCTAACCTGCACATTTTTGGACTGTGGGAGGAAACCGGAGCACCTGGAGGAAACCCACGCAGACACTGGAGAATGTGCAAACTCCGCACAGTCAGTCGCCTGAGACGGGAATTGAACTGGGTCTCTGGCGCTGTGAGGCAGCAGTGCGAACCACTGTTGTGTAACAATAGAGTGCATACAAGTGCAATATCCTTGTGAGCAAAGGATTTTCCTCTTATTTTTTCAACTATTTGAAATTCATAATCCCTTTAAATCTTAAGGGATTTGTTTGTTCCTGAGGGAGACACTGTGGTCCTCTTGACCTATAGCAAACTAAGCAATGTTGGTAATATTCGGTTCCACTAAAGTATTCTTCTACCTCATTCTCTAGACCCTTGAATTCTCCGTTTGAATTTCTATATGTTATACAAAAATGCTTGCCTTCCCTTCTTCACTAGTGTGTCCGCTAAAGGGGAAGAAGGCATCATTTTGCTGTTGATATTTACAATAAAAGAGTTGATGATTACTTCCAAGCACTGCTTCTCTGCTCTGCTACAACTTTTACAGTATCTAACAAAGCTCATCAATATGCCCTTTGGAGTAGAAAATGAGTAAGACAAAACTGGCTTAATCTCCCAAGTCATACAAGACAGGTGAAGTCTCTTGAATGTTCATCTCTGTGCAAAATCAGTGCTTTGATAGATGTACAACTCCAGTCTGCTGTAAACCATAAGATCTCTGATATTGATTTCTTGTAAAATTTCAAATAAACAAGATTGTGAGTTTAAAATGATTTGTTAGCTTCTTTCTGAAAGAAATTCATGTTTCTTTCTGCTTAAGACAAATGAGCCTGAATATGCTGAAAAATAGTCTTGGTCATTGGGTACTGAGTGTGTATTATTACTAATGGCAGGATGGCTATAGCCTGTGCATGCACAGAGACACTGGTTACTCTTGGTATTTATAACGTTTACTAAGACTATAAATCAGCAATAATGTTGTGGCAGGTTGCAGCAGTTGCAAGGGGTTGTCTCTGGTTGCATTGAAGATAGCTTCAACTGGTAGTGGGTCAAAGTGGAGAAACTCTGAGATTAGGTTCTATAAGGACGGCACGGTGGCACAGTGGTTAGCACTGCTGCCTCACAGCGCCAGAGACCTGGGTTCAATTCCCGCCTCAGGCGACTGACTGTGTGGAGTTTGCACGTTCTCCCCGTGTCTGCGTGGGTTTCCTCCGGGTGCTCCGGTTTCCTCCCACAGTCCAAAGATGTGCAGGTCAGGTGAATTGGCCATGCTAAATTGCCTGTAGTGTTAGGTAAGGGGTAGATGTAGATGTAGGAGTATGGGTGGGTTACGCTTCGGCGGGGCGGTATGGACTTGTTGGGCCGAAGGGCCTGTTTCCACACTGTAAGTAATCTAATCTAATCTAATCTAATCTAATCTGGCAAAAGGTGGAGAAAGGTTCTTTAGTGCAGACAAAGGGACAGGGTGCTTCTGACTCCTTCAAAATTGCTAAAGAAAGAAACACAGGGGAATGTGGTGAAGAAACCAAAAGACAGTAAATAATTGAAGAAGCCTGTAGCCAAGAAATAAACATGGAAAGTGTAAAAATCTGAAGCCAAAGTTTCTTTTCCAAGCCTCAACACCTCTCTGAACAGAGCTGACCCTACAATAAATGACCCCTGTCTCCTACCTGGCTTCATTCACTACAGAAGTAAATTTTACTTTGTCCATCTGCCCCAAGTACCGTAAATGTTGAATTTAACATTGGTTAAATCCATGCTTTCTTATAATAAAGTTGCCATGTAGATATTTCACTTGACCTCATTTATGCATGTGCTCTCTAATTCAGTGTTTTTGTACCTGTGTACGTACTACATTATTGAAATGACAGGAAATTGAGTGATTTAGACCATTAGGGGTGGTGCAGTAGCTCTGTTGTTAGTACTCTTAGTGCTAGAGACCTGGATTTGATACTGCCTCGGGTGACTCCCTGTGTGGAGTTTACATGTTCTCTATGTCTGCACGTGTTCCTCCAGGTGCTCTGGTTTCCTTGCTTAGTCCAAAGATGTGCAGATTAGGTGGATTAGCCATACTAAGTTACCCGTCATGCCCACGGATGTATAAATTAGCTGGATTAGTCATTGGGAATGCAGGATTACAGGGAATTAGGTTGGGGAAATTGGCTTTGAATGGGATGCTCTTCAGAGGTTCAGTGCAGACTTAATGAGCCCAATGGCCTGCTTCTGCACTGTAGCGATTTTATGATTAGTTAACCCACATCATAATTTATTGGGATTTCAGATTATTTCAGTGTTTCAGTGATTTAGTGAAAAAGTAGATGGTAAAACATCCTTGTGTCCCATTTAAAAATGTGTGGCAAACTCTGATTGCTGAGTTAACACCATTTGGTTGCCTAGCCATTTTGTTACTGGGATACACTGGATAGATCAGAATCAGTAAAAGCATCCAATAAATGAGAAGGTTCCCTAAGATTACTGACTTGTAGGTTTATTTGGAAGCACTAGCTTTCAGAGCACTGCTCCATCATCAGGTGGTTGTGGAGTATAAGATCGTAAGACACAAGGTTTATAGCAAAGATTTACAGTGTGATGTAACTGAAATTATATATTGAAAAAGACCTGGATTGTTTAAGTCTTTCCTCTTTTAGAATGAACATGTTGGTTTCAGTTCTTTCATACGTAAATCACAGAACATTTAAAAGTTACATTCTCAAGGGAACTTTAAGAATTGGTGTCATGTTGGCCCAAATAACGTATTGAAGGTGTGAGGTGCCCGGTGTGAGACTCTGTGCCACAATGGTCAGACTGATACTAATCCTTCATTAGTTTGATTTCATGTCTTGACATTTCTCCCAAAACAATTGGAGCCACAAGATCATAATAAAGTAAAATTGATGTTAGTACTGTACAAGTTAGACTCCTGATGAATGCTTGGTTAGATAGATCATCATTTTAAAAAAAGGTCCTGATGTGATCTTCTAGTAAAACAAAGCATACAAGATTGCAGTCTTCATTTTAACAATAAAACAAAACAAATACTTTTTGATAACACGAATGAAGATAAACAAGGCAAAACTGGTTGGGATATCTGGTTGGCATGGACGGGTTGGACCGAAGGGTCTGTTTCCATGCTGTACATCTCTATGACTCTACTCTGATTTATATACAGATTCAAGGATTGATTTTAAAGACTGCAGAAGTAACCTATTTGGAATCCCTACAGCCTGGTATTGTTATGGACTAGGCCAAACCACTCAAAACATTCTTACGCAGGCAGCCCAGACCATAATTCTGTTTGTAATTTTTATCTGTTTGTAATTTTTATTAATGACTTGGATGAGGGAGTCAAAGGGTGGGTCAGTAAATTTGCAGATGATACGAAGATAGGTGGAGTTGTGGACAGTGAGGAGGGCATTTGTTGTTTGCAAAGGGACTTAGATATGATGCAGAGCTGGGCTGAGGAGTGGCAGATGGAGTTCAACCCTGCCAAGTGTGAGGTTGTCCATTTTGGAAGAGCAAATAAGAATGCAGAATACAGGGTTAATGGTAGGGTTCTTAGTCAGGTGGAGGAACAGAGGGATCTAGGGGTCTATGTACATAGATCTTTGAAAGTTGCCACTCAGGTGGATAGAGTTTGTAAGAAGGCCTATGGTGTATTATTGTTCATTAGCAGAGGGATTGAATTCAAGAGTTGTGAAGTGATGTTGCAGCTGTACAGGACTTTGGTTAGGCCACATTTGGAGTACTGTGTGCAGTTCTGGTCGCCTCACTTTAGGAAAGATGTGGAAGCTTTGGAGAGGGTGCAGAGGAGATTTACCAGGATGTTGCCTGGAATGGAGAATAGGTCATACGAGGATAGGTTGAGAGTTCTCGGCCTTTTCTCGTTGGAACGGCGAAGGATGAGGGGTGACTTGATAGAGGTTTATAAGATGATCAGAGGAATAGATAGAGTAGACAGTCAGAAACTTTGTCCCCGGGTACAACAGAGTGTTATAAGGGGACATAAATTTAAGGTGAAGGGTGGAAGGTATAGGAGAGATGTCAGGGGTGGATTCTTTACCCAGAGAGTGGTGGGGGCATGGAATGCGCTGCCCGTGGGAGTGGTAGAGTCAGAATCATTGGCGACCTTTAAGCGGCATTTGGATAGGTACATGGATGGGTGCTTAATCTAGGATAGAAGTTCGGCACAACATCGTGGGCCGAAGGGCCTGTTCTGTGCTGTATTGTTCTATGTTCTATAACTTTGCAATTTGTTTCAGTAAGCATACAGTGAAAATTACCCAGAGTAAGTTAGCGAGGTTGATTACCAGGTTAAAACAGACAAAAATTTATTCACAAAATTACACAATGAAACACACAGAACGGAATAAATAAGCCCGACAGAACTGTCTATCCAAACCAGACTTAATTATGCTGTTCTGATTACACACAACAGTCCCAATAAGCAAACCCTCTTAAAGACCAGTAAAAAAAAAAGACAATGGAACAGATGCTTACAGGTTGAAGTTAGCAGGGCAGAAAGAGTTTGTTTCCCCACAGCTCTCACATTTAGATGACAAGAATAATTGAAGTACACTGCATCAGAGACCAATGTTGGGTAAGAAGATAGAGGAGAAGCTGGCTCGGATCTCTATCATGTCGCAGAAGCTTGAACAGCAGCTGGGAGTCCTGGAGAAAAGGACAGATGAGGCAGAATACAAAATTGCAATGGTGGAAGCTGATACTGGTCCCTCCGAGGATAGGATCCAAGCTCAGGAGACGCAATCCATAATTTGCTTGACCAAGTTGATGACCTTAAGAACAGGGACAGGAGAAAAAATATTCTGATTGTCAGCCTGCCAGAGGGTAAGGAAGGTGAGCAGCCAGCGGAATTTATTGAGGACTGGTTGCCGAAATTCCTTAATTTGAAGGCTGGAATAAGCGGCTTGAAGATCGAGAGGGCTCAACTGGGTCATGATGCGGATGTCAGGTCTGGATCAACGTCCTTGTTCTATCTTGGTGCGATTTCCTCATTATAGAAGTAAGGAGAGAATTGTGAAAGCTTCCAGAATCTAGGGGAAGGACCTGATGGCCCTAGTTTATGAGAGCTCTAAGATCATGTTCTTCCAAGACTTCTCAGCAGCAGTGATCCAGAAAAGAAAATCCTGTGAAAGCTCAAGAGAAGACTGGGGAAGCTTGGGATCCGGTACTCTGAGGCATCCGGTGGTGCTTCGGAACACCTTAGATGGATCTGTACATCTCTCTTTGACATTTGACATGTTGGAGAAGGCATGAGACTTTGTGGACAAATTAACTTAATCTGAGCAATTTAGTATGTACAAATAGTAGTGTTGTTTGGGTATGTCTTTGTTTTTTCTTTTTTAAAAAAAGAGGAAGTTTGGTCAGGGCGTTCTTTTCCTTTTTTTTTGGTAATGATCTGGTCTAAACTATGTTTGGCAGCAGTTGAGACGTCTACTTTCAATTTCTAAGTCAAGTTATATCAGAGGATGAGTGGGGTACTTACCTTTTTTAAAAAAAATTCTTTATTCACTGTATTATTCCATGGTGTATTTTCTTTCTTTTCTGCTTGTGTTTACAGTGTGGCTCTGGCTAGGAGGAGAGAAAATGGTTGCGATGGCTAGGTGCCTACTTACGGGCAGCTTATGCCCGGCTCAGGTATTTAAATGCCCGGCTGCAGTAATGGCAGTGGGATAGGAAGTTGGGTTTGGGATGTGTAGTTGCCCCCTTTGGGAGGGGGTGAGTTCCCAATTCAGCACCACATGTTGGTTTGATTTTTTTTTTTGTTTTGTCTTTGTAGTATATAACCTTTTTGATTGCTTTGTAGGTTTTTTAACCATAGTGGTTTTAGTTGATGTAGCTCCAATGTTTGAGGGATCTTGTGACAGTAAGGCTTAGTGATTTGTGGTTTGAATTCCTCCTCTCTGGAATCTAAATGTTACTCAGAAGGTTATGGCTAATGACTTGATTAAATGGTGTACCTGGAACATCAGAGGCAGTCAGTCACGAATTAAGAGGAAGAAGGTACTTTCGAGTCTCAAAGGAAAAGGTGGATAATGCTTTGTTACAAGTGACACACTTGGATGATAAGGAGCATTTGAAACTACAGCAGAATGGCTTTGAACGGGTTTACTTTTCATCTTTTAATACTATAAATAGGGGAGTGGCTATATTGGTTAGCAGGAATCTCCCATTTAAGTAACTATAGTGTGTTAAAGACGCACACAGGAGGTTTGTAATTCTCAAAGCCCTGATAAATGGGGAAGAATAAGGTATATTAAATGTTTATTGCCCTCCGGCCCACCCCCTGAAGTTTCTGGTAGATGTATTCTCTAAATTGATCTTAATTCCTGACATCATTATGAGGGAGATTTTAATTGTCTCATGGATCCCACCGTAGACAAGTTGCCCAAAGGACCCCCTCCCTGAATACCCTCTGTATAAACTAAACAATTCATGGATCTGTGTGTGGAGTTAGGGTTGGTAGACACCTGGAGGTGTCTCCACCCAACAGGCAGAGATTTCACGCTTTTTTTTCCAATCCACACAGATGTCATACCGGGTTGATGTTTTTCTGACCGTGGCAACCCTGGATTTGGTAGCATCTTGTACAGTTGGTAATATTACCATCACCGATCAGGCTCCAATGTACCTGTTGGTTAAGATTAAGGATGTTACAATGGGCCCAAGGCACTGATGAATGGATCC